>NC_089686.1:23410808-24035808 GCF_031753505.1 Anomalospiza imberbis | reverse complement strand
AACAGACTGAAGTGCTGAAATCAGCCAGAGGTTCTTGTTGATGAGTTTGCAGCTATTGACTTCTGCTCCTTCTCATATCAATGACTGAAGGCTGATTCATATTCTTTTAGTATACAAACTTTAAAGAAGATAATTCTTCAGCTGAATTTATGTAATTGCAGAAATTTGAGCAGTGTCAGATAGCACATTGCAAGAAAAGATTTTCCATGGTGTTCTCTGTATGCTGGAAGCTCTGATGCTAGCACACCAGAAAATACAACTTCTAAAACCCAAATGTAAGTATGAATCTAAATTTATATGACACCCCCAAGTGCTCAAACATCCTCATATACAGGAACAGTCCTAGGAATGGTAAGATCATTTGCAAAGGCTGCTCAATAAATGCATTTCTATACTAGAATATAAATACAAAAAGTCCTCAAAAGTCACAAAGAGTATCAACCAAATAGAACTTGTGTGCAGTTACTAAAAACTGAATAAGGTTATTTTTGTAATGTGTAGGGGTGTATATCTACATCTATATGTATTCACAATCTGCTCTTTAAACACAGAAGAAAAAGAAACAGCTTGGTAAGGGTCATGCAAAAGTATGCATGTGCTAAATGCAATACCCTTGACAAGGTGTCAAGGAGCACATGCCCATCACATGGGAGTGCCTAGGTGTGTATGACAGGAGGTGATGACTGATATGAGGAAAGTCATACAGTCAGAGGGGTTACATGCATGTGTTTAAATAGATGCTGGTGTTGATGAGAGGTATAAGGATATATATGGTTCTAGAGAGAATAAATTCCTGACGATGGGTTGTAATCAATTGATGGTAATGCTGCATGTATCCGCATATTAATGTGGTGGGTAGTGATAATATGCATAATTGTGATGGTGGGCAGACAGTGATAACAAGATGTGTGAACAGTAGGAGGTGATGGGTATGTATGCACGGTAAAATGCGTAGGTTGCAAGGATGCATGTGTGATGCTGAGTATAGTGGTGCTGTGGGGAGCACTTAGCAGCATATGCACGGTGGTGATATTTGTGTGATGTAGACCTGCTGTTCTTGACAAAAGAAGGTGGTACTCTTAGGCAGCAGTTTATGTGAAGAGACAGGTCATTACCCATACAGGTATGCTTTGCTCACACAGAGGGGGGGGCTACGGCCAACAGAATAAATAAGCATTTATTGAGTATTTTGTGTGTATGCCTGAGGGAATGTTGATGCAAGTGTGAGGGTCCGTCTGAACTAGTAACCACATCTGGTTAATACAGAATGGTCAGGTGGTATATACAGAATGGTGGTGGTAGTATATGAAAATTTAGTGATTATGTACAAGCATGTAAGGACAGATTGTATAGTCAGAACAATAACATATAGGGAGAAGAGACATATTGCCCAGCAGGAGATGTGTATGGGAAGGTCACACTCTTTTGTTTTTAAGAAAAGTTTGCTTGCCAGAGAAAAGAGATGCAGTATTAGAACTATCTGAAGATGTTCATGTGTGATTAGAACTGATGGTGAGGATGAGGTGCTTAAAGAGTCAGTGTTTGCCTAGAGATGACAACAGGAGGAACTACTGGTATATGTGTGTTCATCTAGAATCAAGGTGTATGTAAAAAACAGCACAGTATAGGTCAGTGTATAGAAGCAGTCAGTGGGTGCAGCGTGGAAGAAGTTATGTAGTGACAGCTACATATATGCAGCATATGAATGGAGATGGTACCAATGATTTGTGTCACTGTACAGGCTCAGGAGAGTTTATAGCCTCCCCTGGTGTAGATACAATCCTATCAGGGATATGCATATGTTTTAAGTATATATTAAGTGTACATTTTATATAAATATATTATATATATTATATATTTTAATTATATTTTAAGAGAGGGGGTTATAACACTGGTGAGGCAGCATGTGGTCGTTGAGCTTCAAGTGATCCTATGATTGGAAGCAGATGTGTGGGGACAGAGGCATGGACAGCAGGAGATGGTCTTGGCACCACGGTGGTGTAAATAGTCGTGTCAAGCTGCAGAGTGCAAATTGGTCACTCACTCTTGGATGTGACAGACAGAGGCAAAACATGTGCCTGGGTGTTACAATATGATGGGGGCATCTTTCAGGACAGAGTGTGTGGAGAGGGGCAGGGCTGCTCGTGAGTGATATCTAGAGCTGCTGGTGGTGGGACAGGACAAGGTAGGGGGCGTGGAGCTGCGTGGGGGTAGGAGGCATGGACAGCGCTGTGTGCATAGGACTGAATGTTTTGTGCTTTGTCGGCCGGTGCCATGGCTGGTGCCAGCGCTGTGAGGTGGGCAATGCACCTGGTGCAGTGACAGGAGAGGGTTACAGCAGCTGAGCAGACATGAGGCACGCTTGCCCAGGTAACACTGCTCACCCACGCAAGACCCAGGCTTTTTCCTTAAAGGACAAAAGACAGTCCCTTTGCCAGGGGTGCCCCTGGGCTGGACCTAGGTGCCATGGAGGGAGAGCTGTGGAGAATGGAGGGAGAGGAGAGGATGGTGGACGGGGAGGGCATCAGTGGGAGGTGGGGGAAACAATGCTGGGTGGGGAGAGAACTGCGGGATAGGAGGGCACTGAGTAGCGTGGGGCAGTGGAAACAGGGAGCAGGCTGCCCTGGAGCTGCCGGATTTGCGAACAGCCGGAGGGCGGGATGAGAGGCGGGCAGGAGGAGTGGGGGGTGGGAAGGGACACCCACTTACGTCTCCTCCTGCATTTTTTTTTCCTTCCCTCCTTCTTTCCTTAGCTGGTGACGCGCCGCTCCTATTAATCATTCACCAGCCGAGGAGCAGCAATTGCCGCCTCTCGGAGCGAGCGGCGCTGGCAGCCGCCTCTCTCCCGATGCCCGCGTCCCGCAGCCGCCGCGCCGGGACCCCTGACGGGACGATGCCCAGCGCAGCCGGCGGCAGACGCCTGCTGCTCTGAGCCGGGGCGTGGGGGTCCGGGCAGAGGATGCTCCCCAATGGCACCTGCCCCAGGCTTCCGGGCGGTGCAGGCAGCGACAGCGGCGGCAGCGACAGCAGCGGCAGCGACAGTGGTGGCGGCGGAGCCTGTGGTGCCTCGGAGGAGGCGGCGGCAGAGGGCATGGACTCGGGCGGCAGGAATTCCTCTGGCGCTCCGAACAGCACCCTGAGTGAGTCTCAGGGCAGCGCCATCCTCATCTCATTCATCTACTCCGTGGTGTGCCTGGTGGGGCTGTGCGGGAACTCCATGGTCATCTACGTGATCCTACGTTATGCCAAGATGAAGACAGCCACCAACATCTACATCCTAAACTTGGCCATCGCGGATGAGCTGCTGATGCTTAGCGTCCCCTTTCTGGTTACCTCCACCCTGCTGCACCACTGGCCCTTTGGCTCCCTGCTCTGCCGCCTGGTGCTCAGCGTGGATGCCATCAACATGTTCACCAGCATCTACTGCCTGACCGTGCTCAGCGTGGACCGTTACATCGCTGTGGTGCACCCCATCAAGGCGGCCAGGTACCGCCGGCCCACTGTGGCTAAGATGGTCAATCTGGGTGTCTGGGTGCTTTCCATCCTCATCATCCTGCCCATCATCATCTTCTCCAACACAGCAGCCAACAGTGATGGAACAGTGGCTTGTAACATGCTCATGCCAGAGCCCACCCAGAGATGGCTGGTGGTCTTTGTGGTCTACACCTTTCTGATGGGCTTCTTGCTGCCTGTGGTGGCCATCTGCCTCTGCTACATCCTCATCATTGCTAAGATGCGCATGGTGGCCCTGAAGGCTGGCTGGCAGCAACGCAAACGCTCAGAGCGCAAGATCACCCTCATGGTCATGATGGTGGTGATGGTCTTTGTCATCTGCTGGATGCCCTTCTACATTGTGCAGCTGGTCAATGTCTTTGTAGAGCAGGATGATGCCACCATCAGCCAGCTCTCTGTCATCTTGGGCTATGCCAACAGCTGTGCCAACCCTATCCTCTATGGTTTTCTCTCAGACAATTTCAAGCGGTCCTTCCAGCGGCTGCTCTGCCTCAGCTGGATGGACAATGCTGCAGAGGAACCCATCGACTACTATGCCACTGCCCTCAAGAGCAGGGCATACAGTGTGGAGGATTTTCCCCCAGACAACTTGGAGTCAGGGAGCATGTACAGGAATGGCACTTGCACCTCCAGGATTACCACCCTCTGAGGAAGCATTCCTGTCCTCCAGCTCCCTTACTGCCCCCCAGCTGGAGGGTGAGCGAAGCCAGGGCTGTGGCATGGGGAGGCTGGGAGGGAGGGGATTTTGGTCCTGCCCACTGCCACCAATGTTCGGCGCAAGAAAGAGCAGAGAAAACCCCATATCCTTGATTTGTTGCCCTCCTGCACCCTGGTTGCCCCCCTTGAGAGCGGGTGCATTCTCTGATGCTTTGACATCCACTTAATGAATTGTGGCTCTCATGGATTAGCTTAGGGTCTGGTAGCCTGGCTCTGCCACTCTCTGTGTCTGACAAGTGGCTGTAAAGGTCCTGCAGAGACTCTCCTTCCATCTTTTGTAGAGTTTGCCCTTCCCCTTGGCTGGTAGAACACCCCAGGCCACTGAATTGAGTCTGCCTCACTCAAGATCCAGCATTCAGGCTCAGACTCCCCGCAGCTGAAAATGATCCCACTCAACATCTGTCAGTACACACCTCCCCTTCAGAGATTAGAAATGCTGGAAAAATTGCCCACAACATATATCTTGCCCTCCCCCAGGAAGGAATCAGTAGCCTTTCTCTGTGCCTACCTTTCCCTTCCCCTGGAATAAAATTGAAAGCAGAGAGCAAAAAGACCACGAGAAAGAAGCAGCATAGTCATGGAGATATTTATTTGCTTTGCAGACAGCTTCCAACTCACTGGGACTTTGGATCTCTGTGCTACTTGGCAGAAGCAGAGCAGTAAAGGTCTTAGGAAAAAATCTGATTATTGCTGTGCTTTGGAGCTGTGTGGCAGGTTGCTCATGATGGGAGATAAGCAGTCCCCTGACACATAGGGAGCAGAGAGCTGGGACTCACTTAGATGGCAGCTGGGGGGACTGCTGAGTTGGGAAATGTTTGAATCTGTCCACACGCACAATAATGTGTGCTGATAATAAAGTTTAAAGGGAGCACTAGACTGTGAATCTGCTCTCTTGAGCCTGCTCCGTCAGCTGTGAAACAGCAATGAAGGGAGCTGAGACAGTTTTTGAATGACTTGGATGATGACAAAGCCACTTTAGCCTATATGGAAAAAGGGGGAGTCATTTAAAAATCTCCACCAGTCTCTGAAACAAATACTTGACAGAAAAAGTAGCTGTTCAGTTATAGCTATTACCCTAGCTCCAGTTTCTTCTGTTGCACTAAAAAACCCCAACAAAATGGGTTTCATATGTTGCCACTGTAATATACGGACCCAGAGCTTCTTAATGTTTCATTTCTGAGAATTCTTGTTTTTAATGTGTGCCAGATGTCTTTTTGTTTGATTTTTATTTGATTCTTGTCACTGTGTTGTGAATGTGTTTTTCTGAAGCAATTTATACTGTGTACTTATGGCTGTGGTGGCTACTTGCAAGGTTGCATTTAAAATCAGTGATGCTCAAGAAGGATTCTTTCCAGATAAAAACATTGTCATTTTTTCTAACTCTTTCATTTACATTTTCTCCCCTACAGAAATTCTCTCTTGAATCTTCTCTTTTCTCTTCTTATGACAAAACAAATTTCATATAGACAGATGAAGCTTTCTTTGATAAATGACAGCTGATTAAATGAAACCTTCTATCCCTACTCCCTTTTACCACACACAGAAGTGTCGGTACAGACTGTGTTGAAATTAGCAGCTATGTTTTTTGCTTTCTATCACCTATGCTAACAGTGTCACACAGTGGCAAGTGTCCCAGTAGCTGTGATAAATCACTTCTCTAGCACAATACTGTGGTTGTATCAATTAAAACTACTGGCAATATGAAGCAAGAGACCGGAAAAATCTCTAGTAGCAGCATACCCATAGCATTGTACTCGTAGCTGCAGTGCTTAAGTACAGTGTAAAGTGTAAGGTTGACAGTTAAGGTATCTAGTATTTGTAGTGGTGGATTTACTACAGGTTTTTGTTAAATTATACCCTTTAACTTTTCTCAGCAGCAAAATGCAGGATGATACTTTGTACATTTCTTTCACCAAAACTTACGTACTGTTAAATGAATGTATAAATTTATTATTTCAAAGTTGTCTGATTCAAAGTCCATCAAAATGAGAGAAAAAAAATCTTAATTCACTTCAATAGACTGTGAGTCAGCTCCTTTTAGTCTAAAAATTGCTAATGTGGAAACTGTTACATCCTTATTAAAATATTTCATTAAAAGCTTTAACAATTGTACAGTTTCTTTTATTTTACTTCCTAATGGGCACGATTTTAAGAAAACTTGCAAATATTAAATTTTGTAATGTTTTACATGTACATATGGGGAAATGAGGATGAAATCGCTTTATAAGCTCAATTAAATTTTCACAGAAATCAAATATCTGTCAAAACAGTAAAATGCCCCAGGATATCCATGATGCTATTTCCAGGGCTTCACTTGAATTCTCTGTCACAATATCTTCAAGATGTCATAAATCTCATAATCTTATGTGGTCCTTTTCACCCAGGCATATTCTTATGTATGGTCAGATTAAACAGAGAGTCAGTCTACTTTTTACTGTTGAATTTGTTTAATATCAGACACGATGAAGCAAGAGTGAAAAAGCATAGAGATTCATTCTGCATAGTCAGCTTTGATTAAAAGTTGAATTGGGATTTGTTCTTTCATTTTTTTTTCTCTTTGCCTTGCAAAGGTTGCAATGGAAGCCTGCACACCTACCAGCATATGCACTTTAGTTTCAGTTCTCCCAGGCACATTGCAGAGGTTGGGTTGGGCCTTCAGTAGATGGCAGGCTTGCCTTCAGATGGATGGGCTGATTCACTCCCAGCCAGCACTGCCCCTATGATTCCTGGCTCTGTGTGGTTTCAGCTGGAAACAAAATCTGTTTATCCCAATCTAACAGTTGTTCCTGCTACTTTTCACTCTGGGAGAGGTGATCAACAGCAGTAAATCATTCAATTTAGCTAGAAAGTGAGTTAGTTCATTCTGTGTTACTATTCTAAATAGTAGAACATAACCACCGGAAAGATAAAAAGTTATTCTCATGAAATCATATGTACTAGAAAATAAACAAAATTCTTTTTAATGCTTTCCAAATGGCAAATAAAAGTATTCATATTTCATATGGAAATTATTTTAAATAATGCTCCATTAACTGAAAAAAATAGTACAGTGGTTTATTTCTTGGTGACGTTTTGACCTTTTTAGACAGCTGCAAGTGGGTGAATTGGAATTTGTGAGCAGGAGGAATTTTTTTTGCTATTTCCCCATGAGTTTTGGCTTATATTTTAAAAATACTGCATTCACTTTGTCATGGAAATTGGCCTTGTGGCCACTGAAACGCAGGCAACCTTTGCACTTTGTTTAGCCTGAGACCTATACCCAGCAGTGGGACAGCACCAAGCAGTATCCAGTCAATGGACTGGACTGTTTCGTGTGGCATGGATTCCAGAGAACAGTCTTCACATGGAACTCACATCAGGTGGGCAGCACACATCAGCTGCAGCATTTTGCCACTCAAAGAAAGGTGCACAGGAAATCACGTTCCTTTCTCACCAGGCTTCCCAGTGCAGTAGCAAAGGCAACACGTCTCGGAATCCTGAGGCTGGCTGCTACCTGCAGTTAGTGGACTTGAGCAAGACCAGTCACAGAGGCACTTTATATCTGGACAGTGGATGACAAAAGGTGATGGCTGTGTGCCTCTTCAGATGGTCCCTACAGCAGAGAACATTAGACAGAGTATGGTTTCTTTGCATTCAATTCTTAAAGAACCCATTTGATATCTTGACAGGGAATGAGAATCAGTTTTCTAAATGTGATGTAAGAATTTCTAAAATGCCATCTTTCCAGTGAATCAGAGTTTTAAAACAGGCTTTCTGGTTGTTTCTGGAAATCTAAAATCTGCATTTCTAATGTACAAGGCATGTTCTATTAACACTGACTATTTGCTGTATTTTAACCTGTTACCAAAATCAGAATACTAATTCTAAATATGAAACTAAGTCTTACTGAAATAAAATAACCCAGTGATGTCATACATTCATGTTATATAAGGTTTGACTTTACTCTGCCATATTTCTAGCACAGTGACAGTTTAATGTCTTATAATCCTGATTAAAAAAATATTGAAGAAAAATAATTTCAAAAAAATCAGAAGAAATTAGCCAAGAAAGGAATATCAATCCAGTGTTCTAAACTCTGTGATTTTAGTCCCTAGGAACCTTATTTGACAGCAGGGCTCTACAGACAAGAATGTGAATTATGAATCTCTAGAGAAGAATAAAATATTTCTACTGAATTGTGTATTTAGCACTTCCATCCTCTTCAACATAGCCTTATTTGGCTGATAACTTCCGGCTAAGACACAGGAAGAAAGGATGGATTACTAATTAGATTTCTCTCTTAGAAAAATGCTTTTAGACATTTTGTGAAGAGAAATGGCCAAGAAAAATAGGGGAATGTGAGAGTATTTCAAAGTATATCATTAGATGGCTATAAACCAAGCAAAATTTTGACAAGACAGATGTTTTTCAATAAAAGCTAAGTATACCCACTCCCTTCCAACTTTGTTTCTCCAAAAGCCTAAAATCTGGATTTGGCAGAGCAATAAGCAGCTATGAAGCAGAGATAGCAAGGTGTTGTATCCTGCCTGATGTATATAGGTTTTTGTATCCAGTCTGAATGGAATACATTTGTCATTACATGATTATCATGTCTATGATGGGTAGAGTCACCTTGGAAACTATATAAATATAAAGAAAATTCCTTCTACTCTCCATCCCCCCCCCCCCCCCCCCCAAATGTCTTTTCTATACAGGTTCTTACATTGTGTGATATGCCTAAGGGATGCTCTGTAGGTTCTTGAGCTTCCTAACTAGAAAGGCTCAAATAAAAGTGCCCAATTTCACAGAATAGGGAAGTTGTAGGACAGATAACAATTACCAGATTTTTAACTTGGAATTTGAATTGTGTTGTATTTATGACCTGGAACAGGACTGTACAGTCTCCGCTTACCTTGTTGGTGACAGTGCTGTTGTCAGTGCACGTGTGGGCCCTACCAGCCCAGGGGAAGCTTCAGGAGGGTGCTGGACTGCACTGCACTTCATAAAGCTGAGCAATGCCAGGTGGCACCAGTGCTGCTGCCATGGGCTGAGTATGGCATAAGCTCAACTCAGGCACACAGCACTTTCCCGTGCTCAGATTCACAATGGAAAGCCCAAGGGATTGCTGGTCAGCTGGAGTGGTCCAAAATGTGGCAAAGCTGGATATTTGCGGGAGAATGGATATAAAAGAAGGCCAAACTGATGGATACTTGATATTGAGCAGACTGAAAGAGAAAAAATGTGATATGGAGAAAAATCAAGTATGTGATGGCCAGTAGAGGCCATTTTGTTAAGAACAGAGGAACATAAGTAGAGTCCAGTACGGGCATTGCAAAGCAGGAATTTGGATCTTTCACATAATTAACTTTCACTGTTTAGAGTACAGAAAATACATAAACTCCCAACCCAGCAAAAAATTGTGCTTTTTATGTCAGCTGCTGTTTTCCAAGCTGGCTGTTATTTTTGAAGGTTAGAAAGTATCTAGGCATTTTTTCTAAGAACTAAATGACAATTTAGATACTTTATTGAATTACTAGAAACTCAGGAAAACAAGGCAGAAACAGATAGATAATCGATTTTTCTGAATGTTAATTTATTTTGGATTTTTCAGATGCTTTGAATTTCACAGTTGTTTTTTTTTCCTTTATCATTAAAATAGAGAAAAAGATCTAATAATTTTTTGCTTAAAACAACAAACCAAGAAGAACCTCATATTCACAAGACAGAAATTGAATACAGAGGAATTTTCATTGCTCTTTCACTGTCATAAAGTACATACAGAACTTCTTACTTGAGCAGAATCTTCAGTACAATGACTGGGAAAAATCCTTTCCCTTAGAGAAAGATATACTCATAAGAATGAAAAGTAATGTAACACATTCCTCTGCACATACATTACAAACTTTGATCACTTATAATCTCACTCAAGCTATCTGTACTTATGATCTTATGTTCCAGAGAACAGTGTAAATCATTCTTATCAACCAAAAACACAAGGCCTGCTGGTTACATTCCAAAAACAAAACCATGCTTTTCTGACAGGTTATAGCCCATATGTTGTTCCTGGCTTAATGACTGAAAATATTTATTTTTTTTGCAAACCACCACATTTTGAGTAACACCTGAAAACATATGCAGCAAGAAGATGGTTAGGACAGATACATCCTGGTAGAGATGGACGCTCGCCTGTCTTTCTCATTTTTCCCTCTTCAGCTTATCCTCTCTGTGAACCTGCAGTTTTCTTTCTCTTATATAACCCATAAAATACATAAGAATGGTTGTTTTCCCATTTTTCTGGCTCAGAATGCAAAAGGATTAGCAGGTAGAAGGAGGGGAAGGACATAATAAATACAGGACCACCACCACACCTCTGCATTCCCCGGCTCCACTGCCACTTCCACTCCACCTGGAGTACTGTGTTCTCCTCTGGAGCTCCCAACATAAGAAGGATGTAGACATGCTGGAGCCCAGAGGAGGCCACCCAGATGATCAGAGAGTTAGAACACATCTCCTACAAAGACAGGCTGAAAGAGTTGGGGGTGTTCAGCCTGGAAAAGAGAAGGCTTCCAGTACCTACAACCAACCTTCCAGTACCTACAAGAAAGTTGAAGAAGAACAACTTCCTAGGGCTTGTGGTGACGGGCCAAAGGGGAGTGGCTTCAAACAAAGAGGGTAGGTATGAGGAAGAAATTCTTTGCTGTGACAGTGGTGAGACACTGGACCAATTTGCTCAGCAAAGTTGTGAATGCCTCATCTCTTGAAGTGTTCAAGGCCAGGCTGGATGGGGCTCTGAGCAAACTGGTCTAGGGGAAGGCGTCCCTGCACACAGCAGGGGGGTGGAGCAAGATGATCATTAAGGTCCCTTCCATCCCAAACCATTCTGTGATTCTGTGATTCTAGTTAGCAATACAGAAAAGGGAAAATATTTGCTTGCAAACAGATGATTCCCTTTACACATCCACTTTCAAGTCTTCCAGTCCCAGACTACACGTCCAGAAGAGAAAGACAAGGCTGCATACTGGGGGAAGAAGAAAATATATTAAGTTTATGTTTTGAAGCCCTGGGAATGTGGTTGCTGCTGCTGCTGCCCTGCTGTGTTTGCCTTTTGAGTCAATTATGTATCTTTAGTGAAATATATGAATCACCACACTACAGCTTTGGTAAGTGTCCACATACTGAAGAAATAAAAAACAATATTTCTAGAAGAAACTACATTGCATCTACCAGTGGTTGACCTCTATGTAATAATGAGGAAAGATAACTGGGATTTAAAACGTGAAAAAAATTAAGTGATAGGAAGTTTCTAGGGGAAGCACAGAATCCATTCTATTTTTAGTATTCTTTAAGCTATACAATACACTTAAACAAGGAGAAATGTTGTCAGAAGTACTCAAATTTTTCCCATGTCCGCTTACAGATTTCATTTCAATCCCACAGAACACCTAATTAAGTCTGTAGCAGCATAAATCATTATTTTTTTAAAAAGTGGTAATTAAAATTTTATTTCTGATTATTTGATGAAACTAACCATTAAAAATTCATCACTTGTTCATAAATAAAATGTGCAGCTGACAAATGATATGCCTACCAGTCAAAATACCTTTGTAGGAATTAAGGAAATATAAAATTGGCAACATGGGACAGTTTTTGGATAACTGTGATAGACAAGAGATCTAGACATTCCTATTCTTTTCAGGAATCACCATTTTGAAGTGTAGACTAACAGTTTCTTGCTATCACCATTTCATTACAAATGTAAGCATTGTAAAACTCACAGATACAAAGTTTATATGTGATTTATTTGGCTTTAATATGGGATGAAATAATATTTTTTCCTATGCTGGAAATACAGTTGGAATATAATATGCTCATATAATGTTTATTTGACGGACATGTAAGCAATGTGAGAGAAAAGATTTGTCTCTATCTTTGCCATGTTTTGGAAAAATATTTGCATTTGATTGTGGTTTTTTTATGTGGTGTTACATAATAACTTTTACTAAAATGGCATCCATTTTCATAACCAGACACTTTTATTATCTCAGTACTTGTTATGATTATCTGTACTCATTATGATCTTACTTATTCTCCTTCTATGGATGTAAACAGCAAACTCTGCTCTGAGTTTGCCTTGCAGACCAGTGAATCATGGTTGTGATATGAACCAATGGTTGCATGACAGGTATGTGTTGGTTTCTTACTCACTAAAGACCCAATTTGATCAAGAGTGGAAAGCAAAAATGATCCTTTCTCCCAAATCATCTTCCTTTTGGTCTGAACCATTAGAGAAAGAGAAATTCATGCATTCCAAACTTGCTCAGGTTCCAAACAAATCCAAAGGCTATTTGATTTGTATTCCACTGACTGCAAAAATAAGGTAAAAAACCCCAGACATACTAAACAAGAATCTCTAACATGTAAAAGCAATAAAAGCAATAATAAAATTATGACCATTTAGCCATGCCTTTAAAATACAGAAGGCACCATGAGCTCACTTTTAGAAAAGTGACTTTCACAGCTGGAGACTTAAGTAAGCTGATTTTTCTGATTTAATTTTAAATGTGTATTTTACAGGCTTTTAAATATAAGTAGCCTCCATATGCCTTCTTTACAGTCAATGCAGAGAAAGGGCACTTTCAGGGTGTGATTCATCAGTCCTGTTTTCAGCACCTTGTCTAAAATTAGATTAATTGCAAGCACATATTTCTCTCTATAGGCAGTACAGGTGTCTAGGTGAGTAAGAAAGTCTAGATGAATTATTGGAGATATCTACACATGGTAAGATGGATCCCATCCTTAGATGCAAAATAGTCCGGTTTCACATGAGTCGAATTATAAGCCAAGGGGAACATAGTAGAACCCTTGTGTAGTCCTCTAGACAAATGTCTAATGATCCTGAATTGTGTGAGAAAAAGAACTCTCAAATCAAAACATTATTTCACAGGAAGAGTGAAATGGGAATTATGATTCAGGTGAATGGTTTGCAAGGGCATGAACTTGCATATTTTAACTAAACAGTCTGAGTCACATACTGAGAGATGCCAAAATAAGTAGTCAGGTGCTTAACTCAGCACTTAATTGTGTGCTTGGTAAGACTCCAGAAAGAGAGAGAGTTTCTAGAGCTTAGAAAAACACACCTGGACAGTCCCATCACACTGTCAGAAGAGTTCAGCTATCTCATACAAAAGAAAGACCAAAACATACAAAAAAAATTTAGAGAGGTTCACATTTATCTTAGTTGCTATTTGCTTATACAGCCCCGATAGAAGAAGAGAGCTCTACATACACCATCCCATAAAAGAAATTACTTACGCTGACAACAACAGGAGTGTTATTAAACAACAAGGCATTAATGGCTAAGTCATTTTCCAAATCTGTGCACATCTGAATGTAGAATCAAGCCTCCTGCCCAAGCTGAAAAGTGCCTGCCTTCTGAAATACAAATGTCAGATAAACAGAATAAAAAAGTTTGCAGATTATGGGTCACCTCGTAATGAGTAGCATTCTCACCTGGATGGATTTAATTCCTGTCACGATACAAGGGGATTTATGGCTACAGTCAGTCTGATGGCTCACAAATATCAGTGACCTCTTTACCAAAAGCAAAAGACTGTTTCCCAGACAGCAACTGCCTATCACTATTAAAGGGAGAGAAATAATTACTTATGTAATTATTTATCCTTAGCAGATGTTTACACCATATTTATCATCAAGTCTTTGCTTGCAAGAAAAATAACACGCATTATTTTTTAAACAGAGTTCTTCAAACTCAACAAGCAAGTGTCAAAATTAAAGTTGTGGTAAGAATGTTAGCTCTCAAGAGAGGAAAACAAACAAACAAGGAAGTGTATTTAAAGAGACATTTCAGAGATTAAAGTTCTCTTAAGGGAAGAAAATATTTCCCTATTCTTCCTGCACCCCAAAAGGCTTGGATGAGACCACTTAGATATGTGTAACTGCACTCAGAAAACCTTGAATCAATATTTAATATTACAACTTGAATTGAAAACAACACCATAATAATAATAAGTGAGCATCAGCACTCTGAACTGCACAGAAAGCAAGTTCTGCAGCCAGGTTGAAAGCTCCTCTACAGAATTCCCAAGGGAAATCACAGAGGAAGTGCTTACCTCATTTAGTAAAGGCCACAAACAGTGAATCTTTCCTTACTCTCAAGTGACTCCATGGAAAACAATATATCTTACTAAAGAGAATAAGATTTGCATGATGTATTTGGACTCATGTTAATTCCTCTCACAGTGTGGTGTGTCAGCACCTCATCTGATTGTAAGGGAGACACATATTGCATACAGAAAGCAAATTTTGTAACAATCCAATTTAGGAGAAAAACTGTAACTGAAAAATTTATTCTCTGCTACAACAAAAATGAGTATGAAGTAACAAACAGGGCAGTGATTTACATCAACCTTTATTCTTTTCATCAGCTGAAACTGAGTCCCCATTAACGTCTCACTTCCTTAGCAGTTTAATGACTTTCTAAGTATAGAAATGCTCCTTCATTTTTTAAGAATGTCAGTATGAAAGCATATCAGATTGCAGTTTCACCCAAAATTATGGCAGTTCACCTCTCCAAAAGGTCCAGCAGTTAGAATGAAAATTAGATCCTCCAAGTACCACTCGGGCAAGGAGTGACTTCTAAATTACGAGATGCAAGTGCTCAAAGTGGCCCACTTTATGCTTGCTCCAAGTAAGGCACCCGACGAACAGCTTCTGAGAGGATAAAAATGCACAATGGTTGCAGCTGCAATCGCTCTGTTGGCCAGGCTGATCTATTTATATTCTAGTGAAATCAGCACCGAAATAACTGTTTTTCAGACCGACAAAAACTTTGACTGTCCAAAGACTTCAATCCCCTCAAAAGAACGCTCCTGCGTCTGAAAATGTCCATCCAAGCCCTGCCCAGCGAAGTCCCGCGGTGCCTCTCCCTCGGCTCCCTGCGGCAGCAGAGCTGGGGGCAGGAGGGACGTGGGGAGCCGAGCGCTGGCCCGGGTGGCAGCTGCCGCTCGGGGCAGCCCCGAGGGACGCGGCCTCGCCGGTACGGGGCTATTCATCCCCCGCTGCTCCGCTGGGCTCCGCGGAGCCTGCCTCCGCCTTGCTGCCGGCCTCCGGCGGCTCCTTGTCCCCGCGACCCTCGGACTTCTTGTTAAAGCAGATTTGGAACACCCCCAAGACGGTCATGACCAGGATGACCAGCACCACCACAGCGATCGTCACCAGGATGAAAACGTAGTTGGAAGAAGAGGAGGAGGGCGGCGGAGTAGCCGTCTTCGCTCCGCCGGCGGCGGCCGTGGCGGTGGCGGGCGGCTCCGTGGAACCGCCGGGTGTCGGGATGAAAGGACGCCGACGCTCCTCTCTGGCACCCGACGGTTCCGTGGAGCCGCCTGCAGCGGTGGGGGCCGGCCCCGTGCCCGGGCAGGGAGTTCCGTGCGGGCCGCCCGGGATGCAGGCACAGGCGAAGCCGCCGGCGGCATCGCGGCACCCGGCGGCCTCGGCGCACCTCCCGCTGTCGGGGCTCCTGCGGCCGTAGGGGCAGGGGCAGAGGGGTTTCTCTGCCGTCTTCCAGGCGAAGCCGCCCGGCTCGGGCTGGCAAGTGAGCCGCACCTCCCCGCCGGGACACGCCACCGTCAGCACGGTGCCCGGGGGGCTGAAGCCAGGGCCGCCGCTGCGCTCCTCGAAGGGGAGCCGGTAGTCGAGATCGAGGGCGCCGGCGGGACTGAGGTCGGGGCAGGCACCCTCGTACTGGTACTTGCAGAGGTAGCCCGGGCTTTTCCGCCGGCAGACCCGCTCCTTCCAGCCCCATCTGGGGCCATCCCCGGGGTCAGCCGCCAGGTGCAGCCCAGCGCAGCGGGCGGTGAGGCAGGACTGCAGGGGCTCCTGCAGCCACCGGCCGAGCGCCGCCGGCACCTCCTGCGGGGCCGTCCCACCCCCGACGGCCTCCCAGGAGAAGCCGCGAAGCGGGTGCTCGTTGTGGGTGCAGGCGGAAGCGTTCCTCTTCAGCCCGACCCAGAACAGCGCGGGCGCAGGCACCGCCGTCTCTGCCAGCAGCTCCAGCAGCAGGAGCAGCTCCGGCTCGCTGCTGACCCAGGCGAGGCTGCCCCGCCGCTGGTCGCAGGCGCCGCGGGCGTCTTCGTACGAGACGTTGGCGAGATGGGCGCTGAAACAGGCGCCGGCCGACGGGCAGCGCACGGCGGCCCGCGGGGGCGGCGGGGTCCGGCCCAGGGCGCAGGCCGCAGCCAGGAGCAGGCACCAGGGCCCGGCCCGCCTCATGCCGGCGGCGGGCTGAGGGGCGCGGGCTGCCCCTGCGGCTGTGGTGGCGTTCGGCCCCGGCTTGGGCTGGACTCTGCTGCCCGCGCCGTCTCTCTCCAGCGCCGACCCCGCTCCCACGGTCCTCCCCCGGACCTGCCGGAGGAAACGTGTCGGGAGCCGCGGCTGACCTCGGCATCCTCCGTTTGTTGGCGGGCACAGGACAAGCAGCTCCCGGCGCCGCCCGGAAGCGCTCGCCCAGCCCGGCGGGCGGGTGTCCAGCCGCAGGGTAGGATGCTGCCTTCTCCGCTGTCGGAGGGGCCGGAGGGTGGCGAAGCCCAGAGCCGCAGCTGTCGGACCGAGGTCACGGGCCCTGTTTCAGGCCCGTGTCCCCGAGATGCCCGCGCCATCTTGCTAGCTTGTTGCACAGCGATTTCCGGAGAAAAGCGGTCCAGCTTCAGTTATCTCTTCTTGAAGGATGGAGGTTTCTTGGTTAGGTGGGGTCATGCAATCAACCCTGTAGCTCCGGATACAGGGGGCGACTTAACAATAACAAAATCTGATTCAGCTCGCGGTTTTCCAGCAGGTTGGCCTAAATGCATGCATCAGGTGCCTGCATTGATTTCAGTAGTTGTTCTTGAATGAGCTTCACTGATCTGCAGCTGATGTTCACTGCAACTGTTCCTCCGAATGTAGTCCTTATGTTGCCTCCTTTTCATACTCTTTACTGTTATTTCTGTGTGCTGTTGCCTGACACGTACATTCCGATACATCATGCATCTGAGACTCTTCCCAGGTATTTTATGTGGCATGAAACTGCAGGGATATATGTGCATTTTGTTTTCCAGGTTTTACTTTGGAAAAACACGTGTCAATGTTTTTGAGTTTGTGAATAAACATAATACAAATATCTAGTATTTGAATACCATGGGGAGGGGCGGGGCGGAGAAGGATTAAAAAGCAAAAATTAAATAATCGATCTGGAGTTTTTAAAACATAAGGTTTCTCAGTAATTGCAGTCCATTTGGGTGCCAGTAGTCTTGGTTTTCTGGAAAATAGGTTTTCATAACAAAATAAGAACTTGCTGGTTTAATTCTAGATGAAATTGGATTTTTGGTTAATCAAGGTGTTGAGGTGCTAACAGCCACCTAAGTCAAAGTATACGGTGTTGTAGGAGCCGTGTATTCAGAGCTCTGCTGCCTACTGCAATTGTAACTCTTGAATTCATTCTTCTCCATGGTGCACCCGGGCAGAGGCATTGAGCTGTTTGCCTGTGTGGGTCAGCACGTGGAGATTCTTACTGCCTGCCTGCATTTTAAGCCAGAAAGCTGCAATTCATTTTGCATCAGGAAACTTTATCACCTGCTATCCACATCCCTAATTCTTCATTGGATCTAGCTTTAAATGTACCCAAACTAAATTAATTGTTCCTTGAGCCCCCTGTTTTTCTTGATGATGTACAAAAGCTCTGCTTCTGCACATACCTGTCAAGGTAGTATCTTGAGCCATTTTCCCCAAATCTGGTTGATAGGTTTGAGAGAGAAGAGAGTTTGCTACAACTTTACTATTGCCATCTTACTAGGGAATGCTTACAAGGCTTTGCCTAATATTCCACTGCAATCCTACAGCTTCACTTTGTTTTCTCTTTCAAAATTGAGTTCATTTATTATAGCTGAACAGAAGCTAAACTTTATAAATAGAAGGAATAATGTAGAAGCCCCCAAATGTTCATGTTATTCTTCAAACCTAGGACTCTGTCCCTAAGGGGGAGAATGCAGCTCAGTCTTGCATCTCTTCTCAGCTGTCAGCCAAGAGCATGATTTGAGCCGTCTGGGCTGGCCTCTCTACCAGGTAATTGATGGCTATTACTGGCTCATTTCACACAGGACATGACTTTAATTTCCCAGGCTATATATGAACCAGCAAACTGGCAAGCCAGTTTAGAAACAATAGGTTAGCCACTAGTGCCCTGGGCAGTCCAGTCTCCTTGGAGGAACTTGAACTGCACAGGAGGATGAAAACACCGCATTGCCAAAGCTGAAGGCTTTTGCTGGCTGAAAATAGAGGCAGTGTCTGTGCCTCTGCTTGACCTGCCTGTATATCTGCTCTCCTCTCCTATTGCTGCCCTCAAAATATTTTCTTCTGGATCTCCAGAAAACAGCTCTTCTGTTTTTTTGTGTTTTGTTTGTTTTTTTGTTGTGGGTTGTTTGGGGTTTTTTTTGTTTTTTTTTTTTTTTTTTTTTTTTTTTTTTTTTTTTTTTTTTTTTTTTGTTCTTTCTAGTTCTTACATTTAGGTAAATAAGAAATCACTCTTCATGGAGCTTTTTCTGGAGAAGTCCTTTTTTGAAAGAAAGGACTAGCTACTCCCACACACATGTGAGGCAACTAAACTTCTACATATAAAGAAGGTTTTATTACACAAATGTGTATTTGATGGAGGTATGAGCTGCAATGTAGCTGTTGCTTTCAATAGTTATAGCCTCATTTAGACATAGTCATTCCTTAGTCCTTTTCCTGTAAGATCTTAGCCCTTGAAAAAACAGTGGTTTGCTTTAATTGTATTTTAATAAGAGCCTTTAAGGTTTTTTTTAATTTCATTATATAACTGTATCTATCTTAAAATGACACATACATTTTTACTGAGGAGCTGTGTGAGAAGTGCTGAATTAATAAAAGTACTTTTCTCTTTTAGGGTGGATTCCTTTTGTATTTTTATAGGGTAAATTGCAACTATTCTTTTTGCAACTAACCAGGAAATATGTCATCTGTATATCAGCATATACTTTGCTACTGCTAGGGCCTAAGGGGCTGTATTTTCTTTAGAAGTAGCCTTGTTGAGGAATACAGTATCCAGATCTTGCTAAGAGCCATATTTTACTTCTCAGAGGCAGATGGATGGCGTAGTAAAAGAGATCTGCTTTGCTTCAAAGGGGACAAGTGAAATGATCATGTCACACTAAAATGTGTAAAGCATAAGGACAGTAAATTTCTCTTCCCCAAAGGGGATACAGAAAAATGTCTAGAAATAGATCTGTCTACCTGTTATGCAACAAAACCTGGAAACAGTATCTAATATCAGAAGCAGCTATCTTTTCTGCTAGTGTAAAGGAGGACTGCTGATGTGCACCTCCATTTATCACCTGGTTTGTTGCATGATACAGATTTTTTTGGGGCTGGAAACTACAGACAGGGAGCAAGAAATGAAGATCAGTGTTCTGGCAGCACTGCCTGTTTGCATGGCTTCAGCCTTTTAGCTTGCTGCAGCCTTGCAGAGTCTGCACCATTTGGCTGTGGTCAGGCTGTACAGTCCCTATGAGCTCTCTCCATCCCTCTGTTCCCAACTAGTGCATCTCTACTGCATCCAGACATCCTTCTGCTGAATTTGTTATGGGTTAAGTCAAAACTTACTTCCCATCTTTCCGTGTTCTGCTAAGATATAGGTAATAATTTAAATAATCTAATGTAAACAGGTATTTTTAACAAGTGAAAATTGCTGTCACTTGGCAGTGTGCCTCAAAAATTATGCATTAAATTCTCCTTTAGTCACTAAGGGCTCCATGAAACAATATCTATATCATATGTATATAAAATGTATATATGGTATATTATGGTATAATATGTAAATATATGTATGGTTTATCAAATAAGGCAGCCCTACATTTCACATGTAACTTGTGTTTAGGCAATGTATTTTCTCACTAAACAGTTATATTATTCTTTAAGAAAATACCTTAGTTTTAAAAATAAGATGTCTTGAAGTCAATGAGAACTGTCACATTTCAAGTGTGACAAGATTTCTCATTAATTTCTCTGCATTCAGTCAAACAGCTTGGAACAAGGAGTAAAAATGCCAGGTGGAATGCAGCATGCTTTTGTTACTTTTCCACAGAACTGGATAGGAAATTAAAATAAGAATTTCTGCCTTATTGTAACAAATTGCATGATAGTGAGAATTTAATTATTCATCTTTCAAAAGGACTTTGTAGATTACAAGGTTCACTTACAGATTTTGGAAAAGACAACCCAGCAGGGGTCATGCAAGTCCCTGTCTACTGTAATAATAATTTCCAGTGACATTATCACATAGCTATGAGACTTAATAACAAGGAATGATATTTAACTGCTGGTATGAACACAGTGGTGTATCTATTAAGTTTATGACATAGACATAAAATATAACTAATCCTGACCTTCTAAGGGGACATTTAGTAGATGAACTGCATTGATGTGGCTGTAGCATTACCCCATATGCACATGTTCCCCTTAAAGCCTGATCAGTTTATATGTTCATGTTTCCATTGCTAATATGCAAGAAAAATAGGTATTCTGTTACCACTTCCACTCATCTTTAATGAGTTATTAAGGAAGATTCCATTCTGTAATTAGCTAGGGGAAATGAACTCCAGAACTCTCAAATTAAACACACTAAATATTTTCCAAAAATACTATAGAGTATAAATATTTTTTATTCTCACTCTAGCTTACTCCCTTCCTTTTGTTGACTCAATAATTCATACTAGCTCCATCCCAGCCTTCAAATTCTTCCTGTATTGTGTAGCACGGTCTGGCCCCACATGAGCTTTGTGTTCAGTATATATTGGCATGAGGGGGTCCTCAAGAACTGGAGTTGGGTATGGCCATATTGTCTATTTCACAGTAAACAATGGCAGAAATAGTGAGAGCACAAAAAGAGGAGAGAGGAGAGAGGAGAGAGGAGAGAGGAGAGAGGAGAGAGGAGAGAGGAGAGAGGAGAGAGGAGAGAGGAGAGAGGAGAGAGGAGAGGAGAGGAGAGGAGAGGAGAGGAGAGGAGAGGAGAGGAGAGGAGAGGAGAGGAGAGGAGAGGAGAGGAGAGGAGAGGAGAGGAGAGGAGAGAGGAGAGGAGAGGAGAGGAGAGGAGAGGGAAATCAGCACAGGGTAACTTAAAGGAATGGAGAGCTGCAGCACAGGAAAAAAAAAAAAAAACAGTTGGCAGGAAAATAAGGCGTATACACAAAAAGATGTGAATAGGGAAAAAATCAAAAGAAAAGAGAGACGTGAGCTCGTTCACCAGTGCTGAAGTACTAGAGTGGTAGAGGGAGCATGTGTCCATGCTGTCACTGCCCAGTGTGGCAGCAGTGGTTTGTGAGCTGGTGCTGGTGCCCATGGGCGTGTTTGCACAGCTGGGCAGCCCCCACAGCAGCCTGATGCCACGTGGTAAAAGACTGTAGGCAAAGAGCAAAGCACAGTCACAACCAAAGAGGCAGTTACCACATAAAGTCAGCATGTGGGTCTTCAAGCATATTCTTTTAGGCAGCTGCAGAAGACACACTGTGTCCTGAGGGATGTTCATGGCCTTGAAGATACTTTGTGGCTCAAAGGCCACCCTTGGAAAGCATTATTGTGCTAAGTTCAACACCACCTTTATGCAATTTGCTTCCTGGTCCACTGGGGCACTATCAGTAGCCAATGTAAACCACAGATTTTGGAGGCCTGGGAAAATGCTGAGTTCTGATGTCCTCTCATCCTAGAAAAAAGCAAACAGAAGAGGAGAATTAGAGACTAATTCAGATTTACCCTAATGCTATGACATGCTTCTAGTATTTTATCAGATTTTGACCTAAATAAAAGCATTTTTTGAAATCAGTGAATTTTCATTTGAAGTGAGAAACACCTACATTTTTAGTAACTACCTATAGTCTTGTAATTCCACAAAAAGCTTCTAGGACTGGCATGGTTTTTGGGATGAGACAAAATTTCCTAAGGAAATAAAGTAAAATAGAAGGAAATCTATTGGTAAAGAGCTGATTTCACTTCCTGGCCTTTTGCCCAGACTGACCATTTCAGAGAGTGCCTCGTAGTATTTGCTTGAAAATGGGTAAGGGATACAGGCTAGTAAGAATAAAAGCAAGAAGGAGCAGCTGTGAGATGGAGAGGCAGCAGATGCTTGTCTACACAAGCAGCTAATTCAAAATGAAAAAAATAAAAGGAAGGAAGAAAATTCTGAGCCTAGTGAAATAATTGTTGTCATGGAGATTATGGGAGGTAAACATACCTTCTATGGAAATATTTATTGCCATTCTTTTTGTGAGACTAGACAGACTAAAAAGGCTTTAGTTTACTTTACTGATGCATTTCCCTCCTTTCCCTTTTTATATAATGGCAATTCTTAAAGCATTTCCTTCTCAAGAAATGTTCCTCATTGTTTGCTTGCAAGACACAGAAGCAGAGTATCTGCTGAATGGGGAGAAGAGAAGGGGGAGAAGAGAATCTTGCTGCATGGCACATGGCTTTTTTCCTTTCCTGTTTATCATGGTAAAAAGGCCAACAGTGCTGTCTTTTGCGCTTGTGTGTTAAATGTGTGTTCAGCGATACTTAGTCTTGCTATTCTAAATGGTTTGATCAGTTGGTACCTAGGAGCTTGAAATTTTACAGGAAATAAAGACAAGGGAGTTCTTTAGGTGCTCTGGAAGAAGTCCCTTTTGAATGCAGATATGCTCAAGAAAAAAAAAATAGAAAAAAAATACTGTCTGACTTGGACTTCCAAACACCAGGATGTGGAATATTCAGGACTGGGCTGTTACTCTGTGTCTAATTAAAATAAGAAAATTAAATTAATATCTTAACTTTATTTCCCAGAAATGATTCATAGTCTAAGTAGCAGATATGTCTTACCTGCATTTCTTTCATGTGAAGGTTAAAATCCTAGCAGCTCTGCCAGTTTTTTCCCAATTTAAATTAAACAAATATCTCTGTTATGACACATGAAGATGTTGTTTTTCAAAGATTTAGGTTTATCAACACTAAAGACATCAAGAAAAAAATCAGGTTAGAACACAGTCACATATTCCATACATAAGCAATTCACACATTCACAAGGTAGACCTGATCACGTTTTCATCCATGAGCAGGTTCTGTTATTTTAATACAGTTTTTTTTTTTTTTTTTTTTTTTTTTTTTGTATTATGGTTGTGTGCCAAGCCAGGTTTGATTGATTTATTATTTCCATTGAATTATATCATACAGTAGCAGCAAAGATACAGTCCTTGTACTGCTGATATGAATATCTCAGGGCTGCAGAAAACACATGAACATTCTGTGTCTCTTGTAGATCTGTGCAAACTGAGTCCCACCTGAGCCTGTCATTAATCTGTTCTGTGGTGGGTGTCTATGTGAAAGGAAAAGTGCTCCTCTGCAAATTGTGTACCTGGTAGGTATGTGTATGCCCATTCTGCCTGTATGTGGACACTTGTGGTTATTCTTCCCCTAATATTCTGGAAACACTTGAGAAAGATATGCATCTATTCATATGGTAAAATAAAGCCCTAACTACTGTTTAGCTAAAGACAAAAAACAACCCTAGTATCCATATAATCCTATTTAAAACAAGCCATGAATAATAGGATGTGAAAACAAAAAGTGGCCTCATTTCCTGGCGTCATTTAGAGTGATGCCAGCCAGAGGCTGCCCTTGAAGATTGCCAGGGTTCAGGTACTGCCCATGAAGGAAGGGACTGTCATCACTGCTCTGCTGGTTTCAGATTCAGCCATCATAAATTTGTCTACTTCTATGTGGTATGAAAACAGTGACAGTGATTTGTGCTTGGTGCTCATCAGACACACTGTAATTGGGGGAAGAGGCTAGGGAATCTAATTTAATCAATGGGCTCCACCAACAGGCCAAGTTCCCCAGGTTGGTTTACATTCAGCAGTATTTTCTCAGGTAAGGCATGAACGAGTGGTGAATGTTGCTTGCTGTTGCTTTAGCTGCTCATTACTCAGGACAATAGCCTGCAATCCAGCTGCACCACTTGGCACTTGGGTTCAAAGGGCCTTGGTTTCATAATAGTTGAATAGAAAAGGTCAATAAGAGGTGAGAGACAATTGAATGTGGATAAATAATACAGGAATGAGAGCTGCAAGTGTTTGACTCATCTCTGCTGATGTGATATTGATCTGAACTAGAAATGTCAAACCCTTCTCCGCCCAGAGGTTTAGAAATGCTTCTGATGTATGTCAGTAAGAGATAAGAGTCAGACCAAGAATATATCAGCAGATGCCACAGGGAATAAAGCATAAACAACCCAAGAACAATATTTCCTATGTGTCAGCTGCAAATAAGGTGTTCTTACTTGGCAGTGCACGTTCTGCTTATGCCTGATCCCTCAGGGCAGTCTGGGTGTGCCAAAGACACTTCTCCTGGAAGAAGAGGTCAGGTACAAGGAGGCTGTATAAGGATGAGGTGACAGGTTCAAGGGACTGCACCTGTGCCCTCACATGAAGGGGTGGGGGAAAGAACTGAAGTCAATGGATTTGCTCCATTGAATTTCCACCTGACATATTTTCTGACTGGTCTTCATATTTTACCCTGAGAACATCCAACTGGATTCATAAAGGATTTTAGGCATCATGCTACCACTTCCAATTAAAGAGTCTTCAAAGCCTCTGCTATGCCATGATTTAACCCTCTAGAGGCACCTCCCCAACACACTGATTTTCCTTCCTGTAAATTACTTTACTTTTTTCCCATTAGACACGTCTATGCAGCTTGACTTTACATTTGACAAGAATTGTCCCTTCTGTATTATGCTTATTCTTTGATCTCAGATGAATAAAATCAGCTTAATTTGCATAATGCATAAAGCCTTGCACAAAATGCATTCAGATCGCAAAAGGACAGGGAAAGGAAATCCTGTAGCCTGGAGGTTAAGGCATTTTTCATGACAAAGCAGAGTTACTTCTGCTGCAGTGATTATTCTTGTATTTTATATCCACTGGAAAAAAAAATTGTCAGGAGAGACAGATGTAGAAACCCAACTAAGATTGACTGATCTTCTCCTCAAGCACAGGGTTTTGCTTCACATCCTTGCTCCACAGTCTGACAGAAGGATTTGAATATACATCTTTGACATTCAAGTAAGCATATTAATCACTGAGCTGTCTGACTTTTTTCCTTTTTCTTATTTAGAGAGACTGACTACATACCAGTTTTCTGATGTATTGGAAAGCAACCAGTGGGCATGTGAACTAAACAAACCTCTTTTCCTTCCTTCTTCCCTGACAGGAAGGGCGTCAGTACGTCTCCATCTTCAAACAAGCTGGGAACATGAGACATTTGACAGAGATTGTTCCTTTGAAGTCAATACTAATTTGAAGCCTGTCTGCAATATTGAATTTGTATTCCAAAGGAAAGAGCTCTTACAGAAATATCTAGAGAAACAGTGCTATTGCTGAAATGTTCTGTGTTAGTCTCTTGCTATATCAGGACCAAGGTGGCAATGTTGCTGCTATAAAGCAGTGAGAATCATCTACCTTTAAATGTATTGGTTTTAGTCTTACCCATGCTTTGCACCAGAGTACAAAAACAGAGATTTGTATTCTTTGGCATTTAAATATTAAAGGGAAAAAAAATTAATTACTTACTTTGGTAATTCCCAAAGAGTTACCATATCAGCATAAGAAAACTTAGGGAAATTAACGTACTTAATCTTAGCTAAAATCTCAACACTATATTTTAACAAAGATTCCCAAAGATTCACAAGATACTTGTGAAGTCACAAGTAATTGTGACTTCAAGTCACTGCTCACAACAGATAACATTTCCAGGGAAACAGGAATGGAGCTGGGTTGGTGGTTTTGATTATGCCAGACTCCTTTGGTGGGAGAGAAGCAAAGGAGAGAGAAGATGAGATAAACCTTCATACTCTGAATCCTCTTGCCAAACTGGTCATATTAGTCACTATTGAGAGAATTTATCCTGTCCTTCTGACACTGTAAAGATTAGCTTACTGGTTTAATTATAATTGGTCATGCAACATACACAGGGTTTTTTCTCTTGTTTCTTTCTTTTCATTTTTAGTGTGAAGGGACTATGCCATAAAAACAAGTCTTTAACAGCCACTAGACTTTTAGTTTCTCTCAGGAAAAAAAAATTATATAGGATTAAGGAATCTTAAAAAAAATTAAATTTCTTCTTTCTAGGTCAAGCAAATGTTACATGAAACATCCTTCCTTGAAAAGTAGGCTTTATGTAGACCTTTAGACTTGTATAGTTACACATATAAATACATGAAGCTATGCAATGACAGTTCAGAGGTGTGCTTGAATGCATTCTTTGCTGATATGTTGGATTTACGGCAACCGGACCAGAGGTCTGTGAAACTGCTCATCTCATTCCCAACAGGATTTAAATGCTTCTGCTGTTCAGTAGCCTTGTATGCTTGTCACCATTAATGTTCCCTCTAATTTATTTCTCTGTGTGTGACAAATGACCTCCTGAATACCAATGTGAAACTTGTAGCCCTAATTCACACAATGCTGAAAATGGGACAGCAAAATAAATGTGTGTGATCCTCTTTCTTTTTTTGATATTCTGGGGCTCACTAAGCCCATGGTGTAAGTTTCTACAGATTTATGGCTTCTTCATCATGTTAGAAAGTAAAAATTAGTTATTTTGCAGTGCATTGTGTGCGTGTGCTGACCCTCAAATTACACAGTGTCCAAGGAAACACAGCTGCGTCACTGATAGACACCTCTTGTGCAATAACCTCAGACTGAAAATGCATCCTGCCAGCCAAATCTTTACTTTGAGTTCTGACATTCCAGTAATAGGTAAAGAAAGACAATGAGAGAGAGAAGAGAGATGCATTCAGAGTATTCAGAATTATCCTTTATGTGACTGGGACCAGTAGTGCACTGCCTGGTCAGGAGGAAAGTCCCCAAGAGAAGCAGTTTGCCATTCTAGATCTATCTCTGTGCTCCAGAGTTCTGGGCAAAAGGTATGAAGGAGGCTGATGGAAGTGGATTTTGGAGCTGTGAGAGCACTGGAGCATCTGGAAGACATTTGTCACATCTCAGCATACCCTGTCCCAGTCCCTATGTTTGCAAGCTAAGGTTTTGCAGATGGACTTACAGGAATCCTGAACTTGTGTTGATCTGAGGTGTTACCAACCTCCACGCATATCCTTGCTTTTGTTCACTGCCTGGGGGCGATAACTTCAGGGGCTGCTAAAAATTCAGGGGTGCTGGTAATACCCCTATCACATCCAGATGTCTTGGTCATTGCAGTGGTCACTAGTAAACCTGTTTGTGGCTGCAGCTGTGCCTGGCACAGACTGCTCACTTCATGGCTCTGTTAGGCACAGCTGAGAGGGTGGAAGCCCATTGCTGCATCAAGGGGCTGCATGCAGTGTATATTTCATGTCAAACAGTCAAAGATACAAGCACAAAAATCAAACTTTGCATGAGTAAAAATTTATTGCTCCAGTGATGACATTAAGTGAATTCAAAGAGTGAGCAGGCATGGATGGAATGGCTTCATTCTGAAGCCTGAATGGAGAAAAACAACAATTTTGGAGCCAAGTACCAATCTTTCACTATACTGCCATGTTTTCTAAGGTGACTTATTTGACCCCAGTTTGTACTCCAGGGTGTGGTTTCTAGAATATTGTGATGACCCACCCTTAAGGGGAAGTAACTTCTCTGGGCCTCTATAGTTATGCTTAGTGTGCATAAGCAAGACATCCTCTGTCTGAATTCGCAGGGTCTCTGTGCATGTAGACTGTGCCACTTAAAACAACAACCCTGTTTGTCTGAAAAGCAGGGCAAGGGGCTGAGTGAGCAAGGATTCTGGAAAAACAATACTTGAACACTGAATTAAAGTGGTCTATCTAAGTGTGTGGCCTTAAGAACACCTGTGTAAATATGCATACATGGAAAAGAAAATCCTTACCCCCATTAAAAGCAGTGGGAATTTTTACACTAGATTCAGAAAGGCTTGATTGCCATCTAGGACATATTGGAAAGTATAATTAATGGGTTCTGGAAAAGACATTGAAATGGAAATGTCAAAATATCCTTCAAAAAAGAAATAATCTTTTTTTTTTTAGAAGAATGCATATGAAAAAAATCTCTTAAATTGACATTTTCTTGTTACTACCCACATCAGAAATGAAAAGTGGCTATTATCCAGTGACATAGAAGTACGTTACTGAAATTACTGGAGCTTTAGTGTTCCAGCTTGCCTGACACTAAGTCTGATGTCTGTTCTTTAGATAAAAGATTTTATATGGCTGTACAGAGTAACAGGCAACCTTCTTATTATCTTCAGATTATAAGCATATGCAGATTATAAGAATTTGAAAACCCTATCTATACATTCTGGAGAGAGACTGCTACACCATATTGATGATAACCTAAGACTCTTCTGCTTCATTGCCCTAATGTCGTAATTCTTAAATTGGATTGTCTCAGGATGTCCCGCCTATGTCTAGGCTGGAAATTGAGCGTAATTCTCAATCCTGTAGATATCTGCCTAATGATGGCTGGATGAGTGTGGAGCACTATGCACTCCAGTTACCTGTGATAAGTTCAGCTGAAAAAAGCATGCAGTTATTTTTCCAGAGCTATCTGCTTGGTATATACTTTCAAAAATAAACTATAAAGAGAGGAGACAGACATTTATTGTCTTGATTTTATGTGTATCAGCCCTTGGCAGGACTAAATGACAGTGAAATCAACAGTCAGAGAAAGAGCAAAGGTTCGTGGTATAAGCTGTTTCTTTTGCTCTTTGTTCATAATTCTTGTGAATACAAAGTTAAAACACTAAGCAGCTGTTATCTCCTGTTTGTGGCTTAAAGCAAAAGCCTAGCAAACTCCAGAATTTTACAGAGTTCCACATCAAAATCATGAGTCAAGCCTGTCCTGATCCAAACAAAACTCAGTCTTTCCTCAAAATACCGATGCATATGGGGCAAATTTTACTTCTGTGTTTTTCTGTTGACTTTATAGGTGGGGTGTACTGATAACACCATAAACATTTTTGGTTATCTCCTCTTTCCTTAACACAGTCTGAAACCTTTGCAGAGTCCTTATGGGCAAATAATAATATTCCCCTTGAGGAATACATTCTATTGCAACCATGTTGTCCAGTTGTCATTCTATTTGTCTCTTAAGTTGAAACAACAGAATTGCTGTATAACTGTTTCATAGTCTTGAAAAGGACTGTGAATAATCCACAAACCTGTTGAGACCAAAGGCAGCTGTACTGATGGTCTGTGAGGTGTCAGAGGGAAACCATAACTTACTTTCTATGGTTAGAAAGCAAACCAAAGTCATTCAGGGTGAAATCATTGCTTTAGCATGGTCATGTTGAAACTTGCTTAAGAGCACATGTTGTAGTTGGATGAAAACACAGACATGTGGCAAGTGTTCCTCTAGGAAATGGTTGTGAAAGCGTTAACCTGTAGATCTGCAATCCTTATGCAGCTGGTCCTCGCAATCTGTGCCCTTTGAAGCCAAGTTTCTGCAGGTGTCTAAAAGTTTATTGCTGGATGATGGTTCCAAACCAGTTTCCTAAACTGTTTCAAATTCTTTTAAAAATACAGTGAAGGAAAATACTGCTTTTTAATTCAAAAAAATTTAAAAGGCAACATCAGAGAGAAAGGAGACAGAGAACTTCTGTTGCCTTAGTAGAAATGCATTGTAACAGAACAGAATTCTGAATGCCAAGTGTCTCAAATACCAATATCAACAGATTTCTCCAGAGATCATAGGCAGATATATTAGCTAAAAGACTAAAGCACTGTTTCTGGAAGATGCTGAATTTTCCTCAACTCACTTTGAACTCAGTGGGAAAGCTAAGGGTGTCTAGGGCAGGAGAAATTATAAAGGTATTGGATAATGATGTTCATAATCTTGCTTCCTAAAATGCATTTTGTGTTTCTTTTTGTCTCTCATCACTTCTAGATTAAAGCTCAGGGAAAGGGTAGAATATTAAAATATCATCCAATTTATAATTGATTACTAAAGTCAATTCACAGATGACCTTGAAAAAGAATTAATCTAGCAAGCTTATAAAAAAGGATGACCCAGTCATTCTGATTAAGATCAGAGCAGGTGATAGAAGAGCAATGTGGTGAGAGTAAAAGATGACAGAGAAGATTAAAGCACGCAGTATATGAAAGGATTTCTTCAGGAATTTCCTCTTCCCTTGCATCCTGACAAAAATCCACAGATTCAGCTTGACAGTATAAATATATTATAAATTCAGTATCTGGTCAATAGCTCTTGCTACATATAAAGCAGGCAATTTAAAATTCTGTCAAAGTATTATCAGCTCAGATTTTTCCATATTAGAAGCAGAGTCTTTCTATAAAAATGTAATGCAAATTCATAAACATTCAAGAATCTAGAATTTATTTCTATATTTATTTTCCTTGTCTCTTAAAGCAAACTTTTATTGTTATTTTACCTTGGCAAAGACTGTGAGGAATAACAGACATGGTGGATTGTGAGAGAAATGGGTTTCCTCAACATTGTTCAAAGCAGGATAAAACTGCATGTCCTTAAATGATTAAAACTATTTTTAAAATATGGAACTTCGGGATTTTTCTTCAAATCAGACAAGCATCTTCAAATGTCTCTTTGTGGCATATCTGGAAGGGACTGACTAACATTGATGGGTTTGTATGGTCTAGAAGTTTAGACACTTAAATGAATGGAAAAGAGAGAAAAATTTTGAAATTAGCTTCAAAGACTGAAACGGAGTCTTGTGGAACTGAAGACAAAGGGCAGCTGGGGTGGTTGTTACAGAACAGCTGTAGTGCAGATGCCCCAGCAATCTTACTCAGACACTTCTAAACTTTCTTACACTGAGTGGCTTCCTGACAAAACTTTTAAAGCAAACAGGGAAAACTTCAGCTGATATGAAATGGTTGTGCTCTGATTTCGTGTATTTGCCAGGTGACTGCAGACAGGAAGTATTTTCAGTTCTGAGTCCTACAGTTCCTTACTAGTGATCCCCAAGGGCAAGAAGACAGCTGTTTTCAAACCTGTAGAAGCTATGTATTGAGATCTACCTTCAGGCCAAAACCTTGAAAGTTTAGTGCTGACTTCCATAACCTTCATGTGAGATGTAAAAATGCAGTGCTGTATAACAATAAAATCAAAGAACATGAGCAGTAGGCACATGTCTTATTAAAATGAACAAAGCACTGCACCAAACATACAATTATCTTCCTCAAGGTATGATGAGTGGCAAATTATTTTTATGTTTCTTAATGTATTTCTGGAGGCTTTCCCATTAAATATGTAAAATCCAAAGAGAACAGACAATAGTCTTGCAGAAGTGAAAACTTTGTTTCAAATCAGAAACAGTATACCTGCTGCAGTGAATTTTAACCTAGTTTTAATCCTCTGTGGTCAGACAAATCACTAATAGATACTAGGGCGGGAGAGGCACAGGGAGTTACATCTGTGGCTGAAACATCAGAACAGAAAATAATCTGTAGATGATGGTGTGTCCAAGACTCAAGGCAAGTTTTGTCAGATAGAACTGTGAATGCATAAATATGGGTGACCGAGGAAAATATTTTAGTCCTAAAATAGTGCCACTTTTACTTAAAATTTTTATGTCAATATTGTCCCTAATTAACTGGAATCATTATAAAAACAAAAGCAGCAGAGCCAAACATCAGACTGTTGGGACTTTCTCAACTGTTAGTTATTAATACCTATTTAATTACAGAAGTGCATTCAGTTGTTATTAACCTTAACTTGGTTTGCTCTTTGCAGGTGCATCTATCCTTCTCACATTATTAGACTAAATATGAAAATACAATATTTAATATTAGATTTGATATTGTTTTAGGGGGTTTGTAGCTGATGACCATAAAGAGTTCTGCCTTTGGATTTTGCAGAAATTGTTTATTATTCAGAAATTTTAGCTAACATAATATTATTTGATAGTGAGCTATTTTATTTTTCTTTGTGTCAGTTAATGATGTGGTTTCATGCTGTGGTTTTAATTTTAGAAAAGATACAGACCTGGACAATCTTGTCAAATGTATTGCTTAAGCAGGCAGATAGTAAAAATTAACTTTATGGTTAGTAACTCATTACTGTTCTCATGTCCTTCAAAATCAAATCACTTTAAATTGTTTACTATCACTGGATACAATCATTGCATTTAACTACACAGATCTACACATTCAGAAGAGTCCAAGCAATTTCTTCTGTGTTACTTTAATTACACAGTACATAGTGAAATCAATTTATTACTGGGACTGGTACATCACACTCATTTGAATGTAAGTCACACCCACTCCCTTGAACTCTCTTTTTTCTTTTTTTTTTTTTTTGCTTTTGAAATGGAACACAGAAACATGTATTATCTTGTTCAATGTCCTGTTTCCAACAGCAGCCAACACCAAATGCTTCCAAGGGGCCAAAAAAGACCCTTCAGTTAAAGACTAGTGAGTCTAATGCAGAGATTTCTGCAAAGCCTACCTTGTTGGACTAGATGATGTGAGGTTTGACTCAATTATCTTTGAGAAGATGTCTTCCAGTCCAAACCTTTCTATGATTCTATGAATATAAGGAAAGATAATATCTTCAGACACTATGTCCTTGAAATCTGGAGAGCTTACTTCTTCTTAGGCTTTTGGACTGCTCCAGAACAATCCAGTACATATTTTACATTTATTCATACCTCTCTAAGGCTCTATCCATTGGGGCTTTGGAATATTGTAACAGTTACAGCTCTTTCTAAGTTTCATATCTGTACAAAGGAAAAGGGAAAGCAAAACTAAAATTTAATTGTGCCATTGCCTGAGGCATTAAGGAATTTTGTTAAATACCAATTCATCATGCTCTAGTGCTACAGCTGGGGGATAAGGCTCTTCTTCATGCCAGTGGTAAGTCTGTCTTTCTTCTCCAGGCTGACAAGCTTAGAAACAAGTACTAAAGCAAAAATTCAGAAGTTTCAGTTCAGTTGCTTTGATGTAGCAAACATGAAAAGTATGGTTTGAGAGGCTTAAAGAAAGATCAGCTGAAGTTTTAGACTAGCTGCTCTGAGGAGAGCTTAAACTCCCAGAAAGGTTTGTGATGGTCTGGTCAGATGAGGGAAACACAGCAGCTTCTCTTCAGTGTTATATTATTTTGTATAAGAAATTGTGAATTTGACTGTCTAACCCACAGTCACCCCGTGTCTGACTTTCAGCCCATAGTCTCAGGAATACATTTTCACTCAGAGTCATTGATGGCTCCCTCTACACAACAGAGGTGCTTCGGAGCAGATATACATGCAGTGCTTTAAGAAGTATATTTTATTAAGATTTAATTAAGAAGTTACCACAGGTACATTACCAAAATTGCTTTACAACAAACAGTCCAAACACACTAGAACAAGAGCTGCTGTAGGTCTGGCTGCTGGGGCCAGGTAGGCACCAGGCTCTGCTCCCTGACACAGCTTCCTCCCCAATTGACTGTGCCACCCGTGTTTGGCTTCACAGGCAGCCTTTCCTTCCTCCCACACCTCCCACCAACCCAGCACAGTCTGCCCAGGTAGGTTGCTATGAGTCCATAGTACATCTTTAGCTATCTTCCTCTGGAATCCTGAGTGAGCATGCAAAGGAAAGGGGACCTACTAGACCTGCCTGTAACTTCATTGCTGCTTTTGTTATTGCTGTTCCTTTCCATGTAATAAGGCTGAGAAACCAAGAGGAAGGACACATTGTGGTTTTCATTAATTCTTTCCCTTTGGAAATCTGGATATCAACTCTTGCTTACATTTCAGGCTCCATTTCCATCCAGGTACAGCAGGATCCCAATGTATTTAGGCAGAAGTGAGCATTTTCAGCAGTTTCTGGGTCTCAGTCTCAGACTATTGCAATATTGCTCCCTTTTATCTGAGAACAAACCACTTGTCTTTGCTTCTGAAAAATAGCTGGGCTCTGTTACAAGCTCAGTGTGCTGCTCAGAGATGCCTTGCCAAGCTTTACATGCAGATCTTCTGTTGTTTCTAGTGCTGCTAAATAATTCTTCCTGTTTCTCTAGTTTCTTGTCTATGGATGAGCATCTTGGTGAACAAGAAAATGTGTTGCTGTCTAAAGCTCTGATCCTGATAGGTGAGAAATGCCCTTAATGCTTAATAAATCATCACTCCCAACAAATGCTGAGATTGCATATACACTGTAGGACCAGAAATTAGCACATAGCTCCATGTTACTCACTAGGCAATATCAGACATGCTGCTGTTCTAAATCCAAATGCCTTCTGGAGCTGCATCAGCAGCTTCCATAGCTCTGGCAGGAGGCTTTCATTTCTCTGGTGGAGGTCACTGCTCTTGACCTTATCCTGAAATCAGGCTCCTGGGAGGGAAGTGATTATTTTTCCAGTCCTTGCCTAAAATTTATATTTCAATGTTTTATCAAATGGTTGTTTAATGTAAAACTCAAACACATTTAGAAATAAGTTCCCAATGCTATTCCTTCTCTAATAAACATCTGAACTTCCAGCATGGTATCTTGTGTTCGGCTCCTGAATGTTGTCTTTGTAGTTCTTTGAGTTCTGCAGGGAGGGTATATCAGCTTCAAAAGCTGAAAGCAGCAAAAGCACTTTTGTATGTTTTGCTTAATTGGAAGCCAGATGGTTATGAATTCTCTGCTGGGAGCGACACAATAATGAATGCCTTCCTGAGGGCAACTGAGCAGATTCCTTTTCCCTGAGTGACACAGTGAGTTGGTCGCACAAGACCTCCTGTGGCACCATTTGTGGCACAAGCAGAATCAGCCTGGTTTTGATTCCTGTCTCCAGATCAAATACTTAAGTGATATAAGCAAAGTGATATATAAGTGACAGGCTCTATGGTATTTTAACACACTGCAACAAATCTCTTTATGATTATAATTTTTATTAAAAATGGAGTGTAATCAGAACTTGACATGTAATTTTTCAAGTTTGTATCTTAAAATAGCATTAAAATACTTCATGCAGATTATCTGATCTCAAATCTGTTTGTGATGATTAATAAAATGTGAACACAGACAAGAACTGTTTTCAAACTGCTGTTTACACTTGCTCATTTGACAGTTTTTCTGAACAAGAGGGTATGAGAACACTGCCACTTTTTTGTGCTAAAAATGTCACTTTACATTATGTTAAATATTCATGTTATAGCAAAATTTATAACACTATGTTCTTTTTACTCAGTAAGTGCAATCTACTAATATTGTTTTGCAGTAAGCATTTCTAACTCCTTTGCTGTATTAATAACAGCAGGAATATTCAAAAAAGCAGTCATTATTATAACACATTTAATTTAAGGAAAACTAGATGTTTTTAACAGCTGCTTTTTTACTCTGTGATTAGACTACATACAAGTCTTAGGTTAAATTAATAAGGGAAAACTGCAATATTCAGAAATTGATACCAAGCAAGGCTCATCACATCTTCTGTGCTGGTTTTAGGGACAAGCTATGTTGAAAAAATATGATGAATTAAGTCATCCTCCTTTTTTTCTCCTTCTCACAAAATATCTTTGAACTCTTGGGCAGACCACCCAGATCCCAGCCCAGAGACATGCAAAAGAGTTTTAGGGTGTGGTGTTATGTAAAGGGCACTTTTGTGGGATTAAGAACTGAAAAGAAGGTTTCTTAATTGTCCTGTGCTGGTTAGCAGCTGATGAATGAAAATCCTATTTGCACAGGATTGGCAGGATGACAATTCCAGCTCAGAGAGTCCTGGAGCCACTGTGTAACTTTTCAGTAAATGCCTTCCCCCTGAAGCGACTGGAATCACAACATTTGCAAGGGGAAAAGGAGGAAAGAAAAGAAGAAAATAGTAAAGTCTTCAAATAGATCTGATCTAAAACCCAGAAGTGCATTTGCCTAGAAACAGCAATAACAACAATGACAATGGGACTTTAACCAGGATTGTATAGAGATGAACAATATGGCTGTGGTATCAAGGGTACCAGCTAGCAATAACACTCATCACTTCATGCTTTGAAAACAAATTAGTATTTCCTGTACTGTTGTCATTACAAATCTCTTTTTTGTTTCAGGTATTAATTTCCCAAGCTCAGATATATTCTTAATTAAAATCAGGTAGAGAAAGCTCCACGGGCAACCTATAACAAAGACCCAGAACAAATAATAAAGGCTTCAATAAGTGTAGCACTGAAGATTTTTCAGTAGGTTTAGTTCAAGGAACTAATCAGCTGTTAAAGACAGAAGAGTGTAGCTTAAGTCTTTTAGTCTCATAAACTGAATATCTTCAGAGCTTTACCATGGAATTAATTTGGCTTTACTGGTGTTGCTTCAGCCAAATTACCAGTGAAATTAACCACCGTTTTTGATGAATCCCCACCCACTACAGAATTTTGCCAGATGTCTGTCAGCTAGAAGACACCAGAGGCCAATAAATACTCAGTATTAAAATGTAACTTTTCACTGACTTTATCACTTTAATCTATCCGACCAATCCTCACCGCATCACTTTGTGAAAAGTCAGCTGAGGAGTCTTTCATTTTAATTGTTTTTAGAGCTTGACCCTGCAGAGTGCCAAATACCATCAGCTCCCAGGGAAGTCTTGGTGAATTGAGTCACTTTGTGCCCTTCAAGAATAGTTCCTAAATTGAGTTATTAGCTCTACAGTCATGCGGTACCTTACTTTGCTACCTGAAACAAGTTGCAACAACAAGTTACTTGGCTTGAATCAATATTTCAGCCCAGGCAGCTTTAAGAAATCATCAGTCAGGAGACAAACTCTTGGGGCACTGAACCCTCCTGCTGCTGCTGACCTGGCTGGCTCTGGAGCTGCTCAACCCTTCACTCTGTGGCTCAGCACTAACTTGGATTCAGCCTTCGAGGGTCAGAAGCTGCCATTGCCTTCAAGGTTAACAGCCTAAAATTGCTGCTGAAACACAAAAAGGCTGTCAGCCTTTGTCTCCCCATGCAATTGTAATGCAGCAGTTCTTGCCGTAGAAGTCATGAGTAGATCAGTCATGATTTTTCTCAATATTGTCTTCAAATGCCCTTGAAAACTTGCCAGTAAAGAGAAGAAAGGGGGGTGGAGGGGAGGGAGGAAGCTTGGCAATAATTCCATGATGAACAGAAGAAAAATATGGGAATGGTGCTTATTTATGGTTAAGGGAAAAGAAAGTGGTGATAATTTTGCTAAACTGGTGAAAAATTGTGAAATTAATTCAGTCATAATATCCTGGTGGATGGGAAGCCTCTGACACTGAGTTGACAGCTTAACAGTAGTAAGATGTGTCTTAATGAAACATATAATAATGTAAATTTTTTCTTGATGGATTCCTCTTTCAAATTCATAGGTGAATTATGAATGGCCTAGACCTTAATCACATAGAAAAGAGGGAATGAGCCTCCTCCCAAGAGTCTTACTTGCTTGGGCTGTGTGGGGTTTACTGCTGTTGTCTAAATGTAAGTGCAATTCAAGACATCCCAAGGGTATCTGAGACATCCACACGCAGATACTACACAGGAGCTAGGAAATATTTGAAGAGACAATTCACGGGCAGACATCTGTCTGAAATGTTTACATTTCACTGTAAGACTGCAACCAGAAAGCAATGGGCCATGGTGGAGCTGACCTCAGCCAAAAGCACATCATTTGGGATAAAAAATGACACAGGTATGCAGCAGCTGTCGATTCCTGGACCTTCCTATTTCTTCCAGAACTTTTTCTGAAATGTTACAAAATTGCCCCAAGAAACTTAAATATATGTATGAGAGAAGATATAACCAATGGCAAAGGAAGATTTTTGTTATTGTAGTTTGATTTCCCCTATGCTAGATGCTTTGATAGGTTGAGAGTGACTGGCTGCCAGACCGTCTTACAGCCAGTATCTCACTTCTCTTCCTCAGCAGGACAAAGGGAAAGAGTGTAATGAAAAAGCTTGTGAGGTAAAGATAAAAACAGGGAGATCACTCAGCCATTACCATCATGAGCAAAACAGGCTCAGCTTGGGGGGAAGATTAATTTAATTTACTGCCAATTAGAGTAGAATAGTAAGACACAAAGACAAAATTAGACCCACCTTTCCCCACCTCTCCTTTTTCTCAGGCTCAACTTAACTCCCTTGTTTGTGACTCTTCTTCCTTCTCCTCCCTCCTGCAAGTGGAATGGCTTTTGAGGAATGGGGGCTGCAGGCAGCTTATAGCACAGTCTCTGCTGCCCTTCCTCCTCCTAATTTTCCCCAGCTCCAATATGGGGGATGCAATCCTTCATAAACTGCTTCAATGTGGAAGCAGGAATAATCTTTGTGCCTAGAAGGTTGTTTCTCTCACATTTTTATAATTTCATTCTCACAGCTGCTGTGAAGTGGTTTTTACCCTTTTAAAAATGTTTTTGGAGGTGCCACCAGCCTGACTGAGCTTTGTGGAGGCAAGGGTCTGTTTTGAAGTCAGCAGGAACTGGTTCTGCCTGGGAAGGGGCAGCCTCTGGTCCAATCTCACAGAGGCAACCCCTGCAGTCCCCCCTCCCTCAGTATAATCTTGCCATGGAACCCGTTTCATCACCATCCCCCTTAAGGAGTCCCAGTGCCGTGTAAAACACTGAGATAAGGCTATGGTTGAGCCCAGCTAGTCAGGATTATCATGACATTATCCGCTTTGCTGGAAGTTTCACTGAAAAACCCAAACGCACCCAAACCACCCAACATACAACTCAAAAAGACCATGATTCGTTTCAGGTCCCTGAATTACTGAATTCCTTTCCAAACTTTCCAGGTCACCCTGGAAAGACCATTTTCAGAAATATCTGTCAAACTGAAAACACTTCCCTTAAGTGATGATAACTGGTTTGGAACTTCGTGTAATGAAAAGTTGAACAAGTATTCAGTTAATGAAATCATTTGTTACTCTATTAGTCTTCCCTTTTACTCTAAAATGTTAAGCAACAAGTTATATGTTTTCTCAGTTATATATCTGCCCTTATCTCCTCCTCTCCTCATTGTCGAACTTCACTATGACTTGTGAAGGTGTCAAAAGAAAACTTTTGTCCAAAAGAAACTGGTGAAATAATTCAAGAGTAAAGCATTTCTCACATATTTAGATCCCCACCAAGGATCTGTTAGTACAGAATTAATCTGAATAATTGGGGTCAGGATGACAATTTTTATCTGGCTGAAGGAGTCACTTTACTATTAAACTCACAGCTGGTTGCTCCAGTAGGTCCTTGCAATCTTCTGGCTGTACACTGGCTCCTCTCCAATGTCTTGTCCCTGTGATGCAGAAGGCTGCTGTGTGGTGCAAAGGAAAGACAATGTTGCCTGCCTCGTTTGGTTGTGTTGAGCTTTTACAGGAGGACAAAACCTAAAAAACTCATCTCTGCCAGTAGGAACATGTTGAAGAAGGCTCAAGGTGTAAAACCAGTTTTGAACTTTTCCTTCATTCAGAGCAATTACAAGTATCTCTCATCATTAGCATAATGATAATAGAAGCTTAATTATCTCACCACTTCTGCCAAATGTAAGGGGAATTAGGTGGTGGGTTCAGAAGTTGCTGACAGAGATGTTCACTTAGGCTGCTAATGGGGCTGCATGGAAAATGGCACTCTTGGCAATTTCAATTACATTGCTAAGTATGATTTTTATATAAAATAATTTGCTATAAAGTTAGTAGTGTGACCTAAAAGGCAGGGCTTTGGACTGGGCTTAGAACTGGAGTCTATTTCCAGTTCTTCTGCAGATCTGCATAGTGACTATAGCAAAAAACTTTTGGTCTCTCATTTTCTGCATCTGTTAAACACCTTTAGAGAAGATCACTTTCAAGTCATACTTTGAAATCTTACTTCAAATTTATATTGCTACTGAGGACCTTAGACTTATTATTATAGGGAGAATAGAGGGAAAACCAATCTGTTTGCTTCTGAGTTTGACAAGATCTGAGTTACAGCAGGCCTTATTTATGTTGTAACAGAAGCTGCTCACTAGAAAAGAACTACAGCATTTTTACTCTTTACTAATGTCAACCTAAGATAAAGGCATTCTCTACACTGTTGTCACAAGTACTGCATTACTGCAGAAATACATAGAATTTATTTCAGAGCCATATGTAGAATTTATTTAATATTTCATGGCACTGTTCTTCTAATGTATGGGTTTTTTTGTAGCCCAAATCAAGTGGATTGGAACTTAAATAACAAACAACGAATTTTGTCTAAGCAAGAGGTTTTACTTTCTGTAAAAAATTTAAAATATAGAGAAAGGCTAAACACATGAAACTTAGTACCTTATCAGACTTGTTTTTCTTTCAGGTTCTCCCTATTTCTATTAAATTGTGTAATGTTATTTGCTTAATACCTTCAATGCAGTACTGAAAACAACCCTGCACTGTCAAAATGGCAGATGTTCAGAGACTAGACAGCTTTCCACAAATAAATGTAATTCTGGGCCATACGCCCTCTAGGTAAGCAAGATAAGTTTTTCATATGAGTGCTGAAAAATAAAACATATGTACTGATGTCTAAACTGCCCTACAGACAGGAATAAAACTAGTATCATGTTGTTCTTCAGGCTAAGTTCCTATGGGAAAATTTTTAAAAGTCATTTGTTTGAATCTGTATTTTTGAAGATCATTGTCTTGGGTTATGTCTGACTTTTTCATACTGAGAACCCTGACCCGTTATCACATCCTGCCTAGTTGTGGAAAATTTCTGGAGACAATTACCTTTTGATATTAAAAATAAATGACCAGATAGATCCACGGGGGTTCCAGTATATAAACAAAATTAAACAAAACCCAAGAAGAGAAAGTCTCTGTTTCAATATCCTGATGCCATGGCTATTGGCATATATTACTGCAACATAGAAGCCTCTTACTGGGCATGAAACTTAACATTTTCCAAGGACTCTTGTTTGCTTTGTGCAGAATGACTCCCAAACATTCCCACACTGGTGGATTCTTTTCTATTAGGAAGAGAGAGACATTTGTGTGATTTCTCTTATTTGGGAGTGTCGAAGTTAGGTGAAACAAAATAATTTTTAGTGGTCACAAGGATGTGTTTTAGCAGCATTTAGTCTTAAAATGGGAATTTTTGTTCGTGACACAAGCTTCTCTGTTATAGAAATTCTTCAAATTGACTTGATCTTTGAAAATTACTGCTGAATCTAAGTGCCATTTCTAATCATGCAGATATATTTTAAACTTCTAGACATGCATTAATATATGGATAAATTACCTGGTTCATGTCTACATGTGATTTTGGTCACCTTTGTTAGGAGACACTGAGTCCAGTAGCCTGAGAGAAACAGAGCTGGAGCAGCTCCATGGTCAAGCTCCATGGTCAACCCAGTAGCATATATTCCTTGTGGGAACACATGTGTATATACCTGATACACACACATAAGCATGGATAGACACACAAATTAACACAGACAGAAGCCCTCATGCAAACAAAACTGCCTAATCAAAGATGTTCTCTATAGGAAGAGGTAAAAAACTTTCTAGGTGCTCAAGACAACAAAGAATTCACTATACCTTTAAAATGAACCAATTTGTAGTAATTTACATTTGAACTTTTAGAAAATAATTTAATATTCTCCACTTTTAGAAGGTTAATTTTTCCATGGCTTCTTGATCATACAGATATCTAATCAACATCCAGATTTAGCTTTTGAAAGCATTTACTTGCCCTCTGGTTTCCTTCAATGTTATTACAGTGTGTAGTTTAAATCTTCTTTAATCTGCTTCAATTCTGGCAGACTGATTAATAAACATTAATTATAAAGATGCTGAGTAGGCGTTATGAAAGAAGAGAATGAAGAGGAGGTAACGGCTGGGGAAAGGAAGATAAAGTGTGATCTTTCTAGTCTGATATGTCATTCTCTGTATGTCTTTATGTTCCCTGTTATATCAAGCCCAGCAAGCAATCACAAGTAACTAACCCTTGACTTCTGCTGCCCCACAGCCAGAGCTTCCTCTCATGCATTTGCATCCCTGCCTCAGTCTCTACTCTCCCCTGTGATGGAATGTTACTGACCTTGTCCATCACGGGTTTGCCATCTGGCTATACCTCGCACTCAGTAAAGCCCTGCTTGTGAGCACACTCACCTGCTGCAGCCCTGAGCTTGGATTTTTCTGCTGGCATCCTTGAGCTCATAAGCCAGCACAGCATTGCTCTGTGCATCCGAGTTTACGTGATCTGAGCAGCCTTTGTGCCAGACTCTAGCACTGAGAATGGGCCTTGCTGGGAACAAATTGCTCTATACATTTTTGTTTTCTTCTCTGTGAGTTTTTTGACTCTTGGTTGAATAAAGTTAAAAACAAGAAAGTCTGCTTAACCAAACATAAAGCCACCAAAATCCATGAGTTTGTGCCCCTGAAATCTCAAGGGATAATGTCAGCAGTGGAGGGTGATGAAATAGAGTAGGGTCTGCTGTTTAGGCAGGAAAAGACAAAGAGAGCATAGACATTTGAGGAAGAGAAGAAACTTATTTTCCAAGTCAGAAAAGTGAAATAAGGATAATTTACTCTGGAAATAGAAGTAGAGAATAAAATTCCTGCTAATAGATCATATTAATTCAGGAAGATATATTTAGACCTGCTGAAAAATGGTAACAAATATTTAAGGGTACAAACTGTGATTAGAAAAAGGATGTCCCTAATTCCTCTTACTTGGTAAATCGAACTAACACAGTATACAATTCCCATATCTATTAATTTGACAATATGATGGTGTGGATGAACTGGTGGATTAATTTACTGTTGGTCTGAAAAACTCATTAAAATAGGGTACTGTGAGAGAAAAACAACTTTGGAAGCAAAATCCTGTGCTTTCTGTTTCTACTATGATGACTACCAGCTGGTTTCCATGTCCTTTCTATGGCCACTATTCCTTTATTACATCAGACAAAGCCTTCTCTTTGCTATGTGAAGCCATTAAGTTGTTTTTCTAAAGTCTCACTAAGCAGAGTGATATCACTCACTGAGAAAGGCAGATCTTTCATCAGCCACTATTTTTACCATAAAAAACCTAAAATCCTGCAAATGGTTTCACAGACCTTCCTTGGCTCTGATACTGAAGCAGGCTTACGAAATCCAGATTCTTCTCTTTCTCCGGTCAGGGGTTTCTCCTATTGTGTTGGGCAGTGGCTTAGGCCAAGAGTTAAAAACATTTTTATGTCTTAACTTGAAAAAATTTTAGCTGGTTTTCCAAGAAAAGGAGCTAAGAATACGCAGGAGGCACAAAATAATTTTTAAATGCTATATTTTCCTTCCCATTCTTTATTTTTTTTTAAATTTCAATGCCATGGTTATTAGCATTTGTAATGAATGGAGTAGCTACACGAGCTGAGAATTCAAAGTTAAAAAACAAATTTCTCTCAGAAAGCCATGATTTAAACTCTTAAGCTTGGTGTTCTCGGTGTTCATTAGTCACTTTTGGTTCTCTTAGTATTCATCTTGCTGGGTCTCAGCAGGACAGGCATAGTAAAACTATATTTGCATCTAAGAGAGGTGTGCCATAGAAAGACTTGGAATAAAACAGACCTCTGAACTTCAGAGATGACTAAGTGGCAAAAGTTTCTGTCATCTTTCCGTGGAGGCTTTGCTGCAGGGTCATTATCTTTCCCATTTATATTATATGCCCTACACATTTTAAAACTAGTCTTCACCATAATGAAAGGACATAAACAGCTGCAATGACTGATTGCTTTTTCTGTGTTATTACACCATAGTGTTTTACTTTTTGTGTCTTCAATTTCACAGTGGATTAGAATATATTTCTAGTTCACTAGCAGAAATTGGCATCTGTTCAATAAACTATCCCAGAGATATATTCCTTCATATAGAGGTGATGTTCTAATGCTTCCTTCCATTTTCAAAGCTATTTTGAGGCATTCAAAACCATCTTTATTAAGCTGATAGATCAAGAGTGGAAATTTAGGCACAGAAAAGCTCAACACTGCTGAACCTAACATATGTGTCTGGCCCTAATAGTGTCATTTACACTGCTGAATTATGTGTCTAGGCATAGTATTTCATAAGGCTCTTCGGTCCTCCTGGCTTCATCCAAACCCCAGAACTTCTGGAAGAGAGTTTTTGTTCTCCCTAGACACCATTCTATTGTACTCATGGATACAACTCTGTGAAGAAGCTTCTAGTCTACATGAAATATTACTTTCACATCCTGGATAAATGTAGATTAATCCAAGAGACACTGTCAAAAATGCACTCCTATACTTTATCTGACAGAAAATGACTAATGATTATTTGGCAGTTATGGCATTTAAATATTGATAGTCTTCCTTTAAAGCTCTTACATTTCATTTTGTAATATTTTATTGTTTTTGCTTTGTATAAATATGCAATCAATTTGCACCTTATTATGCACTTGTCACTTAACTCCCACTTACAGTTTTCCACACTGCTATTCTGGATAAGCATTAATTAAAATTATTTGGCCATGTTGGATAAACTATTTTTGCTTGAAAATTCTTCATATCCAGAAACATCGATGAAATAAAAATAATAAAGATAATAATGTTGATGTGGGTGATGATAATAACATAGCAACAACAAAACAACATTAATTAAAAATAAAATAATAACAATAATAAAAAATAACAATTATAACAAGAAAACAAAGATGAAGAAGAAGAAGTAATATTCTAACAAAGTAAGAGTAAATTGATAATGCAAAGTACTTATGAAAGGTAGTAGCATCTATTCCAGCTATTACATCCAGATATCCATTGTTTGGGAAGGAAGCTGTGATGGCAGGGTTTCATATGAGCCTTTAAAATATTGGCATTGAAAATGGAAATGGAAAAAGCACCACTGGCTAGACCTCTGACTGAAAGCTGCAAAAGGATTATCAAAAGGCAGGGGCTGTGAGAAAGCACAAAAAAGCTTTTGAAAGAGGCAGCATGATAATAGCATGATTATAACTCCGTAGTAATTCTGGTACAATAAATTTTATTAATACTAATGTATTTTTATATGGAGTAGGCAAGAATAGTAACAACATCCCCAGCACAGGAAGGACTTTGATTAAGTAGATTAAGTCCAGACAAGGGCCACCAAGATGGTTGGAGGAATGGAGCAACTCTCCAGTGAGGAAAGGCTGAATTGCAATTGTGGGAGGAGGTCTCGGAAGAGATCTACCGGGATTACCATGGGAAACTACTGTGGTGTAGGGGTATGGTAATAAGATTCCCACCGTTCCCTATGTCCATCATTTGGTGCACCCTCCCCAGTTAATGTCAGTTAAGCAATGGTACCATCCCAGGTTCTGGAAAGTTCTTTGTTCTAAGTTCTGTTATTGGTTCCCTCCTTGTAACCACTCCTTCCCTTATCTCCCATTGCTTCGTACTATCCCTATCCCTCCCACAAGATCTTACCCTATTGGATGTATGTACCCCGACCCCACCTCCTCTCTCTCAGATATAACCCCTATCCCCTCCTTTGGGGGGTCTCCAAGGGCTCTGGTCACCCAGACCTCGGAGTTCAGGCACTCAGGGTAGCTCCCCTCTCAAGAGGTTGTCTCCCTTTGCTCCTTTTACCTTTTCCTGCCTTTTCCTGCCTTGAATAAACCTCTGAGAACTGCAGCGCTCCGTGTGCCAACCCGTCTATTTGGTGGATTCGAGCTTTAGTCATCTGGGGCTCCTGTAGACCAGCGACCGGCGGGTTTCCCCGCGGGACCTAGGTCCGGGACGCCTCATGCAATTGCTCAGCATGGTCAAGAGAAGGCTTCCAAGTGATTGTATTGCAGCCTAAAATACCTAAAAAGGAGGACCTAAAAAGGAGTACCTAAAAAGGAGGACTACAAGAAATCTGAAGGGGAACTGCTCACAAAGGCTTGTGAACATACAACAGGAGAAAATGTCTTCACACTGAGAGTAGGATTAGATTAGCCATTACAAAGAAATTCTCTGCTGTGAGGGTGGAAGGCACTGGAACAGGCTGCCCAGAGAAGTTGTGGGTGTACCTTCCCTGGAAGTGTTCAAGGCCAGCTTGGATAGGGTTCTGAGCAACCTGGTTGAGCAGAAGATGACCCTGTCCACAGCAGGGGAGTTGGAAGTAGATGATGTTTAAGGTCCCTTCCCACCCAAACCATTCTAGCATTCTATGATAATAGAGAATCCAATTCCAATTAACCTGAAAAGCATATAAAAGAGAGAGATTTTGTCTGAATTTGTTCTTTAATGAATTTTCATTGCATATGAAAATATGTGAAAACACAGAGTACTCAGAGTCACAAGGAAAGCCTCAAAAGACACTGGAGTAAAGAAAACTATAATAGTTAACACATGTAATATTAAGAAATAATAATCCAAAGATTATTTAACTTGTGTTCCAAAAGCCAGTGTGCTCTTTAAGGAGAAAGAATTGCAGGACTTGAGGGACGGTGAATTAGCTGAGACTTGCAAGAGTACAAAAATATTTCTACTGCTGCCTGACCCTGCTCCATGTACAGCAGCAGGTGAGCCAACATCCTGGCCAACATGCTGAGCAGTTGAGGCTGAGTGTCCTGAAGGGGAAAGGGAATCTCCTGAAATGTGAATGGTGTTTAATATACTCTATATGTAAAGAAACCATATATCCATTAATAGTCAAAACTCTCTACACATCTTTCAATATTTTTGGGAGAACTTTCACTAGGATTACTTCAAGATGTAACTTTTGGGTAAAGTGTATTTATTATAAGTTTGTGATTGGTCTGATATCCCTCTGTGATTTTTGTATGTCAGAGCCACGGGAGGCCTGTGTATGTGGTTGTGCATAGCATGGGAGCTATTGCTTCCCTCCCATTTTGTATTTCTCAGCACAAGAATATAAGTCCCATTTTATTTAAACTGTGTTTGCCACAAAAGCAACAATTAGCAGTTTGTACAGAAGTGCTTGCAGTTTAGTAGATAATTAGCCATGTGAATGGCTTGTTTGGCTTTTCAGCCTTTTTAGAGCACAGATGAAGAAACACTCTTGAAAATACTTGCATAAGCCTAATCTTTATTTCAGAATTTGGACTGCAAAGAGCAGTGCAATGGCTACTCCCATGGCATTTCCTGATTTGTCCTTTTGGTTGGCACTAGCAAGATCAGAAATACAAATAGTGAACTTTGGCATGTTTGTGATGATGAATCATGATGTAGCATCTCGTGGGAGGTGGTTCCCCAGGTGCTGAGGTCAGCACCTGCTGAATCATTCTGCAGGCTTCACCTCAGCTGTGCACCTGAGCTTTCCTCCCGTAGGAAGTGGGGTGGAGGGGGAGTTGTAGTGGTGCCTTGTCCTGAGGTGGAGGTGGGAGGCCAGCTGACCACAGGCAAACCCACTGAGTAGCTGTCCGGGTTCCATGGGCTGATGTTGTTCCTGTTAACTGAAGTGTGTTGGAGCAAAGAGGTGATAATAAAATCATGTAAGCACAGAAATCATAAAGCGCTGAGGGGTAAAGAAGAAATAAAACAAACTCAGAGGCATCTAGGAGAAAGAACTATCAAAATTCAAAATACTGAGCTTCATTCAGTATGTAAATCAATCTGAATCTGCATTTGGTTTCTGTCTTACAGCAGTCTGTAATTAGAAGTGTGCTGACAACTGTTTGTTGCTGGCACAAGAGCCGAGAGAAAATCTAGTTAACTGCCTAACATTGCAAAAGCCTTATGGCTCAGAGAAGTTTCATTTAATGAAGCAAATTCTGCACTTGGCTCCTGCTCCAGGCCTTTATACATTCTATTTTTCATGCTAGAACATTTCTGACTATCCCAAAACCCAGCTGAGGGTTCGAGGAGAGGTATTACCAAGTTAAAAATTTGAGCCTGTCTCAAATTTTAGAGAAAAGGTACTTACTAATGTAGTGAATGTATTTTGTACATATCAGTTCAGTTGCTTATAAAGCTCCATAATAGCATAATAATATATTTTTGGGCCATGGATGCCATTACTGGTTAACATTTAAATGCACCTTCTAAAATATAATTCACAAAGTATGTGGCCTTTAAAGACATTTTCAGCTGAAGGTCTTTTCTGATAGCTGCTAGTCACATGCATGTCCCTGCCTTATAATATGTCTGGCAGGTTACAATGGAATAGCTCTTGATAATTCAGCACATCACTTTAAAGAAGTTACTTAGATTTGCTTTTTCTTTTAAATTAACCCAGTCTAATAAAGACTGCTACCTTTAGGGACAGGAGAGGTTTGAATTACCTAAAAAAATTAAAATGTTCAGATCACACTGACAAACAAAAATGAAGTGTAAGGGACATGAAAAGTGATAATATCACACAGCTGGGCTGTCACATAAATAGCTTTAGGGAAAGATGTCTTTAGTAAGATGTACAATATTTATAACACAGAAGACTGTCGTGAAGATATCAGGCAGCCCAGATTTTATCAGAATGTGAGTTAAATATTGATGAACCACATCGTAACCATTCTTTAATACTCAAAAGCATGTAATGGCCAGTGCACAAATGTGTTGCCCAGTTTAGTCACTTAATGAATTAAATCAGTTACTGTATTAAATAGTTTGCTGGATGTATTTTATTTACTAAGTAGGCTTATGATAATTTCCCAATTCCGTTCTCTTCAATATTTCTTAGTGAGTTTTAGCTTCCCTAAATGAGCTTCGGGAAATTCAGACATAGAGTTAATTATTGTGGTGATGCTCTTATTCAAGTTTCAAAAACATTTACCACAGAATTTCTTACCTACTGTCACAGGTTTGAGACCTGGGCTTATATGCTGGATTTTAAAATAAAAAGAAACAAAACATTAAAAAAATAAAAATACAAAGACAAAAATGTACATCAAAACAAAATCTCATATGACATGAAAAAATTATACATTCCAATCTAACATGCAATCTCTCAGGAACAAATTCATATGACCTAAATTCTATCAAAACCCATCTAACATGCCATCTGCTTTTGACTGGTTCTTCTTTTGAGAAGACTAACCATGAACCTTGTGGCTAATTTCAACAAAATCTTCGTAGAAAAACAAATCTAAATAAGCCAGTGTTTTGGCAACTGGTTTTCAGTCTTTATTTTTTTTTTAAGAATTTCCATCCCTCTAAATCAATAAACATTTTGACTTCTCTGTTTGGCAAGTTTTTCAACCAGAACTTCCAGAAGTGCAGGGTTCTGTGAGGTGACGCTGTAAGTGACAAAATGCAGGAAAAATTACCCCTCTCTTGGTAGTGCTCTTCCTGTGAGAACCAGGTGGCACTGGGGTGGCCCTTGAAGCCTCACAGTGAATAATTCTGTTTTAATAACATTTAGAAAATCAGTAGATATATAACCTGGTGTGACTGCGTGCCAGTAATGATTCATTTCTTCTCTTAAGATAATAAAACATTTAAATTATCATATATTATCCTCCCAGGTTATAACAGAGATATAGTATTCACTGCACAACTGTCTATAGATTTCTTCCACAAACATTTACAATAGTGACGGTGAATGTCACAATGCTTAACAGCACCTTTTTCAGGCAGAAATCCATGAGAGGCCAAATGCACAACTTCCATTGATTTCAATACAAATGAAATATTCATTTTTTCACAGAATTACATGTAATAAGTGGATATGTGACATCTCACAGATGCTCTGTTAGTAGTCTATGAGTAGCTTCAGTTGAAAAAATTTTCTTTACTAACACTGAATTGCTCTAAAATAGATTTTGAGCATTGACAAATTTAAAGTTTTCTCAGCAAAAATCAGATGCCTTCAAACATTCCCTTAATCTGTAATCCCAGCAGCTCATAGTGTAATTACATTCAGATTTATTTTTGCACCTCTAATCATACTGATTTTCCTGAGTTTTATTGATCACAGTGGTGTGATGTCCTTTTTACATAGCTCTCTGTCTTTCGATAATTTTTCGTCCTTTTCTCTTAAATTGTGATTTTTAGCATCACTTTGCTTGCCTTTTCCTATTTGCCCATGGAGTGTCTCTCACTAACAGAGGATTTTTCCAACATTCCTCTAGATGCTTATGCCAAGACTGCAAGTAGAGAGGATTCACAAAGTAATTTTACTTTCTTCCCTTAGACAGATGCATGAGACACTCTAATCTTCACTTCTTCCTCGGTAATATATAACTCGTGCCTAAATTATTACATGCACTTTTCCCACTATTCAGTGACATGAGTAATTTGTAGCACAATCAGAATGCCACGGCACAAACTTTGCAATGAGTCCATGATACTTGCCATGCCTATCTAATTAATCTTGGACATTCTCCTATGACTTTAGCATAAATTGCTCTGCTAAATAAGATACCAGTACTTCTTACGGGCAAACATTTATTGTCATCTGCAAGAACTCTGTATGTTTTTTTTAATTTATATTTTTTTTTAAATACATGAACACTCTACCCACCTTAATTTTATTTTGTACAGTGAGCAAACATGTAACCATCCCCGACTCACATTGTCTTGATACTCCTGTTACAGATCCTGAAAATGAGCCATTAACATAATAAGTCTGAAAACATCCACAATTTTCATCATTTGGCACAGTTGCCAAAGAAGTTAACCAAAAAAAAGTATTTGAATTCCACTCTGCGAGAATGCTGATGACAATTACTCTATCTGTCTATTAAGAGTTAGTTTAGTTTTTGTGCATTGAGTCCTCCTTGTGTACACAAATATGGACAGATGAACTCACTGGCACAGAAACTTTGAAAAAGCCAAAACAGGTTTTTTTTCCGATCACCTCATACAAATTTGTTGAGACAAAACAACACTTTGAACTATATTTGGAAACAGTTGGGCATTACTTATTCATATCCAGAGAATTCAAGGGTAAGTCTCCTCTTTTATTCAAGTAAAATTATCAGCTATATTTACCTAACCAGTGAAACACTCTCCTCCTGTTACCATGCCAGAAAGGAGAACAAAACTGTCCTTCTGTGTTTCAGCACTGAGGACTCTGTCCCACGGCGGTGCAGGGGCCTCTGTCATGTTCAATTACCCCCACTGTGCCTGTGGGTTATTGGCTTTTGTGAGCCTGCAGATGAAATGTTTGCGGGTTTCAGAATACGGTTCTAAGATGTTAGGAAGATTTGAGGTAAATACCCATTTTACACATACCCCTGAGACTTCTATACAGACTTCTGAGCAAGGTGTGGTGTCTAAACTGGACCACCCTGGGATTTGAGTGGAGGACTGCTACAGCTCAAGCACACCTCTGAAGCATAGTCTTTCTTCTGATAGTACCAATTTACTGTCAACCAACCTTGACAGAATTATGTAACTGTTTTCTTGCTAGGTTAGCTACTGGTAGAGAAAGGTGACAAGAACTCTATTTCTCATCCATTGCTCTATTTCTCCCACTTTCTTTCACTCACACAGTATAGGTGTATTCCCATATCATGTAGGGAAAGTAGTTTATTATTTTGTACAAACAATACACTCATGTTTATTCTACAACAGTGTAGGCTCTGGAAGTTTCTATGTCAGTGTTTAAAGCTGCCTGCATGCTTCAGATGGGAAACACGCCAGTTTTGTTCCTGTATTTCTAGAATCAATCTCCAGTCTCAGTTTGTTTATATCACAGCCAGCGTCATGCCAGCAGCTAAGGTAACTTTTCACCTAACTCCCCATATGTTGTCACCGTTTCTGATGCTGATGAGGCTGATTCGTTTTTTTTTTGAAAATTAGTTGCATTGACTTTCTAACCTGTGTAAACAAGTGAAAAAAAGGAGCTGAAGAAGAATTCTATCCCTTACTCCATTTACAGGTGTATAAGTCAAGTCACAAATAGCTAATATCATTCTTATGACGTTCTGCATCTGAAAGAAACTTCTTACATAAAAAAGCACAAACCTCTTGCACCAATTTAAAAAAGAAAAAATAAAAGCTAGTAATTTTAACCTGAAAGTAACTTGACACCCAGAGAAATATATTGGACTAAATAATAAAAACAAACTCTCAATAGCAGATCAACTTTCATGATACTGTGTTTTATTGAAAAAAAATTTGCTTTATATATTCTGCTTCATTTTTAAAAGCGGATGATTGCTATAGATGAGACACACAGGTTCAGAAACATTAATGATTCATGCAATGTCTGGCCCACCAGTAGCTATCTTGCTCTATAATGAGCCTTTAAAAAACACTTTTTAAATTTCATTTCTTGTAGAAATGGTGACTAGTCACCTCCAGAACACATACTGACAAAAAAAGGAATGCATTGTACCAGACTAGCAAAATAATTTGGATCTTCTTGACCTCTGAACTAGTATGTCCTGTGTGGTAATCTGCAGTATGGTAGGAAAGAAATTCCTCATTCTGATAATTGTTAAACATAGAATCATAGAACCATGAAACCATAGAATGGTTTGGGTGGGAAGAGACCTTAAACATCATCTACTTCCAACTCCCCTGCTGTGGACAGGGACACCTTCTGCTCAACCAGGTTTCTCAGAACCCTATCCAAGATGGCCTTGAACACTTCCAGGGAAGGTACACCCACAACTTCTCTGGGCAGCCTGTTCCAGTGCCTTCCACCCTCACAGCAGAGAATTTCTTTGTAATGGCTAATCTAATCCTCCTCTCAGTGTGAAGACATTATCTCCTGTTGTATGTTCACAAGCCTTTGTGAGCAGTTTCCCTTCAGATTTCTTGTAGTCCTCCTTTAGGTACTGAAAGGCTGCAATACAATCATCTGGAAGCCTTCTCTTGTCCATGCTGAACAATTGCAATTCTCTCCACTTTTCCTCACAGGAGAGTTCCTCTATCCCTCTGATCATCTTGGTTTCCCTCCTCTGCACTCGCTCCAACAGTTCCCTGCTCTTCCTCTTTGGGACCCCAGAGCTGCAGGTGGGCTCTCACCAGAGCAGAGCAGAGGGGCAGAATCCCCTTCCTCACCCTGCTGCCCACACTGCTTTGGATGCAGCCCAGGACACAGTCAGTTCCCCGAGCTGGGAGTGCCCTTGGCTGGCTCAAGCCCAGCCTCTCATCCACCAGCACCCCCAAGTCCTTCTCAGCAGGGCTGCTCTGATCTGTTCATCCCCAGCCTCTGTTCATACTGAGGCTGGCCCAGCCCATTTGCAGCATCTTGCACTTGGCCTTGGTAAATCTCATGAGGTTTACATGTGTTCATTTCTCAAGATCCCTCTGGATACCTTATTTCTGACAAAGTTATAGTGAGGTCTTAAACACAGTTGTGTAGTACATGCTGGTGCGGCTGAGCACTCAGTCATACAAATAGCATTGCTGGAGCCCAGAAAACTCCTCCCAGGGATCAGCCTTCACACAGCTGAATGGAGACTCTTTATCTGGCTCGGGGGTATCAGAATTTTTTCTATTTGCTCTTCTGTTTAAGATTGAAAGAAGCTGTCTCTTGTTTATTCTGAGTCTGTTCCCTGTCTGAGGAGAAATGTCCTTCCAAGAAGATGATGTCATCAGAGGGTTTATTATTTGCATGTGATTTATTGCATTTATGTCAGGTATGATTATCTTGGGAACACTGCAAAATTTTCACACACAATTACATTTCAGTAGCATACCATATCAAGAATTACTTAGCTAAATGAGAACAAGAGGTATATATTTTCCCTCAAAATATGTACTCTATTCCACCAGCTATAAACCCCTCCATTTTCTTTCAGAAAAAGCAGAAGGGCTGGGGGGAGGATGAGAAAAAAATGCATTCAATGACTGATCCTACAGCAGACTTGTAATCCTGCTTGCCTTTCTGCCTCAAGTCTATAATTCTGGAAGCTCCTCAGAGCTAGCAGTTCTTTTTCTATAACAAAATTGATTATTGGTGAAAAAGCAGAGCTGGGATCTGAATTAGAGACTCTAGAAGCCCTTCTTCCTCTCGCAAGAAAGGCTGCAGTGGGAAAGCTGGTATTCTCTAAACTGAATCTCAAGTCAGAAAAGTTCATCACTCACTTGTGAAAGAGCTTTTATGTTCAAGAGGAAATGTAAGAAGAATAGATATAGTAATACTTCTTGAATTATTTATTTAAACTTTGAAAACATACAGTAAGAGGAAGGCACACTGTGACTTCTCTGTAACATTAGCTATTTTATTCTTCTTCAAATTAAGATAAGGCTAAAGAATAAAATTAGATCTAAAAATAAGAAATTTAGATGAGGATTGCCCTTGTTTTATTGTTTATTGCAAAGGAAAAGCAAATTCCAAGCAAAATTTAAATGCTGTTTTCATGCCATGGAGTCCAAATATACTCAAGTAATAAAGATAATTAATAACAATGCAAGTCAAAATTAGGGTAAATTGAACTGTACATCATTAAACAGTAATGAAAAACAGTAACGAAATAAAATCAAGGGTATTTGCTTAAGTCAGTGCTAGCTAAAAATGTATCTGAGTGTACTCTGCCAAATACTAATTAAATCAAATCGTGTGCTACTCTCTACATTTGTCTTCTCTGTTTGCAATGTATCAAGCTATATGGTTAAAAAGAGGGGGGGGGAAAAAAGCTTGAACTAATATGTTATTAGCCTTCATTTAGCACTGGAAATGCAAGGGAGGCGCTCTGAATGTTCAGTTAGTGCTGTTAAGGGGATTAACAACAATGAGGATTGATGAATTTGACAATGTGGTTGTACAAAGAACAAAAATGACTGCCAGCATTTCATAAACTCGGCAATTCCTGTGTATGACTCCTAGACATGTTTAACAGGAGCTTCTTCTTGCATAATAATTGATTTACTTTTCATACATAAAGCATTATAATATTACAAGGTTCTCCATCATACCTTTGGACCACAACTGAGCACTTGGAAAGAACAGGATGAATATTTTTTGGTAAGTAACAGTATGGTAAAAGAGCTGCCTTCTAGCTGCTGAAATGTTTTCTTTCCAGCAGTGTCAGACATACACCTACATAATACTATTATCCCTCTATTTGGCAGAGCTCCTTGGTCCAGTCTGTTTACAAGTGTCATTAATTCATGCTAAGAATGACTTTAACAACATAAAGCCACAAAAATTATTTCTGTCATCCTTTTCCTAATTTCCACCCTCCCCACATATTCAGTATATACAGATTTTATTATTAAACACTTGATTTTGTATCAAAACTGCATTAGCAAATCTACTTCTATTCTGCCTTCACCTGTCAGGGACCTTATTACTGAGATCCTCCATTATGAGTTTCTAGATATACACTACCAGACTCCTTGGAAGCTGAAGCTTGAGTCAATATTATGCTAATTCAAAGGTTCTCTTCTTTCTCTGCCCTAAGCAGAGTCGTCAATTGGCATCTCAGAGTAACATGGCCAAACTGTTCTCCTCTCACATCATTTCGGTTCTGATACTCAAATATATGACAATGTTCTCTTACTATTTGACAGTGATGAATGAACACCTGGACATTGGGTATGATTCCTTCCCTGTCCTCTGTGCTCCCCTGACTCCTTGGAGCTGTTTCACTTTGTATAAATATTGGATAGTTCATGGAGGCAAACCTCTTAAGTCTCATTTCACAGTCAAAGAACTCCTGTGCATTATGGGATGGCAGATTGTAGGTACAGCTGTGAACTCCACAAGGTTTTTCAGTGCCCTGGAGTCCTACCTATGAACCAGTTGGTTACTCATTAATCATTGCTCCTCCCAGAAAGTGTTCTGGGCTTGAGTGGGGGTGGTTTGTTGTTGTTGTTGTTGTTGTTGTTGTTGTTGTTGTTGTTGTTGTTGTTTCTGCTGTTGCTGTTGCTGTTGTTGTTGTTTGATTTTTTTTTTCTTTCGAGGCTGATATATTTCCAGATAAAGTCTCTGTTTTTATGAAACATCTCTTTTCAGGAAAGAAAGAAAGAAAAATAAAATTCTGGATCATCTGTCCTAAGCATCTTCCTAAAACCCCATTCCTTTTACAACAATTCCATCTTTGTTATCTTCTTGTACATGCTCCATTCCGAAGCTGCCTATATCTAAGAGACTCCATGAACACAAGTATCTCCTCCCAGATTGCTCTAACAACGTCTCCTTTCTGTCAGGCTGGCTCTGGGCCAGTCCAGCTTCTTAGTTCAGCTTTTCCTGTTCCAGTATAATAGGTAAGATAAGCCACTATCAGTCTGCTTACAGCAAAGTCTTCACAAATTCCATTACTTTGGAAGGACTCCATCTCCCTGCTGTCTCACATAAAGTCATGGAGACTAGTTTGGCTAAAAAATATTCCCCAAGCACACATTGCATGGCACATTACACAGAAACACTGCCTGTTTACAAACATTTTAATTAAAGATAATGACAAGAAAAGCCATGTTCCAGAGATGTGCGTATGCAAGTGTGCATTTAACACAGTTTGTTGTATATAAATTAATTCTTTCTAAGTTTAGTACAACGGATCTTAAATTCTCTATATTTGTATAGACACAAAAATATTGCAGCTCTTCCCGATATAAAGGAGGTTATTCAGATCTGCTGCTCCCCTCACCATGCAGCAATAGGTCCTTATTTATCAAAGCCCGACATATGTTGAGCGAAATCTACCAAGACAAAGCAATGGAACGATTTCTAATGCAAGTTCCAACACAGTCTGTCTGTCAGGAAACAGTATCTGATGATGAATATGTGTTCAGGGAAATATGTTAACTCTTATTGAAATGATAGATACAGTCAAATGAAAAAGTTGGGTTTGGCATAGGGGACATTTTTATGGTCTAAAACAGAAGTAGCAAACTCCACAAGATGGAAGAAGGTGTTTGGTAGCTGTGAAGCAGAAGGGGATGCTTGCAAGAGGTGAGAAGGTAGCTAACGCCTGTGTTTCTAAGAAATAGAAGCAGGTATTTCTCACATCTAGATCACTGGAAGAGTCATTGTGGGAAAATAACAGTAGAAGGTAAAATCAGTGTCTTGATGGATTCCTTGATTTTAATGTCTCCTAGACATATTTAAAAAGTAAGCCTGGACTGCAACAAGACATTCTCCAATTGAAACTGATTTGTTATGATGACAATTGTTTGCTTTTGGGAGTATATCAGGGTGCATAACCAAATCAGGTTTGCCTCCGCATGTTCCATGAAGGTATATGGTGTACTGAATAAGGAGCATATATTTTCACTGACATGGGAAATGAGTTATGTAAGGAAAAAAGCATGAAAAGGAGTCTGGGAACACCATATATTTCTGGTTAACTCCACAGAAGGTGGTGCTTGTGGGAGATTGCGTTCTGCCTCTTTTTACTTATTTCTTTACTTAGTATTCTCTTCTTTGAGTTTAAAGCTGTTTAGAGCTACCACTGTTTGTAGAAACAGCTCTTATTTTGTTAAATTAAAAAAAAAAGTTTTATTTCCACTTAAAACTTCTTTTTTTCAAATAAAGAAATTTTTCTTAAATATATTAAATCTATAGAGTGAATGCCTCAGAAATGCAGTCTCGTGATCTAACTTCACTGGAATTATTATTCCAAAGTCCTTGGGTTTAGAACTAAAAATAAAGATTCTAATGGAAAAGCAGCATGTATTATGATTTGTTGTTTTCCAACTGTGCTGGTGACAATTCTTCAGTCATTTGAAACATTTTTGCCTGACAAGATTCTCATTTTTGCAATTGTAAGGTGCGTTTGGGATGAACTCTGCGGGTCTTGTGCTTGTCTGCTGAACAGAGCAGGAGGCTCAGTGCAGCATGATTTTCTTCTTTCTGCAGGTCCACCTTCATGGTCTAGTTTGTCAAAGTCAAGGTCTTGAAGAAAAATATAGTGGGAATTAAAATGATTGGGGTGGGATAAGAGAGCAGTAGCTATACAAGACTGTGTGCTATCCTTTATAGATTGTGGAGAGTAAATAAACATGAAAAGACAAGACACTATTGTTTCATAAGCCAATATCCAAAATTACATTGAACAAACAGGAAAACTGGACAGATGTGTAAGAGAGTAATACTGGTGTTCTTCCATAAATACTTATAATACTGCACTGAATTTTTAAAATTTATCTTTCCTCACATGCCTTTTACTCTGCCAAATGCTTCCTTTGATTGCACATTTTCGTTATAAATGTTCCATGGCAAAAGTCAGTTACTTTCTATTTTCACAACTGAGCTTTACCCTGTGATACAGAAAATGGCTAGTTATTTTTGGAACAGACCTGGCTGCTACTGCAAGGGGGAACAGATTAACTTCTGTGATTTTATCCAGTGGAAATCTTTTCACAGGCACAGCTCCAGCTAAAGCAAAGGTGTGTCAACCACTGACGGTCTCCAGTCCTAATCCAAAACTGAGAGGATAATTCTGACTGTGGTTCACTGATTTACAGTATCAAAACCAATAGAATAGCAGGAAAGATGCTACAACTACACTATACACTGTATCTGTAAAAGATAAACATAATTGTTATTTAAAGTCTGCTCAGACCTTTTTGTCAAAAGATCATTTTACCAAGAAGATCCATGGTAGATTAAGTAACACTACAGTGCAACAAGTAACACATTTTGTTCTACATGCATCATAAAGGTGATATGAAATCTCTTCAAACCTTTTTTTACAAAGACTCACTGATGTAATACAGCTTGGATGGCTGATATGACAGTGCAAAGATGCAGGTTTAAGCTGCAAAGCCATGGCCTCAGTATCCTGTGCTTATCTGGTGTTAGCAACAATCACAAAACCTTAATAAATGTCATAAGGGCACTTAAACCCCCCCATTATTTTAGTAGAAACTTTCCTGAGGCATACCGATTAACACAAGTTATTTAGCTGGCTATCAGACTGGATGACTGATTTTCTTTGTACTCTTGAAAATCTCTTGTCAGTGTGAACGAGGGTTCCCCACGAGGATCATGGTTATCAAATGCTCTTTTCCACAGTCTTAAACAGCAAGTTTGCATTTCAAATTCAAATTTTAGAATGCTGTGAATCTATGTGCTTATAGCTATATATGTTATGGGGCAAAAACACCCTTGCCACAGAAGTATGTTTGATGTTAATTTTGTTTGCTAGATCCTCAGGGAAGGCTATTTCAAAACAGTGCTCTTTTCAATAAAACATCAAAGCTTTTTCATTCTGTCAAAACGACTTTTTTATTGAAAAGCTGTAATAGCTTGGTTAAAGTTTATGTGAATGTGTGTATCTATCTTGCAGCACACAAATAACTGACAAGTATCAGTTTGCAGTCCCAGATGTTATATACTACATTACCAAATCCCAATCAGAATTACCTTTTTTATTCTATTAGCTTATTCTTCATCTGTAAATGTTGCAAACTACAGAAGTTTTCCCATTTTTAGAAATCTAATCAGGACTAAATTATTTGATTATTTGGGGTTTTTTTTTCTTTAGTTCTATGATCTAATCTACAACATTGTGTGCTGGGACAAATTATTTTTCAATGTCAGAAAAGAAACTAGTGTAGTATTTATTTTCTAAGATGAATTTTTTTTGCCAAATAAACACCAAGGATATATGTGGTAAGTGCTTGCCACAGATATATAGTTAAATGTGAACAGCCTGGGGGGGTGAGGGGGAGGTACAGATTGAGAAAATGTTTCCATAGGACAGTTCTCTAAGTATATAACTTACAAAACATTGACACCAGAAAACTCCACTAATTCGGACACTTTACCAGGATGATAAGTCATGCTGAGTTGAGGTGGACATCTATACCTGATCTAAGTATTACTTTCATAGATATTCAACTGAGCAAGCAAATATGATTATCATACTCCCATAGCTACAACTCATCAATAGATAAAGACTATACTAATAGATTTCATGATATTTCTCAAATTAACATATTAATCAGAAGATTTATTTACTCATTTAGTAGAAAATTCATCCACAGCCCACAAGCAGACTCCAGCTGGGTCTCAGCTCCGTGGGATGATCTGACAGCTATTTCATTTTGCATAAAGGTGAAGTTAAGCTGCTTTTTTTCTCTTGTGGAGGGGGATATGTTATAATCTTACTAACATTGGGTCAGTGATTGTGCATTTATGTTGTTAAAAGGTCAGTTTTTAGAATTTCTTTTCAAAATGTTTTTGTGAGAGGATTTGGTGTAGTCTTGTAAACCAATCCTGAATTCAAGGGAGGATATTATCAAGGTAGTAAATATATTTATTTATATGGAAAATTTAATCCTCTCAACCAGCTGCTTATGCTAGAAATGTAATCTCTGACTTTTTCTTCCATCCTGATATGACTGCAGTGCTGCTATTCATTTGATAACTATTATGTACAGAGTCACCATTTTGTCAAATACCTGGATATACTCAGTAGGAAAATCTCCCTGGAACTTTTAAATGATTGCTGCAAAAACAAGAGACTTTTAATCCTGCAGTCTCCATCCTCTAAAATTCAGGATAGCTGATCTGGGTACCAGCTGTCTCTTTTCAATGAGACAACCATTTAGGATACAATTTTCTGTAGTTTTATACAACTACCAATTATTCACTGCCACAATGGGCCATTACAGACCCATCAGTCAGTGATTCATATCTGCTAGTTATTTTAGAAATCTAAACATCTAGAAATAAAGAAAAAGTAGGATTAAAAAATAAATTAAAACTTTCTTAATCTGCTTCCAGAAAAAATAAAAATCTTTGGTAAAAAGATGCCCTGAATTTTCCTGGCAGTTACATCAAGATGGAGCAAAGAGCTGTGACTCAACTAAAACCAATAGTGCAATATACCCAAAGAAAACATTTTTTACTCAGGAGTGAGATATTTTAGTAGTGGGGGGGTTGAAAAAAAGTTTCTAAATTTTATAAATTGTCACTAAACATTTCAGGCTGTGGCAGTACATGTGGCTGTAGTGTGTATGTGTGTAAATTTACAAACAGTTGGTTTCCCCTGTCCCCAGCAGGCCTAATCCAAATCATGGCATAATTGTGTCTGATAACATGCTGCCAGTTCTGTCTACATAGAGCCATCAGAGGACATTAGGAAATCTGATATTTTACATAAGCATTTCTCAGGCTATTTTTATCTCATTTACTGCCATCTCAGAGAAATTCAGCTGTTCACATCTCCTGCTTATTAGCTTCAACACAAAGCTGTACTGACACAAATATATGGGCAATGTACCTAAAAAAAATTAGCTCAAAGTATTGCCTTTTCCAATTCCCATCTCTTCCATGCTCAAGGGGAACACTTGGAAACACTCATAACCCAAGCTTTGAAAAGATCATTTGAATAAAGTTGTACCATGCACCCCCTGCCATATACTGGAAAACAGATTACCTCTCCAAACAGCTACCCACTATTTATTTTTAATCATTAGCAAATCAGGTTTCAAAGAAAGCTGCTCAGTAGGCATGAACTAGTTATGGGCATTTTTGTTCTTGTTCTTAAAGGAGTAGGTAATTGTCATCCTGACTGCCTTAGAACTAAAAATTCAGAAATAGAAAAAAAAAAAAAAAAAAAAAAAGAAGTAGAACCCCAAATCTCAGAATTGGAATAAGTATATTTAATCAATTTTTCTACTGGACCAGATCCAGTAATTTATAAGTCTTTTTTGTCATCAGTAAATTGATTTTAAAACTGCTACTCTAGAGTGATAGCAAATCAATATTTTAAAAATAGATTTATATTGCATTTGAACCAGATCAAGATAAATAGAGATAGTAGTTATAATGAGAGCTTTAGTACTTTCTGAATGGACTCATCTGAGTGACTTGATAATAAAAAATGGTAAATAGAGATGCCAGTTTGCAGTAGATTCCATGTGTAAATTTTTGTCGTACATGACATGCTCAAACTAAGGAGAAAAAAGATCACAGTTTAAAAAAATCTCAGGACAGTCTTGTGTGGTATCTGTGTATGTGAGGCAACATTTCTCCTTCATTTCTTTACATGACTATGCAAACCCATTAACAGAGTGATATGTTTTTACAGGGATCTAAAATAGATAATCTTTTTTTTGTGGCTAAAATAGATAATCTTTTTTTTGTGGCTAAAATTCTTGTGGAATTTGAAAGGCACCTCGGTCATACATGATCTCTTCAGGAGCTGTGTTCAAATAGTCGTGTTCTGCAATATGCCATATATTATGTATATAATATATAATCACCATATTTTTATCTTCATATATATAAAAAATAGCAACATCCCTTGTTCACTTGATGGGATTATTTAATATTGAGAATAAAAAGTCATCAACTACCATGCAGTTCTTAGTTTTTCGAAATAGACTTGACTAAACTCTCAGATAAATTTATTTAGTGAAGTAGATTTGGGAATATAAAATCTTCATGCAGCTCAGAAGGGATCCAAAAATCCTTATAAAATCATTTTTAGAAATTATTTAGAATGCTCAGCTATGAGGCTGGTTCAGTTATCTGAAAAGTCACTTTTCCTTCTGATAGCATTAATTGCTTGAGGGCTGTGATAGATAGGGAGAAGTCTGATTGTTAAAATCTAACTGCAAGAGAGCAGGAACATTACATCTGCCAAGGAGCTAATGAGTAGCTGAATGATCAGAAAAGGCAGCACTGACATTCGTGCAATAAAACCAGAAGAGATGAAGTCGAATTATGAATCCTTCAGAGTAAATATCTTATTTTCCCCAGTGTATTAGAGCTAGCAATTAAACAACTGGTATTTCCAATATTAGATTTTATCTTTGACCATATGGTACAGCTTACAGAAATAATTTGGGCAGAACCTGATGTGGTTTTTTTATGTACTTGCTAAATTTTTTTCTTGGTACAAGCAGATGCCAACATTAGAAACATATCACTGGGTACTATTAGAGTAGGTACATTAGCTAGACATTAAAAAAATGAGCCACTCTGTATTTTCCTCAATGAATAAATATGCAATTCAAACTGCTTTAAATTCATAGGTCTAAGCCACTGGCCTTTATATATGGTACTCATAAAGGACATATGTCAGAGGCTGTAGTTTTACTCAAAACTTCTCATACGATCTGAACAGTGGAAACCTGCTGACTGTGTGATTTGTGGGTGGATGGACAAGAGCCCAGGTGGAAAAGCAAGAGGCTGCTTTCAGAGAGAAGGAAGTCTCCGCACTGCTGGAGACACACTGCTGTGTAATGCTGGCAGAAGTATGAATGAGTTGTTGCACAGGGTGATGCCAAAAGAGGATCTATAGTTGCATCAGAAAAAAATTTTATTGAAGTTTGTTTCAAGATAGCATGACTTTCACTATTTTATAACTAGCAATTACCAGCTTCTCTGAAAAAGTAAAGCAAATCTGATGTTGGATTTCATAGGTTGAAAATGTTTGCAGCACTTTCTTTGATGCTGCTGTATGCAGCAGCGCTCACTCCTGATCACAGGTAGATTAACTCAGAACAGCTGATGCAGCCACTGCCCCCTCTGCCTCCCCCAGACTCCCCCATTCCTCAAGCAGATACTAAATACAGTGTCGTGCACGAGAGTCTGGATCCAGAGCTATTAAATTCAACAGGAATAATGACTTTCTCTGCAGAGAAACTGAATTAGTGCTTTGGGTTTCTGTGCTAACCCCCTAGGAAGAACTTGGGAAAATGCTTCCCTATGTCCCTGGCTCCTGCTGCTTACTGAACACAGTCCATCGAACCTCAGCATGGCACCTACAGAAATCAGCACTTTAGGCAATGACTGTGAGGAAGCAGGGACAGCCTCACTTACACACTCCAAACCTTAATGTCAGCAGGCGTTGTGAGCTCAGCTCCGTGCTGGCTGCACATCCACCTGCGCACGGCTGGGAGCAGCCAGCGAGCAGGCACACTGCTGCAGGGCTGGAAGGTGGCAGGAGGGGCTGGCTGCTAATTCCTGCCCGCTGGACCAGCTCCTGGACCAGTGATGAGAGCTGTGTGCCCCCACAGTTAAGGTGCCAGCTAAGCATGGATAACTGCAGCAGTAATGATTCGTTTTGCGGTAGCATCCAGTGTTCAGTTGACATTGTTCTAATGTGATAGGAGATATATAAACACCTGGGAGGCAAAGATCTTCATTACATTATCTGGCTGCCATTTTGCAATCCCTTGTTACGACAGCTGGCAAAACAGCCCTTTCTTTGGTAAATGGTATTAGAGGGTTATATACTAAATTCAGTATTATTTTGTTATGGTACTTCTAGTAGGTAGATTTAGGATATAAAGGGATAATTGTCAGAAAGAATTTTAATGTACACTGCTCGTTTAAAATCTAAATGAAAGATAAAATTTTCCATCAAACAAAAAATATCAACCATAATGTAGAAAATATTTCCCTTTTATTACAAGCTAATGATCTAGTCTGTGTGTAAGCCAAGAAATTTTATCGCTGCTTCTATAAGCAGATTATGGAGATATTTATGTAAAAATGGCATCAAAATCTTTTTTAAAAGATACTGAAAATATGAAATGTTGTATTACAAATTTGTCTTGATTCCCATTAAAAATAAAAAAAGTTATGGTACTAGAGGGTTATATACTGGGAAAACCAGAGAAAATTATTAAACTTTAACTCAAAAGTATTAGCCACACAAACTAACATGAAGCAAAATGTTACCCTATATCGGCCAATGTGTAAAGATAGTCATCTGCATGGCCTTAGCAAATTGAAATTGGCCAGGTTCTTTGTATGTGAAAGCCATGGTAACTGAAATTACCTGGCATTTTCTGTAGGCTAAATAAGGCAGTCCTGCTGAGTCTGAGTTAAGAGCAATGATTCCTTAGGAGATTCAGATAATTCTACAACCTAATTTCTATTTCTAAAATTAGATTCCCTGAGTGCACAGATGATGTGTGTATGCATTTGCAGGTGGATTTTTTGTTACCTTTTATGTTTCTGATCTTTAAGTCTCTGTTCTTTAGTCTGAATACTCAGCCCTAAGAGCTGAAAGAATTTTATTTTTCCAGTTTGCTTTCTCTTTCCAGCTACATTTCATCACTATCTCCTATGCCAAAAATGTTTGTTGCCCCATTGCATCCTCAAACAAAGGTCTTAAGAATTTTTCAGCATCTTGTATGGTCAGCCTGCTTCTTGAGAGAACTAGGAAACACATACAAGTAACCAATGACAGGAGCTCTGTGCAAGTACACAGAATTTACTGGGATAATTAGGCATAGAAGCCCTTTTCACAAATGAGAACTAGAATTTGTGACATTCAGCCTAGCAACACAGAAATGGTGGTTCAGACATGCTGTATTCTCTGTTAATTTCTATGAAGGCAACTCTTTCCAAACAACTTCTTTTATATCAACAGCTGTTAAAACATCACATACCTATACTAATTGAAAAACATGTCTAGTCCCCAATTAACAAGTTTGCATTAGAATGATTAGTGTCAGGAGAATTGAGCTAGAGGAAGAGTCCAGTTGGCTCTAGCTGGCCCTAGTTTGAGCAGTGGGGTTAATCTAGACCATCTCCCTCCCAACATCAGCAATTTTGTAATTCCCTTAATCTGATAGTGAAATCTCTGCCCTGCCATTTAAATTCTGAAATGCTTCTGAAAGGTGCCAGCTGACAGCAGTTCTTCAGCAGAGACCTACAGTTAGGCTTATTAGCACTAAATATTTTCTTGTAGCCATGGTTATCCTAACTAATCAAGGAGTCTGGGCTCTCCAAAACAGCATAGAACTTTTCAGCACTGATAGTGAACAAACCCTACAAAGAACTGCATTGCAAAAAACATTTGTTTTGCCACTGGGGACAAGCTAGCAAAAGAATGCCATGGGTTGACCCTGTCTGGACTCCAGGTGCTCTCCAAAGCTGCTCTATCACTCCCGTCCTCAGCTGAACAGAGGAGAGGAAATATAATGAAAGACTCAGAGGTTCTCTCCCTCATAAGCATAAGGAGAGACCACTCACCAGTTACTTTCAGAGGTAGAAAAGACTCAGCTTGGGGAAATTAATTTAATTTATTACCAATCAATCAGAGTAGGATAATGAGAGATAAAACAAAAACTTTAAAACACTTTCCTCCTACCCGTTCCTTCTTCCCAGGCTTTACTTTATTTTCATGTTCTCTACCTCCTCCCCACCCAGATGAACAGGAGGATAGGAACAGGTTTATGGTCAGTTCTCCACACATTGTCTCTGCCACTGCTTTCTCCACTGCTTTCTTCACACTGTTCCTCTTCTCCAGCATGGAGTCCCTCCCACAGGAGCCCGTCCTCCATGAACTTCTCCAGTGTGAGTCCTTCTCATGCACTACAGTTCTTGCATGGGAAGACTTGCTCCAGTTGGGAACCTTTGATGTGGTTCCTTCAGGAACAGGTTGTGTAGTGTGGATCCCCCACAGGGTCACGAGTCCTGCCAGCAAACCTGCTCCAGCATGGGCTCCTCTACATGGGACCACACGACCCGCCAGGAGCCTGGTAAAGCATAAGGGTCACAGCCCTCTTTGGGCACATCCACCTGCTACAGCGTGGGGTCCTCCATGGGCTGCATGTGGATATCTGCTCCATCATGGATGTCCATGGCTGCAGGGGCTACTGGTTTCCTTACCTCAGCTTTGAAGCATATGCAGGCAATGTTGAAAATTGACCCAAACTGAAGCAGAAAAATAAAGGCATAATTTTCCTGATTCATTTCATTCTACGGGGGTTATGCATTCTTTTTGTTTTCCTGAGTTCCTTTACAACCTTTACAAGTTTGGGCTGGAGGAAATAGGAGAAGAATGGTTTCTAGTGTTACATCCTGGAGATAAAACTCATATCTAAAATGTGAAACAGATAAAAATAGTGAACTTCAAAACATTGATGGATGATCTTAAGCATGGAGCAGGTTAGGTGTTTTGGATGGAGCCACTGAATTTCATACTATATATAATGTTTGATTCATATTATTTAGTGCTGTATCACAGCACAACACACTTACCTTGCTACCCATGCCATCACCTGGTGATGACTGAGCTGAAAGTTCTTAAAAATATTATAGCTGAGGCTGGATTTCACAATACAGCTCTGAGGATTTTGCAAGGCAGGAGTCACACAAAAAGCCTTCCTTGCTGAGCCAAACAGGATCTCATCCTGCCCAGCATGGAGATTCTCCCCACCTATTCCCACATCACCTGCTCAAAGCTGGTTCCCATAAAAGCTTCACTGAATGGCTGGTACCTAATTTACTTAAACAGAAGTCAGTAGAAACTTCATAACTGGGATTTTGATAATCAGTCCAAGGCGCTCACAATGCAAACCCCAAACCAGAAACTTGATCTGAAGTGCAGCTCCTTTCAGGCAGTAATGACCTTAGCTACTGTCACCTTGAACAGTGTATAAAATGAAATATGTTTTCCACTGCAAATAACTGAAATACTCAAAAATCACTGCTATACCTTTTCAAGTTTAATGACCCTTCACTATGCACTTTCTTTTAACATTTCTTTCCCTTGAAGAACTAAGTTATTACACAATGGTTTAATGCACTGCACATATTTACATGCAATATCCCTCTAGTATTGTAAGCTGTCTTGCTCTGCCTCATCTATATTTTTTCCACAACACAACAATATTCAGAGCCCCTATCTACATATTTTCATCAGTCCATTTTCATTAAGTCACAAACATGTAAAGTTTTGATCAGTTTTGAAATAAAACCAGGCATATTTTTAGCTAATTTTTCTGCAAGATTTCCATAATTTCATTGATAAACCAGGTGGCTGCACAAACAAGTGAGAAACTCACTCTTGCTTTAGCAGTTAATGAAATCTGCCCCTGCTCTCATTTTTTATGAACTCTAATGCTCACAAAGATGTAATATTCCCAAATTAAAACACAGGTGGACAATTTAAACATGATGGTAAGTATATCTATACTGGAATAGATCCTATTTTGTACACCTTAGGAAGAGAACCAAGCTGGTAATATTTATTCCGCATGCTTAGTCCTAAGCTTTAGGACAGAGTGATCACTGCAGCATAGACTAGACAAACCAGTCACATTTGAACAAGCTGTTCAAAGAATGGAGCAGGTTAGGTGTTTTGGATCTGCAAACTCAGCTATCCTGCTTCTCCAACACATTTTTCAGCTATATTATATTATATTATATTATATTAATTATATTATATTATATTTATTATATTATATTATATTATTATATTATCATAGCTGTATCAATACAAATATTGGTTTTAAACAGTTTAAGGTTAGTGATAGGTATATGCTCAATCAGATGTTATAGAATAAACAGTAGGGATAAGACTTTTCTAGTTTAAGTGAAATAGGACTGACTGTAGTATGGATACAGAAACAGCACTGCTGGACTCTTCATCTAGAACCACACAGGACTGCTGGGGCAGAGGTTTTAACTTAAACAGAGGATGAAAGATTAATTGATGTGCTTTGCATTCAGGATAACTAAGTATTTAAATCCACATTCTGAAATAATTTTATGCTTCAATTTCCAGGATGGAACAAAGGCCTTACAAGTTAAATATATGCTAACACATAGCTAGGACAAAACATCTGTGGCAGAATGTGGGGCAAGGAAAATTAAAGTCCATTTGTATTACACCACAGGGAATAAACATTGACACAAGATTGCAGAAAGAGAAAAGGATGTTTGTAACAGTGAAATATAATCTCTTCCCTATGATGAAATTCTGCTTTTGTTTGCAAAAGTCAGGTGGGATTCTCTTTCATATAAATGATAACAAACTATTTGATAATGAACATTTTGTCTTCATTCCTAATGCATCTCAGGTGAGCCCCGCTCTTGCCAAGTACATCATTTGTCACCACAAATCTGTGGATATTCTGATTTCCTTGGGTGATGAGGAGGATCTGGATGAATGTATTCATATGAGTATGCTAGTGTAATACATCATAAGAGTATCATTGTCACTGGTAAGACTTAGTATTCAGAGAGCAACGCTGGCCAGCAGATCAGTGGGGAACACTGTGTATTTTATTTGTGTTAACTTTAAAACTTTAAAAATGGAGAAAAACAAGTACAGGAACTGAAATACTGCTCAAGTTTGAGCAGTTAGAATCTGAGGGTTTCGCCAGAGACACTACTTGAGCATGTTCTGGCTTACAGCCAGAATATAAAACTTCTGAGTTTCCCCCAAATACTATATTACACTCACTGTTAACTTTCACTTCTTAATTAGAGGTGAGGAGGATATAACTGATGAGGAAAGTATCACCACCTGCAAAAAACCCCAAACTTCAGCTTTCACAGATCTCTTCTGCCAAATCTGTCAGGGCACCCTTCTGAAGACCTTTCCAGATTTCCATGTGCTGTCTTTCAAGTGACAGGCCTGTAAACCCCACATCTCCTGGTGATGTAATGCCATATTTCAGTAAATCTCTGTGCTGCACTAGGCAGCAGAAAGCATTCATCAGTAAGCACAATGTCCTGGGCCTTGCTGGCAATTCCCTTAGGGAGCCTGAGCACATAGCACAGAAATCCACTTCAGAACAGAGCAGAGCTTTTGTGTCAACAGCAATGCAGTACTCACAGGAATGGATTCAAAACAAGACATATTCTGCACATTTGATAAGATGAACATTTGCCCTTCACCTCACTCCAGTTTACATCAGTAATGTGTGTTTAAAAATCTTCCTACAGCATGGACAAGGATCTAACAATCGCAGTCAAGGGCAGAACTTAACACCTGAAGAAAATAAGCCAAGATTCATTAATTCTAAAAGCAAAACCAGAATTCCAAGAATGGAAAATATGGACCAAACCCTTCAGTTTCATAATTTTGTTCCACTGCACAAAGGTTTGCCTCTAGGCTTGTGTCAGACATTTCACAGAGCTCTGCTTTCTTCTGGGAGCACTTATATTGTATGATTTCCTGGCCAACAGTTATCTTCTACTTGTTTTAGCAAAGTCGTGCTGTGCATAGCATGTCAAAAGAACTGAGCAATACATAGGAGGACAGGAAAGTATTTCTTTATCAGGTGATTATTTCTTCTGAGTTCTGAAGAAAATATAGGGAATTGAAATATTTTTCTTTTGAAACTTAGATAATTCACCTTTTAGTGCTGCATTAATGCTCTGCTATTTGTTAATTATAAGCTTATAGGAGTGAAGGAAAATCTCATTTATAGACTTACAGCATAAAATGAGAAGACAGAAGGGTGAAGGAGAAAATAAAGATCTTTCATTACTAGTATATCTTGTACTAACAGTACCAACTAACAAGATAAATATGCATGTATAAAGCAGTCTTTGTAAATATTCTCTCACATCTTCCATAGTCTGAGAGACAAGCATGTACTTGTAAAGATCTTCCACTTAAAAGAAATATATAAGATCTATCAAACTGCATGCTTAAAGCCCCCATACCACACTGTGTGGCATGATGCACAGAGAAGAGCTGGGCCACACAAAAACCCATCAAAGGTGCTACCACAATAAGGAACATGAAACTTCATACTTTTCTCAAAATGGACCAGCAGTTTTGTCATTGCATCTTTTCATCTTCTTGACATTTTTTACAGTGAATTTGACTATGAAATAGATGCAGATGGCTACATTAAGTTCTTGTGAAAAAAAAAATGAAATCAGATAAGTTTATTGACACCAGGAATGGCTTCTCTGAACCACTTGCTTAAATATCCTGCCACACATTTATCTCAGAAATCTTCACCTTCTGGAAAAGGCTGGCTTGAAATTTTTCACTGAAATGCTTTTTAATAAACATTGTTACTTTCATTTAGGCCATAACTTACAAAAACCTGTGGTTTTTATGAGAAGTCACACAGAAGATTTAGAATTTTATTTCAAATGTAATGTTCAGACTGCTATATGGCAGCAACTCTTTGGCCACAGAGAGCAGGCACACACTTTCCTAGGCATTTTCTTGGGGAAGGCTGTGAGACACGCAGAGAAAAGAGTGAGCAAAACAATTCTTATCTCACTTGCTGCTGCTCAGTGTTTGTGCCCATGTGGAATGTGCTCTGGAGATTGTTTACCCACGGTGATTGCTTGATTGGATTCTGGTGATGGTTGTTTGGATTCATTGACCAACTGGATCCACAGCTGTGTCGGGACTCTCAGGGGAGAGTCACGGGTTTTCTAGTTGGTTAGTGATAGTTCTTGTTAGTGTAATATAAGTATAGTACAATATAGTATAGGATAATAATATAGCAATTGATCAGCCTTCTGCAATCATAGAGTCACTGCTAATTATTTCCCAGCTGGGGGCCTGTGGCGACAGTGCTAGATATTTATTTCTCATATGAACATAATGATCTTTCTACTGAATTCGTACAAATATTTTGAAGGTAACTGCTTCAAGTTCTTCTTACAAAACCTTTTCTGTAGTTCAGTGTGTATCTCCTGTTGTTTACAGAGAAACAGTTTGCCTATACAAAAGAAAAAAGCCAGTTAAGTATAAGGATCGAAACTAATCCCACCACACACAGAAAAGCAATTCCTAGCACTTCCCTTCTGCAGTATATGGTGAATAGAATAGGAATATGCCATGGGAGAAACAGCTCTCTCTCACTGATCTGTTGTTGGAGTCACAGTTCAATACCTAAACAGATCATTCTAGGACTAGAAATTCTTAAGTCTGGTTTTATATGAGTATAGCTTGGATTAATTAATGTCTGATAAAACGCAAGTTCTTGAAGCTTTCCTGCGACTGCAGTGTCCACAGTATGTCTCTCCAGGGGAATCTTTTTTTTTTCTAGTAACATAATTGACCTCACTCTGTGGGGTCCCCAATGGTACAGTGACAATTTGACTCTTCTCAGCAGCCTATTTTCTTGCAGCTTGGAGGAATTTAATATTACTGAGCCCTCTACACCTCTGTCCAGAAGTTTGTTTTAAAGTAGCTGGTAGGCTCAAGGAGATACAGAATGACAAATTGTCAGATACCAAGACAGATACAATGCATCTCATAGATCTAATGTCCCTTGGAAGTCAAGCCAATGTGGAAAAAATTCAGCTGCACATTCATAGTAACATTTAATACTAAGCTATTCTAGCCCCTGCTATTGCGACTTTACTTTTCAGACCTATTTCATAGGAGCCGTATCTGAAAGGAATGTTTTATACCCTAATTGCTGTAGAGAAAACAACAATAGGTTTTATCAAAGATTGGGAGTTCTCACAGGTAAAATAACTGTTTTTTAATCTATAATACCTAACTCACAATTAAATAGATCAATTAAATAAATATTAATAAAATAAAAATTTTATGAAATAAATATTTAAATAAATATTAATTAAATAACTCACAATTAAATAGAGGTTAATCTTTTGACTTCTCTTTTTTTATTAATTTTTTCCTGCTGTGTGTTACACATATATTGTATGAAGACAATCAGTCACTTTTAACTGTCTCCCCACACAGTAGATTTATATTCCAGTTATGGATATGAGGACTCTGCAGTTCCTAAATCATATCTAATAGACAGAGGCAGTATAGACCAGCTCAATTGGTTAGCTGTCCACTTTGCAAATGATTGTTTTCTTTTGACAAGTTGCAGTCATTACTGCATCATATAGAAGATCACGTTTAACAGATTGGTTGTTGCCAATTCAACTCCATTTTGGTATAGTAGAAAAATATTTTAACAGTGCATTACTTTAATTGAGTGGATAGGATTTACAGCCACCAGAGAAAGTTTTTTCAATGATGAATGATGAAGCCAGACCTCATGAAATACTCAGGCACCCCACTAATAGGGTGGCTATTCACACTTCCCTCTGGGCTGGAAGGATGGGTTAGGGAAGGACCAGTTCATGATAACCTTTAAATTTCTGCTGGGGCTGCAGTACTCAGATTTTCAGTGCTCAGTCCTTCACTGAGAAGCAAAATCCCAGTGTCCAAGCACCCTAATCAATGCCCCACAGGGACAAGCCAAACAAGCAGCATACTGATCATGGGAAAGACATACCTCTAGGAAACAGGGAAAGCAAAGAGCAAGCAAAAGAATACCATCAACCCAGCCCTTTCCAGAGATTACACTACTAAATCAGGTCTGTGAGCAAACACTTACCTCTTTAGCACCCCAATCTTGCACAGAGACCAGGCAACTAAAAATGTATTTGAAAGAATTCTGCAATTAAACCTCTCGCATACTTTTCTGGAAAAAGTTTGGACTGAATAGAAGAGGGTGGGTAAGAGTAGCTGGCCAGTCAGTACTCCTGAAAACATAACATCTGAATTCTGTGTTTTTCACTAACTGGCAAAATTAGACACATATATTAGAGCCCTTAGAAAAAAGCATCTAGACAAGACTTAAGATGTGGGAAAAGGCACATACATTACTGGCAACTTGCATACTTGATCACATTGTTTTAACGTTAGATTATTGTGTTCCAAAATACCACATATTCCAAGGTAAAGCATCCTGACAATGCTGCAATGGTTAATTTGTGCTCATGAGCACTATGTGATCTGTAATTGATGACATATTAACTTTCTGAGAAGAAAATAATCTGAATTCTAATAATCAAGAGTACCATACCTAAAATCAGAAAATATTAGTAGATGATCTGGAGTAAAAAATATAAAGTTGGAAGCTAAATAATTAAAAATAATTTCCCTTTTTTAAGAATTGGTGAGCAGTCTTTGGGCTACATTAATTCTTTCCTCCTTCCTCCTTCATGCTTATAAATTATTTTCTTCCCTGAGGCTTCATACCTATTCTGGAGAAGTTAAGATGAATGTAACTGGTCACATTTATCATTTTGGTCTGGCAGAAATCCAAATAGTGGTTTTAATTTCTAGAACCAAAGTAATTCCAGGTTGTTTAGATGCAAGGTTTTGAATCCATCTTTATTAGAAATGAGATTTAATAACAAGATCATTTTCTCTTTTGGACAAGCTCTCTTCACAGTAGCTTTTCCCTGCTGAAATTCAGCATGGTTTGGCTTTGGGTGTGATTTGAAACCTCCTTTCTCTGCAGCTGCATTGTTAGAGCACTTGTACTATTTTGAAAGAAGAATGTACCTGCCTTTCCCGTGTCTGCTTGAGCTGTTGGTCTGATGCTCACAAAGTTCAATTTGACAATATTGAATGTCCTGGAGGATCTACTGCATGAGGATCTGAGCATTATTTTTCTTTCCTTCATTTTGTGAAAGAAGCAAAGCCTCTTTGCTTCAAATTCTTTGCTGCTAATTATATTCTTTGGTGATACACATTAATACTACTATTGAATAAAACAGCACTGGATTTTTTTTTTAATAAAGCTATTAAAATGAATTAAAACAAAAATCATTAAGACTGATGTCTAAGACTGGGTAGATAAAAATATTTGTGGTTCTGTTCTCTTACAGCTATTGCTTCTATTTTCTGCCTTTCAGCAATGCCTTTCCAAGGGCTTTTGTCACCTAAGCTACAAGCTATTGTAGAGACACTGTATTTGGGTAAAATATAGTAAATAGAATTGCATAACCACGTCTGTTTGCTTTGCAAATATCTTAATATGCAAATATATGTTTCATCTTTATTTGCTTTTTTTCCCAGCTATAACATTTCTGTTGCTGAGGAAGACAATTATTACATAGATTTTCATGACAGTGAAATAACATTAACAAAATCAATTAATTTTTCCTTTACCCTGGAAAACTACTACAGATTCTCAAGACTCTTTGACATGGTCCACAAAATGCCAAACTTCCATGAAGTTCCCCCACCTATGACAATTATTAGGGTAAAAGCCATTTAAACAGTATACTAGGAAGAGGGTCCTAAGGAGTAGCAGTATCTCCTTCCAATGAAGTCTCATGTCTCCTCCACTCTAGATTTAATTTTACTTTTTACCTTCATAAATTTCTCTAGTTCTTGATTTACCACCAATTATTTGTTTCCTTTCAGTCTTCCCATCATCCCTCCATTTACATCACTGTTTTTCCCCCCTCTAAATTGCCTACTAAACATTAATGATCTTAAATGTTCCCAGATTCTTGTCCTTCTGAAATGTATTAGCCTGGCACACTTCACTCTTCACAAGTTCTTTCGTGAGAAGGGGCCCCAGTGGCCAAGTCTTTACCACCAGTGTTAAACAGGCAAAAAGGCAAAAAGTTGGTTCTCTACCTGGAACCAACCTCCTGCATGTATTGAGGAAGTATTTTTCAGTTAGCAGCAGTGGCTAATGGGTACTTGGTTTTCTATTAATTTCCCTCTACCCCAGTTTTTTGAAAGATCAGGCAAGATATAAAAGGCAATAAGGTTCAACAAACTCATCTGTATTGTCTGTATTTATTTACACCAGGGAGAGATAACATGATGTTTGGAGACTGTCTACTCCACAAATGTTCAGGAAGAGTGTGTTGATATGACTTGTAGAATTTCAATCAAGAACAGGGGAAATTCTTCCTGTCTTATCTTCATGGCACTTATCTGTGTATCCACTAACTCAGCAAAAAAGGCAGTAGGGAAGGAGCTGAAGATGGCAGCACTTGAGACAATTATGGTAACATTAGAAAATCAAGCTCTTCAAGAGTAGCTTCAAGTATTATTGAAAAAATAAAAAATGATCACTTTAGCTTTCTGAATGTTCCACTTCTGTGTTAGTATCAAGTGTATAAGAAAAATTTGTACATAGCTACAAAAAGATTACTCTATGAAACTCTTTCCCACCCCTGAAATTTTAAACTGAACAGCCTGTCCCTTGGGCTTTGCTTTTCACAGCTCTCTTTCCGAGTCCAGTGAAAAGGCCATTTGTGATAAAACAGTACTTTTCTCTCCGCATTATTTCCTTGGCTTTCTGTTTCTTACTGCATGAGATTTGTTTTCTTATTCTTATCTTCCTATTCACACCTCTCCTTTTATTTTCAGCCTTTTGTAGTGTCACACAAATGTAGTATTCATTTATGCAGTAAGGGTTCATTACAGGTTTGACTGTTTTAATTTTATTTAAATTTAATTTTAAAACTAACTGTTTTAATAATGATTAGTAATTACATAGAACTACTGACAGAATCCATCAATCTATTGTCTTTGTTTAAAAGAAATTTGTAACAGTACTAATTGTCAAACAGAAGAGCTGTATTGGTTTTGCAATATCCCTTTTGCTAATAGGGATTGAAATTAATGAATAAGGTACAAAATTATATTAATGTATCAAATGAAAACACACAGGCTAAGAAGGACATCACATGAATATAAATGCAAATCTCTTAAGACTTAGGAGAATTTGAGCTAGAGACAGAATCAGATCAAACCCACAACACTATGAGAATAAAAATCCAGAAAGTAAAAAATCACTATTGATACTCAAAGGATGTGATGATGCCACCTGTAAAAGCAAAATTTCCAACATAATGACTGCTTATCTCCAGGAACATCTGCAAATCACAAACACACGTGTGATTGCTGGACATGTGGCAAGCAGTAAGGTTTAGATTCATTAAGCAACTTCTTCAAAGCACTTTGTACTAAGAGTAAAATAGATCTAAAGGAACAAGATGAATTTATAACTGCCATGAAAATTCAGAAAAGAGATGTAATTAAAAATACGGAAAAGCATTAAAACAAGCACAAGTGTTCCTCAGGAAACACAACCATGTGTTTTGCCACTTATCTACTCTACATAAATAATTTAGCTCACAAACTAAATTATTATCCTATAACATGTTGTTGAAATGCCATCATTGCCTTTCAACAATGAAAGACACCGTATGCTTATGGTGCCTTGTGACAGAGTCTCCCCTGCCTCATCTGCTTAATTATACCTGTAGCTACCTGGTTCTAAATATGCCCTACTACCTCCTCTCACTCATAATCCTCCTTATTCCCCAATCCTGACTAGACTCATGGTTGTCATATCTCAAATCTCTTTTTCCTACGCCTGAAAAATCTCATTCCTCTCATTCCCTTTCCTTCCTTTATCAATTTGGTCAGCAATGAAAGGCAGGAGGGATAGCCTGTTGCCCAGCTCCATCCCACTCAAGCAAAGGTCTCCATCCCTTCCTGTTCTAGTTTTGGCCAGGACGGGGTTAATTTTTTACAGAGCATGAGGGGAACCTGGCCAGACCCTGATGTTTTTCAATACCATCCATGTCACTCACCAGGGGCAGGAGTTAGGGGCTCTCTCATTTCTCATGGAAGGAGGGAGGAGATGGGGGTGACAAACAGTCTGGTGTTTTACTTTCTGTAATTTCTGTGTAAATAGTTTCTTTTTCTTATACCTTTTGTTGTTAGTATTGTTGCTGTTACTGCTCATTTTCTTGTTTCATTGCTGTTTCCAGTAAATTGTGCTTATCTCAGCTCATGATTTTCACCTTTATGTGCCTCCAATTCTCAACTCCAAAGGGGAGGGGAAGAACGGGGAGTGAGCAAGCAGCATCTGGTTTGGGAGAATCTCGCTGGGAGAACTAAATTGGGGAGTGCCATTTCTAAACCACAACACTTTGATCTCTCTTGTAGTTGGAAGCTGATGGTATCATTCTCACCTCTAGCCCCTCTTTTGAATGCAAATAGTGCTATCGGGTGTGTTAAGCAGGTGTTGCTTAATGTTTATGGAAAGCTTTTATATTTTTAGTCCTGCTTGGCAATTGTTTAGGCTCCAGAGCTGCAGATCATATCATATTTGGTACCCAATCTTGTGTTCTGCGCAGCCTGAGCTGCACTTTGCTTGGAACTGAGCAGAGGACGCATCCCCAGATGACCACCAGAGACCCCAGAGAGGCCCATGCAGGCACAGTAACAAGTATTGCATAAGGGTGTGCAAGGTAAATGACTGTGCCTTAGGTGGATGGCAGCTCTGAATTAGGTAGGTGGGTTTATACAAATTTCAATGTATACATTCTTTTGCTTTTTACCCCCTAGTGTGCTTAATTTGTTGAAAACTTCCACCTTGGACCCTGCACAGAATAAACAATGTTTCCTCTCTAAAACTGTCTCTTTGCCTGTGTTTAGAGAGTTCCTAAAATCTGGCAACACCACCTGCAAAAAAGTCACCCCATGTCATCTGGCTCCTGAAGCCTCTGGCAGTATCATCCTTCATCTCATGTCAACACATATGAGCTGGATCATTCAGAGCTGGCAAAGGTTTGAGAGCTTCCAGTGAGGATGCTGCCTTCAGAAAATATAGCTGTTAAAGTTACAAACATATTGGTCATACTGAAACAGTAATTTTTTTAATTCATATCATGGAGATGAGATTGTTTCTCCCCAAATCTGCAAGACAACCTTTCAGAATATCCTGTTTTCTGAGGATACCAAAAAGGCAGGAAGGCATTCTGAAAAGTTCAGGGAACTGATGTAGGTCAGAGTTGCTTGGATTTTCTCTTCTCACTAGAAGTGTTGTTCAGCTTCAAACAGAAAAAAAATCACAATTATTATCTTTATGTGGGAATGAAAATGTGGTTTTGTTATAATTTTGAAATATTTCTCACTACAGATATTAAAATTGAAGTCCAGATTGGAACTTGGTTTCTCCAAGTTTGTAGAGGTTTTTGTGACAAATGTATTTGTCCTGCAGAGACTGCCATAATAATAAAAGAAAGGTGTCAAGTTCTAACATTTCTTTTATCTGGTGTGTCTCAGATTTAGCATTAACAGCCTAGAAACACTGCCTCTGTCTGTCAGCACATTCTGCTTTTCTGTTTTCAGTGAAAAAGGTAACAAAATATCTGTCTTCCAGAGGATGAAACTGAATCAGAGAGCTCATTTTTAAAAGACTACACCATTTTTCTGTGGCAAAATAAGTAAAGAAATCCATGTTCCCTCATACAAGCTGAGTACTATAGCCATTGGTCTTTGTTATTTCTGGATGAATTCACTGGAAGAATTGTCTAAATAGTTCAGTTACATTTCCTGCACATTTTGCACATCTTAAATGAAGGCTAGAGGTTACTACAGCAGCTTCTTTCCACTGTAATTTACAAAAAATAGAAATCAAGAACTTGATTTTTATAATAATAATATTTTAATATTAATTTTAATAATTAAAGTAGTCAAATAAATCAAGAGCAGTGAAAGACAGCCTTAGTAGATGAGACCTATTTTGGTCTCAAGATGTGTATATCCCTTCATTCTCTGTCATTCCAAGTTAGTAAACCAGAATGCAGACAGCTCGATTTAGTTAAGAAGCCATTAGTTATAAAGCAAAATCAAATAAACACACCAACAGGAAATAAAAAACTGAATCCAAAAAATTAAACCTCTCCTTAATTTAACTGTTTTGGGTTTTTTGCCACAGAGCTGTTCATTTGCCAAAAAGGAGAGAAAAACCTGAAAAACAGTGGCAAATACTTTTAGCAAATTCTTCATTGAAATTTCACAGAGGAAATGAGCACATTCTTGAAAAACAATGGGTTGAATGTAAAGGCCAGGAACATAGAAGACAATCATAAGTGGTTTCTCATGGGAGAGGAAACCTGAACAAGTGTTTCCAGAAAGCTCAGGACATTGTTGGCTGACTTCTAGTATTTGAGGAAAAGAATTCTCTTAGGATACAAAATTGGGAGGCCTGGGCAGATCTCCCCCACCAGGCATGTATCCTGGAGCAGGTGGTGGGGTTTCATCGTTCTGGCCATGTTATAGGTGAGGAAAGGGTACCCTTGCTGTGTATTTCTTTTCAATTTCTGACATTTAGGAAGGATAAGAACAGGTTATGTTTTGAAAAAATTAAGTGGCTAAGGCTGCTGAGGGAGAGAACATCTACTCTTCTAAAAGACCATGCTACTCTACCATGGCCACAGTAACAATAAATCCTCAGATACTACTCTGAAAACTTGCTTTAGCTTTAGGTCTTTCACACATTGTTTCTGCACTACTGTCTTTCAATACAAAAATCAAACCAAGGGCTAAAACATAATCAAGCTAGCTTGTCAAATTTCCTCTTTCTTTTTTAAAAGGGAAACTCTTTTGAAACACAAGATTTTGTATGCCCTGAATAATCCTTAGATCTTTGCAGTCTTCTAAGATCTTCTCTGAGAAACAGAATAATGCTACCAGCATAATAATCAGTCAAAAGCCTTGTTATACACAGATATGACACCTGAGTTAAGTACAACAAACAACCTTGTCAATCAAAATTCACATTAAAATGGGAGCTCATGTCAGTTCTATCTTCCTGACAGCTGAATGCAGACAGAAAATTTTACAAACCTTCAGCACATCAAAGAAATGCACTGCTCTGCTATCTCTCAATTTTCTACATCTGCTAAACCCTCTCAAGAGCCATCAGCCTAAAAGCCTCTCTGGCTTCTTTTTCCTCATGTGAGCTGAAACTTTACATGTGTGAAATACATCTGTGCTCTAGTTCTTTCAGAGGATGTGGAGTTTGATTTAAGAATAAATGCATTGAAATTAAACAAAAAAAAAAAAAGCAATGTCCTTTTTTGGCCTTAAACACTGCAAAAATCTGCCTTCACTTACTCATAAAAAGAGATTTCACTTCACATGGGAACTCTTCTACTGCTGTCTAATAATAAATCATCACTCAAGAATCAGTCTGAGTTATGTATGTTCACATTAAATCCACACAAGTTGGTCTAAATTAAGTTAGAACAAAAAATGGTACTAAGCTACCTGTGCTTGTGGTGATGGGTGGGCAATTTTGTGTAGGCAATTTCCCAGAGACAGATCAACCACTGTATAGGCATTGCTACACTTTAATTAGGCATTTTGTCTTGCAGGGAGGGCAGGATTTTGTTGCAACACATATATGCCCACTAGACAAAAAAGTAGATTTATTCATTTAACCTCTGCAGTGCAGACAAATCCTAAATACACCACAGCATCCACAGAACTGCACGACTGAAGGGATCTTTGCCAGTAAGGTGGAGAAATTACCTTCAGGAGTAATGGGAAATGCTGGAATGGCTAAGCCCCATCTTTTCCCTTGTTCCCAATAGAAAATATGCTAACAGGTGAAGTTAGCAAGCAGACCTCTTCTTCCACTAGAAATGTATGGCTCTGCTATTGCTTTTTTGACATCATCCAGACTTCCATGCTGTCATTCAGCTGGCTCTGACAAGAGGTTATTGGATGGGAGACCCACAAGTCTACTTGCTCAAGGCCATTGAGTGAAGCTGCAGCAAAGTCAGCTGTCCTCTGAAGGGATGTCACACGTGAGCACGTGTTACTGAGGCTCACCGCTCCCTTCACCCACGGTCTCGAGAGCAGAGGCGCAGGCATCCAGCTGAGCAGTGGGTGCACATCTGGAGGAGGCTCCATGGAGGGGGAAGCCCTCAGGGTCCTTACTGTCTAGTATGGCTTTGTCCCTGGTGACACTTTGGGGCAGCTGCTAGCGAAGGATCAATTTCATTAAGGGGAACCTCATGTCAAGGTAAGTGTCATTTTACCAAAAGACAAAATGAAACTTTTTACACACTCACACCGGAGAAGGAGATTAAAATCTGGGGAGTCATTTTCAGTCATAGTGCCTTTTTCTGGTCTGCTACAAAGTGTGTACATCTGTCTGCAAATAGACATTTAACTAATCTGGACAGAGCTTATTCTTTTCATAACCTCTTCCTTCTCATTTGTGATCTTGTCTCTAAGGGCTGCTTCTGAAACAAGAATTTATGTCCTGTAGCTCAGCATATCACATCCATAATTGCAAACAACAGAACTGAAAATTGCATTTACATCCAATGCATGCCTGAATCATTTTCTACACAATAAATAATTAATTTTCCAGGGAGCTTTTCCATCAAATTATATGGTTGCTTTGAGAATTAAATTCCCTTTCTTTTCTTCTAGAAAATCATTAGAGATTAGAGAGATGAGAGAATAAAGTGGACAAGAATCTTGCCTTTCACTTCAGCTAACAGTATATTAGAGCTGTACTTGATCATCAAAGCTTCCTAAAACAATTTAGAGACAAAAAGCTGGGTTTCACATGAAATCTGAAGCTTTTGTGATTTGAAGAACTTGAGTGCTTTTTGATTGTGTTTTGAATCAACTTTTCTTGTATAAGTTCAAAAGTTATTGTTATGATCATCTGCAGAAAATAATGTTAAATTAATTCCATAAAATTTTATGAATGAATTTATACAACATAATAATGAAATGCAAATATCCTTATTCATTAGTCTCATCCATTTCAATTGTACCTACAGTACATTTCTTAGCAGGAAATGTTAATCATACAGCAGCATGTAGAAAGGAATATATTATATTAATTAAATTGCCACATTATGTGGCTGTGTGCTGCATTATGCCCAGAAAATTCAATGTAGCATACATTACTATTTTTATTAGATCAAGATAATTTTCTGTTTATGGAATTTGGGATGAATACAGTGTCACTTTGGTGTGCACTAGAAGTAGCAAATGAAGAACAGTCCAGTGTTTCACTGATAACAAAAAAAAACCTCTGCATGAAATTTTACAAAACCATGATCCTTCAAAGAGCTATTTGTGGCACATGGAACAGTTCATGCAGACCACACTGAAAAGCTGAAGCACGTAGTAAGATTAGAGGGTTGGACAGAGAAAAAAGGATTGGCAGAATTGAGCCGTCCAATCTTTCAGCCAACCTCTACTCAAGTTGATCACTTGGCTAACTTACCCAGTACCCAGTGCCTTCAAGGACTTTGAGTGCTCTAGAGATTAAACTGCTACATACACATTAAAAAAACTCGTCATAAAGGCAGTATGTGGTATGTTCACATTCACAGAAAACAAACACTGATTACTGAAAGGTGTTTATGAAACTTTCTTCTTCCATCATACACTATGCATATCCTTAATCATGCCTTCAAGCTGGTTTCTTACTGTGATTTTGAACATGTAAGGTTAATGGAGGTTTACTTCTGGAATTTGAGGTAATATCCCTAAGACCCTCTTAAAAATGCCGGAATCAATGGCACAAGTGAAGCAGAAAGAAGTCTACTTCAACAAAGCTACTCAGTTTTAAATGTCAGTTTTCCTTTACATATAAAATAGAGCACTTCATACTGTAGATTATGCTACAAAGAGGAAGGACAGGGCAAATTTACGTCTTGCAGTGTGCTCTCAGGTTACTGAATTCTTTGGCTTCCCTCTAAAACACCATGATGTAAGGCCTGTCAACCAACAATATTTGAAGAAAAATCATCATTTGCATTTACAGATGATCAAGGATTTCAGATTCCTCGAAGATTCGTAGCAGTGACATCAGAACACCCAGAAAATGGACACCTAGCTCTGACAGGACATTAGGTTTTATGTTCTTTACCTGATCAATGGACACAGACTGTTCTGGGACTGAGCAATTCTGTAAGAAATCATGCTTCAGTTCCTATACTTGGAGGAAATGCTGCAGCCTGTGCTGACAATTCCCAGAGGGCTTTAACCAGTAACCTGTCTCACAAAGTGCTGATGGCCATACAATTCCATCTCCATCCTCTGTGTTTCAGAGCAGCAAGGCCTGCTGTTCCTCACACTGGACTGAAGGCTGGCCATGGCTGTTCAGCATCTTCTGGTTATGCCCCAGAGGTCAGGTCCTCTGGGCTACAGAATTGGATTCCCTGTTATGGAAACCTCTTATGCATACCTGTTATACAATTATGCTATCAGACCATTCTTGCTCTGTGAACGTTGGGCCACATTTGTCACTTCATTTATATGCGGTCTGTCACTCTGGCCCTGAAAGGGTTTATTTTGCACCTAAATGGAATTTATTTTTTCCCATTGGATGCAGAAACACACAGGAAGGCACACAGGCATAGGTAAAAAGAAACGAAGTATAGTGTCACTGAGACCAATGGAACTGCATTTCTGCCATTAAGTTATTTGTGACCTTTAGAGACTTCCTGAGCAGGAACGGTATCAGATTGGGCAGATTTTATTCCATTTTTAAATAAATGAGATCAAGATGGTGTCATATATGATACAAGGCAAAACTTTTTAAATTATTTTGAAGACACATTTTTTGTTGCTTCCTTGTGTATCAAATATACTCCTAAAGTGGTTCTAGTTTTTCACTCTTAATAGACATTTTGATATGCAGTGTTTGTACTGCCTTTCACACTGCAGTGAGGACTGCAGCCATGATAGCCATGTCTAGTTTCTCCACTGATTTATAAGTGAGTTGTAAAACTTTGTTCTGGTTTCAAAACAAAAGTTTTATTTTTGAAAGCAACTGTTTAAAACACAACTTCACATATAAATGCATCAAAACTATATTGTGCCAGTTTGCTGGACTCCCTTTATAGAAAATATATGTTTTTAAAAGCCTTTCCTTTCTTGAACACTGTGTCTAGTTTGAGAATTATCTAAATCAAAAGCTACTCAGACTTGAGGTCTGGATTCACTTGAATAAGATCATTGTTCTGAATAATGTTAACGGCTCAACAGTTAGCAGGACAATTAATTCAATAACTCTTTGCATGCTGGCTCAACACATTGATCCTGTCAAACCATAATGAGCCCATGATGGATACAATATCATTCAGCTCACCACTGCATGACCTATCTAATCTGACATTTGAATTCAGTTCTGATTTTTAACAACAGATCCTCAAAATGAGGAGAGATATTTTGCACACTAGTAAGTCAAAGTAATGTTCTTCTATTTTCCCCAGGTTTGTCTTGGCATTTGTCTATGAAGAAAACAAGGTACAGCTAAGGATCATTGCAATTACCTACTCTGAACTTCTACATGAAACAACCCATAGCATTTAGGGATGTTTCCATATCTGTACCTTATAGCATGTGACATAGGCTTTTCCCAGACCCTGGAGGACAGCTGCTTATCTGTTGTGGCAGCCAATCCATTATGATCTCCCTTATCATTTTTACTACAGCCCCAAGAGCAAATACAGTAATCACAACAGTAGCAGGGATTGCTACAGGAAGGTGAAATTAAACTGCAGAATTCAGATGAGAAGAGAGAAACACACAGCACTATTCCCAGGAGCAGCACCAATTTCAGTGGAATATCAAAGGACCCCAAAGGACGCAAAGGGTTTGCATCTTCAAGACACATAGGTTTCAGAAAACAGAAACTAACATTCCCACTATTGAGAAAGGGACATTTGTTAAATTTTCAGCTGTCTACATGAGATTAAAGCTGACCCTTTTTGTCCTACTTCCATAGTTCATAAATCAAAGTCAGACAAGGAAGTGATTGTCAGCAAGCCCTCAATTGTAATAAGTAAACATATAGATAGATGATACATATATAAATAAAAACACCAAACATAACTACATTTCACTGCAATTTTATTAAAGCTGTAAAGTGGAACAACTGCCTATAATGTCATCCAGATTTATTATTCACTCTGACATGGTCACCCAATATCAGCATGGTCTGCTGCAGGGAGGCATTCTCATAAATGACAGAGTTGAAAGCACCGCCATTGATTGTGGTTCTCTTTCCCAGGTTCAATTAAGAAACCACCTTCTTTTATTCCTCTTCTTAGGGCTTTCTTCATAATCACCCTTGCAGCAGCGCACAGTGAGTGCTAATAAGTCAAACACTTTTCATTTAATGTCAGTACAAATATTGCCTCTTCACATGGGATTATATTTTGCTTTTTTTTCTCATGACTGTGTATCCTTTTGACAGCATGAGGGAAGGGAAGGGAAGGGAAGGGAAGGGAAGGGAAGGGAAGGGAAGGGAAGGGAAGGGAAGGGAAGGGAAGGGAAGGGAAGGGAAGGGAAGGGAAGGGAAGGGAAGGGAAGGGAAGGGAAGGGAAGGGAAGGGAAGGGAAGGGAAGGGAAGGGAAGGGAAGGGAAGGGAAGGGAAGGGAAGGGAAGGGAAGGGAAGGGAAGGGAAGGGAAGGGAAGGGAAGGGAAGGGAAGGGAAGGGAAGGGAAGGGAAGGGAAGGGAAGGGAAGGGAAGGGAAGGGAAGGGAAGGGAAGGGAAGGGAAGGGAAGGGAAGGGAAGGGAAGGGAAGGGAAGGGAAGGGAAGGGAAGGGAAGGGGAACAGATGCTTAATCATCACAGTGGGAGGAGATCTTGATTGGAGTTCAATAATATGTGCTGGCATCTGCATTGTTTAACATACTACTAAGTAGTCTGGGAAAGGAGCAGACAATGAAAAGGCAGATTTTCCTGAGCTACTCATCTCACACAGGTTATAATAGAGCTAAAAAAATTCAGTAAAGATCATAAGGACAATCAAAGTCAAGGAGCAGTTTCTGTACCAAAAATAACTAAGTAGAATACGACTCTTTGGAGGGTAAAAGAAAAGACTGAGGGGAATAAGACAGAGTTCTTTAATATCAGAAGTGTCATAGAGAGGGTGTATAAGGATTGATTTGCCATTAACTCTCCCAGGAAAATAAATGGGAATGTGAAATTAAATTCTGAAGAAGGCAGTCCAGATCTAAGAGAGTTGTTCTTCATACAGTCACTTAAGCTACAGTACTGCTGGCCACAAGGTGCTATGGAGTGTAAACATTTACAGGACTTCCAGGAGAGATTAGCAAAGCTCACAGAAGAGATACTCACTATGCTATAAAATAAAGAGAAAATAAGCTATCTCCACAAGCCCTTGAGCTGCAAATAACTGGATGGCAGAGGAATAATTTTGGGAACCATATTTACCTTGTTTCTACACTCTTGTCTCCACATCTGCTTTTGGTCATTGTCAAAGACAGAATACTGGGCTATATGGATTGACCTCCAGGCTGGCTTTTCATGGGTCCTCTGCCATTCTTAATTCAGCTGGGGTCCACATATCAGCCCTGCACCTCTGTGCAAGGTCATTATGCAAGGTATCCTACCACATGTCCTTCTTCCTGTTCTAAAGTGACTTGTCAAGTTGTAGCTGCCCTTTCAGCCTTTTGAATGGTAGACTATATAGGTAACTCCAAAATGCAATAGGTAACTCCAAGAATACTGTCAAAATAAAGCTGCAAATTCGAGACTGAATGGCATTGTGTACTCAAAGTAGGATTTTTCAACCTGTACCATTTTCTATGTATACGGTACAAAACTCTTTCCCTCCATAAACATTTTCCAAAGGCCCAAATCAGAGTCACCTGGTAGCCTAGCTGTTACGTACAGTACAATTACCACAGAACAGTTTTGGAAGTTTGGGAAAGTAGAAAATATTACTTGAGATGTTAAATAGTGAAGAAAAATAAAACATATGAAAGAATTCAAGGAAACAAATCATATTCAGTAGTCTTCACTTATACAGAAGTACAATATTTAAATGTCTATACTCCAATTTGCATTTAAATATTCTACTTTAATACTATTTTTAGTTGTTCACTGATGGAAATGACCATTAAAATAGCCACTGAAAACTGCAAAATCAAATTCTATACCAATTTGCATTGCCAAACAGATCCTTGGAGATTCCCCCTTGAAAAGCCACAACAGATGGGTAAGTTGACAGTGAAAACCTGTCACAAACTTTAGGTCTGTATCTAATTTTCCCATGCCAGAGTCAATCCTGAATAATGTAGCTAAGAACCGTGTTTACTGTTAGAACCATGCAAAAGTGTAGCAGCTCTCATTCATGTCAGGGCAATAGGATATTCCATTAAAAGTGCTGTATGTTTCTATTCAATATGCAGTGTGAGCTCCCCTTGGGACTAGAAATCAAAATAAAAATAGGAGAAATAGGCAGGTTTCCAACAACCAAACATACTAAGTTATGGAATGAATTCTAAGTCATGTTTTTGATACACTGATCAGAATTAGTGCTAAATAAATACTACATAACACATACAGAACATAGGAGATTTTAAACTAGCTCATTCTGTGCTAGTTCCACTCTGAACTGCTTTTTCATAAATATTGTAATGAATGTTTCACACAGATGAGCATTCAGTCTTGGGCTATTATTGGAAAATTCACACATTTGAAGACCTTGAACAAGAAAGCTGTCAGGATCACAACATAAAGATATAAACATGAACATTCCCCTCAGAATTTGAACATTGAGTATCTCTAAATCTTTGCTGTGTAACCATTCATTTCTCATAGAAAATAGAAAGTATCATTTTATAAACAACTGTTCTCAACAGCCATAATTGTTTGCTATTCAAACAGAGGTTAAATTGCTCATGTTTGGTGGTAATAAGCTCGGCAGTAATGAGACTGCATTTGGAAGTATCAGCATGCCTATTAAAGTCCAGAAGACACTAAAAGTGGTGCATTACTCTGCTACAACCTACTAACTGAGCCAATAAAATCTTTAGCTTAAAAAAAAAAAGTAAATGGAATTAATGGTAAAGGTCCAAAGTCACTATCAGTGACTCCCTCATTCATCTGGCATCTGACAAGACAACAAAAACACACAACAATTAAAAGCCAGCGCCATTGAAGCTAACAGTAAAGCTCTGGAGAGCTTTGCTGTTGGAATTGAGATCTCTTTTACATCCAAAAGAGACATAAACTTACACAAAATTACCTAATTCTGTGCCAGAAAGTAAATCTACAGAGCACTTGGAGGCCTTTGCAGATCCAGCTTCTCAGACTGCCAAGGATGCTTCACTCTGATTTTTTTTTTGAGGGGGAAGGTAATCCTTATTTGGAGACTCATACATAAAATGAAAGTATTTGTAAAAAACAGAGGAGAAAATTGCAAGACTAACACCTCACAACTACACATATATTTATAGTTTATGTCTTCAGTTTTATAGTCAATACTTTCTAAAATACCTGTTTGCAGTGTTGTTTGCCATCCCTACAGAAAAAATAATCCAAAATTTCAAAATGCAGTACCAACTGTAGCTAAAGTTTTGTTAGCTCCCTGATTTCAGCTCTATTTAAAAATAAGAGACTTGTTTACATCAGCTGGTAAATTTTCTGTCTGGGACAATTCCCCATAACCCAGGAGACCCTGACTCTCATCTGCTTTCTCATTAAAACATTTTATCTCTGTGTGAGAAAATTAATGGTTAGTTTGTACAAAGTGGACAACATTTGACTGCAGTTAAGAGACACTTGCCACCATAATTCTCCACATAATTATTCCCTAGCATAAACTACAAACAAATTTTCACACAGTCCCTCAGACATTTAGTGCTCACGTTCTGAAGGTATCGTTTTCCTTTCAATGTACCAAAGAAGTGTAAAAACCTCACTATTTTTTTTAAAGAACTGATTTATTTTCTGGTCAGTCCTACTCCAGAGCTGCCATCTGCTTGTTCTTTACAAATTGCCATGTCATTACTTTCATAGAAGGAAGCCACTCATGCTAAACTGCCCCATTAACTGAATCATTCATTCAGCAACTGGATACTTTGCAAATTATATCAGCCAGGAATTTTTGTGGTTTATAAGCTGTGGATCTCAAGCCACTATCTCTCAGTGAGCTATCTCCTTTTTGTATCATTTGTGTTAAATGCAACCTAAAGACAAAGAAATCTTCTAAACAGATTTGGAAGAGAAAATTCTGTCAAGAACCTCATGTCAGCTATGAAAGCATAAGAAAATAAGCTAGATAAAAGAATGGAAGTAGGGCTAGTAATGAACAGAAGCACACTTTTCCCATCACTGGATCTGATTTTGCCTATTTATAAACATGTAGAATTTATTGTCCCTGTCCTACACACTTAGGATGTTTCACCAGAATTACACAGGAAAAGAACTCTCAAAAAAAAAGTCTGACACTGTTCACAGAAAGAAAAGCTCTGTGAGGCTGCTCTGGTACTGTGTTGACTTCTATGTAACCAGGCTTTTGTCCTCACTTGTCAGAAGAGACAAGAAAAGCTTCTCTGCTAAGACTTCAGATGGCAACGGACCTGTTCTAAAATATGTTGCTGATTCAATTCCTTTATTTTAACATTGTCCATTGCAGTCAAAAAGAGAGTATTTTCAAGGGTTATGCACGGTGTGCAGAATGTAACTTGCAGAAGACAAACAGATCACAGGTGTTTTAATAGCCTGTGAGTATGGGCCAGTGTGGAAAATAAAATAGTTCTGCAGGAAAGGCATGTTCTGACTATGGTGCACTGAAAGAACCGTTAATCTTTTAATAGGACATTGGCTTCTGTTTCTCTCCTGTCCAGTGCCATCTGAAGCATTAAGATGTGGCTAGTTAGGTGATTAATAATAGGAAACACTCCATCACCTTCAAGGAATTGGAAACTTCTGGACTTATTAGAAAGGTGGGCAATGAAATCACCACCATCAAAACCACCTTAGAAACTTAACAAGATTCCTTGATCTACTGGTAATGTCACCAGATTGTAACATGACCTGGAAGTGGTCAGGGAAAGAGAAATTTAATATTGCTGCTTATTATTCAAAGTACTAAGACTGAAACATGCATCTTAATGCTTTTATTAAATGAAGCATAATAAAAAGGGGCAGCACAAGAATTTTTGCATATGCAAGTATGCATTCATTCAAATACTTGTCTGCAGCTTCCCAGAAAGTTCATAAATCCCTCAAATATTTCTCCATTAAATCACATGCCAGCATATACAATGTTTCCATGTTCAGTGAAGAACACTTTGTACATCAGCCTTTAAAGGAAAGAGAAGAAAGTAATTGTGCTCTTGGCATACAAATATGGTTTGCCAAGAAAGAAACAAGAACATTAAAAAAAATCCTCTCAATCACTCAGGTTCTTTACTCCAGGGTCAAATGAACTTTTTCTAAGACCCGATTACACGTTCTTTTTTCATTTTTCCCAGGTCATTACTCTTTATGTCCAAATTACATCTCTTGACAAACTTGAACTTTGCAGCTAGAGAGCAACATTTATCTCTTCCATAATTAGTTACAGAGTTTTTTCTGCCCATTCCTGTGCAAACACAAATTTAACTGGCTTCCTTCTTTTGCTTCCTATTTCTAATTAGCCAATGCAATAATGCCTTCCCTTTAGAAAATGAGCACTGAACAGTGTTTACTGGAAAAGGCTGGTCCTCCTTCCTATTTCCAGTGCAGCTATTTAATTTCTTGTCTTTGCCAAGGGTAGAACATATCTCACGTTCATATCCTGTTGCCCAGAATCCTGCTAGGTAAGTTTGCTTGATACTATAAAGTATAATTTTAAAAATCTTTAACCTAAATTAATCATTTAAGTGTAACATTATAAATATCCCTTTAAATATCAGGAATTCTTGTCAGCAGTTGCAAACCAGCTACCCAAGATCTTTCTTCACAGTTCTGTGGTTGTTAATAATTTAGCATTCTATAACAAAGCCAGAAGAATACCTTTCATTCTGATAATATGAACAGAAAGAATTTGTGGTTTAAGGGTTTTTCTGAGACTTAGAATACCAGAATTCAGAGCTAAGCTCTGCTAATGGCTTTTCTTATGAACCAGCTCTTCTGACTCCACTAAAACTTTTTTGTGTGTCTAATTGGAACTGTCCTTATAGCTCAACCACTTGTGTTATGGTCCATACAGATACACTAGACAATGGTAGACAGCACTCACAGGTGCAAGAACAATGGTGCTAAGCACCTAGAGGCATTATGAACCAGTTTTATCTTTCACAACTTTTCATCGCTATATGAAGAAATTTCAAGAATATATGAAATGCCAAATCCAAGTATTTTTTCAGTTATCTTTCAAATGATGACAAAATGTTTTTTCCAGATATGTTACCTTATATACTGATTCATAATCCGTCATTGTTTCATTATATACAGCCCAGGAGAACATATGTTTAATTTATGAATCGCATTTAAAAAGAAATAGCACCTTGACTGAGAAGCACTGGAAATTTGAATGGTTGATGAGCATTTAAACTATTGCTGTGTTTTATTTGTCATTGTATACCAAAAAATCTACAGTGACAATCATACTGTTTGGGAACTTGATTACCCTTAGTGTTTCCAAAACCAGTTTCACAGCATAGCAAGCACTTTCTCTGGTTCAGTTTAAGCCTTTTAGCTTTTACTACAAGGTAGGGCACCAAGCCGCTGTTGATCTTTTAAAAGCTGCAGGTCCTCTTCTTTAGAACTTCACCTTTTCTAGCATTTCTCATTTGCATATACATAGCTTATTATAGTCATGTGCAGGAATTTTCCCTTTCTCTGATTGATTAACATTGTGTCTGATTCATTCTATTGCTCCAGTTAATCAACATTTCACATTATAATCTTCCCAAGTGCTTGTAGTTTTCCTGCCCTTGTTTTTTGGGGTTTTTTCCCCTGAAAATTTAATAAGGGCATTCTCTATTCTGCTGTCCAAACCCTTAATGAAAACGACAAGTAATACTTAACTTTAGAAACTTTGCTTTGCTCCTCTTTTCAGTTTGTGGACCACAGATAGCTACTCTCAGTATGAATTTTCAGCCACTTGCTTACACATTCCTTAACCTTTCTGTATCTCAGTTATGAAAATGCTGTGCAAGAGAATTAATTTCTGTTGAAAGTCAATTTGCTCCGTTCTCCACAAAGCATGTCCCTCATATTGAAAGAAGAATTTAGGTGGTTTGAATTTCTAAACAGCAGAGATACTTTATAAAATGAAATTAAGTTTTTCTAAGGCCTTGGAAATGGCCACTTGTTATGACTGAGTGAAAACTGGTCTTGAAAATGCTACCAGATATGTAAACCAAAAGAATTACCTGTTTTCCTTGCATTATCTGACTTAGATGAAGCCTTCTTATTGAGATACTTAAAAGAAAAGCATCTAGACAAACTTTGATGGCTAATCTCAGCAGTTGCCATGATTGCACCAATGATTTCTGGTTATTGAGCAAAATCTTATCAGTAGGCAAATGCTGTAGGTGCCTTTGTAACTTAAAAAGTATAGCTTTTTAAGTAACAACTCTACAGTCTTTTAATCACACATTTCATTATGTCCCCTTCCTAATAACCATTGAACTTAAAAATATGGAGGTATATTGATATATCTAGAGCCATATTTTGCAATAAACTTAGAAGAAACCACCAAGTACAATCACACACTTTAGGATTCACTATTAAAAAAAATATCCTGCCTGTGGACCATTTATTTTATTGGCAACGATACTTGGAATTGCTTAAGTTAGTTTGAGTTGTCTTCTTTTGTCTATTGCAATTTAAAACTTTTGACTGCTCCTTTCTTTGTCCGCAATGTTTTCACAGTTTATTTCTGAAACAGTCATCACTCAAAGCCAGGAGTCAGAGAGTTGGCTTCACTTTCTGTCACTTAACTGCTCAGTTTTGTACATCACCCTAAATGGGTTCTGCCAGAGCTTCTTACACATCCATTTGTCCATGAGTGTGTGCAACTGCTCCCTCTTTGTGCATGACTCAAGGAATCTCTGATGCCGCTACTGCCCATTTTTCTTTATCCCAAATTGTGTAAACACGAGTTTTATTTAGAGGTCATGGAACTGCTTGTCACCTACATCAATCAGTATTATAGGAAGAGAAATAAAGTCTGCATTGTACTGTGGATACAATTTTTTGTCATTACCTGTCCCTGCAAAGAACTGCATATGAAAAGATGAAAGTGGAGTTTCTGTGCAGGGTCAGAAGACAGAAATATGGATGAAGCTCTTTAAACTCTTGTTGTTAGCCTTGAATAAAAAAGATGAAATTTTTTAAAATATTCAGTTTCATGTTTCTAATATGTACAAGGTTAAAAACCTGCCTCCCCAGTTTTGAAAGAATAGCAAACATGAGAAAAGTTTTTCTATGGAAAGACTCCTTGAACCAGATTTTCATAAGTCTGAAATTGTTAGACTTTTCTGGCTAGTAACTGTTACTTTTCTGCCTAGTAACTCTGTGCTGCTCACACAGAGACCACTTTGTGAGATGCTGCATTTGGATGACCACTTTAATTAGTCATTTTAATAACAGACTGGCCACTTCAGTGAAAAATAATAAACACCTTCCCATCTGCTGGATTTTAAAGACAAGAAGGCATGTTGCTCCCTCCCAATCTCAACTCTACACACCTGCTAATCTATCCATTTTTCTACTTGTCCTCCACCAAGCTAAAGAACACAATAATTCCTGTCCCTAAATAGGCAAGATAGGAGCAATAAAGACAGAACAACACTGCTGACTGTGGTGGTAAGAGAGAGCCTGTCAAACCATCAAAGACAGGCACAAGGTAAAAGAAAGTTCCAGAAACTCCCACCTGGTTCAAAGCCAACATACATATTTTATTATTTCCTCTGTCTGGTTTAATATTCAGTTTCACTTCAGCTGGATGTGAGTAATAACCCACATTATACCCAACTTTCCAGGTACATACAACAAAATCACTTTGTCTCCAAAGGAGGAAGTTCCCTGCAGTTGCTGACTATGTTTTTGGCAGGAATTCGCTGACCTTGACTGTAACCACCTAGTAGCAAATTGATCACTGCCATAGAATTATTAATTTTTTTCTAAAATTCATGAAGTCTTATGAACTGTCAGGAAAGGATCAAAGTAAATTCATCAAGTTAAATCAACTATGTTTACTTTGTCTTTACTATTATACTATAAAAATCAAGAGGACTACATATTTAAGAAAAATGGTCTTGAAAGGTCTGAAGTCCAATTATTCATGCATTACTTAGACTAAGCAAAAGAAAGCCCATTTTAACTTTCATCTATTAAAATAGGATGTAAACTTACAATAAGAAAAAGTGATACTGATTGTCTCAGTCCTTAATCCAAATCCAATAGCAGACACAAAAAAAAGTAAATGAAAAAATATTGAAGATTCAGATTTAAGTACAATTGTTAGTGATCCTAGAATTGTGGCTGTCATGAAGTTATGGTCTAAAGTTAGATACATGTAGAAAGATCTTTCCCAAAAGGTATGGTACTCGATACTGATTTTTTTTGGAAGTGCAACCACTTTCTCTGCTCTTTCTGAGATTTGTGAGTCCAATTCTAGTGTTGTATAGCAAGAATTCTGTGTTTATTCAAGCCCTTTGCTAAACAACTATTGAGCAATAAATGAGCTGTCAATCCTAATATACAATACAGATAATTTAGATCTTCCCTCTTGCAATCCACACAGCTTGTTTTTTCATAGGGTGTGGGTTTGGGGGTTTTTTGTTGGTTAGTTGTTGGGATTTTTATTATCCTTGCCCCATCTTCTTAAGTAAAGTAAGTGACAAAAAGATTTCATACACATCCTGCATCTTAAATATTCTGTCTATGGAGTGAAGAAAAAAAATCATGTGAACTGCTAACTCTCCTTGGCAAGTGCAGTTTTCACAAAGGAGTGGCAACACAAAACAACAAAGTTTAAAAGAATGAGATAATTTTCTATACAAAAGAAAGGACATGGACCTTTTACCTCAGGAAATGAGATTAAGATTTTGTCCGAACAAATCCCAACCTGACAGCACATCATCTGAAAGTGTTTTGATAGCATTTGGTGAAGAGTCTTGGTAGCAGCATTGGAAATCACAACCTCAAACTAGAGGAATTCAGGCACTGAAGGAAAACATTTTCTTCTTTTTACTGTTCTTTTTTTCTTAAGGAAAAAAAAAACAACTCAGTTTTTTCACAGGAAGATAGCTTGAGGTAGTTGGATCATCAAACTGTGCAGAACAAATAAGCACAGCAAAAAGGAATCAGTGAGGACTGGAAATACCTGTCCATGGCAGAGAGATGGAGCAGATCTCTGTGAGAAAGCAAGATAGAGATCAGGTGGAACATTCTCTGTAGCTGTAACTTGCACAGTATGGGAGAAGCTGGATCATGAGAGGAAAAAAGAGCTACTTGCTAATGTTTGTCTGAAGTTCTGCTTGTGGCTAAATGTGCTTCCCTCTTGTCTGCCTTGGACTCTGCCTGCATCTCCAACACGGAGCTATTTCCCAGCCTAAACTACTGCTGCAGGGAATCCCTTTTTTGAGGCAACTTAATCACATCTTTGTCAAGTCTTTATATAAGGACCAAAAAGAGAAGCTATTTATGAATCAAAAAGGGAGCTAGTGAGAAGTTGAAAACTGAGCATCCAGTATTTTAAGTAATCTCCTGAGCAGTTTTATTTAACTTGTTCCTCATGATGGAATAGCCTACTTTCTTTTTGTTTGTGATCACAACCTTGTCAGTTTGGAAGGTAAGTACTCACTTTTTCATCTAGCCCTTTAGTACAGTTGATATCTCACTACATGAATTTTAAAACCAGACTAAAATATCTTCTTTCCTGTGTAGACTTTACAGCTGCTGGCTAAAACTCAGACTTCTCAAACTTTCATCTTTCTTCTATTTATTTTACTTATGAACAAATTCTTAATGAATTTCAGATTTCAAGATATTATGTGGATGGAGGTTGAAGTAGGCATTGGCATTTGTGGGTTTGCAGGACTATTATTACCTTACAGATGTTTACAAATGAAGAAAACTGGAGAATTTCTTCTTAACAGTCATGAATTTCTGCCAAGGCTTCAACACAGCAAAATTCATGAAAATAATTGATTTAATAATGATAACAAAGTTAAAATAACCTTGTATTCTTCCACATGAATAATATTTTAGTGCAGAATTATAAATTCAGTAATAAATCTAACACAATATTTAGCATTTTTAAACAGAATTTTGGTCACAAGCAATATCAGGAAGACTCTAAGTGTCAATATTCTTTCATCTTTCAGCTTTAATGCAAAGTATAACTGACTGCTGTCATGTACTAAGCAGCCCAAAGTAGGGAAGGGCCTAGGGCCATTGCTCCTTATTAACATTTTTTGTCAATGTCATCTGATGCATTCCAATGAACTTCTAACCTCTTGCTCTCAAAGAGATTGGATATATCTGTTCCTCTAATTTTTATGCAAATTCCTGATCAATTCTAGGAATAGATTACACAGGTAAGGGGACTCCCATTTCTAGTACTGTTTGCCTGTCTTTTCATTATTGTTTTACATAAGCAATGGTGAATTATAAGACTGAATGACTATAAAAACAAGAGACAGTCCATGTGACTATTTTCTCAAAAAAAATTATGGAATTAAAACCCTAAATAATATTTGGTATTACTTATTGGCTCTACTAATCCAAACACTGGGTTTTAGCTACAGTCAAGTCAGAATTCTTCTTTGAGCTAAGATTTAGGGTTTTTTTTATTAAACATTAGTGATCCTATCAATATACACAGATATCCATCCATGGGCAATGTTAATAATAATGATCTTATTCTACAACTACAGGAAAAAACCCACAGACAAATAGGTTTTTGTTCTAGTTATGGAAACATATCCTTACACATCAGAGCTTTCTCTTATATGATACATGCTCTTCCACTCATCCTGGTGGCCCTTCCCTGGGCTCACTCCAGTTTCTCCGTATTTCTTTTGTACTAGAAGGCCAGAACTTATCCCAGCACAGGCAGGGTACAACCAGTGCTGCATAGACAGGACTAATCGCCTTCCTTGGCCTCCCGGGCACATTGTGATGCTATGCCATGTACATCATTCAGTAACAGGCAACTCTGCCAAATTAGTTTTTGATGCAGCAATTTTCACCTTCTCCTCACATAAGCAATATTTCTATTTCTGCATTTCTACAGATAGAAATAAAGTATGTTAGGTCATAAAAAATGGAATCGCTCAGACAAATAATTTTTTCCATCTCCCACTTTTCTCCTTTAGTCACCAATATTTTTTTAAGCACCTTCTCTGAGATTCCTAGTCTGTAACTCTCTGCTGAATGCACAATTTTAAGCACTCAGCTGTTCACAGTTTTTTATCTCCATGATTATAAAAACCATATTTAGCTTTGTGAGTCATGTGGAAAGACTTAGCAGCCAAGATGCTTTATTCTTGGGAAGGTGTCTCTAAAATTGAGACTTACCAAATTGCAGGCTGGAGATTCACTTCTATGTTGCACTAGACATGGTAATGAAATGCTGATTAGACCTTCCTTGGATTCTGAAAGCCTGGCATTTGAGACCTCCAGAAGATATCCTAGGCTCAAACATAGTGTGTTGCCATGCAACTTCAAACTCTTCAGGAGTAATTCTACAAAATACTGAAACTCTTAAATTATTACCTTTTATTGTCATTTTACTTTGAGAAAACAGATTCTACAGAGGGAGACAGCTATTGCACAAAGTTTAATCACATTTTCCCATCTTTTTTTTCCTCATCTCTCTTTGCTTATTTGTTTGAGGGACTTCTTATGTTTTGGTCATCATTTCATTGCAGCAGGATTTAAAACATCTCTCATAGCTTCAAAATTATAGTTTTGAATTAAAAGGTATACTGGAGAAGCCAGGAATAAAAATGCTCAGCAATTGAGATAAAATCATTCAAATTAGTATTCTGTCACCATAGTAACCTTTCTTCCAGAAATTTGTGCAGGAAAAAAACTAACATGCTCTACAGTCGGGAAAGTGCATCTAATTATGATTTATTCATGATGCCAGTGATGAGCACTTACACATAAAATGCACTGTACTGATTGTATTTGGGTTTTTTTTGAGTAAGAGTCTTATAGACTAGTCCTAATACATTAAATATTTTTTCCAATACAAAGTTTATACCTGTTTTAGAATACATAAAATAAATCATAATATCATATTTATCACTGTGCATATCTCTATCCTTACAATTATTTTCTTGTAAAATGCATAAATTTTTCAGCTTAATTGTTCAGTATTATCAAATATTAATTAAGATAACTTCTTCCTCTTTTATAATAAATACTGCTACTTTTCCTGACCCCGCTTCTTTCAGAGCTATTCATTTTCAGCAAGGGTTGTAGAGATAGATTTAGCCTTGATTTGAAACATGATCTTATAAAGAGTTGTGCATATTCTTAATATCATAGGTGGATTTATTAAAAAGGTCTGTACCTCCTTGCCTCATAGGGCATAAATTAACAAACGACAAGGTACTTTTCCTCCAGGAAAAAATGGCAGTATGTTCAATGTGCACAGACAAGTCTTCAAATTAAATTCGACTTTTTGGAGAATTCAACATGTTCTATTAAAAAGGTCATTTGAAAAGGACATTGCATACTGGCAAAACAGCACTGTTTAAATAGTGTGAAGAAAGATGGCTCTGCTTAATATATTATTCAAAGTGCACAAGTAGTATATTTCATGACTACAACTTTCTAATTCAGCCTATAAGAAAAACATATTAATGAATATCTTTTAAATTATATTGTTGCCGGACATCATCACAGCCTAGACAGACACATTTTAGGATTGATCTTTTCCCATGTGAACTGAGAAGTTCCAATGAAGATCTATTACAATTTCATAAGAATCAATTATGTCTTTGTGAGCCAAAGCTTTTCTGAACTTATCAATTGCCAGATTTTTACATTTGCCTTCTGTGCCCATTTAAGAGAAAAGCAATAAATTTTCCTACAACATGTCCACAAACTGCATAAAAAATTCCAAAATTGTTACAGTTTCATGTGGCTTTTAGAAGGAACAAAATGCTTTGAAAATATAAATCAGGTGAATCTTTTGAAGTGGATCTACAATTTAAACACTGTAGGATTATTAAACATTAAAAATCTCCAAGCATCCCAGAAATACATTATCTTCTCCTAACATGCCTAACAAGTCCTTAGACACTTATTAAAGTGCAACAGAGACTGCAGCTCCATGACATTTTTTCTTCCGAGAGATTGGTTAACCAGTGCTATATCCAAGTTGGATGGGAAAAGGACAAAGCCTGGCCTTATTCTAGTGCCTGAGCAACTGGTATGATTAAGGCTAGCTTCACATCAGAAAACAGAAGGACTGAATAAAAAAAAAAGGCAAAAGACAGATATTGTGCTGTGAGCTTCAACCAATGACAAAGGAAAGATCTTCTCTGCTATGAGCTTTGTGAAGGGTTGTGGCTAATTTACCTGTTCTCTTTAAAAGACTGAAGGGAGAACTTGGAGAGGAAAAAAACAACAAACGAGCAAGAACAGTAAATGGGTCTGAAAGCACAGATAGGATTCTGGAGAGAGGCAAAATGGCAAGTTTGTGCATAGCTAAGGGAAGAAAAAAAAAAAGCAAGCATTCTGCTAAGATGGAAGAGGATGTGTTATGCTGAACAGTGTGCCTCCAGAGAACAGAACCTATGTGTAACCAAAGCTTCAGTAAAAATCAAAGAAATTTCATAACACCAATGTAGGATAAAAAAGTAGGCATTCTTTATTCAGCCAGATGCACCAGGGCATATCTCCTCCAAAATACTGTTCATTATCAGTTCCTGTTTATATACTGTATTGTACATACATATTCATTGATTGTCCCAGAATAAGCATTCACATGATAATCAATTTCCTGAAATCATTAACATATTTTCCTTCCCCTTTATGAATGCATTTTTCTGTACTAGGGTTCCCTTTGGTGGTCCCTAGTGGTCAGTCTCTCTGATGAAGTAAGTTTAAAGTGAGGCAAAACATGATGAATAGCAAAAAAACCCAGTATCGCAGAAATTTTAACCAAGGGGTTAGGTCAGCAGTTGAAAGAGACTGGATCAACTTCAAAGCTAATGATGAAATCTAGACCATGCTGTGAATCAGGTCATTCAGTATGCTAGAAGACAATTCAGTTTGGGGAAAAAAATGATGCAGTATAAATAAGGTTGCAGAAGTTTCCACACTTTCCTACATAAAAAGAGTCAGTGAAGGTAACACTTCCCAAAGCAAGCATAAAACTGGTGACAGTAGAAATGAATGACATTAGGAAACCCATTTATCCTCAGACCAACTGAGAGTTGTAGCTCTTCAGTAGTAAGGTTGCAGTACAGTGGATGATAGGAAACCACAAGAATGACATGAAAGCCTACAAAGAGAAAGCCTGCAAAGATATTGCAAGAGCATTTACACATTCATCAGATTGAGAAACCACCCACTGTTAGACAACAAATGACAGCTAATACCTTTAAACTGCATGGTGCCTACTTAGAGTCTGTTTGCATGCGCTAAATGCCAAAACAGAGAGTCCCAGCACTGGCTCCTAGTCTGATTAGCACAGGTTCTAAATAGGATGCATGAGGCATAGAGAGCTGAAGCACTTGCAGTAAGGTACAAGTAAACCAAATGATAATTGAAATTCAGCATTGATGGTTCTTTCTAAGAACTATTAGCTAAAAACTTTAACAGGAATTTTAGTTCAAGTCTTTGGTCTTTTGTCTTCATGGGCCAGCTGGGCCAGCTGTTCAAACCCAATTATTTGTCTATAGAACTTCAAGAATGGCAAAGAAGAAATGTAGTATATAGGTGAATATTTCCAATTATTCAACATCTTCAAACTGCTCAGCTTTGTACTCTTTTTATTCTACACAAAAGTCTGTTTTGTACAAGGCCATTTCATTCCATTTCTTTGTATATAAGAGATTTTAAGTAAGAGTGCTTTAGATAGCCACAGGAAACAAGTACACAGAGCTTTCAGAGGTTCGGTGAAAGCACCAGATGATTTTTCAGAGTCAGTATCTTCTTATTCTAAGGAGACTGACAAAAAAAGCTTATTGTTTCTATTGGCTAAATCAAAAGCACATAAATTTGAAGTATTCTTTTTACAAAATTTTAATCTGGTGTGTAAGTCCTTTAATAAAAGGAGCTTTACATTTCAACAGAAAGCAACAGAAAACTTCTTGAAAATGAATGATACAAAACACCACACTGTCTTTGAAACAGTTTGATACTATTTATTAGAACAAAGATTTTTGCATTGGGTCTATTTGAAGAATTGAGGTGCAGTTGAATGAACTGTTAAATAAGAGATCATCAAAACAGTTTTGGAACTGTTATTTTGAGACAATTAAATTAGGAGGCTTTATGAAGTGCTCTTGTTTTAAGAAGATTCTGAGATGATACATTTTTCAAAAATTAAAATTTGTCTGATACTAGCATTTTTATATTTCATGTTATACTGCACACAATTATTCTAGCAGGACTTGAATGAAGCTATAAACAACAGGAAGAATATTGCTACACAATGCAACTGCTAACAATAGTTTCAGCGTGCCCTACAGGATGACTATATCATTAGCAAAATGGTTTTTAAAAGGCATACATTGTCAAAAATTTTTATTTGAACTATTTTTTCCTAAAATATTTTCAGAAATCGTATTTTGTTGTTTTTTTCATGTGAAGTTTAAAACACTTTTATTTTCTCTCTAAACAGGGACAGACAGCAGCAGCAAATTCCTGAGAAGTAACCATTCTGTCCTTCACTGAATTCTGGCTGTAAATGCCACCAGAATTACTTTAGGCTCTCTCAGTAACCACATTACAAAAGGTACTTGGAGCTTCAGAGTCAGTGTTAGACCATAAATATCACCTTTGAATATGATAAAGAAAAATATCTTATTTGAATATCATCTTCTGTGCCAAAGGAGATAAAGGATTCATAAGCAGGCGGTATGTAAAAAATTTGAAAGTGAAATCAGAATAATCAGAGACAGTACTGACAGCTTTCTTTCACAGCAGTTAAGTGCTGTGTCTAGTGAGGGAAGATTCCTCTGTCTGGCTTTTTTGCAGTTTAGGAATTTCTGTCATGCTATCATAAATAGTATCCATTTTATGAAATGAGCTCTTCATCTCTTTTCTGGAGCAGTGACTGCAAAATAAGCCACTTTTAACATCCATGTTGAAACAGAGGTAGGATGATAGCTTGCTTTTCATCTACCTGAACAGCATTAGATTCTGTGTCCCCATATTTAAAGGTTATCACAGTCCCTTGATGAGTTGTTTGAACCAGAGGCTAGTGCATGCTTTCTCAGCCCAAGTAGAATTAGAGTGTTCTGCCTGACACAGTGAGTCTTATCGCACTGTTGAAGTGGCCAGTCAAAAAAATTACTAGAAATATGGAGACTAGTAAGAAAACAAAAATTTGTCCTGTTCTAAAATAAAAATGAAACCATTTAAAAATTGAGGGAAAAAATACATCATAATAGCCAACAACACACTGATTAGATATTCAAGATCACATTCCAGTTTTGCTTGATGCATAGCACAAGTCTTCTGTGATTTGGATTCAAAGAACTGCTGTTCTGAGCATCTCTTGTCCTTGCTCCAACTTGACTTGCAAACTGAAATACATGATTATTCTTCAACAGTTCTACTTTATACATTTAAAAATCTCCATGTATTCTCTTCTGTTTTACTACATGCCAGTGACAACTCTTATTTTCATTTCATTTCAGAACAAAAATTCTGTTTGTCCAGCTAGTGTTAATCAGATTTTAACACCTAATACTTGTTAGAATATCCCAAATAATATATTGCAAACAGTGAAATAAAAAAGTCAAGCTAGTTATTATACTCCATAGCAATACTGAGACTTTCACTAAGCACTTTATGTTAACATTTTGTCTGCATTTACATAAAAATTGGGTTTTCCCTTCTGTTTCCTGATAAATGATAAATGAGGCCTTTCGTGTACCAGTATGTACATACCTGATGTTATCGCTCCAAGAGGATTTGATTAGAGTAACAGCAACCCCTTTATACTTGTGCCAGATGTTACAATGCATCAAAGCATTCTGATGCTATAAAATATATATATTATGATGTCAGGTTCTACCATCTTTCCCTACAGCAACACCAGCTCTCTACTGATGGCAAACGAGCACAGCTAAGAGAAAGCTGAAGAGACAGTTTATCTCAGGAGGCAGACAGCACATGCATGTTTACCCATATGATGAGCTGTCTCTGTAGCAAAGCTGGAATTTTTGCTCTTTCAGAAGTGCTCTACTTCCTAAAATATGGACTCTGGCCAAACTGACAACAATCACTTTGTAACCTTGTGTTTGTCTTTCATGCAAAGGAACACAAGTTGTCCTCTCTTATTTTTGTTGTTTGTTTTGTTATAACTGCAAAATTGTTTTAAAGCCAGTGCCTAAAGATTGTGAAAATGCATATGCTGTATTCCTTACATGTCTGACTGACAGCTACAGCTACTTTGAAGTTTGAGATTTTAACATAGGTTACATCCAAATATTTCAACCCAATCCTAAATTCCTAAAAGCATATATTCTTAAATCAATTTTGGTGCTCAGATATCATGATCATTATTAGAGTTTAAAGAAGGACAGTCTTTATAGATAGACTAGGGACATTTCAGAAATTAAAAAATATTCAGAAATTCAAGAATAAAAGCTTCATTTTGGGTTGGCAATAATTAAATATGTGTGAACATGGGGTAAGATTCAGAGGTCCTAAAGTAGCAACACAGAATTGAAAAATTATGACTAGATCTATATGTTATTGCTTTCCTAAACCTAATGGTGCACCTTGATCCACAAGACAATCTATTGCACCAGGGTAGATCATAGTTCAAGAACTCTGATGAGAACATTAACATCAAGGCCTGCCTTATCCAGTGTTTGTGCAACACTTACAATGAAGAGCCTTGAGATGAGTAAAACCAGAAGTTATTGCCAAGAATGGACAACTACTTGGTAATCAGATCTTGAAAAAGAAAAAAAGCCAAGAGATCTCCCAGGAGTCTGTGTTGTACTGGAGTAGTTCCAGTTACAGATGAGGACTCTGTTGTGCAGAGTTAAACTGTTACTACATAATTCTTATCACTTACAAATGTAATTGAATGCATATATGCATTACATGTATGTACATGTGTATGTGTGCAGTATGAATATAATTCATATTACATATAAATATGAAAAGTTGGAGTTCATAATCCTGACTGTAATCCAAGTACAAGTCTTCCTGTCTTCTACTGCATGAAACAGTCAGTCCCTATAACAGCTTTGGTTTTAGTCACTTGGAAAGCCTGAAGTAATATGGGACCAATGTTCAGGCACTATCTGGAATTTTCCTCAGGATAAGAGACAAAAATTCGCACAATACAATTTTGATATCCTATGATTCCCTACTCTGCAATAAATGAGTTAAATCTGCAATACTGACTTCATTTGAGAAAGGACCATACCAAAAGTTAGTATGCAGAACATTGTTAGAATTTTTAAAGATTTCAAAGGAGGTGAAAAAATGAAAAAATTCTGTTCTTACAGAGCTTTAATGACAACTTCCTCCAGGCAGTAATTCCCTAGAGACAGTTCTTTTCAACCATACAGCTCTGGGCATAATCTCCCTGATAAGAATAATTCCTGAAGGGCATCATATCAAATGTTGGCTGGAAATCCAGAGAGATGGGGGTCATGCCACTATTTCAGATTAGGAAAAAAGAAGTCTCTCATCTTTTCAATAAAACATCAGTTATTTCTGACTTTTATTAAACTTTTCTGCATGTTTGCTGCTCCCACTTGCAGAAAAAGTTGCTTCCCTGCAGTTGCTTTATGATTGTTAACTACTCTTTTCTTTGAAGTTGTCTTTTAAGCCCCTACTTGACTAAGCCAACAGATTGCTATGTCAGCAATTAAAGCTGATAGTCATTAGAGAGCTGGCCTCACATGTAGAGTGTTTTCAATACCTTCTAGGACACAGTCAATATCCCAGTCTGTTTCTTTAACATTGAGTACAACACCCATGGGACTACTGCAGCCCTCATGCACAGAATGGATCCGACATTTTTGCTTTGATAATTTACAAGCATTGTCAAGAAGTTTTATGTTTTTTGTCTTGTGACAAATCACAAAAATACAATGAATTCCTTCAGTGCAGTGGCTCCCCAGAGGCAGCTCACAAAGAACTGAATTGTTCAAGAAGGCTTTAACTTTTTTCTTACTGTACAAAAAAGCCTACTGTAGTTAAAATAAATAATAGCATAACTGGAAATAATAAAATGAAATCACACTCCTAGAGGTTTCCTAGATGAAACCTCCTGTGAACAAACATCATTGAGACTTAGCAATATTCTATAAAAATAAGTTCTATATGAATGAGGGCTAATTCTCCATTTGAGTATGTAGGCTTCTGTAGGATAAATGTCATACTTGCAAATAAGAAATGTCCTAACCAGTGAGGAAAGCAGGTGAGGAGTCCCTCAGAAGGGAATTGACTAATTTCTCCTAAGGATGTCTCACCAAAACCAGAGTTATTTTGTGGTTTGGGGCAGTGAAGAGTGTTTTTGTCATTACTGATGTGTATGAGGAGTTATTAATACACAGGATGGCATACAATGAATGAATCTCCATCCTCGCTGAAAAGAAACCATAAAGCCTTGCTAAAATATGACTGTATTTAAGATAATATATGCTGTACCTCTGAGGAACACAGTCACATTACCCAGCCTGTAGAGCTAGGTCAGAATCCAATCAGATCAAGGCAGATTAAGCATTTCACATGTTGAATAAAATAAAGATTCTGAAAATGTACACTAAATGCCTAATGACATTAACAATCAAATCTTACTAACACACAGAACCAAAAGTCCTTTAAGGTAAAATGTTGGGATAAAAGAGTTAAAACCTAAAGATTTAGAGAGGAGGGAATAGCTCTCACTCAAACTGAGTGACCTTGCAGCAGGGAATGCTGAGAATGTTGGTGTGGGAAAACTCCATTGATTATGTGTAATATTGTTCATCCTCTGCCTGTTTTGAGTGGAATTCCTGTGTAGAGGAACTCTTACAGACAGCTTTGAGCCTTCTGCTGAGAGAGAGAGGTCATAAAAGCAGAGTCTTGTGATAAACAGCACATGGTAAAGCCCTTTGACTTACTGGGGCAGGCAGTGCCCTGCCTGCTGCTGCCCACTGGGGTAACCCAAGCCTAACAGAGCCTGTGTCCCCGTGTGTCTTTTCTCTAGGATGAGCTAAACCTAACAGAGCCTGTGTCACTGTGTGTCTTTTCTCTAGGATGAGCTAAGCCTAACAGTGTCCCTTCATGTCTTTGCCACCTGGCATTGTTAGGGAGGTAATGAAATAAACTCTTTGCATTTCAACTGTTCTTTGGAGGTTGCCCTGGTTACCTCTATTTGTTGATACACCCAAAGACCACTACAGTTTTGTAACATTTGATCGCCCAGATGTAGCACTGTAGTTAGCAAGTGTTATCATTTAGGTCAATTGCTCACATGTATAGGAAGAGCAAATTCACTCTAAGAGGATTAAAAAGCCATCAACAGCTTCACGAGAGCATAAATGTTTAGAAGTTTCCCCTGCATCCTTGGAGAAAATTAGTTCTCAGTTGTCTCTTTCAGAGTATTCTAATATCTCTACATAAAATTACTTGCTATTTGTGATTTGCCTTTAATATGAAGAAGATTTGCAATGTAGTAGGCTCTAGAATGTTTTATTTCAATGCAAAAGAGGCTGGCAACAAAAGGAATTATTTACATATCTCCATGTCACACTTTAGAGCATCCTGTTGTCATCAGCATACAGTCATTTGCACAGCACAAGCATGTAGCTGTGACCACCTGATTATGCCAAGTTGTGAAACACAGCCTTAGGCCCTGATGATGGAAGAGAGTGCACTCCCAGAAGAGTTGCTGATAATATCAAATTGAGAGGGAGTAGGCAATATGCTGGAGGGCAGGGCTACCGTTCAGAGCAACCTGGGCAGACTGGAGAAGTGGGCTGACAGGAACCTCATGAAGCTCAATAAAGGCAAAATATTGCATCTGGAATATAATAGTCCTATGCAACAGTACAGGCTGTGGGATGTCTTGACTGAAATGACCTGGAGGTCCTGGAAAACAAAAACTAAACACGAGACAGCACTGTGCCCTCCCAACCACTGCAATTGTATCCTGGGCTCTGAGAACAAGTCAAGGAAATGATTTTTCCCTTCTCTGTGGTATTTAAGAGAACAGTTCTCCAAAGATTTTCACACAGTGCATCAAGTCCAAGAGCTTGTGAAAGGTGAGGAGAGTCTGAAGGAACTGTGTTTATTCATTCTTAAAAATAGGAAGGCTCAAGGGAGATCATATCTCTGTCTACTGTCTACAGCTACCTAGTGGGAAGGTATAGAGAGGATGAAGCCAAACTCTTCTCAGAGATACTTCTTGGAAGGAGGAGAGGCAACAGACATGAGATGTGATAGGAAATTCCAATTAGAATAAAGGAAACAGCTTTTGTATTGTTGTTTGCTGAGTTATTTTACCATAGGCATTATCAAAGATGGCTAGACTAGGTGACCTCTGGAGACCTCAACGAATCTATCACTAATAACAAGCCTTGTCCAAACACTGCTATAGACATAGTTTTTACTTCAACAGTTTGAGGCTTCAGCCAAGACCACAGCCTGACTCTGACATCTGCTGAACATAAAGATAGTCCACGCTAGAAACTCTTTGCTTCTAAAAACTGCAACATTGGCCCACTAAAGTCAAAGCCCATATAGGCATGACTACAACATATATCAGATTTCCAAACTCTCAAAACACAGAGAAATTGACTAACCTGTTATTTGGCTTTAGATATCCCATAATCAAAATAGTTAGAATTGAAGATGAATTCTGTTACCACATCAAATGGTTAAATGCATTAGAAACCTGTTTCAAATTATCTCAGTTTTAAATTCAACTGTAATATCTTTTTGAATACCATAACCTTTTAAAATATAGAAATCTGTGAACTGTAAAATAATATTATCTCATTTTAACAATATTTCACTTTCACCTAGAATGCATGGAAATGTGCATTGATAATGACTCCACCTTAGGTGCCTTTAATTGGTAAAAACCAGTATCTGTCCCTTTGGATGAAAAGAAAAATATTAAAGTAGTTCATACTGTTACTTCTGTCTTCCTTTAAAACAACACATAAGCATACACAGAGCGAGAGAGAAAAAGCAGGAACATAAAGATGCAACATTTTCTCTTCTGCAAATTGTCATCATCTCCACACTGCTGGAGAAACTTAGATCCATCACAACTTTTCCGTGCTGGGCAAGCCTGATCACTGCCAGACAAAGGAAGTTCATCTATTGCCACATTGACTGCAATTGCAAACAGTGCTAGCGTCACTTAGGCCAGAGCTCTCCAGAAGAACTTCCTACCTTCTTTTTTGTCTGTCCAAATACCCAGGTCATGAACCTCTGTACTATTTCTCATTACAAAAAATCTCAGTGATTAAGCCCATGACTTTATCTAAAACAATCTGATTACCTACAGCCTGCCTGTACATACCTGAAACTAATGAGGTAGCAACTCCTCTCTTGTTATGCAGTTTCTCTGCCTTGCTGTCCCTGGTCATAGCTAATACCTTATTTATTCAGCCTTCTGCTGGGGTTTAGTGTCTCAGGGGGTCTATAGTTACACTCCACAGTTAGATATTTCTTCTGATGAGGAATTTTTTAGCCCATGTCTTAAAGGCATTAATTCAGTCAGTTTTCCAGAACTTAAGCAGTACAGGGCAGCCATTTCATTACTTTTCTTGACTGGAAGGGATTAGGACAACTGTGACATCCAGGTTCCTCCTCCAACCTTCTTTCTACATTAGTTTACTGATCTGAACAGGGCAGGTAGGGACCATTTTCACATTCTGGGTCAGGCAAAATACCAAAGCAATACTTTATCAAATCTTAAAACCCTAGAATATGGTAGATCCTCTCTGCACTTCAGAGACCAGTATTGTAAAATATTCTTATAAAATGCCTCACAATATTTGCTCTAAGAAAATGAATGCATTGATTGTAATAGGTATGGAGTATTACAATGTGTCCTTGGCTTTCAAAGTCATTTCTGATGACTTCTATTAAAACAGTTCATATTCTATTTAATATTTTCATTTCATTTTACTAGCCAAGAAATTAATCTGCCTTCTTCAGAAATATCAATATTATTTAAAGGAAGTTACCTAGGTAAATAAACCCAGATGGCTATTATTAATTTGAAAATTTGCCTTTGCTGATGTAGGCTTTACATTAAAAAAAAAATCAGTAAGAAATTGAAAAAAATATTTCTGAACTTAATAAAACAATTACAGATTTTAAAAACAAACACACAAACAAAGATGCAGTTCATCAATAGTTTCATTTCTAAGAGGGATATACAGCAGTACAACACTTCTGAGTGGGTGTAATGCAAAATCAAAGGCAGGAGCTCTGGTTTTAGGAGGGCAAATAGCATTCCTCTTTTAAATAGTTCTATTCTTTGGTTGTCAACAGCACTGATTTAAAGCGTCCTCTGAAAAATCTCTTAATAGCTATTCAGTTATTGAAGTGTGATCTTTTCACATTTTAATAACCTGAAAATTGCATTTTTATCCATAGATTATAAATTATCAGATACCAGTCAAATTCCCCATGCCAGGCACAATGTATAAATGAAAGCTTCTTCAATTACCTAATTTTATATTTGGGTCATTATTACTTCATCCTTTAAAATATCTAACAGATTGTAGCCAAAATCTATTAGATGAGAAAATGTTGATAAATCTCCACTGCATTATCAGAATTGAATTCTCAGTCTTGCTAAGTATACAAGTACGGAGTTTTTTTAACCTAGATTGTGTCCATTTTAAAAAATGAAGCAAAGCATCTAGTAAGAACTGCTGAAATAAAAAGAAACGTAGAACAGAGTCGCACTTCATGATTTACACACCCTATTCAGCACAGGTATGGCAAAGGTCCCAGAACACTGTGTGCACTTCTCAAGGCCAAAATAAGAGCTAACCATTATAAGGTGAGGAAATAAATTTTTCCTCATGTGGTCATTTACACATTCTTGAAGGTCAGATGATGGAAACACCCTTAAGATGAATATAAAATACAAAATACTTTTAATTGTGATCAGTGTTTGCCTGATCATATTGCTGACCACTATAACTCTGCATTCTATTCTCATTCCAGCTTTAACAACATAGGGTTTATCTGGATTTTTTTTTTTTTTTACTTTTAATTATATAGCATGTTTTTGCAGGAGGTCTTTTGAAGGAGATGATATTTCTCTAGCAGAACTATTATTTGAATCTGAATCTATGAGGATGCTTACTGATATTTTGACTATCTCCTGTCCTGTCCTGTTCATGAGACATTAAAATTGCCTCATTTTTAAATATGATAGCATATGGTATGAAAAGCTTAAGAATTCTGATTCTTTTTAAACAAGTGTATTAGAGTCTTAGACGTGCGTAGTATTTACCCAGATTTTCTATTGAAATGAAAAGCAAAGTGCACACTGGCTTCAGGTGGAGTAGAGATAGGCCACCACTGAGGGCTTTCATTAATTCTTCTTTCAAGCATAAAACACAGTGCACATCTGTTGAATAAGCGCCAGTCTGAGCCATTTTTTACCTTAGTGTGTATTCAAGAACGATCAGAAATGTTAATACTATGTGAATTTGAAGCCAAAATCCTCTGGATGGCAAGTTATATTTGTAAACTAAAGTCTTATTCTGCTAATGCTTACAAGCCTAGCTGACTTTACACATATAGGCAAAGCTTATCACTGAGGGTATTTGTAGGATTCTTTTTAATCTCAGGGCTTGATGTTTTCTTGAGTGGTTTTTGTTGTTTTTTTTTCACAAGCCAGCAGGCAGAAATAATATTTGATGTGTCCTATTTCCTTGAAAAATTGAATTTGTCCCCTCCATGGATTTGTCTTATTGTATCCAATTGCTACAATTATTCTTTGAAAGCAGCAGGACTCAAAAGAGTACCTAGAAGAGAATGAAAAAGAAATAAATTCTGAAAGGCTAAAATTGTGCTAAAAGGCACAATATAAAACTCCCTACATGGACAAAAAATGGTGCCGTGTTTGTCCATTTGATACAAATGTCGTTAGATTATGTGATCAATATTTTTATGTAGTATGTGTCATAGTAAAAAAGAAAAACACAATTTTGGAAATACCTTAGGAAAAAGAGGTTAAAAAGTGATGGGCAGTATTTTTTTGTTGTTGTTGTTGATATTTTTTACTATATAAAAATTAGCTAACAAGTGTACTAATTGCCTCTCCCAAGACCATCTGTGGAAGGGCCACTAGCCCACATTTTCACTTGGAGAGTTTAACACAGCTTATTATCAGCCTCATACTCAGCAGTCATGTTAGAATACCTTTGTAATGTCATTTGGCAAGTAATATTGCTGAAACTGAGAAATATAGGACTAGTAAAGAAAATACTTTATATGACTATCTTAAGTTCTGTACATGTGAACAGAGATTTCCTTTTGAGAAACCAGAAGTTTTGGTAATTATACATTTTCTATAAAAAAGTATAAAAATGTATCACTGTTGATTCGGAAAATACAGCTGAAGGATTTCAATATGTAGGAAGACTAATCAAATTAATCACAATTCTTTTGAAGATAACTAAGCTTTCAGACACCAATATTGTTGAACAATTTGTTTCAAGATGTTGCGTGAGAAAAAATACATCCTGCTTTTCAAAATTTTTAATGCATTTGCACATTTCTTATCAAATAATATATTAGTGAAATCTTTACATATGTCTAAAACACATTATTCCACTTTTTTTAATAACTGAACTTCTGAAACTGAATCACACTACATCTTTTCTCAGTGAGGCTTCTTGGGAAAACAGAACTTTCCCTTAGGCTTTGAAAAACAAATTTCCTAGGCTTAGAAACAGCCTCTCATGCATTGTGGCATACAAATAAACACAAGACATACAGCATTGGAAAACTCAAGATTTTGGTGACATTTGGTATATTTTTCAGAGCTATAAAAGTTAACATGTTACCAGAGATAATAACTACTAACCAGATATAGCCATGCTTCCTGTTATTTATAGTTTCCCTTTGTTCTGTGCAGTGATTTAATAGCTACATTACAGTATTTGTTCAGAAGGTGAAAAAAACCCCACTTTTAAATCATCCAAAGGAGGAACAGAAAATTTTTAGTGTTCTCAGTCTCTGCAAAATTCACCTTCTATTTTTGTGGCTATTTTAATGTGAGTGTACAATAGTGATGACAGTGGGTGTAGTTAGCAACATCCCCAGAAGAATTTAAACCTATAAAAGAACCTATTTTTGCTGTGTCTGGTTGTTTTACATGCTCTATTTCATCCAGCTCCAGTGCATGCCCAAGGTAGATTTCAGTCTTCTGAGAAAGCGTATATTTGGGATGGCTATCAGTTACATCTATGAAGAGAGTAAAGAAAATAAGTGCTCCATATACCTTCAGGCAAACATTTTTAAAAGTCTTGTTTCTATTCCATGAATGTAACATAGTCTGGTTTTCTGTGCCTGTGCTATCTAGGCAAAGAAAATTTTAATAGTGAAGTTATATCCAAATTTTTCATAAGGGAGCTTATAGACATTTGCAGCAGGAGTTGTGATCTTGGAAATTATAATACTATTCTCTCCTCAACAGTGTTAAAATCCTTAAAGATTTTAAGATAAAGGAAAATGTATTTCTGGCATTCCTTTTTAAATGCCATCAGTCTAGATGAAAACTTTGCATTATTTTTAAAAGAATCCAAAGGTCAAAATGTCACTAAATGTTCTGGTTTTTCTTTCATGTTTAGAGCCTTCAGAAAAAAAGATTTCTTGTGTAATTTGGTGAATCTGTATGAGGTATTCGACACAGAAAACTGAAGAAAATTAGATTGATCCATGAGAGCGAATCTGCATGAAGTTTGCTACTCTGAATGGAAAAAGGCTTGCTAGCTGTACGCAGTGAATACAGTTAAAGAAATAAATCATAAAAGCAGCAACTTGGAAGAAAATGTGGGAGAATTTGTGGTTGCAGGTATGTTCTAAAAACAACCTACAGAAGCAGGCACTTGAACAAAGTCTTTTAAAAAACATGGTAATTACAAAACTGAATCTGTATTATTGCCCCTTTCAGTAGGATAATTTTGGCTGGATAAAATAAGTAATTACAGCACTGCCAACACATCCAGACACTGTGAGAATTATACAGGGCCAAAGCCCCATGGCAGTTAAGGCAAACCTGCCTTTCACTCACCCTGTAACAAGCACCTCACTTGGAGTTTGAGAAGCCTTTCCTCCCACACTCATGCTAGGATCCAGCCTCCCTTCTGCCCCAGGTCCCAGTGTACATCAGCAGCTAGGCCAACATTCATCTGAGAGTTTACACATCAAGGTGATCTACTGATAACAAAGTGGCCACCTTGCCACAAAAGGCTTCTCCCACCACCTCTTCTTGTGGGTTTTTTCAGCTGTGCAACTCAACATGGCACCAGTTTTTTGATCCCTTCCGGAAGAACCTTACTCTTCCCACCCATGAACCATGGTCTCTGTATTCATCTCTGCTTACACAGTATGGGCAGACATTTCTCAAGAAAAGTCCAGTAAAAATGTTGCATCCAACTCCTACAGAGAAGGGAGCACTCAAGATTCATAGTTGTTTGTGATGAAAAAAATGGCAAAAGCCAAATGAGTCCCAAAACAAAAACCTCAAAAAACTACGCATTCAACACAGGGAAAAAAAAAAAAACTCTGATGGGTTTTCAAGGGTTTTGGTTTTGCTTTTCACTTTTTTAATTGCTAGAGTCTGCACTTCAAAGCAGAAATTCAGAAGGACACAGAATTACTGAGTTTAGAAGTGACCTTTGGAGATCACTTTGTTCAATGCCGTGATCATCTAGAACATGTTGCTCTCCAGGAATGTTCCAGAGCCTCTCTGGGTGCCCTGTTCAAGTATTAATTACCTTTACAGTAAAAATTGTTGTTTCTTCTGTTTGAGGGGAATTTCTTCAATTATTTTCTCCTCTTTACCTCTTGTACTTTAACTGGATACCACTGAGGAGTCTCTGGATCTGTTTAATTTACTTTCCTCCATCAGGTATTTATATAACTTTATAAGATACTCTCTGAGTTCTCTAGCCTAAACAATCCCAGCTCTCTCCTCATATGTCAGCCTCCACTCAAATGTCAGATGCTCCAATCTCTTAGTCATCAAGTCAGAAATAATCAAAACAGAAGCAGATGACATAAGAGAAACGAGAGCAGGGATCCCTACAATACTGCCACCCACATCACATAATGCAGCAGCTTTGTTTTGTTCCTCAGTGTCAGCTTTGAAGACAACAAACACAGAATGCAGCCACAGGATTAGTAGGCTTCTTGAGTGGCGTTAATACAATGAGCCAGTCAGACAAATTCAGAAACTTCACAGCTACTAGGGTTCCTGCCCTGAACTAAAATATATCTTAGAGGAATTCATTAAGTGACAGTCAATCAGAGTAGGAAAACAACAATGCAAGAGTGAACGTGAGCTAAGAGTCCATGTGGAGAGCAGGACCTTATGTTTTATAGGAGAGAGGCACAGTCAGTAAATGGCAGTGAAGAGATGATCTTTGCAATAACTTTCTGAATGGATGGGAGTGGACTAGACCACATTTGTCAAGCCTCAAAAGAGAGTAATACTCAGAATACAAATAGGGTTTTAGGATGGAGAGTATAAAAGTTGAAATAACTTTCTATTTCAGAAGTAAAAGCTGATAAGTCAGATGGGCAAATGGACCAAGGAATAAGACACTCTCAAATCATGCATCTTCATGACAAGTAGACTGTTGCTATTATCAATAGTAAGTGAGAAATCAGGGAATAGAGAGGGTTTAAGGAAGACATTTAAGAGTTCTGGTTTAGATATTCTGGATTTATGGCTAGACATGTACAGGAGATCTCTGTCTCACAATCAGCCCAGTTTTCAGTTTAATTTGGATTACATTGAGTAAGTCCAGAGCTGAGTGGTAGATATGTGCAAATATTCAATATAGAGACTGGCACTAAGAATTGCAAAGTATTTCACAGGAAATGGAAGCTGCACCCTACAAACCTTAGGTAAGCATAATTTTGGTAGGAGTTTTATCTGGTTTAAGACTTCAGTGTTGGTACCTTTGCTTCATATGTTTTCATAAAGCTACTTCATGTCAAATCCAGCACTGCCCTGCAATTTTTTTGGAAATTTTTACCTCTGCAAAATTGAAATAAAATGGTGATTTTGGCAAACACTTTACAAAAACATATAGAAAGTGCCATGAAATCAGAACAGTAGCTTTCTACATCCATTTTGGATAAGTATAAATTACAAATGCAATCTGCTGCTGAATTGAACCAAGAACTAGTACTTACATACAAAAACAAGCACCTTCCTGCTCACCTTTCCTGGTGTAATAGGTTATGAAAAATAGTCAGTGTACAAGAACCTTTCTGACTTTTAGATAAGTATCAGAGGTGACCTTACCACTCTCTACAGCTTCCTGAAAGGTGGTTGTACTCAGGTGGTCTTTTTGTCCAGGCAGCAACTGATAGAACCAGAGGACACAGTCTTAAGCTGCACCAAAGAAAATACAAGCTGGATATCAGGAAAAAGTTTTTAAAGAAAGGGTGATAAAGTTCTGTAATGGTCTGCCCAGGGAGGTGGTGGAGTCACCATCCCTGGATGTGTTTTAAAAAAGACTGAATGTGGCACTTGGTGCCATGGCTTAGTTGAGGTTTTGGGGCATGGGTTGGACTCAATGGTCTTGAAGGTCTCTTCCAGCCCAGAGATTCTGTGATTACATGTGAATAGGACGGGTCACAAACAACTAATGGGCAGGGCAGAGACCAAGCCAGGGAGCGGATGGGGTGAGAGGATGAGGAGAGGTAGAAGAGGGAAAAGCAAATGCTTGTTTAACCAGTAAGTATTTTCAAGGTTTATCCCACTAAACCAGATAATACACCTATGGGGTGGGTGGCATAGCAGTGAATGGAACTGTGAGCTTTTACATTACTGAGTGAATACATCTGCAAATATCCTAGAAAGAGGTAGTAAACCTTCAGAAAATGTAGACCATTACATCCATAGTTCCAAAACTTCATAGTATATTCTGCCCAGTCAAGGTGTTTCTCATGTATATGAAATACAGAAATGTCTAGCATGGACAAGTAGCTAAACAAAGAAATCAAAATATCTATTTACAAAAAAATTATGTTTCAAGGAAAGGCCTAAAAGATGGCTCATGAACCCAGTATGAATCTTCTCTGGACACATAATATAAGCTGCACTGACACTCCACACAAGCCAATCCAGGATTCTTCCTGTTCAAGTGTTGCTAAGCAACATCACTACCCAGCAGCAGGGATGTGGTATGAAGAACCGCCTGGCTTTATAATCACTTATCATCTAATCTATAAATGCTTTTCTAAAAAATAGACCAGAATTTTGCAGACTTTGGTGGTTGCTAGCTGGTTTTGTGGTGTTGCTTTAGAAAAAACTATCAGATATAATTTGGATGCTCTGTCTGCCAGACAGCCTCAGTCTTGTACAATTTGCCTTTAAAACTGTCTTCTGTTTATCTTTTCATAGTAAAATCTTTCATTATCATCCCTTAAAATTATGTGTTTTACAATGAATTCTTCATTCTATTCTCTTTGTCTGTTTTGTAAAAGGAGTGCTAGATAGCAAGAAAATATTTTCAAATTAACTTTCACTAACACAGCACTTTGTAAATTTCAGTTGATGTCACACAGAAGTTGTGAGGACTCTAAGACACATCAGCACATGAAGAATCTGCTCATCCCAAACAACCTACCTTTCCAAGCTCTGTAACCTATTACATACCAATTATTTCCCAAGAGTTAAAATATGTTTGCTTTACGAAAGTGCATAGCTTTTAAGAAAATTAAAATTCCTAAAACAATTTACATAAGGAAAATCAGATTTGCAGCCTGGGGTACTTTTACTTGATTAGTGTAGGAAGGAACAGAAGGAGCTGGACTTCATCATCTCAATTCCAGGCAGTCCCGCATGCAAATTGGTGCCCACACCTCATGTTGCACGTGCTGTGAATCTGGACCATTCTATACAGGCTTACTCACATGGCAAATTGACAAGCAATGTGCTCAGAATAGACTGTCACTGCTATGCGAACACAAAGAACTTACTGTGAGGGCAGGTCATCATCAGTCAGTCCATCTCATAAGTTCACTCTCTTCCAGATGCACAGCATGTACTCTATATACTTTTGTTCTGCAAGTGAGCAGCAGCTGCCAGATGTATTCCTGGCATTAGGAACACTGAACAGAGCTCTTCTCCTTGTTCTTATCACATGGATAAGATAAGGCTCTTCTCCTTGTTCTTATGTCTACTTGCTGTGCCCGTGCTGCAGATTTACATGCAATAGGTTCCTGCAGGGACGGAAGACGATTGTCTTTTTTTCTGGAGACCCTCTGCTGTATAACTGCTTCATATTTATGTGTGCATATACATTTATATAGATTATTATCAATCTCTCAGCCTTTTTCCTAAGATAATATTTTGCATTTAAATAAATATTTTTATTTCTTGCTTTTGGATACTTACAGCTATTATCCATAAGGAGACCACATATAATGAAACTACAGTATTTTTTTACCTAAGATTAAAGACAATGTAATACCATAATGTAAATGATATAATTCTATAGCTTCCACTTGGAACTCTTCTACTGGACCGTGAGGATGTCTTTCTATAGGTAAACCTTGCTCTTCATGATCCAAGGATGTGTGATGTGCAGGTTGCCACTCAGTTGGATCCATATGTGTCCATTCTACAAGCCATATGTATCTCTTGTTTATCCTTGTCTCATCTTGATAGAAGCAAATCAGGTATGCCAGGTATCTCAACATTTTGTGCCAATCAATGTCGAATTTCAGGACCATCAAGTTTCAATAAATAGGTAGAGCAGGGTTTGGTCTACCACTGTCCAAGATTTAGGATCTTCCAGATGCAGCAGCTCTAAGCTGTCAGGTTCTCTGTTGTTCCCAGCAGCAGTCAGTGCTACCCAGAACACTCTACATGTTCTGCAGCTCTGGGGTTTGAAAATACCCTTCTTCTCCCTAGTATCTGTGTCCTGGAAGACAATATTGTACCAGCCCCTTCTTTCAACACAATCTCCACAAGAGCAACTTCAGCCAGAGGGCTGTTGTGCAGTGTCTCACAGCTGCACAGCAAACCTTGGCCACCCTGCCAAATCAAAGTCTTCTCTTGCAACCATTTTTGTGGGGCTTAAAGTCCGATGTGTAAAAGCACAGTCCTGAAAAAAACAAACAAAAAAGCCCCACACAAATTCAGCCAACTCAGAAAACACAAAGGAAAACACGTTCCTTCTACAGACCTACAGAATATATCGCAAATTACACTGCACGACCAACAAAAGAAACAAAATGTGTAGAACAACTGGCTATTTTATTACCATTTGCCTTAATGGCCTACTACACTATAAAATATGTGAAATAACTGAACCAGATATTGTAGATCTGTGTGTAGATGAAAACAATATACTGGTAACATTTCTGTAATAATGCAAGCATGGTGACAGACTACTCTGTCAGCAGTAAACCTTACTGCCTAATGCCTTAAAATCTCACCACTTACTGTTCTCCGACTGAGTCTTGTTCCCGAGAGATCAGATTCTCATTCTTGGGGGCATACATGTAGTTGTAACTTTTGATCCATGCTGCAAGGGTTTCAGGTTTGTGGAATTCTATACTCTGCATACCAGTACACATTTTCTATGCAGAGATTGCTTTGTTGTGCAAAGCTTTCAAAGTTAATGGATGTATTGGTTTGATGTCTGCAAATGCTATGTCAACAAAGAGTTGACATCAAATAAAAAATTGGCTATACAAAAGAGTTTTTCTATTGTCCTTGTTACAGAGAAAGGGGTAGAGTTTAGTACTCTCTGTTTGACTGAGTTGTTTCTTCTACACCAAACCCATCATCACTGGGGCTGTGGGTTTCAGCAGGAGGAGACAGGATGCCAAATAACGATCATGCCTCACTCTCTCCAATGAAGGGACTGTCACCATCAACCCCTGCAGACTCAGTCCCTCTGCCACCCACGCATTGCCCCCTCACTTTTTCTCCAGTGTGACTACAGACCTTCAGTGCTGAAAGGGACAGCAGCACCACTCCCAGGCATGGTGCAGAAGGAACAGCTCTGAGACACGGCCATACCCCAAAAGGCTGGGGTGGCACGGAGTCAGCAGTGGAGCAGGAACTTTTCAGAGATAGAAGTAACAGCTCAAGCAACTGCATGGGTCTGAGCTCGGTGAAGTGGCTGCACGATGCCTGCTCAAACCACCTCGCTTAGGGGGTTCCTTTGTCCTTGTTTTACATGGTTTTCATTGTGGAAAGGGGGAAACGTTAGCTGTGGGAGCTCTCTCACCGTATTGCCTTTATTTCACAAATACCGTATGGGCAATGCAAGGAAACAGTCACCATATTGCCTTTTTTCCCCAAATACCACATGGCAGAGGGCATGGGAATCCATCCATCCGAGTTATTATATCGCCTTCCTCTGGGGAAACAACACAGATGCATCCTCCAGGGAGCATCCACCATCTTGGTTTTGTTCTCAGTAGAGAACACCTTTTTGTAGATAAAACACCTTCTCGGGTTTTGTATGCTTTTGCCAGTAATGTGGCTGTTGTTACTGTGTGTGCCTTTTTCCATTGCTTTGTGCTTTCAGTAAATTGTTACTTCAAGCCCTATTATTGCCTTTTTTAAAATTTTGTCCCTCTATTACCGTAAGTGTCTGGGAAAGGGAAGTGTCTTATTTGGAGTTTAATTCCCTGCTGATCTTAAAACCTGCACATCTATAGAATTAAATTCTGACTCAAGACATCCATGATTCAGTGGAAATTCCATAAGCTATAACTGTTAGGGAAAGAACACCTACTACCAGCATGCTAAATTTCACATTATCATGTGTGCTGAATAATGCTAAGCTTCTTAGAGACAGACAAAAATCTTTTCTCCCAAGGGTGGACCAAGGGATATTCAAATTCTGATGGAGATACCACTTCAGAAACCATCAATAATAAGCCAGTTTCCCAAGGGGGAAGAGCCTTGTTCAACGTTCATTTTGAAAAGGCTCTGCTCCAGATAGCACTTTGACACACATTAGTTCTCAGCTTCCTCCTTCCTCATCATGATTTTTTACCCCCTTCTCCCACTTTACATGTCTGGCAGCATGCTTTCACACCTGGGGAACAGCTCAGCTCTGCAAGCAGACCCACACAGGAATTCTCTCAGCTGCCCTTGTTATTGGGATATGCCTGGAAGGACCCTGCAGTTTCTACAAGTGTCACGAATAAATATGGCAGCAAAACCACTATTTTAAGCCTTGTGCAAGTGAAATTTGGGGACTCTTGAAGAGGGTTTATGAACATATTTTCCCATGTATCCCTCCAGTTGTTTATGTTAGGATGACATGCAGGTGGTAGGTGCCACAGACCAGGCCAGCTTGGTGTCTCGGCACATCTCCAGAATCAGCAGAACTCATTATTATACATGACTTAACATGGAGAAGTTGTTACCTCATGCTTCCCCAAGTTGCATCAGCACTTAGGTCACTGTGGTGACCTAGTGGTGTTTAGTGGTGTTTTGTAGAGGTATGGAGAACACAGTCTGACAGAGCAAGGTACGAGAAAGCCCCCCAGATCCCCTCGGTTACCAGCTATAAAGCTGGCCATGAGCACACTCCCACCTGCTATCCATAAACCTCCTGTTGCCTTTTTCATACAATTGGTCCAAGTGCCCTGGATCACAAGTTAAATTTACAGGTTTGCCTGCCATTTCCTCACAGCCTAGGTCTTCACACTTGGGTGTGTTACACTGCATGTGTGGTGTGAAAGGTTTCTCGGATTATGTGATGGAACTCTGTAATCCAGATTGAAGCTGCTTCCATCAGGATAAGTGAAGTCACAGATTTACAGACAACATCCTGACCTTTTTACGGACCACAGAGCAAGTTCCTGTGCTGCTAACTGGCAGGAGTAACTGAATGTCACTGCCTGCTGGGCAGCCAGGAAAAGCTTTTCATCATGACACATGATGGAGGATGTGAGATTATGTCTTCTCACTCTCTCTATCCCACTCTCATTCTAGTTGTGAAAGAAAGGGAACCCTTGGGAGAGCATTTTCTTAGAGATGGGAGACACACTATTTTTGGTTTTGCAGCTTTGAGGGCTGTCTCATGTAGCATCAATCAATTACAGAAAACTCAGCAACAGATTGAAAACCACTAATGGAACACTGCAGTTGATCTTCACTATTAGTAGCCAAGAATCATGCATAATGTAGCAGCTATTGTTAATTGTACAGGTACCCGATTATTTAAACAAATACATTTTGCAGATATTTAAAATGCATGGCAGGACAGTATAATAAACTGAATATTTATTAACGCTCTCTCTAAACTGAATATGTTATGAGGCACTGCAGATTCACTTTTGAAATGTATCAAAACAATTCAGTGCTCTATTATATCCATTCTATATTAAGAATATATTATATAACATGTCATTTTTAATGGATGAATTAGAGACTATTTAAAGTGTGATATATACCCCAGAAGAAGTACGATGAAAAAAAAAATCAGAGGAAAAATGGGTTTTCTCCTTTTTTTTTCTCTTTCAGTTTACAATCTCTTCTTTTGACAGTGCTGCATCTGGTCCGCTTAATTATTTTCTCTTCTGTAGGTAGTCAGTCTGTCAGTTCCCATTCTTGTTTCAAAGGTCATAGCAGCAAAGGAGGGTGTGGGGAAAAGAATGAAATTGAACAGGGCAAACCCAAAATCTGACAGAACTCTCAAAGGCAATAATGAATTTGCATGTTAGATTCCTATTTCTATTGGCAAAGACCCCACCAGTGTCAAGAAATATAAAGCAAGGTAATTTTCCCTTATTTTGACTTGATTTAATAACATCACCATATATAAATGAGTGGCAGAAACTAATTTTTTTGTCAAACCCTGTACTAATGAGGAATGTATTGAGGTGTCAATGAGTGAGTCAAATAAAGGGTGAAATCTAATTCACTCCATAATGTTGCATCAAATTGTAGCTGATTTAATAATTCTTTTGAAATTCTTGTCTTGCTTTGCAACCAAACAGATTTGTTGGACATTAGGCTTCTATTTCATGAGAAGACACTTATGTCATTAATAAGAGTATATCCAAATAAGAGCATGGTCTCTTGGTTGAAACCTCACTATGGTGGAACAAATTGTCCCATCAAAACACAAAAAGAAAAGTTGTTTTGAATAGAACATTGACTAGAATCATTGATATTTGAGCACTTCAGGTTACTTTCAAGCACCCTTTTAAGAACTTCATTCCCATTATAACTCAAAAGAGATCAAGCCTTGGATGGTTCACAGATGTTCATTCTTTAAATTATTGAACACTTCTATTACATACTCAGGAGTTTCTATTGAGATAAAGTAAAAAAATAGATCTTTTTAATATAATGTATGTGTTGGATGGAAATGTAATATTGGCAACATGTTTGAGTGGTTATAACATGATGATTAGTGAAGCGCTGTGCATAAACATGTTACTCTACTATATTCATTCAGAACCTTATTCCTTTAAATGAATGAGATTATTTGCAGTAAAGACACTTGCAAAATTAACACACACCTGACCACTGTAGCAGTAAGTACAGAGAAATAAAGCAAAAAGGGGGACAGATGACTTCTCAATAAGAAATAAGCAACTGGAGTATTAGTCAAGAATAACTAAATGGACAAAGGTCCAGTGTAATCCCTAGAAAGGAGAAGAATGGAAAAGAAACTGCAGCATAGTAGCCCAAAATAAATAAGTGAAACAGGAAAAACAGGCAATGAACATCTGGAAAAAAAGGCAAAATAATACAATTTACCACAAAGCACATTTTTCACAAATAAGTAACAATTTCTGAATACATTAGAACAAGGCAACTGCTCTTTGGACCTTCATACTCTGAACCAAAGAATGTAGCACTTTTTATTCAGTCAGTGCTGGTTCAAGCTGGGATATAATTAATTTTATCCACAGTAGCTGGTATGCAGCTACATTTTGATTCTGTACTGAAAGTAGTGTTGAAAGTACAGAGATATTTGGCTATTCCTGAGCAGTGCTTACATACTCAGGAATAGCTCCTTCTCACACCACCCCACCAATGAGTAGGTTCAAGGTATCAAAAAAATTGGAGGGAATCCAGACGGAGCAGCTAACCACAACTGACCAAAGGGATATTCCATACAATATGGTGTCATGTCCAGCATATAAAACTGGGAAGAGAAGAAGGAGGAAGAAGAGGTGTTCAGAGTTCTGGATTTTGTCTTCCCAAGTAACTACTACATGTGACAAAACGCTGCTTTCCTGGGGATGGCTGAACACCTGCCTGCCCATGGAAAGCGGTAAATTAATTCCTTGGTTTTTTATGCTTGTGTGTGTGGCTTTTGCTTTACCTTTTAAATTGTCTTTATCTCAACCTATGAGTTTGCTCATTTTTGTACTTCTTACTCACTCTCCCATTGCACCAGGGGGAAACTGAGCAAAAATTAGTATTGGGCTCATTTGTGTACTGTGGTTAAACCATGACAGTTCAGCTTCCAAAAACAGAATTTTCTCTTTAATATGGAAAAGCAGCAGTAAGCATGCCACTTTTTATCAGTTCAAGATTTCTTTCTAAATACTGCTAGGTACTATAGTTTTGCTGCCAAGGTGCATTTAAATAAGTAAAATAACTATGATATTGTATACCTTTATGATAGTCTCTTGGTCCTTCTAGCATATTAGCCCTTTTGCTGAAAATCTGAGTGATTTAGATTCACTCAGAGTTGAAAAAAAACCTGTGAGCATTGAATATTCTCATTCTTTAAATTTATTTTTGTTGGTGATCCTCAGGACACAGCCAAGCTAACATCAATTTAGCATGACCCAAGCTTTCTAAGCTGCAAAGGGCTCAGTGAGTAGACTCAAAGTGTTTGCTAAAATACTATTCATTAGGATTTGGGAGCACACTTTTTTTCTGAAACACAGAGCCACCTCATGCTAGGGTAAATGAATGCAGTTACTCTAGTTAAAGCTGTTACCTTAAACTAACAGTTAACCTCACTTTATGGCAGCTGAGGGCTTAATCTTTGAATTCAGACTTTAGAAAATACACTTCCAAATTACTTATATTTTCCAAACATATCATAATAACTCAATATTTCTTTCTCTGACATTCTGTTAATTTTCATAGTCAAACTTCCTTTATGACTCAAAGTAGTTAAAGGAAGGATTGTCACTGAAGACTCAGAGCAGCAGAAAATTGAACCAGAAATCTCACATGGAGGCAGTACTGGAAGACAGGCTTCTGTCAAAGCTACAAGCAACTCCTTCCTGCTTAAATGAACAACTTTACCTTTATATTAGTCTTTCAATGCTTGGCACAACAGTATATCAGCTGGCATATCATCATTAACCTAAAAGTTGTGTCCTCTTAAAGAAGGAAATTACGTGTTGTCAGAAAACACAATAAGAGAAAAAATTTAATAGCAAATCATATATGATCAATAACTGTATTGTTTAGGCTAGCTCATGCACTCCCACTGACACATGCTTGCCTAAACAGAAGGCAATGTACCAAAGACAGTACAATACTAGTACCAATGAATTTTGGGCAGAATTGCCAGTCTTTTGCTGTCTCTTTAAGAGGTAATTAGACACCAGGTATAGAACTATGACATGAGCAAATAATCATTCTTCCTTCAACCACAGATATCCTAACATTGTTGGCCATCCCCAGGCAAGTATGAAACACTGAAAGTTCAGCTGCAAAATAAATTGTTCTTGGAAGATGGATGTTTCCAGAGTTTATCAACTTTATTTCTCAGGTACCCTGTGGGCCTAATTTCTGCAAATTTATTATTTTTAAAAATGAGAGGAAAATGGTTAGCACTAGCAAATTCAACAGTACTTTGGCTGGTCTGGATATTCATGTCACAATGCAACAATGTTGACAGTAAATCTGCCAAAGTAGACCTAATCAACCATTTCCAGAAACCTATCGACATAATTTCTAAACTGAAGTACTTAGTACAGTTTTGTGATTACATGAAATGGAGAGATTGGATATTATCTAGTTTGGTTTGTGTAAAGAAATAAAGGACATTAATTGTTTAGCATCACTTACCATTGTAGTTTCAGCCAGGACCTTGGTGTCATTCAGTACCACCTCATGTCGTTGCCAGGGACATGGGAAAGGGACTCCCTCTGGTTTCTGATAAGAAGAGCCTGGCTTCTGGTAGAAAAAACCAAATGTCAGGATTGTCCATCACTGTTCACCATCTTGGAGTCCTTAGTGAGCATTTCACATGTAAATCACCTTCTCTTTTGTACACTTTTGTTATTAGTATTATTGTCTATTTTCTTATCTCATTGCTGTTTCCAGTAAATTGTTCTTTTCTAAACTCCTGGTCTTTGCCTTTTGTGCCTCCAGTTCTCCTTTCTGGCCACCCTCAGAGGGTGGGGAGAGGAGCAGAATGGAGGTGGAGAAAGGGGAGTAAGTAAGAAGCAGTGTGGTTTAGAGTCTTGATGGGAGAACTAAATTGAGACAGCAACTTGTGAAATTTCACCTAGGTTCCCTGAGGTTTTTTATCTACCTAAGTAAAAGAAGGTCTCAGAGCAAATTGATCCTCAAAAATAAAGAAGGAAGAAAGGCCACTACCCCCATTAACAGAAGTTGCAGACTTAGGGATAAGAGAAGAAGCAGCTCATGTAAAGAAAACAAAGAAAACCAGTGAAGATCAACACTCCACATGCTAGTATTGTAATTGGATCAATTTCCCATGAGGGGTGGGAAACTTAGACTGTAAGGGTATAGTTGCCCAGGGATCCCTCTTCAGAGTCATATGGCTCAAGCTGTTCCTACCATTGTATCACCCAAATAGATTATCTTATTGTACTTAAAGGCTGAGATTTTGCTACAGGATACTTAGGATAGAGAAGCATCATTAAGTGTTTGCTTCTTTTAAAGATGAGCAGGCCTAGTGCAATCATAGTCTGGGCATATGCAAAGAGCAAAAATGGCTTAGTTTTAAACTGAAAAGTAATTTGGATAACACTAGTAATGTTTGTTCAAACAAATTCACTCAATTCCTCTTCCATTTTATTCTATATCTCATTTATAAGAGACATTAGAGACAGTATATAATTTATGATGATGCCCTATAAATGCAAAGGGAGTATAAAAGCTGCTTGTTTAAGTTTTAAGAGAGTCAGTCTGGAAGTCCTGAGCAGCTAAAACCTATATACTTAAGCAGCTTAAAAGTGTTGCCACAAGTCTACAGGCTGACAGAGGAAAGAATAGAAAGCAAATGCACAGGAGAGTGTTGAGAAATAAAACTGCTAATTCTTTTTCATCTGAGTTATAGTTCTCTTCTTCTCTTGCTTTTTCCTGCTTCCTTTACTCTTTCTATCCCTTCTCCTCCCTTCTTCACTTACTAGTGATTTCATGCTCTTGTTTGCAAGATTATTCTATTTCAGTCAACTACTTAGTATCCATCTGTGCCAAAAGGAGCAAATGAAAATGTGAACTGCCCACTCCCCTTTCAGTGGCAGTACATCTTTGCTGCCAGCGGTCTGGAGAGTCTCAATCCACTTTTGTATTGCCAGACCATCTATTAATTTACACTGTTTATGAGTTCCTTGATTCTAGTACCACAACACCACAATCACTACCTTCCCTATCCCAAGACAGCAATTAACCTCATGTTTTGACCACTAAACCAATCAAGGGAGAAAAACAAAGCTGTAGGGTTGGGGTGACCAATCCCACATATCAGTGAGAGCAGTAATATTGAACAGCAGATGCAGCCAATAAACACTGTTCACACAAACTGAAATTCATTCTTGTGATATAGCCAATCAATAATGAATAGCAAACAAATTGATGAGATCCAAGATCTGTTTACAAAGCACAAACAAAAAGACTGAAACTGATCCTATTAATTATTTTCAGCTAGGAGTTTCATTACATTTAGCACTGAATGATTTAAAAAGAGCTTGTTATAAATGCACAAATCTCTGCTGTCCCAAGCCTGTTCAACAAGTCCTGAACCCTGAACTACATCTTAAGCAGGGGTCTGAACCACTGATTCACCCAATATTCAGGGCTGTGTATCTTCAGTTAGTTTTTGTTATGGGAGAAATATTAAAAGTTTCAACTGAAAGAAGGAAAAATTAAATCATAGGATTAAAAATTAAAACACAGGAACCAGTTTTCAATCAATTTCTTAATTGCTTTTAACATTTTTTGTATAGTGCATTGAGACCTGTGGATAAAATATCCTAAGTAAGAGTAAAGTATGATTACTGGTGCCTCCTGATGGAAGAAATGTCTTTCATTAGGATTTTTTAATGGTGAGTGGAATGATTTGGCTTATATTCAGACTATAAATTCTGAGCATTTCAACATAAGAGTGCTAAATGAAAAAAAGTTGTTAATATTAATATAGCATTCCTTCTTCAAGTCTTGATTTCCTACTACTTCCACGTTAATTTATATCCAGGAACTTCTTAAGAAAATAATTAGTGATCACAAGAGGAGATTCCCAAGTATAGGTGCAGTACCAATGGCTCTGTTGTCATATAACAAAAGGGTAGGGATTTTACTGATATATGATGTGGTTAGAGTTAGCTGTGGAGGACTAAATAAAGGACCATTCCCTGTAGAGAACAGTGATTTCTGATACCAGGTACACCATTAAATAACATCTTGAGATAGCACTCATAATTTTTTCTCCAAGCTGCACATATAATATAAAGTGCATACCTGTATCCTTCCTAATATTCTTCCATGCTAGCCCAGGTAATGTAGACATGTTGCATTTCTGAGCTGTTAGAAGTACTTTTTGCTGGTTAAGATCCAGAGATGCTGCTTTTTGACCAGAGATGAGCCATCCTCACATGTCACATAATGTGCACATTCACCTCTCCAACCACTCTAACTCGCTCCTAGTTCACTGAGGGAAAATAAGTAATACAGCTACTTGAGTTGACTCATAGAAAAGTCAAGGAGGGCATAATAAACCCCCTTCAATTACAGGTGTGTTACACATCACTCAATTTAGCACTCAAATTACTAGTAGATGAGCTAGAAGAGTTGGAACAATTTAGCCTAAAGAGCAGTGAAAAGAGATCCTAAAAATTCACAGATCCTACAAAGTTTTGCCATTGTTCCTTCACAATGCAGCTGTAGGACTCCTGGATCTAGATCAGCTCTGTCTAATGACTACTTAATGGAGTCAGTACATGCTGGAAGAAGCTATGTAGGAAGGTGGCATCCTCTTGAGGTATGGCAACATTGTCCTCATGTGAAACTCATTGGCCCAATCATATCAGGTCAGCACAGTCTGAGGGGTGGAAGTTTGTAGACTGATGCCTACCCAAAACCAGCACCCAGATGAAAGAAATTAAATATCACCCCAAATCTATAGACATGAAGTACTGTATAGCACATTACACCTTGAGAAAACACCAAGTGCCTTTACTTGGAGAGGTAGAATATGGGGGGGAGGGGAATTCAGTATGACAGTGAAGTTAAGCCTATACTTGAAACTATTAAGATGGTGACAGAAAAGTGGAGGTTTGTTGTAAGGTATCCAGAACTGGCTAAACTGTGCTCTGTCTGGTTCATTGGGTACATATTATTTAACTGCATTACTGCACTTGAAGGCTGGGAATTTTGTTGACTATGTGGGAGAGGTCCCACGTGGATTTGTTAATCTACATAAACAATGTGGAAGATATGTTATTATTCTTAGGAATAATAACAGGAAGAAGTAGATATGTTCAATCAACTATAGCTCCAGTAGTGTTCCTTGCAGCTTTCTTGGTAAGATTTCACATCCAAAATTTTATATTTACCAACAATTATTGTAGGGCTTATATTTTATATTGTCCCTTCTTCCTGTCAACTTAACATAAACCTATTAAAAGTATTTGAGAATAGCAGCTATCTGTGCAAGTGATAGTCTGTCGACTTCTAGCTTTAGGTGCACTATGAATCAAAAGTGTACAAAAAAAGAAAGAATATAAAGAATAGAAAACAGCATAGGCACAGTGGTAAATCTGCCTGGTTTTATGTAAGATTCATTTCACTCCAAGCACCAAGATGAATCAAAAAGAACTATCATTCATTACAGTGTTGGGAAACTTGGAATTTTTATACCAGCCAATTTCATGGAAATGTGCTGCATGTTTTTATGTATTGGTATTTAAGTTCCCTCAATCAATCAGACAAACTAAAACACTAAGTGAAACTCAGCCTCAAACAAGATAAATTCTAGTGAAAATATTTTGTTTTCAATGACCTTTGAATCCCAAATACAATTTTACTCAAATTCACCTATCTTGGTGCATTTTCTCTACCTTGATCCACATGTTTATGCATCAAAACCACAATATATGACAGTAGGCTGAGAAATCTTGTCAGTGAGCTGGAAACCATTATGACACAAATCCTGCCTGTATAAGTGGACAATGAGGTTAAACTGGTCTACTGTGCAAACAAAAATTGCTAGTGATTTTGTCTGTCTTCACTATGGTTACATGATACCAACCACTGGGTATCTCATCTACATACAGAGATCTAATCACTAGATTAGGTGTGATACATAATCTAAACCTGAGTATCTGAAAATCTGGCCTTTTCAAAGAATCTTAAGATAATATCTCAATTTTAAGATGCTAAAAGTCAACAATCATGTTTGAAAACATTGCAATGTGTTTTATGTTACAGGGAAAGCTTACTAAAATTAGAAGCTCATGTTTAAATTATTCATTCAGTGAGTGTGTGATTCTAGATACCACAATAACCATTTATTTTCAGGTAGCATTAGCATGCTAACAAATCCTGTCCATCACTGTGAATCGCTAATGCATTCTTAATATCTGATAAACCAGAACCTTAGGGGGCAAAGTTCTATTAACATGCTAATGCTTTTTGTCCCTGCTTGCTTTAGAATTAGAAGGAGTAGGGTTTAGCCAATACAAGGCCATTTTTCATTTTGCTAAAGCCATTAGCACTAAGAAAAGTGATAGAGATGCTGTCTGCCAATCAACATCTCTCAAAAACTAAGAGGTAAATATAATAAAAATACTTCCTGTAAAGCAGTATGGGGAAAAGTCAAACCACCATAGCACCTAACTAACTGTCTTTAGAAGCCCCGAGAATTATTTGCATTCAGCATGCGCATCCGGAAATTTTGCACCTGGCTACATGCTTCATGGACCAAAAATCTCAATTATTCTAAGCATTTTAAAACTTCAGTATGATGAATTTTAAAAGGAGTAATGATGTTTCTCTGTTCCAAACTCAGAACTTTTCTTAGCAAATGTTACTCCACTCGCAGGATTTGCTTTTAATACAAAATCTTAGCTCTCCTCGAATTTTCTGGAAGATACAAAGGACTGTTTCTTTCCACTCATTTGAAGGTGAGCTACTCCTTGAAATGAGTGAAACTACATTTGTTTAAAAACAAGATCAGTTCTATTTAAAACCAGGCCATTGATGAAGAATGCATTTGCACAGACTATATTTTCTAGTATTTTACAGAGGCAAAAAAGAGTGTCAACAGCTTGCTCCATACACATAAGTGGGAAGTCAAAGAAGGAGTAGAATAAAATGTCTGCGCTAACTTAGGGATTTGGCTTTGTGAAGGGAAATAGGACAACAGCAACACTGTTCACCAGCTGCCCTGTTAATTAAGGGTCATGATACCCTCTGAGTAGTCTTGATGAGCACAGAAAAGCTGACTGAATTTGGCAGTGCATACAGCAAAGAGGTCAAAACCTGTGGGTCTAGTGCGGCCCAATTTCTTCCTGACAAGAGAAATTGTCCTTTCACATACATCCCCTGGGCAAAGAGAGAGACTTGGTATGCAGCAAGGACTAGAGGAGGATCAGTCCCTGGTGCTGGAGATGCACAAAATAGCAAGGCTATTTACACAGCCTTGCTTATTCCATGAATCCATTCAAAGAGCCAGCTGCAATCCTGTTTTGGAATTTGTAAGGAGTGCCTTGATGAAATTATTTAGTATATTGAGTAATGATTATAATATTCTCTTCTCATGCAACACATTTCTCTTGTCCCAGTTCTTAACAGAAAATTGGGGAATGTTTTGGTGGCTTGGGTTATGAATCAGCACAGAGCAAAAAGTAGAAGGACACTCTCAGTCAAATCCAAATAAAAGCAAAATTCCTTTTTATTTCTGTTTGTAATCCTCTTGTGAACAGTTTCTCAAGAGCAGTTGAGTATTGCCACTACTTTTGCCATTCAAATTTTCTCAGCTTCAAGACTAAAATTCAGAAATACTTGCCAAACAGAAATTTTGCACTTTTTATTTATAAAACTTTTTACCTTTCACTGAACTCTTTTTTTACCTAAGTCATCAGATAAAAGAAACATGCATACATTATCTGTCTTTGTTCACTTACAATGTTCAAGAAATGACCAATAATTTAAAAAGTCACAGATTGGATAAAATTAACAAACCAGTGAAAGTTTTAATAGGCTAGTAGATAATTCATAAACAGAAAAGGTGACATTGATATAAATTATTCATTGGAAATTATTTACTCAACTGTACTGCAGTCAAATTTCTACTCAACTTCAGAAAGAAACCATTATGCATTCATTCTTGTTTGCATCCTAATTAGTTTTTAAACCTAGTTGAGAGATGGAATATGCCACTACATCATTTAGCTTGGTGTAACTTAACAGACATGTGAAAGACAATTGGATATGTTGAGATCATGACAGGTGTTGCAATAGTATTATCTCACTATATATCAAGATACCAGATTAAAAAAAGAGAACTGGTAATTTACAGGATGTAAGAGGAAGAAATAGCATTCTCCTTTTAAACAGAAAATAGATTCTAACACCTATGATCCAATCACTGAACGCTATAAAATGGCTGGACAGGGCAATGCATATTCTCAGGTCTGCATTTGCTTCCTTTGCACATAAGCAATGAGCACAGGCTCAAGCACACCTGAGCTGTGTTATTAGACTGACAATATCCAATTAAAGTTAGAGTGCAAGGGAAAATTTTCAAGTTATTTTATCATTAGAAAGCCTCAAAGCTTCTAGATGTATATCTTGCATATTCAAGTGACAGACAAAAAATGGGAGAGTCAATAGCAACAAACAGTGTGACTAAATTAAAACAGAGTGTATCTATTGTTTGTAAAGAAGCACATATTCCTAGCCATCTGTCATACTGCACACCTGATCTGCCATACACAGGTTTCCTAGAGTTGCTCATTCTTACTGCCTTATCACAAGCTTCAGAGGCCTGGTACTTGTCCAGAGAGCCTTAATCCCCAGAGATTTGGGATGATGTGGGAGGCTCAAGTGAAAGAAAAATACATATGTTTTGTAGTTGAAGAGCAAAGCTTGAAAACAAACATTTTAAAAAAGCTCAAACAACAACAGTAAAATAATTTTTAAAAACCCAGCATATTGTTTTATATATCTCATGAATATATTTTAAACCAAACGATTGACCCATGATGGCTCAGATCCAGAAATGCCAGTAGGTTCTGAAGTGTAGCTCTGGGGCTCTGAGATGATGCTAGAGCCCTGTCTCATCTCACCTGTCTTCCAGACATCCTACAGAGTTACACTTCCTAAGGGCTCCAAGACAGGAACAAGTTATGCATGGATACTGTGCCACATCATGTATGAAAGTAAAATTATAGCTAATTCTTTCAATGGATGAGAGGAAAACATAGACCATGAAGCACATGCAAGACCAACTCCTTCAGTCAACCAAATGAGAGACCCAGCCAAGGTCAGCAGGACCAGGCAAGGTTATAGTAAATCTCCAGGCGCTGGCCTTGGATTTCCTTCCATGGAAACCAGAAGGAGGGGATGATGCACACATACACCTCACCTCAGCTCAGAATCAAGATGCAACAGGGGTATCTGCCTGGACAAGGGAAGTGGAGACTTATGCAGAAACCCACAGTTTGGAAGCATCTTACTGAACCAATAGAATCTTAAAGCTTAATGCAGTGTTGAAATCTATGGTGAGGAATCTAAAGTTTGTCCTTCCCTGTTCAATATCTGACTGGATTCATACACTGATTGTGCATATCAATAGAGAGATACATACATACAAAAAATCTAAAACAAAGATAACTTTTTCTTGTGTTCTCCATATCCTACTCTCTGTATTTCATATGAGTCCCACACCAAATATGTATTCTTTCCTGTGAAATGATACTACATGGTTCCAAATTATTTCTGGTTTTCTATGCTTATTCCTTTTTAGTATTAAACATCCCTCATTTAGATGGGATTTTGTAATTTTCTTGTTAGTCTGGTTGTTAGTATGCAAATTTTTTTCACTAACAATTAAGTTGCAGAACATTTTGTATTTTCAATGAAGATTTAAACTGTCATTACCCTATTTTTTATCAAAATAATAATTTCAAATAAATTAAGGTACTTTGTTCATTGATTCATTATGCAATTAATTTCTTTTTGTATTCTGCACACATGCTGATGAAAGATTAACAAGCATGTACCACACATACACTAGGGTGGAGGAAGAATATTTCTCCTTCAAATTAGTATACTGAAATATACTAATTTATATACTGAAATATACTAATATAAACAAAGCAGGAATGTTTGTAAGACATTTTCAGTAAGGTATTATAATGCCTGAGTGATAAGGAATGATTTTACAATGCATGCAGAGTAAAAGACACTCAAAGTCTAGAGAAATAGACTGAAAGTCTTTCTTGCGTCAACAATACAGTTATTTACCTTTTAACTCCAACTTTGGGATATAGTTTCATTCAATTATCCAGTATTATTACATTGTTTCTGAAAAAATATTAAAATTTTTGCATTTTCAAATACTCTTTTTTCAAAATACATTCAATTGCTGCATACATGGTTTCTGTTTTATTCCTTTATTATTCTTTTTTATTATTTTATTCTGTTTTATTCTTTAGTATTCCTTTAGTATTCACTATCATAAGATATGATAGCCTAAACTTGAATATTTCCTAACTTTTCTTTCAGTAACCACAGTAAGGAAGTTGTTTTGATACAGGACACATGAAGTAGAATATTTTTATCAGTTCACTTGTTTCAGATCCAGTCTTTGAAAAGAAAACTCATAAAAGCAGGGGTGGAGAAGTCAAAACAGAAATTAAATGTCCTTTCATCTCTCAAGAACTGAAAAAATAAGAAACCAGTGGTTGGGTTGTAGCAGTCATATTCAAAGACTACAACCTAGGCGAGCTTTTTAGATAAGGTAATATCTTCTACCAGATCAATTTAATTTCTTAAGGGCTGATCCTGTCAAGTGTTAGGAATTTTAGGAAAAAAAGAACTAAACTATAAGATTGCTGGAAATTTTTAATTTTTCTAATGGTTATAGAGTTTGACAACTGTGTAGTTTATACATCATAAAATAATTTAACTGTGGATTCCTACTGAGACTTTGATCCGATTCCCAGATGCTTTTGAGTTTTTCATCTGAAATCCTATTCTATACTTTCAAAAAATGACTTTTTCAGGAAAGGATCTAATTTAAGCACCATGATTCAGGATAAAACAATTCAGGTTTTGTTAAAGAAACCTAAACATCCTCTTTTTTTGACAGCTTAACTTTCATTATAGTACTGTAAGAACACATCCCCTCTGAAGTTTAATTCTTTAAACTCAGGATTTGATAAAGAAACACCAGACACATTTTCACTTTCATCTGCTAAAGGCTTTCATTTTCTCTCCTTTCTAATACCCAGCTAGAGTGGAGTTCCTTCCTATTTCAAGTATTGCAGTGTTTGTTTCCATCGCTGTTAACAAAACCATAAGAACAATGCTATGCAGCTCACTGGCTTTAGAGGATGCAGAGGATATTCTTTCTATAACAGCCAAAAGGATGGCATTTATAGCTATAAATGTCTCTGAAGTAGATCATAGCTTTACAACAGAGAGGGAAGACATTTTCAACATGTCCAAAACTTAAATTTTCATGGACTTCAGTGTAGAATAAACTAGGGCAAGATATCTCACATACTCTCAGAACTAAATAAGCCCTTTTATTCTTAGCTTCTCAGGAGTCCTTCCAGTGAAAAGCCTAACAATTGTTTCCTCTTTTGGGTCTAGAAAGAAAGAGCGAGTCACACCCTGCACCTGTGTAAATTCCAGTGTAATTTCTTGTCAAACTTGATTTTCTACCATTTTAAGATGTATTGTTGGCATGCAGAAAGGACAGGGAGAAATATGGACAAGTTTTCTAAATGGAAGCCACAGTGCTAAGGAATGCAAGAAAAAGTTCCGGCTAATATAATTGTGTTTATTCTTATATCTCCCACTAATATTTTTTTTTTCTTTAGTCCATCTCAAGAAATACTACCCACCAGCCCACAGCCTTTGTCCTCACTGGAGTAAGTAACATGTAGTTCCTAATCTGATATCATTTACTTGTGGAAGCTCATTCAGTGTATCTTGAAGCCCAATGAAGATTTCTATCAACAGTGGTAGGCATTAGATTGATTTGGTTAGAGAGAAGAGAGAAGACATTTCATACAAACTACTGTAAGAACTGAAAATTAAGATAACCAGAAATTGGACTGTTTCAAAGTACTGAGCAATGTCCTTCATTCCTATGGCTGTGGCTAACATGAAGGGAGAAGTTTTCAGAGGTGAAGACAGGGAGCTAAGAAAAGCTAAAATTGTCATGACTGACAAAAAATTCAGAATAAAAATAGACAACTACTGAAGAGAAACATGTTCTTGATTTTCCAGAGTATTTTAAGACCCAAAGAAATGACACCTTTTCACTGCTGCAGAGATTTTGTCTATGTTTGAGGACCATAATGATAGTCTGTGACTTATGAATTTTTTACAATAAAAGTTACCTTTTATAACTGACTTTTACAGTACCCAAAAAATTTTTCTTGTCCTATAAACTACTACAAAAGCAATGAGAGAATTCTTTATAATAAAGAACATCTTATTTTTTTTCCTGCTGAAATGAAGTATTTTCCAAAAAATTATTTTAATGAACAGTAGTCCCTTTTCAAGCTTATCAAACACAGCTGCTCAGTAGAAGTAACAATGCAGCTCAACATAGATTATTCATGCATAATTTATATTTGTTCCTTTAAAAGGGAATGTTTTTACCTAAAAAAATACATAAAAATACAAAACTGATTTTTGAAGTAATTTCCCTTATTTCTGCAGTATTTTTCTCTATACAAAACAAGAAATGAGCCAATATTATCAGGCGAACAGACGTGGTAGCATATGAAAGGACCAGACAACCACCAATTAAACTGGGGAAATAATGATGAAGCAAATATTTGAAAACTCGTTTCTTTGTACTATATATCTCACTTCAAGGCGCTGAAAGGAGGGAAGGAATAAAAAACTGCTTAGATGATTTCCAGTTCTTTAGCTTTCAATGCAATATTCCTTTGTATACAAGGACAATTGTACAAGGCTATAGGTACCCTATACCCTAACTTTAAGGGGATTTTTGACATGGTTTTGCATGATATAAGGTAGCAGGGTATAAATGGAATTACTAGGAGACACATGCAAAGCAATAGTTATCATCTCTCAATCCAGAAAGACTCAAGGGCATCTGTCTTTTCTGGGTTTAGAAAAAGTCAAGTAATTGTTATTAAGTAGTTGGATGAAACGTACATTTAGAAGCATACATTTAGAAGGTGTTCTATGCATCGGGAAAAGTCAAGGGCTGCAGTTAAGAACTATTGTGAAAAACTGAAGAAATGTAGGGAAAAGCAATATATAATTCAGTACTCTGCAGAACAAGGTCTGGGTTATGACTTCCTGTTGGGATTCACAAACAAGTATTCTGTCACTATGTTACAAAAAATAAACTTTCCAGTCTTCACGCTCCAGAAAGTGAATTTTGTTTGTTACCACTGCCCCCAAGAAAGACATAAAAGACTAGAAAGAGCCTGGAAAAGTTCAAGGAGAAAATGATCAGATTAGGAGACTTAAACTGTTAGGAAAGAAATTATAATACAACTTTTTTAGTTTAGAAAAGGAAAAGCTAAAAGACAGTGTAATATGTCCAGGTATGTAAAACATGCATGCAGATAACCTTTCAAATTAAGGGAAAGAAACCTATTTATATGCTCTAAATTAGCAATAAGGAAAAAAGTTTCAGCAAATTTAATTATTAGAATAATCTATATAGAGGTGAGAATAGGAAAAAAAAAATTGCTAGAATAGCTTGTCTAGGAGAAACTGTGCAGTCACTATAGGTGAAGATTTTTTAGACTTTAGACCACCTTTAGCTATATGCTTGTACAGAGTCTTACAAAAACCAGCATCATTTGCAGAAAAAAATTGCAGGTGCTCCATCAGTAAAGTAAATACTGATGGATGCCAAGGGGAAAATTAAGCACATGACTAGGAAGGATGTGTCAGCTGAACAACCATCTCCTGACAGTTTAGTTTAATGATAAGGGGTTTCACATCACTGGGAGATATGAAACCATGTGTGTGTCTCTGGTAGTTCATGGACTAAATGGATTGTGTGCTTCTCCAACTGCAAAGGATTACAACAAGAAAAGGTCATTGTGAGGAATTCAGCAACATACATTAGTGAGAGGAAGTAAGATTTCTGCTTTTTTCCTGAGGTGAAACTTATATATAAGTTTAACAGGTTTGAAATCACAGTTTGTTCTCAATAAGGAGATACTTCTAGAGAAGCAAATTTTTTCTATAGTCCATCCAGTATAATCCTTTTAAGCCAGAAGTAAAATGGTAAAATGGCAGGCAAATGGATAATCCATTAATCGGCTTTGTAGATCTCAAAAATTTGAGCTGTTCTCTGTCCAACCACTTCTTCCTTCTTCCTCAAAAAAAAAAAAAAAAAAAAAGAAAAAAAAAACCACACACCCTAAGTTTGCCATCTCTGTCACTCATTTCCTTCTCCATTTCCTCATTTGCTCCTGCAGCTGTACAATGCATTGAATCACCTAAATTATGGGAGGCTACTTACACAACATGACATTCAGGTTATAAATTAATACACTGGGTTTAGCCACAAAAAATCAGGCAAGCCATTATTCCAGAAGTCAAGAGAGAGAACTGTGAATTGAATGCTGGAATTATTACAAGAAATACCAAAATATGTTTCACAGAAACAGTCAGATCAATTAATTGTAAAAGTCTCTCCTGGTCTCTCCCTGCTATTTTTTGTGAGCAGCTGTTGCATTCACAGGCCCAGCTGTTATATCCCATAAGCAAAATCAGAAATAGTCAGAACTATTTTTCTGCTTTATTTCTTTCTACAGAACATTGTCTTTGCTATCATTGACTTTTTATGGAATATGCTAAGTGATTTTCTGGACCATTGACTTCCCATTGCATAGGTCAGAGTGACATGGTGGTTGTTTAATACCTCATGCAAATCTCCTGTTCCATTTTTTCTTCTCTTGACCATCATACTACAATGCTGTGAAACATCAAAAGGGTCCTCTAGTTTGGAAAGCAGCATGGCAAAAGCAATATGGCAGGAAGCAGAAAAAATTGCAAACTACAAACCAAAAAGTATCCAGCTCTACATCTATACATACAGAAATAATTTACTCAATTCTTACCTCTGTAGTGTAGAATCACAGAAAGGTTTGAGTTGGAAAGGACTTTTAAAGGCCATCTAGTCCAATCCCCTGCCATTAACAGGGACATGTTCAGCTAGATCAGGCTCAGAGCCCCATCCAACCTCACACTGATTGTTTAAAGGAACAAGGCATCCACTACCTCTCTGGACAGCCTGTGCCAGTGTTTGGTGACCTTCACTGTAAAAAATTTCTCTCTTATATCTAGTCTGAATATGCAAATCCTGATGAGTGAGTTTCATAACTGTGACAATTTGGCTAACTAAATAAAAATTACATTTTTAATAGAAAAGATTGTGATATCTTTTCAGTTTGAGAAATCAGGGTCAATTTGTAGTTGCTAGAAATGCAGCTCGGTCTTCACCTTTTTATTATGCCATTTACATGCCATGAATAAGCCATGCTAACAGACTTCCCATTTCCTGAAAAATTTTCTAGACTTTGAAAATCATTACTATAACTGAAATTTTGCTTTGCAGGAACAAATCATAGACAGTGAAAGCTACAAGATTATGAGAGTTTGATTGTAGATTGTGTTTCACAACTACTTCTACTCTCCCAGAATACCACCTACCTGCAGGTATTCTAAAATCCTGAAAGAAATCCTCTAAGTGATCCTTAATCCTACAATCCTATGACTCTTTTGTTACTATCTGAAAATGAAAGCATGTGAAATGCAGGAAATTCTGAGAGAAAAAAAAATTAGCATTAAAAAGATGACAAGATAAGCTCCAAATAGAACACCCAAAATCAATATAAGAGTAGTTCACAAGCCAAGAACATGTAGAAGCACCATCACATACTGAGAGATACTAATGCAAAAGGAATTCAAAAATGAGGAATTTAGACGTAGTCAAAGATTACAATAGAGGTAGTCAGGATTACAAACCTAGATTTCCAAGCAGACTTAGAGCTTAAAGTTTGCCATCAAAAGCACTAGCAGAGAAGGGTCATCTGAGAGTAACTTTCCCAAAGAAAATTTGAGATACCTTCCTCTGAGATGGGTGATAATTTAAAAAGCATTGTGGACTTTGCAGCTATATACAAAAACAAATCTAATGGTCATCTGTCTTGGACTGTAGCAACAGAGTGAAAATAAATGGAAAATCTGTGACTCATTGTCAGGAATTGAAGTACTTTTTTCTGGAGTTACAACTTGCAGGCGCACACATGAATAACTCATAAAACAGGTAACGTAGCAAGGCCAAAGTAACAGCATGCACATCTCACTCCAAACAGTAAACATGGATAGACAACACTACAGTTGAGAAGGCTTAAATAGACACTCTAGTTTGAAAGGCCAGAGTTCATCTTTAGGAATATTTCTAGAGGGCAGAATCTGAGTTCAGATCTTAAAATCCGAATGGTCTCATCCTTAAGGGCACAGCTGAGGGAGGAGACGTTTTCAAACCTGAGCTTTAATAGGAATAGCAGCTAGTTGTATGGCCTTCACTAGCTCTCTTTTCAACTACTAAGTTGAAACAGAAACCAGCTAGTGAATGTGTCATAGCAGCCAATTCTGCAACTATTGCTGGCTAAAGACAGAACACACCTTTCTTCCTCTGGCCCGACACCTTTCTACAGGAGATTTTACTATTAAAAGGCTACAGGCTTGGTCTAGCCAGAGTTTATTAAACAGCCGAAAGTCCAATTTAAAGAAAAGGAAACACAAGCCTCCACAAAGTCACCAATTTTCCTGCAAAACACCTTAGCATGGCAGGAAAAGGACATTTAAACAATGTAAATTATATTTTAGTGTATGAATGAAGTTAATAGTATTGCTTGTTTTCCTTTCTTTAAACAGAAATTGACTGTGGAACTATTGAAAGCATTTGTTTTGTACATATGAATACAACAGGACTTTCATGCTTAAAATATTTTTCCTTTTTTATGGTAATTGCTCTTGGACCAAGAACTAGGACAACGATTTAGCACCAAATAGTAAAATTGTTATTTTATGTTATTTTATTGTTGAAAAAGAGAATGCTGAGAGTAAAACAAATGGATTCTAGTACACACAGTTCTGATGACCTTTATAGTATACTTTTGATTCTGGAAAAATAGCATAAGATATTTTAGATAATGTGACTTTCTCATTCATCTGATTCATCTGAGATGAATTTCCATTCATCTTTAGTTATTGTTGCTTCAGGGCTCTTTACTAGAGACAGTTTTTTGTTAATGGTAGAAATATATTCATAATTATTAGCAGGATCGATCTAGTAGGTCAAAGAGTTTCTGTTTCCACATACTTGAAAGAATAATACAGAGCTACGTAAGCTCAGACAAGCTGTTATTCTCATGACTGCTCTTCAACTAAGTGTATCCCATAGAGGCTGCAGACTTTGCTACACACATAAATTTTAATGAACCCTCTCATCCTTGTACTGGTTAGTGTTTGGTAATAAAAATCCATATTCAGCAGGGATTGTTCACAAGGAGAAAGTGAGGTTTAAGGAAGGAGACACCCTTATGTTAACCCTCCGCAGGCAAATCAACTTTTAGGAGAAAGCTGTAAGAAAAAGGGAGGCTTTCCTGCCTTTCATCAAAGGATAGACATCAGCCAGGCTAAAGACAGATCAACCAAGCCTATTTTAGGTTTGTGAAACTGAGGCATGCTAGTAAACAAGAGCTCCTGTGGTAGCCCTGGTTGTGGCTCCGTTCCAGGGTAATCACAATAGGGACTATATTAAGTATTTTATTTCTACGGATAGAGAAGTTGTATTATATCTCAGAGGACAGGAAAAAACACATTTCCTCTAAGAAATTTTAAGAATTTGCTAATAACACTTCAGAGTAGTCATTAAGAAAAATACCACCACATCTGACTTTCTTTTTGTGCTGAGAGACATCTTGTTTGTAACAACCGAAACCAGCCTCTTCTGTTTAATTCATGAAATAACTTTAACAGCCTCTGCCATCTGGATCACAATTAGATCCCTATGGAAATGGCCTATTATAATCTTAAATCACTATTTCTGTGCTAAGAATGTTGCCATACTACTTGCCTGTAGTAACATTACTGAAATCTTTAGAGTAGGTACAAAGAAATTTTAAAGTTTCTGAAGGATAATCACTATATAAGCAAGGCAAAATATGACCAGAACACCGTCTTCTTTTATGTCAGCAAAGTTTTAAAGGATAGAATTTCATTTACAGTCAAAGAAATCAAATTACATTTTCACCAGCTACAAAGTTTTAGCTGCAGGAATTTCCATTGTTATCTGAAGTCCTCAAATCAAAGTAGATTGTATTTGAGATGACTGCTCACTGATTTTTTTTTTTTTACTCTAATTTTGACTTTGCAGTAGAGCTGTTGTAAGCTAGTGTCAGACACTGGCCTCTTTGTCTCACCGAGGTCTATATTCTCCATTCAGCATTCATTTTCTAACAGTAAAATAACTCAGATGAAACCAATGTTTCAAACCAGAATCCGTGAATAGAGTCCCCTTGCTCAGAGGAGTATCCCAACTTACAGGACAGAAGGCTTACTAATAAGTGTTTGTACAAAAGGACATAATACTTGTCTCTGTATTGCCAGAGACAAACAAAAATTACAGATGCATTACTGTAAATATCCTTATTACATGCCTCTAGCTATTGTTTCCTTTGTTAGGAAATAGAAATATTAAACAATCCAATGAGTTCTGGAATTAATAATTCAGAGAAAGAAAGAGAAGAAATCTTCCATAAATGCTTGTTCATTCCACTTACACTCAATTCAGCAAAAGTTATGTTGAGAGCAGCTTCCTCCCCTTTCTGTGCACTGCCAGTTTCACTGGATGGTTCATGAAAGGAGCAGAAGCCAAGGTAAACACACCCCATCCTCTCCAGGCACAACTAACACTGTTAGGAGAGGTGGTTTACTGGGAACATAGTAAGGATTGAGTTGTTTATGTTAGTGACCAATATTACCCATGTCATTTATTGTTACAGCAATGTGAAAACGAATCTTTACCATAGGAAATAAGATTTTTAGCTAGGATAGTGCAGCCATATCTAAAATGTCTCCCAAAGTAAATGCCTCAGGAAAAAGATTAGGTATTTAAAGGATTTAATAACAGAGATCATGTGGAGAGTTTGAAAACCCTTGCCAGTCCTTTCTACAAAAGATGAAAATATCTGGGACAAATACAAAGGAAAAAGTCAGAGCATCTGACACAGGAGAAACGTGATGGATCAAGTTGCAGAGAGCTGCAAAAAGGGCTGAAAGCATCCTTTTGTCAGACTTCATCTGAATAAGGAAAATGTACTAGACTTACTAAAGAGAACTTGAAAAGGGACTGGGCCTGGGTAGGCAGAAATACCTTGTTTATGCTCCAGCTCATAAAAGATAGCCTAGGAATAATTCTGATACAAATGGGGTTTTGACCTTGCAGTGGAGTTCTGAAAATATCAGAAAGCAATTGGATGGCTGGTGTAGGAGTGGTGTGCAGAGAGCAAGGAATGAATGATTGAATGTAAAATAATATAAAGCACATATTTTCATCCATGCCTTGTTTCATAACACAGTGACTCACTTCTCAAACTCCAAGACAGTTCTGTCTCTGGACTAAGCACTGCCTTATTCTTTCTCTTAAATTCATACCTGATATTCATAAGAATTTAAGTTATATGATACCTTTCCACCACCTTTTCAGTGATCTATGGAGTTTTCTCCATTTTAACAGCCTAAAACGTTATGGAAATATGTATTTAGGCTAAAATGAAAACAGCTACTTTCTATCCTAATAGCCTACATACTCAGAATCTTTTAGACAATGCAGTGTCCTGTCTCTTTCCTACAGAAATTGGACATTAAATGACAAGACAAAAAAATTAATTTTATATTTAAATTTGATCATTTTAATGCAACAAAATATAAGTGACTATGAAAAAAACCACATAGAACTGTGAAACACCAGGAAAAAATCATATCAGGATTTGAGTTTTTCCCCTTTGCTGACCATATATAGAAAGGATTTCTGTGGAGCTATGTTCAGCCTCTGGGTCTTCAGCAAGGCTCTTCATCCAAGGCCTTAAAATAGAAAGTATTTTGACTCGCTGTGGGATATAAATATCGAATTCTCTGTTTGACATACTTAATTTCAGTATTATGCCTAATACTTCAATATTTTTCACATTAGGTTTTGTCCCCGTAGAAGAAATTTCTATTTTGGGATTAGGTGAAACCTCAATGAAGGTATAAATAAGACAGCTACTTACTTTTCACTTACCACAGATATCAGCAACAGTTAAGCTTTTTTTTTTGGAGGTTAGTAGGAACAACTGACTGCAACAGAAGCACCACACAGGTGTATGGAAGCACAGGTATCTGTGGTGCAGATTACAAATGCTGGTGCACAGGTCTTTGTTTGTGTGTCTGGCAAGAGAATCACTGACAATGTGACCACGAAGAAAGCCATCAGAGCTTTTTGGCCACTCTGCTGAAAGACAAAGGGCTTTGAGCTGGAAGTAAAAGCTAACTAGAGGTGTATTCATGCTTGACTATGAGGGCAGACTATGCAGACATTATGAGGGCAGTTACCTCAGAGCAGGAGAACCTGCTGATGACTAATTTTTTCTGTGTAAAACAAAACAAAGAAAAACCACTCAAGATGCCATATGGCTGCTGATTTCTCTTAGATGTAAGGATATATAGAAGCAAGAATACGAAGCAAGGAAGTTCAAAAAGATTATGAACATCCAGCACCTGCAAGCAAACCAATGATGGAAAATAAAAGCAGGTACAAGAAAGAATCAAAGGGCAAAACGAAGAGGAAGTCTTTCTGCTTTCCATGCCCCATAGTTTTTCCATTTCTTACCCCTTTGCAATCACATATTCCCCCTGCTTTATGCAGGAAGCTACTTTAGTTATTAAAATACAGCTTTGGAAAGTGAGATTCAAAATAAGAGCCATCCATGTCAAATGCAGAGCATGCAGAAAGTCCCTCTCCCAGAACATAAATATGTTTACTTTCTCACAAATAGAGTATGTTTTAATTTAAAAACTGGGAATGTTGCAAAAAGCATTGTGGAAGTCACTTTTCCAACTACAGCAAGGCATAAAGGAAAAAAGTGTATATAAATTAAATTTTGTATACATAAACAGTGTAATATGTTTAATATGCAATCCTCATTTTGGTGGGTAAACAATACTTTGTTTTTAATCTTCTTATCACAAAAGTACATTATTAGCAGGTATCAACTAAAAATAGGTACTCCAGAAAGAATATAAACTATATCAGATTATTGGTAATAATTTCCATGTTTTAGAATTCTCATTCATTTTTTTAACAATTTTTTTCTTGATAAATTAGCTTAACCATCTATTGCCATATTTTTACTGGTCTGTTATGTTTCTTTAACACTTGTAAAGTTTTCTAAATGAGTAAGTTAAAAGCAGAACTATGCTAACAGCTAATTGAAGCTTTTTAAGAATTTTAGCAAACCTGAATTTGTTTGCCTTAGTATTCTATATAATTTATTTAGTATATCAGAAAATAATAGGCATTAATGTTCCACCTTGAATGTCAATAATTTTAAAACACAGTTGTCTTATTGTCAGTGAATAGTCTGAGATCTGCATACTGAAGATATCTTCTTCTAAGTGAGATGAAGAGATATTAAATCTTCCATTAACATATTTTTCTGTGCTCTCTTTTCCGATAATTTTGGCCAAATTACAAAATAAGCAATCCTATTCTATGCACATTAACAAGCTTCTGTCTAAAATTTTCCATTCTAAAAAAACAACCACAATCTTCATTTTATTCCAACTCATACTGGAATTATTAATGCATTCTTTTCCTCTGGGTCATTTCCAGAATCATCCCTGAAAACCAGAGTATTGGAGAGCTACATTTATTTTTCATTTGTAAGTGAACTTTATGGTAATTTTTGTTCAGTGAATTCCTGACTCTATGTCTCTGCCAGTCATTGTGTTTAATTGTATTAATTATTAACAGAAAGACTGAAGGAAATTTCTACTTCTCAGGCTTTCTTCTTCAGAAACTAATAAAGAATTCAAGGACCTTTTTTGAGGACTACAGCAATCTTTGGGAAAGCACTTTTAAAAGCAATAATATTTTTAAGATAAAGGCAGAAATGGAAAATCAATTTCTAAAATGGTAACATTTCCCTTAGGGAAAGAATCCAAAATTAGTAAGCTGGTGTAGCTTCAGAAAGTAGGTTAAAAATACTTTCATGCTTTTTATTCCTTGCAATTATTAATCCCTATGAAGTTAATGCATTTGCATGGAGACTTCTACAGAACCTGAAGTGTTTGATTTAAGTTGAATAAATGTATTTTATTTGCTGAAAATGGATCCATTAAAAATTTCTCCTTTTATTGCTTAAGGAATTTCTTCTCCCCCAGTTTAAAACAGCCATGACAGAAATAAAAACACCATAAATATGCTGCCAGTGACAGCAAGCACAGAAACAAGAGAACTGACATTGATTATTTTCTCACTCTGCCACCAGGCCTGCTTATGACACAACCAGTGGTGTATGGACATCAGTAGATTAATCATGAAGGTGTGAATAAGGTGGAGGTGCATATGTTTGGTTAGAAAAAATCGCATCTGGGCCATCATTTGAAATTCTGTTATTAAAGACAGTCCACCAAACAATTCCAACAGTAGTCCAACCCTCCTTTTTTTTCCTCATTACAGTTCTTATATACAATGACTCCTTGCTTTGGAGAATCTCATATTTCACTCCAGTATGTTAGTGGTGTGAATACAGTATATATATTTATGCCTCATTTTTTTTTTTTATATTAACCAACTTAAGATGAGGTTAAACCCCTTTATGGAAACTCCAGGTATGACACTTGACTGGTCATAGATTAAATACATAACAAAACTGACAAAATTGCAAGGCAAAAAAAATTCCATTTGTATTAAAAAAAAAGCAAATACATCTTTTAGATGTATTTTGCTCCCAATTATATTGCTTCTCAACATATTGGAACAACATGGACCTTGAGTTCATCTCACAGCCCAGGCTTGGGTTAAGCCAATTTGTGAGATTTAACAAGCTAAATTTAACTGCAGAAAAAAAAATCTTGGTCTATAACTAGAGTTTGTAGAGCTTATGTTTTAATTAGAGTTATTTTAGAGTTTCTAGTGGCTACAGTGGCAGACTTAATTAATTCAAATTCACCTAAAAGTAGCATAATGCCAGATTGCGTCTGAAGAAACCTGGATGATCAATCAGAAATCTTTAAACTGTCAGTTGCCTTAGCTCTGTTCAAAGAGATGACAGACATAACACCACCACATTAATGCCACCAGAGAGAGCACTCAACAGCTAAGAGGGGAAAAGGAAAGCAGCAACCCATCTTTGTCACTTTGAAGGGCTTAGTTGTAGATAGGATGCATAGAAAAATACTAGTACATGTATACACTCTGACCTCTGTGCAGAATGGACCTGAATTAATACTCACTGTAATTTTCAGGATTTAGTACTGCTGGCATAATATTCAGAAAAAATGTCACTGCAATAAAGACAAGTTAATTTCTTGAGTAGACTCTGTCGAAAGAGACTCAATTCTTCTTCTTTTAGGAGTATTTGGTACACTCCAAGCTTGGGGTATAGTAAGGTCATTCCAGCATTTAGATAGGATTTGCTTTCACTTCCATTTTGTTCTAATATTTGTGGTCATCAGTGCCACACAGGGGAAAAAAAGGCATCAATTACCCGGGAAATTATTCCAAAAAGCAGGCAAAGCACAATAGAAATCATCATCATTCTCAATAACATTCCTTAAATGTTTGGCAGGAAAGACAAGTTCTTTTCACAAGAAAAATGTGGACAGTAACACCTTTCATAAGGAATGTTATAAACTTCCCTGAATCCTCAAGAGATAGAACTAACCTAATATTCACCTTCTGCAATGAGTTTGGAAGTGACAGCCCTATTAGCAAACTAATTAGCAATCCGTTTTACATAGCTAAATTAATTTTCATGGCTTAATTATAAACCCTTTATGAACCTAAAAATTTCAGATGCTCCATTTTTAATAAGAAATGTTACCTTAAAACTCATCATAGTGAACTACTAATTTAAATTTCTACAGTGAGTGATGCATAAAAATATATTAATGACTATATTACAATACCCCTTTTAAATAATAAAATACCAACCACATGCATTCTTCATTGCTTTTATATTACAGTGCAAATACAACTGTATTTTAATACAAGTATGCAATTAAATTTTTGCAAATTCACATTGCTCTGGAATCTGCTTGTAATAAAATATGACTGGATTGTCAGGATATTACTTTCAATAGTGCGAGCATTGCTCATTCAGCACAGTCTCCTGAGGGATACATCCAGCTAGAAACTAATGTAGACAATTAAGAGTAGACCTGTAAAGCCAAAGAGTTGGTGATAAGGATTTCATGCCCACACTATACTTATTTCAGCAGTGGTGGGGTTTGCTTTCTAAACTTTGAGATAACTCTAGCTTGGCCTGACTGAATGACAATTTGCACCTGAAGCTGCACCTTGACCACATCTTCCTGATTAGTTTCATCCAAAAGAAAGCCAAAAGGGATACTGAAAGGATTGACTAGAACTGCTTCAAAATGCAAACCAAAGCATAAATCGAAAATGAGCAGATTCACCTCAAAACAAGCTCTTGATCCAGACATAAATTGGACACACCCTTGAGATCAACAAATTGACCTTTTTGTCCAGAGACTTTTTGTTGAAATCTGATAATAAAATGCAAATTTCATACTTGTTACTGCTGAAATCAAAATCTCAGGAACCTCTGAGGACACCAATTGCTCTGTAGAATCAAATAATCAAACCATTCTTATCTATACCCTTTGATCTAGAAAAGAAAAGGATTTGACTTCAAATGAAGGGGGGGAAAAACCAACAGACAGACCCCTCAACCTCTTATAGGCTCTTAAACAAATGAGTAGTAATAACTCCCTTTCAAGACAGAAATTCCAACAGTTTGGGAGCACAAAATGTCCACTGAAATTGCCTCTTGCATATCACTGTCATCTTATGAAGAAAGTTACCTCTGTGACGGTGTTTCCTAATTCACTCTAAAAGAACCAAGACCTTCATGGCTGGCAATGGAGAATTTAGATAAGGTATAGGTCAGACTGCCTGGAAGAAGGAAGGAAGAAAATGCACTGAAATAACAGTGACAAAAAGTGCACAAAGAGACAAAAGGCACAAGAAAATGCAAAGAAAATAGACCATGGAATGCCCAGGTCAATTAACCCAGTGGGTCAAAAATAAAGACAGATCTGGCCTTGGTCCATTTCCTCCCTCAGTACTCCAGACTGAGCCATTAAGAAGAGCCCATAGATTTTCCATTTGTTTCACTACCATTTTGCAACCAGACCCTCCTCCTTTGACTATCCCTCAGAGTCAAAACACACAGCTCTATCTACAGCCTCTTCTAAGCTCTCTACTCCTTCTCTGTGGGAGGCCAACTAGGTTTCTCCAAGAGAACTCACATCAAAGCTGAAGTACTATTTCATTCTTACAGAAGGCATGGTTAGAGCCATGATAGATTTGATACACACCTCTGGATAGTTCTTCACCAGGCCTAATGCCCTGAAGTCTTTGGACAGCTTGGGCAGTTGTTTATTTCAAATGTCATTCAGCATTTCCTTTCCTTTGCCTGCTCTTGGCAAGACTGCCAACACAGTTCAGAAGACTCGGGAGGGTAAGAGACATTGTTTCCTTACAGTTGCCTAGGAATGTATCAAAGAAAGACATTGGTCCATAGTCTTCAAGGAAATACCTGAATGCAACAGACCCCCTGTTCTCAACTCAAATAACAGCCTGATGCTGGGTGAAGAATACTCCTTCAGCACAGTCAGCTGTGCTATGACCCAGTCTGTCACCAGCGCAGAGTAAGGTACGCTCTTCTAGCTAGCCCAGACATTCACAGACTGCTGTATGTGTGCATATCCCATTCTTCACCCCCAACAGCAAACTACAGCTGTCCACCCTTTGATCCAGGCAGCATTCTTCTGCCCCCCTCAGAGCCTTCATCCCTGTTTAGAGAGATTTTTTACTGTCGTTAGAAGAAAAGCTTTTTTCTTCCTTCTTTTTCTATGCTGAAAAATGGCCACTTGTTTGCAGGTACACAGAGAAAAAACTTGCTTACAAATTTCAGTTGATGATTGCATGAAATCAGCAAAAGATTTTGAAGATTTTGAAATCTGCTGCCTGTGAACTACATGTAAGAAAAATCTGATTTTGTAATCTGAGTCCTCAAAAGCTGTGTTTTGGAAAAACGGGTACTATAATACAAGTCTTCTTTCACACTAGAAAAATGTTACTTTTCCTCTCTCAGTCAGCTTCCTCAGTTAGAAATCTGTTAAATATGAAATTGCACATATGAATGTTCCAATATTAGTATTTCTCTTGTGGTTTTTCACCTCCTAATTTATAACTTAGAGAAAGTTAGAATTTTGTATAATATTTTGCAGTTACTTATTAATTGTTTAACGGGTCAATGTTTCAATCAACATTTTTGTATTTTTTAGCAGCCAACAAAAACCACAAAAGTTTAATATTTCTGAAAGGTATGTCTGATATTTCAGAGTGCAGTGTAGAATTCTACATTTTAGTAAACTCTAATTATTCACACAGCCTTAAAGATCTTGACCTTTTCAAGTGGATCTAGGTTTTCTGATGGAGTGACGCTAGATTTCTTGTCACTGGGTTAAGACAAGTGACAGAGGTCACTGACATGCAAGAGCATCTTGATGAGCCTGAAAGGCAAAGTTAAGAGCTGAATTTAAACTCTGTCCTAACCAAGGTTTCCCCCTTTGTTGTGAAGAATGTGAAAACTGTTCTAATAGAGACAATTTAAAAAAGCAGAAATGTTGACAGTAAAGTTAACTTAGATGTACTTTTGTAGCCCTGTTATTTTCCACCATGTCGTAAAAATATAAAACTGAAAAACTGATCTGAGAGTCTTACAGCTGCTATGGATACATGGCTGTGGCAATGATGTGTTTGTTTCCTGATGAACTAGCAATATAAATATATCTGTTATTTACAAGTATGTTGCTTCATCTATCAAGGCTGCACAGAACAGACTGCACTAAGTAGGTAAGTGAAGCATGGCAGAGAGTGATAAAAATGAAAAATTACTCCCACTTCAGTTATGCTAATTCTGAGCCATGTTTACAATGTTTACAACCCCTTTTAAAGTAATGCCTCCAAGAATAGAACTTTAATGAAAATTGCATCATAATATTCAAATTAAAATATTCCTTTTCAGCTTATTTCACTCAAATAAAGGAAATTCAAAAGCCCAAATAAAAAAAATTTAAAAAAAAAAAAAGCTCAAAGGATTTTAAGTGCCCAACTCAATAATATAAAGTACTAATTTATCTGGGAAGAAAAGGTCTACACGATTACAAAGCCCTATTTCTGTGACACCAGTTGTATAATGAGAATGGCTCTTTGGTAGTCAGGACTACCAGTGAAAAGCATTAGATAATTACCCAACAATGGGATGCAATAAGTTTTAATATTTCCTTGGATTTAGCTCCTTCAGATCCCTGTATAATAGTGGAGGGCAATTTAAAGCAGGAGGCTGATTAAAATGCTTTTGAAAATTGCCTGGAGAAGCTTAGGCAGGTTCTTTTGCAATAAGAACAATAGTCCAGCATCTTTCATGCCAGGGTTTAGCAGCATGGATAACCCCAGGCTTTCCCCAGGTATACTTGTGGGGTAATTGTCAATAGGTGGAAGCAGCTGCCATCTGAAACATCCTTGATTTAACTGAGGAAGCAGAGACCAAGATTTGTGCCAAAAGCAAACCTTCCAGGACAGTAGCATACATAGAATATGAAGAATAGTAGAATATGGAGAATAGCAGATTTTGTAGAATATTGTGTTCTGTATATTCTGTCCTCACAGCTGATGATGCCATAGGAGGAAAGGTGTTAAAAGCTAGACTTCACAGCAAGGCTTCTCTGCAAGCACTGCTCCTGTGGCTACAATAGATAGATGGTTACAGAAACAGATTACTTCCTGGTCTTTGGTGGATTTCCCCCTCACCAAGAAGACTGGTGTCTGCCTCCACCCTCCTGGGATTAATGAATGGTGTCAGCTTCATGCAGGGAGGAAGAACAGATCTAAAGGGCCAGTGTGCTTCCATTCTGCCAAAGGCCAGGGCAAAATCAGAGCTGGAAGGCCTCTGTACTTCTGCAACGATGCAACACACTCAGAATCTGAACCATTCCTTTACATGGAAATTCAGTATCTACCATATTTTCCCATGGCTGTAATGACAAATATTTGCTCCTTTTATGAGACTGAGATAAACTTCCTTCAGACCAGGTGACAGGCAGACACTGAGGTACATAATCTGCTGCTACCCTTTGGCCCAAGAGAGAAGGACGTGAAGCTGAGGGAGTGTTTTCTGTGGGGTTTGTCTTTTGTGTGATGAGAAAGGAGTGGGTGGATTTCTGACAAAACCATTGAAAGAGGAGTTGCTGTGTTTGTTATCTACAGGTAAATATTCTGCTCCTGCAATTTTCTCTAACTTTATGATTCTGTCCCAGTTGTGTTAACAAAATATTTCATTACTATACTTTAGAAAAATTTTCTGACTCGTAAGGAAATACTTGTGGGCTTCAACAACTTTCCCACAGTTACCAGAAGGGACTCAAGTTTATTACATTACTTTCTTGTGCAATCCAGAGCTCTTGAATTCAGGCAGGTTTTCCAAACCCAGAAGATAGATGACATTTTGAGGAAGAAAATGTGGATTCAATGTAGAAGATTTAAAGCCGGGGGGGAGGAGAAGGAGGATATATTGCATCCCTTTTAGTATTTGTTTTATTCATACTCGTTTTTAAGGTGCAATATATTTTTATTGTTTGCTTTAAGTCTGGGGAGGAAGCAGACTTTACAGACAGCAAAGCTTTGTGGAGTAATCCAAATTCCACTGCAATTTGGCATGTGGAATGTAGCATATCTTTTAAAACATACAGAATATCTTTAAAGATACTGATTTTTTTACTATTCCCCATAAGTTCACTCACCTAGGAATTAGGCCTCATGCTTTTACCATTCCTGGGTTCTCTTCTTAAATCAGTCCCTAGGATTCAGTGCATACTGCCAAAACTTTGTATTTTCCATCCAGAACACAAAAAGTGACAGTCAAGAAAAATTTTATTCTTACCTAAGTTATTTTTATTATTATCGTATTGATTTAAAATAAATTATATGAGAAAAAAAATGTAACAAAATCTGTGCATATGGCTCCCTTTTCTAAAGCTGCTACTACAAATTAAGTTTATGTAAGTAACTCCAAAGTGATTATTATCTTGGCCAGGTTTCAGCTGAAAAGTGCCCTTTTCTTTAAGCCTATCATTGTTCTTTTTCTTTTGCTGGCTTTGGTCTTTGTGTTTAAACCAGATCCGTGGAGGAGATCTAGACAAAATCAGCAGTGTTTGTTATCCTTACACTGAAGACTTCTCTGGACAATAGTTCAGAAGACAAAAAGTACTCAAGTTTGTTGCCTAACAATTCTTAGGTATCAATAAACATTTCATAGAGTCTTGAATATCTCCTTCACTATGCAAGTATTTCAACTCAATCTAATATTCACTTTGTATTAAGCAGAGGATCCCAGTGACAAATAATAACAATTCCATAGGGAAAAAAAGAACCAAAAACAGGCACTGAAGAAGCAGAATTAAATTACTTGTTTTGAAGGTATTTGATATACAGGATATATTTCATACCAATGCAATCTATAATTACTTGCAAGATCTATTAAGTTTAGTAAATTTAGTAGATCTGTTATTACAAATAATTTTCTTTTTGGAATATCCCATCTGAACCAATTAAGCTTATGAGAAATGGGCAACCCACTCTGCCTACATAATTTTTAGACTCTGCCATTACAAATTTTGCTTCAATTACATAAAAAATTAAGATTAAATTATAGTTTATTTCATTGTTTACTCTGTACAAAATTAAGATGTGAAGCATATTACAGTGGTTGGGGTCATGAAAGCATTGGTGTACTGTCAAACGTTCCCATTCTTCAGAGACATCCCATGCTTCAATAAACCTACCTGTACCGACAATGCCTTAAAAGCTGTTGTCCATACACAGTGTCAGCACCATCTCTCAGTGAGTTGGCAGTAACCTCTTGTCACCCTCACTTTTGTTGGCTTCATAGACTGACAACAGCACTTGAGTTGGACCTGGGTTGAGACAATAGGCAGAGGTCACAAACAATGAACATGACACACCTCAGCTGTCTAAGTGAATTAAAAAGCTTCAAACATGCATCTGGTTGTTATGGTAACCATGCACAAATTAAAAAATCCTTTTAATATACTTTTAACATAATGTCTCCTATGATTTTACATGGTTTTCTCCTTCGTGACACCTTCCAAGAACAGTTATACATAGTTGCTTTCACATATTTTTAATTGGGGACAATAAAACATATAAATCATATTTTCAGAACACAATAAAAAACCTTTTAGACATAATTTAAAATTATGTTCAATTTGTTACATCAAAATCTGGCAAGGATTTATGGCATAAAACCCAAATTTCTCCAGCCTGTGTTTTTTATAGCAAAAACATTTTGCATGACTAATTTAAGCATATTCCATTATTGAATTCAAAATCTGAAACTGTTTTAGCTAAATAATACAGATGATAATTTTCTAATGCATATTGCATTGCACCAGTGATAATACAATTACAGAATCACACAATACATAAAGATTAATTGCTGGACTGAAATTTGTGAATATCTAAGAATCAATAACTACAACATGACCTAAATTTCTTAAAAGAAGAAAGATCTCCATTCCAATGCAAACTATATTGTTCAATGGAGCTAATTTTCAAAATCTGAAGACCATTACTTTGTAGGAAAATAATCAAGCAAAGATATGACTATGTGTAAGTAGCAGCTAAAGAGAGATATTCAAAGAAGATAGGAGATTAAAATATTTTAAATTGATATATATTGATATATAAATTGATAATATATTGATACATAATTGATCTATATTGACATATCAAATGAAAAAGGAGTAAAATGTTTAGGGAAGTTAATCTCTGGGAAAACTCATAGGTAGTAAAGGTAAAGCAAATGAGAATGAAAACTTTTAAAGTATACTTAGAGCAAAATATATCGTAATAGTGGTATAGTCTCACCGCTGGATTTTGATATTCACTATAAAGTTGAAAAGCGTTTCTTAGCTTTATGATATGTGTTTAAAAGAACACAGAATGAGGTATTCCAAGGAAGATCCTGGATGTACACACAAACAAGGGAACGAGATGCTGGAAAGCAGTGCTGTGAAAGGGAGCTGTAGGTCCTGTTCAATGACAAGCTGAATCTGAACCAGCAGTGCCCTGGCAGCCAGGAGGGCCAGCGTTGTCCTGGGGTGCATCAGGCACAGCATGGCCAGCCAGGCAAGGGAGGGGACTGTCCTGCTCTGCACTGGGGCAGCCTCACCTCGAGTGCTGGGGGCAGTTTCAGTCACTGCAATGTTAAAAGGACATTAAGTTGCTAGAGAGTGCCCAAAGGAGGGCAATGAAGATGCTGAAGGGCCTAGAGGGAAAGCTGCATGAGGAGTGGCTGAGGTCACTGAGAAGAGTGAGAAGAGGCCTCATTGCAGTCTACAGCTGCCTTGGGAGGGCACTGATCTCTTCTCTGTGCTGACCAGTGACACGACCCAAGGTTTAGGTTGTATATTGGGAATAGGTTCTTCACCAAAAGGGTGGCTGGGCGCTGGAAAAGGCTCCCCAGGGAAGTGGTCACAGCACTTGACATAATTGAAGAAGCATTTGGACAATACTCTCAGGCATATAGTGTGACTCTTGGTGTGTCCTGTGCAGGGCCAGGAGTTGGACTTCAAAGATCCTTGTAGGTCCCTTTCAACTCAGAATGTTCTGTCTTTCTGTGAAGTAATTTAAAGTTTGATTTACAGTGCACTAGTAAGAGGAAATTTCAAACAGTCCTGTGAAGTTTAGACACTTTTAAAATTGAGCCCTTGGTAATTTACATCTCAAAACTTCTGGATGAGCATATTGCTGGTTTCAGAATTGCAGGAACATTCAAGAGGCCTGAAAGGATGCTGGTGCTCTGCTGATACTCAAGAAGAGTAATGGCAGGTAATTATAGGCTTGGTAGCTTTCCAAAAAACCTCGGGGAAAAAAAAGAAATGATGATACGAAATTCAATTAATAAATACAGAATAATAATTTATGACAGCCAAAATAATTTTACAGAATATAGGTCTCATCAAACAAATTAATAAATTTTGTATGAGACTACAAGAATGAAAAAGATAACTGGATGGATACAGTATTCTGAAAAGATATTTGAACCTCCGTTAATTATTACTGATCTTGTTTAAGAATTATCACTACAAAATATCAGTCTGTTCTGCATGACAGAAACTGAGAACTGTTCAATAGTTATATATCAGAAAGCAGCTGCTTTTGTCCTTTGTCTTATAACTCAATATTTTAGTAGCATTCTTCAGGGTTTATTTTCAGGCTTGATGTTATCCAAAAGAATAATTAAGATTCAAATGTAGATATACATCTACTTATAATAAAAGGGTGGCTGCCCCCCACTAAATAACAATAGCATCAATGTCATCAAGCTTGCTTCCTATTCGAGCACTCGCAAAACAAATGCATTTACAAGAATAGGAAACATTTATGTCAGTCTCACAAGTAGCAGAATAGTGGTCAGTAAAGATCCTTAGAAATTAGAAAATGAGACAGAAATACATTGTCAGGTTTTTTCATTAATCATAAATGAAATTTCACAGGTATCTTTACTGAGCTTGTTTCCTCTCTTACAAATGCATAAAAAAACTGGAAAATGAGATGAAGCCTCATGTGAGGCAGTTTGCTGATGAAATGTATAATCCAGCCTATAAAAGGTGAGGGCTGGCTGCCAAGACCTTACAGTAACAAACATGAGGCCTAATGAAATGTAATGTATATATACATAAGGCAAGGTACCAAAGCAGTTAAACTAAAAAACATCAAATCAAACAGTCAATGGAGCTTTCAACATCACAAATACCATCTATTTTTAATTCTGCCACCTTAATTATTTTCCATACAGAAGGCTTTGAATCCAAAACTTTCAAAATTCAAACTGAGACAAAAAAAAAAAAAAATCTTGAACACATTCAGCCAGAAGGCTTATTCTGAGATAGAAATACAAACAATTGAAAATGGGGAGTGTATTGGGAAGTGCTGAACAATATGAAAAAGAGTTTTCTGGTATCACCTCTGCTCTGCTGAATGTTAGTGGAATCATGCCTATCATCCCACTAGTTCTTGGAGATTGTCTTCATCTACTGGCTCAGGGTGCCCAAACATTTTAACAATGTCAGGCGAGCTCTGATTTTTCCACCAACCTCATTCCCTTTATTGCATCTTTTAACAGCTGTATAATGAATGCTCATTCAAATGTTTTAGAAGTTTTCTGTGATTCTCATTCACATTCAGACCTGTTACTCTGAAGACAGGTTATCTTTCTTTCTTTTAAAACCTAGCATAGCAATATTAAGTGACAAACATCACCATTTTGAACTACATTTACTATGTCCCAAATCTCCTAGTCAAAAAAAAAAAAAATTAAATTACCTTCATAATACATACATACAGAAGGATTGACAAAAAAATGAAGCAGTAAGCTGATGCTGAGTATTTAATTTGAACTGGTGGGAGGTACCCTTGATTCTGGAAAAACTTACAATTCACTAATGTTGATAAAAAAAAAATTGAACTCATGGATTAAAATGTAAGTCAGAATACCAGGTCTACTAAAAGGAAAGAATAACTACAAATGCTTTGGATACTAAAGTGAGAAAGACAATTTGCAATATAACATGAGTCACCTTGGACAGAATATTAGAACACCTGCAAAAGCTACAGCGTGAAGCAAAGCTATCGAATGGCTGTCACCTGAAAAATAATGCTTGGCAAGAGCTACCGTGAACAGCATATTAAACCTAAGCTGGCATTGTAAAATGGAGAAGCAAAAGACAAGCACAGTTGCATAGGAAACATGGAGAAGACAATTTATTATTTCAATATGAGCACATGAATATTAGAAAAATGGTCAACACATTAAACCCACAGACCAATTTCTTACCACCCTACCACAGAGGCTGGGCGATAAAAACTTCTGTCATACAAGCAAGTTAAAGGTGTTGGGGCACAGATATTAACAAGATTTCTGATCAGAAATCTGTGCAAAGACTGCAGCTGACAAGCCAACGAGGTCATGAGCATAGGCCCAAAGGGTAGAGACCACTCCAGCCAAATATCTCAGCATGCTGGACTTATGGAAGAGGAGCAGCCACAGCAGAAACAAGTGAGAGGAAGTTACTGCTGAAAGCTAAACTCTGAAATAAATAGTCATGTAGCTACAAAATAAATTTGGTTAAGACTAATCTGGATTTCTCTACTTCACTTTGCCCTGTTTTGCATGAGCTCAACCTTCTGAAGTTGTCAGTCAGCTGAAAAAAAATTTCAGGGATGCGTGGAAGGACAGATGCAAATCAAAGGAAATAAATAAATACTATTTTCCCCTATTTAATAAGGAACCCTAGCTTAATTCCCAGCCTTTCACTGCCTGCTAAACCAAAATTAAAATTTTGAGGAAAAGCAACAAAAATGACTGCACCAGCAATTTATAAGGCTGAAGCTCTTTCTCCATAGAAAACCAGAATCACTAGAATTGTTCAAGAGAAGCTAAGAGAGAGTTTGTATTGATTTCATCATCATGTGCTTAGGGAAGAAGAATGGCTCTGCAGGTTTTCTCCCTATAGATATCCACAGCAGAGCATGAGAGTCAAGTGACAGGAGGAAAAGGAGACCTGTCACAAGATTCTTGGTGGCTGGAAAAAAAAAAGAGATAGATGAAAGAAGAATCAAAGATTTTTTGAAAAGTTCAGGTTGTCTCCTGACTGTAATACTGTAAATACTGAAGCATTGAAAACTGAGAAGGTTCATAAAATCAGACCCTTAGTCCACTTCTTTTCCCCACTTACCACAATTGGCTGCACCTGTTTTCCCAGTAAAAATGAATTCTGATTAACATCCCACAGTGCAACTCAAGGCAAAGATGGGAGGGAGAAGAAATTATTGAACAGAGCTAGTATTGATACACATAACTAAGCACACTTCTACAGCTCTGTAGTTCTCTTTTCATGTACCTCCCACTGACTCCTCTCTATGCAGGCACCTCTCTGTCTGTACAGGTAACTCTTGCTAATTTATCTCCAAAAAGGTTATCTGGGATGAATACATGAAATGCAACCGGGCTTTGGCTCTGTGTTTCAAAAATGGAAACATCAATTCTAATAGGATACTTAATTCTTTAAAAAAGTGTCATAGCATCTTTTGTATGGAGATCAAGCATTCTTGGTGTCAGTGCAGCCTGTTTGGTAAGGGATTGTGTTCAAAGGTGCTAGGCAATTTCAGCTCTCCCTGTCTTCAATGCTGTAACAGACCTCAGCATGCACAGGGAAGTTCTTGGCACTTCACAAGGATTGGGACAGAGTGAGAACATTAGGAGATAGTTTGCTTTCTAATATTTTAGGTCTGACTCATCCAGACCTGACATTTACAGCCTTATAAAAATATGAACATCTTCAAGAGCAATTAAAAGAGAGACAGTATAAAAGAGCTATTTATATCAAAGAGAAAAAGAAATAACTTTGTGTTGACTGTCTAAAAAAGCGTGACAAAGCCTAATTACATTTATTCAAAATCTAGCCCAAATAAAATGTCAAGATGATGGCTCTCTTTCAAATTTAGAGCTGCATAAGGAACATACAGGGAAACAGACTGTAATATATATAACCAAATCCAAGTCTGTATTAAATGAAAAGCTGTTAAAAAAAAGGGAACCATTTTCATAAAAGTAACATCATGACAAATCAGAGGAAAATAAACATCATCTTCTTGCCTTCAAGAGGACACTAATTCAGTGTCACTGACTAAAGAAGAGTACAGGGACACGAGGAGTGAGGGATGAGGCAGTGGGGAGAATTTCTTAGAAATTTTTAACCTTCTTAAACAGCATGGGTTTAAATGGCAGCAGAAGCACATTAACCTAGGTTCTTAGTCAAATTCAGCCGCTCAGGTTCACCCTCAAGATCCCCTGCAGAACCAAGCTCAAGCTGTTAACTGAAGCAAAAAGCCAAATTGCTGTCTCTTCCCTGAAGTAAAGATATATTGCCCAAATTATTTCCACTACTGGAGCAAAGGAAAACAAGGGCAAGTGAATGAAAAGAGCATATCTGAAAGTGTTCAGAAATCCTGAGTGAAGAAAGTGTGATAGCTATAGAAAAAAAGAAGAAATTAAGAACAGCTCCTTAACTGGTTCTCGAGTCTCTATTGCATATACCTTCTCCTTGCTTATCCTCCTACCAGCTAATTTCATCTCTGAATCAATTGCTGCCTGTCCTTATTTTTCTCTCCCCTCCCTTCTCCATTGGCAACTGGGTTTAATTTCACAGTTCATAACACTGGCAGTCTCCAAACTCTTCGTGGTTTGCCCTCTAGAGGCTCTCAACCATTTTATGTACCACAAATGAACACAGTACCTCCTCAGGGATTAATCCTGCTATCTTTTAGCTGAGAACTCTCCCCATAGAAGAAGTCATATTGCTTGTTTATCTAGAGAAATATTACAAAGCCCACAAAAAAACCTCCAGTGTCATCATTAAGACATGCTCTAATTAGGATTGAAAGAAGTAAATCAAAAGTCATTACTATAAAGCTGCTTCTTTCTACATACTCTAGACGAGCCATCAAAAACATACAAACATGTTGAATACCAGTATTCAGATAGCATCTCTGCAACATCACATAGTAAAGGGAAGGTTTATTAAAACAAGGAACTTGAGATCTCAGTCCAATTCTAATTACAAGCTCACACTTAGTTCTGTAACTGCCAGATGTCAAGTCAGAGCTGCCAAAGTGAAGCAGAACAGATGGCATAGACCCATTTAAGGCTCTGAATTTTGAGAATGGGTTTGGGGAATTGCATAGTGGGATTTTTATTGTGCCAAATAAAGTACTAACGGATTTTTCAGCATCTATAGGAAAAAAATTATTTCAGGACAAGTAAAAGACAATCCAAAGTCTCGAGCAAAATTAGCAGATACTTAAACTCCAATTTTTTTTTTCTCTCTAGTGGGAATTTTTATAATAAATCCTCCTTTCTGAATAATTTGTTGGTTTTAATATTAAAAAAAAATCTGTAAAACCTCAAGTCATTCCATAAAGTCTCTTCATTCCTACAAAAAGAAAAAACATAATGAAGTGCTTTAATACTATAAATGAATCTTGTCTCTGAGTGCAGTAGAGAAATGTCAGACTGAAAATTAAAGAAGTTAAATAAACAAAAATTATTTTCTTTTCCCAGTGCTTGTGGTAGCATTCACACAGAAATCTTATACCTGGTCTTCTATTAGCAGTTTAAAGGACTTTTATCATAGACAAAATGGCAAAATATAACTGTTCATCACTGACTCAAGTTCAAAGGAGAAGTTTTATATATGTGCCCTCTGAAATCACCAAATTCTTCTTCACCTAGAAACAAAATCCAGAGTGATACTGAGGATCTGCTTCTTCAGTTCTAGTGGGAGCTGCAGATGACCAACACTTCTTAAGGCTGCGTTCTACGTGGCTGTTGAAGAGCTCTTTCTACTCTAATTCAAAGTGACAAGTGTTAAGGATGGCTTTTGACACATGAACAACTTCAGTCCAAGAAACTGTTGTATTGGGTTTGCATGGCAAGCTTCTGGTGGGGGATGGAAAGGCAACAGGTAGCTTCCATGAGAAGCTGCTAGAAGCTTCTTTCATGCCCAACAGAGCCAATTCCAGCCAGCTTCAAGATAGAGCCTTCACTGGCCAAGCCCAAGCCCATCAGCAAAGGTAGCAGACCCTCTGTGATAACTTATTTATGAAGGAAAAAAAGTTATTGTGCAGAAGTAATTGTGGCCAGAGAAGAGAATATGTGAGAGAAACAACTCTGCAGACATCAAAGTCACTGAAAATGGAGTACATGGAGCTGGAGCAGTGATTCCCCTGCAGACTGTGGTGAAGACGATGGGGAGGCAAGCTGTGAGCCTGTCGCCCTGCAGCCCTTGGAGATCTGTGAGGTGCAGACATTCACCTGCAGTGTGTGGAAGAGACCCATGCTGAAGCAGATGAATGTCCACAAGAAGGCTGTGACCCTGTGGGAAGCCCACACCGGAGGAGGCTCCTGGCAGGACCTTTGTACCCATGGAGAAAGGAGCCCACGCTGGAGCAGGTTCACTGGTAGGACTTGTAGTCCTGTTGGGCCCCATGTTGAAGCAGTTTGTGAAGAACTGTAGCCGATGGGAAGGACTCATGTTAGAGAAGATTGTGGAGGACTGTGTCTTATGGAATTGACCCCATTTTTGAGCAGGAGAAGGACTTCTTTCCCTGAGGAGGAAGAAGCAGCAGAATAAACAAGTGATGAATTGACCACAACCCCCATTCTCATCCCCCTGTACCTCTGAAGGAGAAGAGGGGGAAAGAAGCAGCGAATCAGGAAAAAAGTTAAGCCTGGAAAGAGGAAGAGATGAGAAAAAAGTGGGTTTAAGATTCGTTTTCCTTATTATTATTCTACTCTAATTTTGATTAGTAATAAATTCAATTAATTTCCTCAAGCTCAGCATGATTTGCTCATGACAATTTGTGATCCTTCCCTGCCCTTATCTCAATTCATGAGCCTTTCATTATATTTTCTCTTCCCCATCTAATTGAGGAGGGAAGAGAGAGAGTGGCTTTGCTGGGTGCCTGGCATCCAGCCGGGGTCAAACTACCACCAGTGTGAGAGTAGGAGGCCAATTGTGTGCCACTGTAGTGCTGGTCTAGACAGTGTCTGCTCAGAACATGGCAGCCAACAAGATCATACCATTTTCCCTAAACAGTCTGAGTTCCTTCTGTTTGAAACTTGCTTCCCTTGAGACCCTTTTTATCTCTTCATGTCTGTATCATTGCTACGCTGCAGTACTTAACCCCTCAGCCATCTTCCCAGAACAATGTTTGAAAATGGCCATTTTCCTTTATGAGTCTGTGCAACATCAAGTGCTCAACGTTGCAAAGTGCACAGCAAGGCAGGGGCAGATGACAAGAAACATACTCCTAAGTGTATTGAAGGATAGGTCAGTAAGCTCATATAACATGCTGGGAAAGAATTTAGAGGAAGGATGCACTAATGTACTGAAAATAAAACCCTAGGCCTAGTTTTCTTCTGCTCAACTTTCAATGTTTTTCTTGGAAACCTGGCTGCCTTATAGCCTATTACTCTGTTTTGCAACCATTAAATCCCTCTGTATAATCCAGTGCAATTCAGAGAACAAGAAGCCATAAAAAGAAAATCCCTCTTCTCAAGAGGGTTTGATTTTAATCCCTTCTTGCAAAGAAGGTATCTATGCACTACTCACATTCTAGGCAAAGTTTTCACTTTTGTACTTACATTCACTCATTCTTTAACAGAACAAATGAAAAGCTTCAAACATCCTTTCCATTTTTATTCCCCAACCTCAGTCTAATTGTGAGAGAAGGGAACAAGCTCCAGACTATCTCAAAGCACAAAAGAATGTGTAGGATTAAAAGAAATAAGTGGATAATTATGCAATAGAAAAACAGAGAAATTATTATTATCATTATTATTATTGTCTTTAGCAGGGACATAAGGAAGTGAGTCAGGCTGAGGAGCTTCTCAAGCAATCAGCCTCCACTCATGGTTCTCTGCTGTAATTGGTGAAACAGATTTAGGACCAAAGACTTAGGTTCACTAATTTATATTCTCTTCATTATTATTTTAGACCTTATCGAACTTAGCCCTAAAATGGAAAAGTTTTCCTTTAAAAATGGGGATAGGGAAATCAGGGAGAATGATTAATGATATATCATCAGAGAAATATCATCTGATATATAATCAGAGATTAAACAATGAAAATATAACCTTTGGGGGGGGGGAATGAAGGTAGAAGAAGAGGGGAATAAATTAGCTAAATTAGCAAGCTCTAAAGAGAGATCTGCTTGCAAAGTAGCTAACTTGTCTTTTTATTCACTAAACTATCAGGCTACACAGGCTATCACACACTTATCAGCTGTGTACATCTCAATAACACAATCCTTTCTTACTGAGATTTTCAAACAACCCTTTAAATTTTCCTTTCTTCTCCAACATCTGAAAGAGATTATTTTTAAACAAGTGAAGCAGCTCAAAAATGTGGAGATTTCAGAGGAGTTACCAGTAAAATACCCTTAGACCTGAAACTCAATATCAATTTTCAACCTGTGCATAATGAAGGAACCAAATATACCAGCCAGCCACCAAGAGAGGAAAAAATGAGGAGAGTTGCATAGAAATGCAGGAGGAGAGTAAGTATACTTCATTAAGAGCTGAATATAATTCTTCCCCTTTTTTTTTTTCCTGTCCTACCAATAAATGGAGTTTCAGGAAAAGAAAAAAGTTATCTTCCTCATGCTCCTCACACCGTACAGCAATTAAGCCTTTTCCTCAGTAAGTGCTCAACTTCTTCCACACTGTGGACCAGATTTGCCATGTTTCTGCACTTTAGAGAGCCAACTGCAGCTATACCCCATCAGTATAAAATGAACTAAGTCAGTAAAGTTCTTTAGCCTAGTAGCCCATGAGCCGTTTCTCCCACTTCTGGTAAGACTCATTTACTCCATGTCTTTTGCCATCTGGCACAATCTAACTGTACCTTACTGCCTCACCTTCTTATCTTCTCTCCAAGTCTCATTTACAAATCTTTGCTCTTTGCCTTTCCCTTCTGCAGTTTCTCACCTGAATCTTTCAAACATTTGAATCTGCAGAGCATTCTACAATGGAGTAAAGTTATTGAAGGAAGGGTGAATAGCATCCAGCAGACTGTTCCCTTAAAGCTCATAGGATCCATTCATAACTCTTGTTTTTAATCTGAGTTCCTCTCAAAGTGGTGCATTTACACACTATTCTCATTTTCAGGGTACACACCTAAGGTCTCAGCCTAGATTGGTCTAGGTCCTAGATTGAATGTCACAAGAGTCAGCTTGAACATCTCATCTGCCTTAACCATTACAATGTTATCAGTAAATAACAAAAAAAAAAAAAAAAACTATTTCATTCTAAAAAACTGTCAGATCTACGGGAGACTTGGATATAATTAGTTTCTACTACAGCAAAGGGAAAAATGTGTCTTGAGTCAATTCATGTAATTTTATAATAACCATTCAGCATGAAGCTTCTGTTTGCAGATTTTTTTTTCTTAAATTAAATACATGATGAGGTCACTGGTAGTTTTCTCCCAGTTTTTGCACTGATTAGCTATCTTGAAGATAGTGAAGATGTTCCTGACCCAGAAATATTAATCCCTGCACATGAATAATTTCATCCAAGGTAACAGTTCTCTATTTCTAAAGTAACTTTTATATTCAAGCATTCATAAAATCATAGCCAAAACCAGAAGCAACTAGATCCATAAATGGGAAAAGCAGTAAATAACTTAAGATTTTACAGATTGTAAAGCAGTCAAAGTTTCTCTAAAACAAATGTTCACTGAAAGCTAAGATGAACACAGCAGGATAATGCAAGGTCGTTTAACAATATCTGCCATTTTCCTGGTCTGTCACCCAGTTGATGCTTCTGCTGCCAGAATAGTGAAACTGTGGAAAGTCCTATTTAAAATAAAAATTCTAGTTTGCATTGAGAAAAACATTACATATTGGTTTGTCATGTTATATTACTCCAATAACTGAATTTCATGGTGCTTTTTCTGTCAAATTACATTTTTTCATGACAGCAACAGTCAATTAGTCTAATTTTGTGAAAAATATGGGAGGAATGATTCAAAGACAGAAAAAATCATACAGAAGTGAAATTATTTTTAAATTTATAAAAAAATCTTGAAGAGTAATTATTAAGAAATAGGCATTTTGATTTTCTAAACTCTAATGAACTTGAAATTAACATTTTCCATTGAAACCCTGTCTAACATATACTTGTCTTCCTGCATGAAGCTAGAGGTTGTTATTCACTTTAAATTATGACACAGAGGCACTTTCTGCTGAAAACAAAATGTGACTTTTTTCTGTTTTACTGATTGCTTTTGAAGAGAAATAAAATGTCACTGCTTCTCATGAAATTTGCTGGTAACTCATGTGAATCAGAAAGATATTTCTTTTTCTCAGTGGGAGACTGAGGTCTATGCAACCTGCAGTAGAAAAGAAAAAAATCCTTAGTTTTAGTTATAAAACAAAGTTGTTTGGTTGCTGGATGAAAAAAAAAAAAAAAAGAAGAAGTCAAGAACTGGTTTTAAATTCCTTTCAAAAACAACAAAAAAATAATGCCTCTCAAAATACCCAACAAAAACCTCCAGAAAACAACTTTACATATTTCAATTAGTTTCTACAAGTTACAGACTCCTTAGTGCAGGGATATGTTCTACCCCATATCTGCCCAAGATTTAGATTGTTATTCCAGCATCTCCTGCTGAGGACTAAGTTTGACTCCTGCTTGTTAAAACCTAGCATGAAGCAGACAGGAGCACAGTAGAAATCAGCATCTCAAAACTAGTTTTAAGCAGAAGACTTAGATTCATATATTTTAAAGGACATTTCACAAATAAATTCTTTGTTTTGTTTGCAATGAAAATTTCTGACACCGTTGTATTCCTAATGTAGATTTTACTCTGTGAAAAGATTCACACAAAACAAATAACAAATGCCAATAGTTACCATCAAGTGACTCTTCCTGAATCTTCATTATTTCCACTATGTACGCCAAGAAACAAAAGGTCAAGGTATCAGTAGCCTCCTGCAACACCCAGATGGAATTAAAGGAAAAAAGCAGAACCATGATCTTGAAGACATGATCCATAAAGGTTGAAACTGATAAAAAATCACATTTATCTCCTTTTCTCTCCTCCAAGAAAATTTTTTCTTCAACTATCTTATCTAATTTCAGGGAAATTGTAAAACTACAGCATTCCATTTACTTAGACTTAAAGTTTTCATCCCGATTCCATTTTACAAAGCTGAAAATTTTCTATTTCCAGGTTGGATGGTTTTTTTTCCAGCAAAAAGTGGTGTATTCTATTCTGTTTAGAGGAGTGTATTCAGCCATTCCCTTCCACTACACTGACATTATGGTCAAAGTTTAAACATTTTATAGTTAAAAAATAAGACAAAAGGAGGAGAAAATGTGATTATTCTGGATTTTTTTTTTCTATTCAATTTAGTGAGGAAGAAAAAAAAAACAAAATTAATTTAAAATTACATATAAAGCCTTTTTTCCCCTCACAAGGAGTTTCAGAGAGGAAGATACAAGCTCTGGTTAGCAAATACAATCAGCTCTGAACAGAAGGTTTAGATCCCCTCTCTGGAGTATGTTGAGCAAATATTTCTCTCTATCACCTATGATCCAACAGACACCATCTTCCTTGGTGATGTTTCTATTTTAAATTTTCCAGCTAGAGGGTGTCCAGAGAGGTAGATTAGTTTTTCAACTTTTATTCTTCAGCAAGCTTTTTGATACTCCTCTGTTCTATGTCAACACAGTACCACATGAAAAATGCTGGACAAATCTAGCCTTGCCCTAAAACAGCCCATGGGCCTAATGGCAGAGCACACATCATGCAGAGGTGGTCACAAGAGTCCAATTGCATCAGCATTCACCTTTGCAGCACACCACGTTTGGCTACAAGCTTCTCTTGTTCAGCTTGAAAGCACAGTGTCTCCATGTGCAGAAACATTATGCTTTCCCTAAGGCTTTACTGTGAAATTCCTATTGCTGCACGTGGATTTTGGCTTGGGAATAGTATAGCCATGGTGAGCCCATATCTGAAATCTAACTCCTTGCACCTCACTGTGCATAAGCTCCACTGACTGTTTGACATGATAAATGTGATGCGTTAAATGTTTCTTAAAGGTTTGTAGGACCAGGGACACTGAACTACAGCTAGGTGACTAATCCTCTGACACTTAGCCTCTCTTATATGAGGGTTTATTTAAAAATTTTACTGTTGCAAAGAAAAATGAAAGGGTTCTGCCAATCCTTGATTTCTGATTTTTTTCAGAACTTTGTATTAAATTATAAGTGCAGTTGCTACCATAAAAACATGTGTACCCCGCTGCTTTATATTGCAAGTAAAAGTAATATTTTCCAGTGTAAATTCCATGTGCTCTAGAAGGCAGGCAATGGCCACACCAGCAAATTATTCTTGACAGATTATGATCCAGAGCAGTCCTAACCACAACCTACACTTACAGATTTGTGAGCCTTTCTGGAGACAGCAATAAGATAACTAGCATAAATCTTTAATGGTTTACCTACATTGCACACTAGCATGTAGCTCAAGATCTCCAAACAAACCAGTTTGGTCAGTATCAGATACAGCCTAAGTATCTTGAAGTAGAGTAAATAGCCCCCAGGAGCTTTGTGCTTCCACTTAGCATGAGCTTTAGTACATAGATTAACCTCTAGTTTAACACCTCACCGTTTGTGGCTGGTTCTTTTTTTTTTTTAAGGATAATAAATGTAGGTTTTGTCTTTCTTTAACATCATAGCCAAAATAGCAAACAAAAGACATTTTAAATCCATCAGACATTTCACCACTGCTGAAGGTCACATTACCAATGACTGAGAGATTGGAAAAAACATTGTAAAATTATGTGTGGTCACATTACTCTTCTATTGACTGATTTTTTTTGCAAGAATGATTTATGAAACTGTTAGGAGCTGAATACGTTAACCAAAACATCCCATTATAGCTTTTATAGTGCTAATTAGCTATCACTAGTGGACAACACAGTTAATGAACAAATCATGATTAGTTATAGATAGATTAATTCAGCCCAATCATTTGTTCCTAAGCATTTTATTTCAGAAGCAATATAACTGGAAATACATTGGCTGGTGTCATTGTGTTCACCCTATTCTTCAGATAAATACCTATGCAAATACTCTATTTTTCCTGTCTATCAAATCATTCAGTATCAAAAGCTTTTATCATCCTATAAATTATACTTCTTATGATAAAATTTGCTTTTATAGTGGAAATGCTTTTCTTCTTTGTAATTTAGAAGACCCATCCCTAAACATCTGCAATGAGAAGGATAATGCAACTAAATTAGTGGCAGCTGTAACCCTTAGCATAGCAAAGATTATCTTAACCTATCTGTCAGAATTTCAACCCCTTTTTATCTAATTGCTTGTTCTTCTTGCACTAGTCCCTTCAGCATAACAATTAAATACTGCATTCTCCTAGGCAGTCTGCTCAAGAGTTGATTGTGCTCAGTGCTTCAGTTGGGAAAGAAAAAAAGGGGATAAACCTTGAGAAATGTGTTTCAGTTATTCACAGAGGATAACACTAGGATATAGTATGGATCACTTGTCTTCAATAACAAATTAGTAGTGGTATGAATCACTAGTTGAAGATCAGAAATTATCACACTTCAGCTGCACCCCACCTTTCTCCTTTTTTATTTCCTAAACTGCAACTAATCATTTGGGATCAGATCATCCCTTGGTTTAAGGTAGTATCTTGAATTACAGATAAATTCCTGTAATATTATGAATGCACCCTACCATCTTAACACTTCCTCAAACACATTCCTGACTTCCATTTTAATATGTGGCATGATCCACTGTTTAGCCTAAACACATACCCACTGCATAACTTTCTAAAATAAATGGAAGTTCTACTGGAAAAAAGTCATTTTCTACTATGCTGTGTGGTAAGAACAGGCCCATAGATGAAAGGCTTCTCAGAACCAGACCGGCAAACAAGAGGCCCTTTTTACTCTTATAGCTAGTGGGTATTGTCTTAGCTTATAAGATCTTAAATCAAAAAATCCCACAATTTTTGCTTCAGAATTCTCAGTTTATCTGCTTAATACTACCACCTGACCCTTCACTGACTGCAGTCTTCATCAAAAAGGAAGCAGAGGCTGTAGGACTCACACTACAAACTGGGACTTAACATTTATAGCCTTTGCTTACAGTCCCCGTGCGCTATGCTGTGGAATTACACTTTAATAAATGCTTTATCTGCTCCTCTGTCTCCTTTCCAAGAAAATCAGTTAAGTAAGTAAGTATACAAGCCAAAGAAATGGAAAAACTACATTAATTCTATCCCCAACATTGAAAATTGCCAGATTAGTCCATACTACCTTTCATTTAGAAAGTATAAAGAGAAAAGAAATGCAGCACATATTTGAAACTATCTGTAAGTTGTTGTAAGTTGTGCTTTGCAGGCATATCTATAATAGCTGTATAATTCTACTGTCTGTAAAATTAAGTTCCTTCATGGCATATTTCCCAAACCAGCAATTTTGTATCAACATTTGTTGAATCAGTATATGCTGGATCCATACACACTCTCAGAATCAGGTATTGTGCTTCCACGAGCAAGCAGCCAAAAGCAGTTCCCTGGAACACTTACCAGCTACAGGCAGTAGTCTTCAGACATTCACTCTGCTTTAGACTCAAAGCAAAGACCTCAGTTTATATCCCCTTCAGCATTTTCCCTGGCCCTAGATTTCACAAATGCCAGTCAGGTAGTGGGTGTGCTCAGTCCTGAACTAGAAGTCTTGGTCCTCTCAGCTGTACAGCCTGGCCCACATGAGACTTGCTCCTCGAGCTCTTTGCTGATTCTCACCTTCTGCCCTGCACTAGCCAGCATAGTGAGAGCAAGATTATCACACGCCTGTCTCTGCTAATTAACACAACTATCTTCATCTTGGCTTAGCACCTATTTAAGTATGGAAAACATGAGAGAAAACCAGCAAGATCCTATTTAACTTTGACATCAAACAGAAAATGCTTCTACAAAAATAAGCATATAGGATTTTAAATTTATGTTGAACCCAACTGAGAATGAAACAACCCCAAGACAGGGATACAGCAAAGTAGGTAACAAATGATAAAAAACAGAAACACAGAGAGTGTTAACACTTGAAAACACCTAAAATCTGTTTCTAGTGAACAATAAATACACATATATATGTGTGTGTGTGCATGTGAATGTATTATATGTATATTATGTATATTATATGTATATATAAAAATATACATGTATATATAAATGTGTGTGTGTGTGTGTGTGTGTATGTATGCATGCATATAAACACAGGAGGGCCACCCTTGCTCTAGAGGCATCAGGGGCAACATCACCCGTTGGTCAAAATGAAGGGATTCTTTTGTTCTGCTCTGCGCTGGGGCAGCCTCATCTCAAGTCCTGTGAGCAGTTTTGTGTGCCACAATATAAAAAGGATACAAAGCTATTAGAGAGTGTCCAAAGGACAGCCATGAGGATGGTGAAGGGTCTGGAGGGGAAGCTGCATGAGGAGTGGCTGAGGTCACTTGGTCTGTTCAGCCTGGAGGAAAGGCTCACCAGGGGAAGAGGAGGGACATGCACTGGTCTTGTCACTCTTGTGACCAGTGACAAGACTTGAGGGAATGGCATGAAGCTGTGTCAGGAGAGGTTTAGGCTGGATATGAGGAAAAGGTTTTTTCACCTGAAGAGTGGCTGAGCACTGGAACCGGCACTCAAGGGAAGTGATCACATCACCAAGCCTCTCAGAGTTCAAAAAGCATTTGGAAAATGCTCTCAAGCACATGATGTGATTCTTGGGGTGTCCCGTGCAGTGCCAGGAGTTGGACATCAATGATCCTGATGGGTCCCTTCAGAATTCAGTATTCTATGATTCTATTATATACTTTTGCAGGCAGACATATTATGACTTCTTTTGAATCTGGTCCATACAAATTCAGATTTTTAAGAGTACCTTGGCCTAAGAGTTGCTCTTTTTAGTTTTATTTGGTTGTTTTTCTTTACTAGTCGAATTTTATGGTTCATTTGAGTGTTTGCCAATAAATATATTTTCAGGGGCATCTGTTGTCATGGTTTGCATCTGACACCATCAGAACATCTCAAGTGTTGGCTTCAGAGGGCATTTCTTTTTATTTGAATAATTACAAAAAGGGATGGGCAACAGCAAGATTTTTTATTAATGAATTTTTAGTTTTGATTTCTAGATTGTTCACCAAACCTGTCAGCAAGAGCTGCAGTGATAAATCACAATGAGGAGGGATGGTCCTCACTCTGTGAATGTATTCCTTTTCAAGACCCTATGACCGCATCTGGTCAAGAGGATGGAACACTGAAAGCACTCCTTCATCTGCTCCTGCATTTTATGTTGCTTTTATACTGAAAAGAGGTAGAAAAAATATTAGGAGCCCTTCCTTTTGAAGACTACTATGTTAGCTGATGGAGATATGTAGAAAGGTTCTATTTCCTCTGCCCATATGGGGACACAGCCAGCACACCTGTGTGCCAGAAAGGTCATAAGCAGCTGTATCTGCTAACATATCCATAACTGCTGAACAAAAGCCGAGCCAGCCCAGGACTAGTGAATTCAGAATGGTTTGACAGTACACTTCAGGAGGATGCTGTGGAAGAGCAGTGGGGTGTATTTATGGTTTTCACCTCTGTCATCCAACAGAAATTGTACTGAATCAAGTACTTAGAATCAAACACCCAAAGATTTTGCTTCATTTAATCTTCGAGTGAACTAATACAGGTACAGTGAGACTTTACTATTTTGGAATAGCAGCACCTGCACAGGAATTAAAGATGATTTTAAGTAGCCCATTTTGAATTAACTTATTTACTTTTTCCAAATTAATTTTTATAAATGCTCTGTTGCATACAAGCCTTTAGACACATGTCTGATGCTGAGTGATTTCATCTGGACTCTAGTTGCTTTGGTGAAACTGTCTTAATCACTGATATATTTATCATTGGCAAAGAGCAAGGGAAGGGAACACAGATTCTCAAGTACACCAGAGGTATATGAGAAACGGATGTAACAAAAGCAGCAGATCAGCTTACCTTATAAGAGATTACAGGCTACAATTATATCATGAAAAAGGGGTCTCTCTACACCAAAAGTTTTGTGCATTCGTGGCTTGGCTTGCCCATCCCCACCTCAGCACTGCCATCCTCCTCACTGAAAGGCACAGAGCCATCAAAATAACAAGACCCACTCATCCCTAATCATTAACATATTTGACATGCTTCACATGTTTCACTACAGAAATCAGACTGAATGGATTTTCCTGAGGGTTTTTGCTTAAGTAAAACCAGGAGACCAGAACTAGACCCTCCTCTTTTTCAGAGATAATATCAGGAAGAATTGAACCACAAATAACATATTAATATCTCTTCTTCCCTGAGTAAAGTGGAGAATAAAGCCACAAATTCATTTTATTTGACTTGTATTGAGCAAACCAGTTTTTGGTTTAGGTTTCTGGTGTAGGTTTGAGTTGCATGTTTTATTTAGTACTATGTACATTCTAACAGAAAAATAAGCACAACATTCCCTCCCAAAACCCCAAAAGTTCTAGATAGGATATGCCTCACAATAGCTGGAGTTCCTAGCAATGTTTCACAAATAAATCAGATGGGATATTCTATATTCATGGGGCTTGTAACACCACTTCATGGATGTGCCTATTGTATCCCAGTTGTGTTATACTACTTTTGCCTCCTGTGGCAAAAGAGTCAGCAGCATTATACTTTGTTATTGCATTTCAAAACAGTCTTAGCATGTCAAAAGTCATGTCTCAAGTAGGCCAGCCTTGAAATAGCTGGACAAAAAGGACAATAGAAAGGTCAAAAGTCTTTTACAAAATAGTAAAAGTCAATCATTTTTGGACACAAAGTCGATTGCCCTTGGGCAACGCAAGGGAAACCTAGAAAGACTGCTTGGTTTGTTGTTGCTCTTCATTGAACTCTGCTACTGCAGGACTGCAGAGTCACACCCAAAAGGAAATAAAATATATTTTTAAAAGCCCCAATAACAGTACAACAAAACCACCCACTTCTTGCTGACAGTAATTTTCAATTATATTTAAAGCTAAAACAAGATAGAAGGAGGTAGGTGAAAAAAAAGAAAACCTCCCACTACAGAACATAATACTGGTAGATTATTTTATTTTCATAGAATCACAGAATCATTTAGGTTGGAAAGCACCTTTAAAATTATTGAATCCATCTGCTAATGTAACACTGACAAGTCCACCATTAGACCATAGGCCCACGGGCCACATCTACATGTCTTTTAAATACTTGAAGGACTGGTGACTCAATCACTTCCCTGGGCAGCAGTTCCAATGCTTGACAACATTTCTGTGAAGAATTTTTTATCCTAATATCCAATCTAAACCTCCTCTACTGCAACTTGAGGGCATTTCCCCTCTAGCTCTCTTTCCTAAACATTTTCACCTAGTTTGTATTCTCAGCATCATGAATCATAATCAGATAACTAATACTGACACCAGTAACTTTGTTTGAAAACAGTGCAAAAAATTCTTATAACAAGGTTCCTTAAAGAAATTCAGAAACTTCTTATTTTTCCCAAACCCTGAGTCAGATGCAGTAATGTAATAGATGTCAATATTTGTTTCAGTATTACACAGAGATAAACATCTGTGCTGCAGCTGTGCGTTTTGACATGCCGTTCAGACTTTTCATTCAAACTAGGCAACCAGAAAGATTTAATTATAGTAGGTAATTTTGTCTTTAAAAAATCCGGCTAACTTTTATAAGTAGGAGTGTCACGGAGCAAGTTGAAGACCATTAGAAACATGATCCTATTATAACAACAACAGTACAGGTCTCTCTAATTGTTCCCTGCTGTTACAAGTGGAAGGTGAAAGTGTGATAACCAGAACATGTGCATTAGTTGTGTTTGAGTATTTGCAGTTACTGCAAATTCCAGAACTAATATCTTTTAAAAAACAGGGTTCTTTTTCAGCTTCCCTTTTTTTTTTTACAAATCTTTAGCTAGAATCAGGAATAACAGTCATGAAAGAAAAGCTTTCAATAGGTTTCATATCCTGTCCCTTGATTACCTTCTGGCACAGCTTTTCAAGTCTGTTTGTACAATCCTTGGGTGCACTGTGTGTGATGTACATCAGTCTTGAAAATTCGATCCTTCTCATCAAAGCAAGTAATAACACCCTAATTGACCTATTATTCCCACCAGCTTCTTTGTTCACTGAAGCTGTATATATATTCTGCCATGTCTAAACTTAACACTGAATTTATGTTTTATTGCTGTTTCTTGTCTAAGTTGATGAAAACAAAATTAATTTCTCAGTCAGTAAAAATCCTGCAGAATTAGGAAAAAACTCTGTGATTTGTAATACAACTTTTTTAATAACTGTGGAGTAGCTATGAAATCTAGGATTTATGCTTTGTTTACAATCTTTATCTCTTATCTAATGTGAGTCAGGACTCATTAAACATTAACCCATTCATTAAATGACATCTTTACTGAAAAATGACTTTTTACTCCCAGAAAAATAAACAACTAAAACCAAAACAACCTGTCTAGATATTGTTGTGATTAGCTAGATGTTAATATGTAATATGGAAAATGTTGAACAGTGTTTTCCTCTATGTAGTTAAAATAGAAACCCTCCAACTCACCAGAGAGGAGGATGTCATAAATATCAGGCTTGAGTTCAGAGCACCCAAGACAGAGCTCACTTTGCTCACAGATGAGAGGCCAAACACATCTATACAAGGAATAGAGCCCAGATCTTAGAATTTCCGTTCCCAGAAAATCATCTCCAACTTTTAGTCAGTTAGGCTTGGCTTTGCACATGGAGAGACAAAGGTGTAACCAACTTTTAATGATCCAGACACCTGCAATACAGCACTGCTAGCAGCTTGTGACTTACCACATCTCCTGAGTCACAGCCCAAAGTCCCAGATGTGTAGACACAACAGAAGTAATGAAAAATAATTATCCTGTAAAAGTCAGTTGCAAGAAGTTATGGTATCCAAACATCCCTTCAGCACCAAGGCTGCCCAGAGGGTCAGACAGACATGCCTTCATCTTACAGTGCTCCCTTAGTGCATCATAGAGAGCACAAGCCTTGGGAGGCCTGGTGTCTATTGTACCAAATCCCAGACAGTGTCATTTATCCACAGATACAGGTGCCAAAAAGTCATTGTTAAAGCATGAAGCTAAAGGTTTTGCCAGAAATTTAATTGAGACAGGACAGTTTTCTTTAAATTGGTGATGGTGGTAACTTTGTACAGGAAAGCTACACGACAGGCTGTTGGCCACTTGTCTCAAGGAAAAATGTACCAAAAAAAGAAAAAAAAAATCAACATTCTGGCTATGGGGAACTGAAGCTCAGAATGGGCCAACAAAAGTTCACTTTCCTTCACTGGAAGAGCAGCTTCCACAGAGTATATGTTATAGAAATAAGATCTGCCTGTTCATCCTCACTATCTGCCACCTAGTCTCTCTGGCGGTTTGTCTGTCACTGAGATTTTTTTCTTTTCTCCCTGTTGAAAGAAAAAAATCTTCCCTATTACTTCATCTGTCTCAGCAGGCCACTGGTGTCTCTGGTCTTCTTTCTCTCAGCCTTGGAAAACCATATCATACCTTCAGCTATGTGGCATTTGAGAGGCTGATGGATCATTTCTCATCTTGATCATCAGAATATTGTATTTTATTTAACCAAACTGGACAATTTCTTTGAACACCAGAGCTTGCCAGCATCTGCAATAAGAACTTTCTAGTTTACACACTCAAACTGTCAGGTGGAGTAACTGTCATGCTGAGCTCGGGGCATGTTGGATGGCTACTCTCTTAAACTCCATTTCACATTAATGTCTGTAGCCACAGCTTTGTGTGTAGCCAAAGTTTTAAGGAATACATGGCCAAGACAAGTGTTGATGGTGCTATCAGGAATGACACAGATGTTGAAGACAGGCAAATAAATAATTAATTGCATGCATATTCATTAATATTAGAGGATATACCCCTGGCCTGTGTCTTCAGTCAGAAAAGTGAAGAAAGTGCCTCCCCACAAAATCCAAGTGACAGGCTGGGCATCTGTGACAGGCTAAGACCAGGAACAGCAAGGAAAAAAATTGTACATGATACTGCCAAGTAAATTAGCACAACTGAGGTCAGCTGCTATGAGTCACTGAAATGGTCCTCCCCTGACATTCTGGAGAAGATAGACAGCTTCCATGATGGGAAAGCAAAAGCACCTTGGTCTTCAATAGCTAGGGCCAACTCAATTACTTTATGAGTCTAAGAGTCTGCTTCTTTTACACACTCAGAGGCCCCCATTAATAAATGCTGTTTTGCAGTGAGTGCCCAGCACACTAAATGCTAACAGTGTTAGTGTCTCCTTAAGGAAGATGTGTAATTTTCCTATCTGGAGTTTCCTTATTGTTGGAGCATACGATATTAAAAAGGAGAGGGTGGGTGGACTTGTTCTGATTAATTGAATTAATTTCCGGTTTAATTAAAATACATTATGTACTACATATTTTATTGCAGAGCTTCAGAATGACATGCCCTCAACAAACACATTTCTATTATAAGATTTCCTTCAATTAGCACCAGGACAGAAAGCTTCTGAATGCAGTGTACGGCCAGACAGGACTCAATGGGAGAAAGAGAGGGAGAAAGCCAGCATGAAAGCCACTGGCTTCAGGAAGAAAACCAAACAATGGGTGACTGTTCACTGTAGGACTTACAGCAGAAGCCAGTACTGTGCTGCTTACTTGTCCCTCTGCCAGCCTGCTGGCAGCCTTGTGGGAAACATAGACAAGACATTAAGGTGCTGGCTGCCTCCTGACCACCAGATAATCTGAACCTAAAATCATGACCTCACCCATGGGTCTTGCCTGTATTTTGAGTACCAGCAATGCCAAGGTAAAATAGTCACTACAGACTTGGGCTAAAATTGTACTAATTCCTCATCATCAGATCTTGAACCCTTCACTGTTCCACCTCCCCCCAAAAAGCAGATGGCCACTTTTACTGCAAAGTGGTTTCACATTTATGATTTCTGACACAGCACATATGTACGGAATTCATGGCTCTGTTCTACCATCCACATTAGCAACATTAGCATCCTCACCACTTTATGATGTCTGAATTTTGGAGAACTGCTTCTCTCTGCCAACTCTCTGTCCTCTGGGGATCGTTTTTTATTGTTTTTGAACTGGTTGGATGAAGGCAAGAAAACAAGACTTGAAAAGAAAACCATGGTGATTGTACAGATTGCTAGAACTTGAAAGTAGGAAGAAAGTGAATATCATTGCTCCCCAGCATTTAAACATGGGAACAAATTCTCTCTCTGTGTAATTGCAGAGCAGTTACAGGTAACAGACCAGGTGGTCTGAGCAACATGGGAGGGCAAATGGAGACCTGCCAAAGCACCCTGCAATGCAGGCAAATGTAAGCATGCAATAATAAATAATAAAAACAAGGTGGAGTTTACTGCTACTTCCAAGCAACACAGTATGGTATCACTAATGAGTGAATTTCCCAGAGAAGGTAAGAATTTTTATATTCAAAAAATTCAGCAGAGGATAAGTTCTACTGTGTAGCAAAGCCCTTAGACTACAGGTAGCATGCCAAAGCCAAAGAACTCTGAATCTCACCCTGAAATTTTTAGTGGAGAGATTCTACAATCTTTTGACATTGAACATATAATATTTTCTATATTTAGAGATGTTAAAAAAATATCTTCTATATACCATAACATGACAGCTGTGCAGGTGGAAAGATGAGGCACAGAAATATTATTTCAAAATTTTAGATTCTCATGTAAGTACTACAAGCTTGACGATCCATAGCCTCATATACTGTAATTGTGTAGACAGGTTTTCAGCTGAAATGCTACCCAATTCTACTGGATACTCTCTTCCCACAGAGGTGCAAATTACTATATAAGCAGGAGACAGGGAAGAATCATGACCCTGTATACTTGAGTGCCTTTGATGGGGAACATTTTCAGAACTGTTTCTGCTTTCACAAAATATTTAGCATTTCATTTCCTTTCAAGAGGCATTCTGTGAGATTTCAAAATCTGAGTGTAATTACTGATGTGATGCAGCCATCTGAAATTTAGGAACAATAAAATTTGGAAGAGTTGATGCTAGTCCTTCTATCACCTAAGCTGTTAAAGAAGCAGCAATTAACACCATGTTGGCACATCTAAATCACAAAAGCACATCCTGTAAGAACAGCAAAACTTTTACTTCCTCCCCTTAAATCAGCCCTTGCAGTGCTTACTGTTTAAAGGCAGACTGCCCAGAACAGAGGACCAACAGAGTAACTGCTGAGACAACAGGAACAGATGTAAGAACAGTATGCAAATTTGCACAAGGACCTCTTCTTCAGTAGTGGGACAAATTCAATTCAGCTGTCGATTACGTAGTTGAGCAGATCATATTTGATACCTGTTATTCCATAACGGACGGTGCAGGAGAAAATAACTCTGAGACACAGAAAGCATCAGATCTGAATGGTAATCCAGAAGGTGGGTGGGTTGCAAACCAGAGCTCTGCACTAGCAGCAGGATATAACATTTCTCTGCTCTTTTTTCTCTTATTTTTTGACTTCCATATCCTTAACTGTTTACTTCAACTTGCATTTCTGACCCAACTCTTAAGCTTGCAAAAAGTAAACTGACAGGTAGGCAAAAAAGGACAGTTAGATTTAGCTAAATATTTCCCTTCTGAAGCTAGATCACCTGCAATTTTGCTTTACATTATGTCTTTCATACACAGAGCAGCTATTCCATGTAGAATCCTATCAGAGAGAGAACAGCTGTCTTCAGTAAAGCCAGAGAAGCTTCCTCCAGTGTCTATCATTGCCAACTACCCCATGATTGCTGCTTTTTGATTGTCACTCAAAACTCTACCTTTCTAGTATTCAGTTTTGGTTCTATTTCAATTCAAAGGGCCATAACTACCCTGCAGACTACCATATGGTGTAGGGATCTGAGCAAGCTTGAAATGAGAAAGCCTGAGTCTGCCAGACAAGTACACATGATGCTCAGCAGAGGATAATTTATCCCACTTCCAAGAAAATAAAATTACCCATGGTACGTCTTGTGCTGCTGCAGCAAGGTTTCAACCAGTACCCCAGTCACCTCATTTAAAGCTAGGGTGGGAATCTATAAACAACACTGAAAATTGCACAGTCTCAAACTCAGATGCATTTCCTTGGATGGATTTTATAACAGTATCTACTGCCACAGAAAAACAGAAAGGCAGAAGGAAGCTTCCATCATTAAGTATTCAAATCCTTAACAATTCTTTGGCATATTCAAGCCAGGTCACTCCAAGAACTCATGTGATGAATTGCAGTTTTGCTGTTGAGGTGTTAAACACAAAGCAGCTCTTAAACACCAAAACCACAGGCAGGTTCCACCACTGCTGTCCTCTTGGGGAAGAAAAGTATTGAGAGCACTTAAGGAATTTACTTTGTTTTTGAAGATTGAACTCTCCTTCTAAAGTCTGCCCACCTCAATGTGATATTTAAACAGTAAAAATACTCTCACCAACCACATTTTTCAGTCATGCAGCCTTACAGGGCTACATTCAGTGACTGAGGGAGATAATTTTATGCAGCTACACACATACACATGCACATATATCTCTCTATCACATACAAAAATATATATATTTATAAAATAAAAGAGACTCTAGTTGCATCTGTAGAGACCAATTGCCACAGAATTCAGTGACAAATGCTGCAAATGGCACAAAACCAACGGTACTGCTCAGTGAAGTGAGCAACGAGCTGCATATTGATGCTACGATTCAAGAATACCTTTCTATAAAGGTGGTTTCTGTTTCATTTTGGATTTTTAAAGACAAAAACTTATCTTTTCAGTTTGCTAAGATCTTGCAAGTTCTACATGCATTAGAAAGGACATGTTCTCAAACACTAATCACCCACATTGCCAGCTGCAAGATATTTTTCAGAGTAAGATAGTGTCATCCTCACTAAAGAAAATACCAGTGACTGCAAAGTTCTGGGGACATTAATAATGTAAGATATTATGCAAAGTACTATAATATTTGCATTTTATATTATTTTAAAGTTCTTCAGAAACTGATTAGGATTTTCAGAAGTGGTTATAGTTTGCTCAAATCTGCTCTCTGCAAATGAAAATAATTATACCACTCACTTTATTAATAAAAAAGTAAAGGATTAGACCCCTTGAAAAATACTTTTGATCTTTTCTTGAATAGAGAAAGTACAATCATTTTGACATTTGTTACTGTCAATGTAGATTGTTAGAATACTCCCAACATTACATCATAGCTAGAAATACTTTGAAAACAGATTCCTGGTTTTGATATTCTGGTATGGTAAGACAAACATAGGCCTAACAAATGTTCCATCTCCACTATTTTGATGATTTCAATAATCAGGTAAGAGTTAACCAAGGAGTTGCATCAGCTTGAGTGACTTTTGGAGAGCTAGAGCCAAAGGCCACTGGTGGCTGTAATCATGCAGCAAATTGAAGCTATGTATTCTTTTGATGTTTTTCTACAGCTTCTTCTTCAAGAAGATTAAAAGCCTGAAGAAAAACTTCTGAACAGGAATTCTTCAGCAGGAAATGTAAACAGAACTTGGAAACAGTTGAAAAACCACAGCATGGAAAAAAGAGATTCTGCAGAGAAGCAGATTGTAACTGGGCAGCAAGGACCTGCCTAAGCTTGCAGAGAGTAGCCAGATTTAGATAAGGCTGTGTGCATCTAAGGATTTGCTGTTTTAATCTTTTTGCTTGCGAAACTCCTATGGGAAAACAAATCCCAAGTTGCTCTGTGCAAGCAGTTCCCTGTGACTGTACATGGTGGTTTGTGGTAGCTCTGGATTTAGAGCAATCATTCTGACCAGTCAAAAGCAAATCAAGCACTCAGGAAAATAAGGGGTCAGCCATAGGAACTCATCAGGCATAAGAGGCATACTGAGGCCTGATGCTAAAAGGACATACTCAGAGAATAGAGAAACAGTAGTTTCACCTGATCTGCTTTACTGCTTTACTAAAAGACATTCCCATGAACACCATGGGGAACTTTGTGGGCAGCAAAGGTTAATTAAATTTCTTTTTCCTTTCAGACCATTCCTTGTGAGAGTTCCCTTCCACAAAGTAAATCCTTCTTTTGCCCTTAAAAGAAGGACATATTTGTAGTCAACCAGGAGAGCAGGTTTTCTTGCTTCTATAGTGGAAGCTTCCATCACATAATACCAAGAACTCATTCCCTCATACACAGCCTGCTGCTACAGGTGGAACACAGAATTATGTAGGTTTGGACAGCTGTGGTCTCTTAGTCTTCTTAAATTTGATTTATCATCACTACCTGGAACTAAGCAGCAATGATGTGCAAGGCAACAAAGAACACTGAACCATTTCCCCTATTATCTCTCTTTCTGTCAATCACAAGTTTGGATTAATAACTTGACAATTACAAGTATCTTGTTACAGGCAAGAGCTGTGGGTGTTCATCATTGCTAGGAATTAGGTGAGTTTTAATATCTGTTCAAGATCATAACCTCTGGAATATTTGAGAAAGGAATTCAGTCCAGAATTGTACCACAGCTAATGCAATACAGGAAAATCTAAGGGATATGAAGTTTTATGCAGGCAAATCTAAGGGATGTGATGTTTTACTGCTATACCCATGCAACTGACTTACCAGAACTTGGGAAGAGCTAACACATAGCTAGTAATGACACAAACAAGAAAGATGTCTGGAGTCCAAAGGACTAATTAAAGTCTTGTTTGATTAATAAGAGAATTACATTAATATAGGTAGTGTACAAATAAAACACTTAGAGATAAGATATATATTCATAGCATGAATGCTTCTTGTGCATAATACTACATACAAAAGACTAAACATCATTGTATGCTACAAGGAAACAACATGTTGGATTCATGCTGCTGCAGACTGTTGCTGCTATGTGGCCACCACTGTATCAGCTGTGACTTTTACACGTGCAAAAAGGAGCACTTCGTGCTGGGATGTGGTCAGCATTGCTCACAAGCTGCCTCTCCTGTCAGCTGCTGAGCACTGGTTGGTTGGAGAGAATAAAAACAGACCAGCAGCCTAAAGAACCCCTCAGTGGGGAGACAGGAGTGAATACTCTGCACAAAGTATTTTTCAAATATTTTCAAATGCAGGTCTGTTCCTATAATAGCAGCTGGATTGCAACAAAGAGGTTTTTGCCAGTGCACAACAACATATAACTTTTGCATTTTCTGCAAATCCTTTGGGGTTTCTTAAACTAGTCTAACATCAACCTGGATATTCTTCATGTAGAAATTAGGAAAACTTAAAGGAGAGGATGATCAGAATGCAGATATTTAAATGAACATATATATAAGAAAAAAAAAAAACAATGGCATTGCCTGAGATTCTTTTTCTTAGATTAAAAAAAATTATGTAAACCCATATAACAACAGTTTAATCTTAGCCTGGAAGGATAGTGCCCTCTGGTGATAAAAATGCCCTAATATTTGAAAGTATGACCCTTTTAATCAGCTGCACTAGACTACTCAATTGCCAAAGCTTTGATTTTGAAATACATTTAATTAAGAATCTTTCGTCTGTAGCAAATATATCTCATTCTGTGTGATTAAAAAAAATTTAACAAATTAACATTTTCTTACCTAATACCAATAGCTGCTGACTGACTCTGCTGCTCTGCAATTCTCAGTATTCATTAAGGTTCACAAAAACTGTATAGACACAAGAGGTACATACTTTCTGGTTGTGCTTCTTAAGAAGAAACAGAAGTTTAACACTCAGTCATTGAACTGCTCCAATTCCCTGTAAGTTCATCTAGTCAGCTACAGGAAAGAAAATAAAGATGTGTTCATACTTTTTCCTATTTACAAAAAAATATTCTACATCCATAGTAGGTTCCACTAAATACCTCACTAATTCATTCACGTACAAGCAAATATGTAAATTTGAGTGGAAAAAAACAGCAAATATTCATAAATTGAGAAATCTTGTATATTTCTGACCAAAGTCAATTGATGCAGCATTCTACTCACCTATGACAAAGGAGTTAAGTGCCAAAAGGAAGAGAACATTAGGGACCTGTGTTTCTCCCTTTAGGGATTCCTGCAGTTACCTGCTACATCTTACTTTCAAATTATAGCAATATTACAAATGGGTGTGCTAAATGAGATATGTTTAATAACTTTGCTAGGTTGCAGGGTTGAAGCTTAGAAGAGTCTTGCTTAATCCTGGTTCCCTGTTATCATTTTCTACCAAGATGAGAAGATTTCTGTGGCCAGGCTTGTTTTACTAGCAATCACTATACTTACAAATATTGGTAAACCTTATGTAATCTTCTCGTAAGGCTGAAGACAGAAAACATCAGAAAAAGAAAGAACACACACAAGGGGAAAGAAGCTAATGAAATTCTTCTTACTGCGTTGGTATCTTCAGCCTATAAAGATATTGGAGGGGGAGACTAATTCATCATATTGAGGCTCCCAGATCCTAGAGCCATGGGAGCATCTGCTAGGAAGGCTAGTAAGAAAAACACCATTTGAAGTTTTTATACTAAGAAGCAGCAGCAGTTAAGACAAAATTATATGAATGCTGATGTGAACCTGCCTGTGCTCACAAAGAGGGAAGCTGACTGATGGAGAAATCCCATAGTCTCTGCCAGATACATTTCTAATCACTAGCTGTGCCTCATACTGAGTATTTCCAGGCATTCAGGCTGAAATTCCTTAGATATTATTTTTTAAATGTTTTTCCATAGCTGCGTGCCCAGAACAAGAACCCTCCTTGAGGAAGAGATTAAAGTAAGCTAATTCTGCCTTGGAAAAGGGTGGAAGCATGACAATGAATAACAGGAAGGCCCTGGAGAGCTGAACCATGCTGCCATGGCAATTGAAGGAAGCATTATCCACCTTCCCACACACTGCACCAACAGCAGCAGTTGCCCTTAAACTGCTCAAGGACTACGCACTGCCTGCACCAGAAATTTTTGCTCCACCACATGATCAAATGACCCAGGCAACTCCCTGGGTCTAAACTGTATCACTATTGCCAGTTCTGTAGCAGCATGTGTCAATGGAACAATGCAATAAATTGTGAAGAATGCTCCTGAAGCCAGAATACATTCAAGGTTTTAAGTAGCTCCCCTCACAACATTTGAGAAATAAAAGCCAACAGCAAATGACCACTGACATGAAAGAAGGTTCAGTCTCATTTCCCTTTTCAATACAAGTCTACCCAAATATTTGAGCAGATCCTATCTGTCCTATTGCCTTTTAAGAGCTCTATATTTTATCACTAGTTTTGTTTTGAAAATATGAAGATAGGAATAGTAAGAAAGCCAACTTTATTTAAATCTATGGTAGGGAACAAGTTTAAAGTAGCATTCATGTTTTACTTACAGTTTATACAAAATTAAATCCTTATTATTTAGTTATATGACTTTCTGTACAGTGCCTTTCAAAATTTAAGCAGGGATTATGTGTTGGAAGTGCACATAGAACGCAGCTTAGAAGTTAAAAATAAGTTGCCAATAGAAACTTTTATATTATCCTCTAAGCAGAAAATTATTTAAGTGAAATTTGCTTCCATTTAATCAATACTTCTCAAAAGTGATCTTTGTGAAGCAAGACCCAGTTCCACAAATTAGTCTGCAGAACCATCTTAGATGTTTGCACTTTTTTCTGACAAAAATAATTGAGTAAATTGCTTATGATGTTGAGCTGTCAGGATCATAATGTTAAAAACTTTAACTAGGCATTTAAATATTCCATGAGCCTTTGAAGTTAGCAAAATTTGTCAATGCTAAAAAAATCAAGTATTATTTACTGAATTTCTCATTGAAATAACAGCAAATATAGGAAAGAAAAGTATTTGAAGTTAAAATCAAATTAGCAAGATCACATACCAAGTACAAGAGCTACCAGAGCAAGATTTTTATGTTGCCTACCAGTCATTTTGCTCTAGATAGAGTTGCTATATGCATGGCACTTCTGAAGATTAGACATTTACTTGCACATACAAGTCTTCATTGGTCTTCATTTTGGAGCAGTTTGGATATATGGAACAGCCATTGCCAGAATCAAGCCAGCTACTCCTAAGAAAAATAGGATTCAAAACCTTCCCTTCCTCCCCCATTTCCAGCATCACAAAAATGCAAGTTCTGTGTAGCTCAGATCCTTGCTTATCTTCCCACACCATGATTATGGGTTAGATCAGGCTTCAGCCTTCAGCTTTGACACATAGTACTATAAAGTCTTCCACTGACCTTGTTATTCCTACTATCCAACTTCCCTTTCCAATTTCCTGTTAGCCACTGGCCATAGTATATTCTAAACAATTAATAATCAAAAGCTATCAACTTAAAAAGGTGAGCAACTCCCCAAAACTAAGACTCAAGAGTGCAAAAGAGAACAAGGCTCATATACCTCGATCTCACAATGCAGACAACCTACGTAACCAAGAGTTATTAACACTTTAAGTAGCATCATTGCATATTTTATTAAGAAATTCTTTGAAATTAGGCTTTTAAGGGGAGAAAGAGTGCCATCAGTAAAAAGATGAGGGTAGCAATAAAGGTGCTTAAAGAGACAAGTTTCCTTCCACAGGATCTAAGCTTCAGCAAGATAGGAATAGAGAGCACAGAAGTACCATACTTGAAGCAGTCCAAGTTTGCTCTGAAAGTGATACATCAGTGGCAGAGCTGTTTAAAGTTATTGTTTTGTTTTTTACATCATTATCATCCTTATTTGTGGTGGAATCACCATCCCTGGAAATGTTTAAAAAAGCTTGTGAATGGGGTACTTGCAGACATGGTTTAGTGGTGAACATGGTAGCTCTGGGTTAATGGTTGGGTACAATAATCTCAGAGTTTTTTTCCAAACCTAGCAATTCTATTGTTATTATTGCACTCAATATAACATTTGAATACATTCCAATTCTTTGGTAATCCAAATACACAGAAATAGTGGGGAGAGTTGTCTCTGATTTCAACCGTCAAAAGAAAAATCAGATATTGTAAGATTTGCTAAAGTACTGAGCTTCCAACTGACAAGGTAAAATAAAATGAAAAGGAGTTTCATGTGAATGGGTTGATTGTCAGCTAAAACATGGAACTTCTAAAATAGAGGAGAAAAATATAATAGCAGGTTAAAATGCTTAGAAGACTGCATTATATGCTCTGTTCTTAAATATTTTATTATCTGTCAATGTTCCTACAAAATATATGGATGAAGGACATACTAATTTTTTTTCTTCCCATTAAAATCCACTTACAGAGCAGCTCCATTTTTTTCATATATGATACTCTATTTAATATTCTTAATTTAACTCCTATGATTTACCCTTTCTCAGCTTATCGAAGATTTCAGCAATATAGGACACATTCATTTGGACATGAATGAGATTCCTGGAAAAACTGAAGGCTGGAAATGATCACAGAAATATAGTCTGCCTGATGTGTCCATTTAAAAATTGCTGTGAACTGCTACATAGCATAACTCAATAGAAAAGGAGATCAAGAACTTCCTTCTTTAAAAGTTTTGTTGATTTGGAGGTGGAGGATGGGGAAGGAACTGCAGTAAAATTGCAGACTACTCTGGTGTAGTCTCCAAGGGTGTCATAAGATACTAATAATAATTCTGGAAGTTCAAGAAGTTTTGAAATGTTTATAAGCCCTACTTTTGAAAGCTTAGCTGTTGCCTCAAATTTTAGCACCTGCCAACTCAAGCACATTAGAGCAGAAGGTGGCACTGGTGTAATAGTGGTGGGGAGTGTGAGCCTCTGGAATATCACAGAGGAGAACCAAGTGAAGAAGGTTTCTTTCCCAAATAGGAACTAAACCTGTGAAGAGGACACCTAGACATTTATACTGAAATAAAAATAGTGAATAAGTTATGTTTCCACATGAAGGAAACATAACTGAGTGTGACTAATTTTTGGGTGCTCTCTGAATATTTTGTTAATTTTTGTGTGGTTTGTTTGAATTTACAAATTTTCTTTGTTTTGGTCTTTAAGGAGAATGAGCGTTGCAGGAAGCAGCACTGCAAAGTCTCCAGACTGCTCCAAGAGGAAGACACTAGGCTGCATGGCCCAGAAGGAAAACATGATGTAGGATGGAGGATAGAAATAGAGGGATTATAATAGATAAAATTTTCAGGATGATCAACAACTCAGGACAGAAATGGACAGCACGATAGGGGAGCAGCAAAAGAAGGGTGAAAAAGGGGAAAGGAGGGGCGATTTTTTTTTTTTTTTATTAAAACTAACTACTAATGCAAATAGAATTTTTCTCCAAAAATGGAAAAATTCTTCAGCATCTCTTGGATGAAACTGCTTCTTTGGGACTGCAAGACCGGTTTTCTCTTTTAAGTGTCTGGCACACAACTCACTTTAGCCCTCTGAATCAATTTTTAAATCTGTATAATCCATCACAATAATTGTTAAAATACTTTTAGATAGCAAGTAATAATTCAGTATGTTTAACCTGCACATTATCACCAACAGTCTGTCCACTGTGTTAGTACCTTGCACTGCACCCAGAAAAATATATTATATTTTTCCTGGATCAGTTACTACACATCATCATCATTCCAGTCTGGAGGTTTTTCATGCCATGATTAAGGCATGAGGTTAAGGCTAAGGTTAAGGATGCAATCATTTGTTGAGGTTTTATTAAATTTCACTTTGTTTTGTTTACCTGGCATCAACATATCGATGTTGTTTTTTAAATACCACTGGAGATTATCAGATCATTATACTGGATAATTTTACTTCGTTTAGCTAGACTGCAGTGCAGTTTGCATGTACTACTACAACCATTGCTACAACAGTAGTCAATATTTATTTTAATTCGACTTTTTAAGGGACATCACATAAGCAAAACTAACACTTCTTTTACAGTAATATGTGAACTTTATCTCAAATAAAGCAGAAAATATTAAACACTTTTAAATGGTAAATCTGCTCTAAGAAATTCTGCAGAAACTATTATTATTAATAATTTAAATTAAAAATAGTATTTAATTATTTCTGACAGTGAAACAGCAAGAAGCTTATGCCAGCCTGGTTTTCTTCCCCAAGACTGTTTCATAAGAGAATACCAATATTTACAAATTCTCTTGTCATAAAAAGAGCATATGAGCACTGATTTAATTGCTCAGAGACAGTATGTTCACATATGCTCTGGACCAAAGCTGAGCTATTTTTCAACAAGAGACTATCACCATCAGTTTTCCGTAGCATACATACACACAAAATGCCAAAGTCTATTCTTCTTAATACGAGGCCAGTGGAAAGTTTTAAGATTATTTGTACTTTGCACTGCAACTTTCACCAATCAAAAGAAATCATAAACATGTTTATTAGGCACTTACTTCTCTTTACGACACTAATTGAGAGTATATGTATAGAACCAGCATAGAAAAGCAGATTACTTTTATTTAAAAAGCATATTATATTCTTGCAAGTATCAAAACTCTCCCTGCATAAATGAATCTTAGCAAGTCTATGCAAAAAGATACAGATTGCCAAGAAAACATCAGAAAGGGTTTCTCTGCATGGAGATGTATAAATTCTCATTGCTCATCTCCTGCATCCAGAGCTGCTCAGCAGATGCCTAGCAGGAGGCACTAGGCTGCTATTCTTCAGCTGTAGGAAGCACATGCAGAGAGGACCTGCAACTGATAAAAAGCCAAAAAGCCATTTTAGACCTTGTCACACTAGTTCTTCCTAGCAACATGTATCTGCTTATTTCAAACCTGTCACTCCCTCCTGCTATCCTTTGTGCAGTTTCCTTCCTTATGTCTTGTACCCCACCCTTTCTCCATTGCCCCTCAGTCTTTGGCATAACAGATCACTTACACACCTTGTGAGTAACCTCAGGGTTCTTTGTCTTTTTAAGTGAGCAAATACTCTACCTCCACATTCAGGAAATTAATTTGATATGACAGGCTTTATCACAGCCTTTGTCTTGCTCTGCCATATCAGGATGCTCTGACCTCAGCAGCATTATCTGGCTATGTCCAGCATCCAGGGGAACCAAGGAAGTAAGACAAATTGTCCAGTCTTAGCAGCAACTATTCCTTGCCTCAGTCACAGCAAAGGTACCTGCTCTATTTTCCAAGTCCTGATTTAAAAATCCAGACTGCTGAAGCTGTCAGAAATATGAGCGAGCAGGCAAATAGTCTTTCCTCCCTCCTGATCCCAAAAGCCTTTTTTCACCCCTTCCCAACAGCCTAGATCTATAAAAAGAGCAAGCAGTATAATCCAGTGGTTTGGGTACCCTTTTTTCTGGCAAGAGGTATTTCCCCATCTGCTCTCTAAAGAAAGAAAGACCAGATGGATGGCCCAAGCTATCTGCACTGCAGGTCTGGGTGCAACATTTCCAAGATGAAGGAGGCTCAAGGTTCTTCTCTCTCATCCACATACTTTCCAGAAATGCAAATTTCCACTTTTTGGATTTGGGCTCAGAGAACAGGGTCCTAATGTAAATTTAGGGTTGTAAGCACGAAAGGTAAAAATTGGCTAGCATGCAGCTGAACTTTTCAAGAAGCATTTGAATGATGCACACAGAAAGGTACATGCAGATATAGGCTTTAGATACATTCTAAGGAATTTTTTTTCTTTCCTTATAGGATAAAGCACACAAGAATGCAGACAATTAGGAACTAAACTACCTGGCTATAACATCTGCACACTCTGTTTGCCTTAACCTGGAAGACACAATTGTATCTGTGACAGTAGCAGTGTTTAGAAAAAAAATCCTGAATCTATAAACTAGGCCAGGGTGGAGTGGGGGGGGTCTTTTTAACATTTTCCTTCATTTTCTTTCACTTCGATTCATAAAGTGGAGACTTATTGAATGACCAAAAGTCATCCCTTGGTCCAAGGAACAAAGGTATGTGAGAATACAGCAAGTTTAGTGATATCATTTTGGTTCTCAAGCCAGACACTTTAGCATTGTATTCAATAGAATTTGAGAAATTTTTCTAATGTTAATTTTCACAATTGCCCATCTCTCTTAATTTCTGGAGTCCTGTGGAAAATCTTGATAAGATTTGCAAAACTATGCAAAACTTCTGCATTTCTGCTGTTCAGTGAAATCTACTGTTGCCCTTGTACTCAACAGTGGATGATTATTGTATTTATGTCTCCAAAACATTCTCAATTTTTTATCCTTTTCATGTGTCTACCTCCTCTCTCTTCCATACAAAAGACCTCCAAGCTCTTTACACTTTCTCATGAGAAGAGACGACTCAAATCATATGGTGGAACAAACAATTTTAGAAAAAGACATAATGGTAACCTCAGATTTTCTGTTTGCTTCTTTCCTACTGTTCCCTGGTGCTTCGTAGTAGAAAAAACAGTGATGATCTTTACTGGGTAGTAATAGATAGCTGAAAGCTCATGACCCATGCACAGAAAGTGATGATAACACAAAAGTTGAGACTCTTGATAGTCACCTTTCATCTGACTGCTTTGAAAATCTAGTGTCATTGCTAATTTTTGCCATATCATTACTCAGCTCCCAAGATTATATATGAGTAGAATGAAATTATTATGTACATGCACAGATCTTTCCTATACTCTACTTCCATTCTCTTCTACATTGTTAAAAATGTCTCCGTCTCTCCCTTTTCCTCCCTCTTTAGTAATTTTGTTCTTCAAAGCTCTTAGATAATCTAAAGACACCACAGGACAAAAAGGAAAGTTTTCTCACAAATCAAGAGTTGACTAAAAAACAGGCACAGAAGGACTGGAATGAATGGATTGAGCTTTTTTGCACAAGTAGTTGAATGCCCTCTGAGTAGTGGGCTTTCAACACTTTGCTTGCTTGGTTCTAGCCCTTGCCTCAAAAGTATAACCAAACACTTTAAGCCAACAAAACCTTCTGGTGTGCTTCCTTTCTTTTTTTTTTTTTTATGTAAGCCCTCTTCAACAGCCTCTTCTGATAATTTGTCTGATTTTTGTACCCCTTGCTGATGAGCTGATGGTATTTTTCTACTTCCTTTGTCCTCGCCCACCTTCCCAGCCCCAAGCCCCAAAAATGCAGAGAACTTATTTCATTTGTGTTTCCATTACTAATCACAATGGAATAATCATCAAGACTAAATTATCTCTATTGTCCTGCCTGATGAGCATACACTTAAACCATTGCTAGTCAGGGGAAGCATATTCATAGTACAGTAATTTTCATAGCAACAACTATATAAAAACAAAAACATTCACAGGAGTAGAATTTCCTTTTACATTTTAAAAATTGTTTACTTCTACCTAACCCTATTATGTCATTTTCTATCATTGACTTTTTAGGAATCACTGAAGTATAATAAGTAATTTGGAGTATCTGTTCAACTCACAATTGAAAATCCTAAAAAAGATGTTGATAGAAAATTGTCTTCTGTGCCACACCAACATTGAATTTCTGCTTCAACACTAAGAGGAGTATAACAAAAGGATTATTTGTGGCAGTCAACAGTATTAAACCAGAACATATCAAAACATATAAAGGTCTCAGAAAGCCTTGAAGCTGTTTGTTAGTAATACAATTTCTACAGTTTGGAACAGAATAACTGCATTTTATTGGCAATATTATTCTTAGATTTGCAATTCATGGGACATGGGGATTGCAATTCATGCAATTCCCATCTGGGTATTGCAGAGATGGAAACTTCTGGAAAAACTTGTCTCAGGGTTTCCAACTGAAGGTCCTACTTTCAATGCTGATAAGCTTCCTGAACTCTACAAGACTGGACTAAAATTTCCTGTGCCAAAAGTGTGCCTTGGAACACAAGGAAGAACTTCTTTACTGTGCGAATGAGTGCACACTCTAACAGATTGCCCAAAGAGGCTGTGAATCTTCCTCACTGAAGATATTCAAGAACGGTGTGGACACAACCCTGTGCCATGTGCTCTGGGATGACCCTGCTTGAGCAGGGAGGCTGCACCAGATGACCCCCTGTGCTCCCTTCCAACCTTACCCAGTCTGTGATTCTATGATTTAGTTTTGTGATTTTCCATTATACAACCATCCTTTTGGGAAAGTGGGAAAAAAAAAAAAAAGAAACACTACAGGATAATTAGTGTTTCACAATTAAGTTTTCATTAATGTCATTACTGCTATGCTCTTCAAGTTACACATTGCTGTCTTTGCCTAATTTGACTAATACCATGTACACACACAACAATAAACTGGTTTTATCAAACACACATCCACGTGTTTTCTCCCACATGATAAAATAGCACTGACAGTTGCTATGATAAAAAGTCTTTTTCCTTGTTATATTAACTTTTTTCACGTGTGCCTCATTATTTCTTCATGTTGATTACTCAGTGGAAGAGTTGAATTCTATTTAAGGCTATGGAAAAGGTCATGGACAAAAGGGAACTCGAGTCTCTGTTTGCCATTTTAAAAGAAAACTACCACACTTGTGTTAATATTTGCTTTCACTTACAGCAGGTATGCTTAGGCAATCTGAATGGCAAATCATGGTGGGCAGTGTGAATGAAAAAGTACTGAAGTTATTGATCTCAGGAGAAAGATGTAGACATGTAACAACTGATTCTTTTCCAACAGAAATCTCTGAAAATACTTGGGATTTTCTTGTTATGGTTAAAAGCTGTTCAACTACCCAAACTTATCAGCTACCGACTGCAGAGAAGAGAAATGGCATTATTTGTATCTGATATCCAGAGAAGTAAAATAAGTAATCAGAATATGTAAGATAAAAGAAAAGTCTATTAAAATAAATGAAACTGGATGCAAAGTAAAAGTTGCTACAAAAAAAAGATATTTCAATAAAAATAAAGTTACATGAGCACAGGACATGAATGACTTCTGGATTTGGTCAGCTGGTTGATTACTTTTGGTGGGGGGAGTGAAAACACTGTGAGAAGAATTTTGGTTGCAATTCCAGTCTTAATTCACCAGACAGACAGTCATTTTTAAATGCAAATATTACCACTGCTTTCAAGGAATGGTGTCCAACCAGGTTTTCTAAGAGATAATAAAGATTAGGATTTGAGGTTTGCTGCCTGGATCCATTAATAACATTCCAAAAAACAGTATATTTTATGTTGTGAAAAATTATTTGTTGAGAGGCAATATTTCATAACTTGCATAAGTGTTTGATTGCCACTTGTGAGAGTTTACACAAACTGTAAAAAGGGTTCAGTCAGGTCAGGATCTTCCAAAATAGACCCTGAGAGATACAAGCAGTACTTACCTTGCCTGCTCTGCCTTGATATCTGCCTTGGTTGTCAGAAGTAACCAATGCAATATATCCCTTCCAGCATGATATTATCTCTTTCCTCAAAATCATTCATCCTTCTGCCATCTTGCCCATCTTGTAAGTGGGAGTGAACGGAGAAATTAAGCACAAGAAGATCAAGTCTGTCCCTGCTTCCAATTAGGAGAAATGGAAAGCAAAATGGAAAGTGCACTGAAAATGCAATTATGCTCCAGGTAGAAGAAAAATGGCAGGAAACTGCACCTTGGAAAAGTTAATACAGAATGGTATTTCCTCCCACACAGCTTTGGTAACAATATGCTAATGCTGTATATTTGACAGTAGTCTGCTCCAGCTTCTGCATCTGTGACAGCCAAGGCATGAAACAGCATTTAAAATAGCATTTGCTTATTATTTTAAAGTATTATCTAAGTTCATAGCTGCTATGGTATTAAAATATGACTCAGATAATCACTAGTTACTGTTCAATCCAAAATTGCAGTTAAACTGGAGTTAATTATATGAAAATGGAATCCTAATACCTATTAAATTCTGCCTTAAGACGTGTTGTCTAAACACAAACATCTCGGAAACAATACTTCATACATGTCAACACATCAGGAATGCTAAGAAAGCTTGCTATGTCTGAAGATTGCAAGGCATGGTCTCTTGATGGGATTAATGTAGGTGTTATTTTGCTTTTTTAACCTAGATTAACTTATTTTTTGCTTTTATAAGCTTTTAAATATTTATAAATGACAGCTTGGTTCAGCTATTCACTGCAGATTGACTTATTCAGTCTAATTACTTCTTTTCTTATGTTATATGAAAGCATTACTCATAAGTTCAATTTTACTGGATGATTGATCTAAAAAGATACCTGCATTTCCAGTCCATTTTACACACTGAATGAACAGATAAACAACATAATTCATCTTCACTAAGGTATTTTCTTTAAGAAAATTGTATAGTTCAGTCCACAGAATTAAAAAATTAAGTTGTACTAAGTGATTAAAAAGCACATAGATGGTTTTGAACTCTGCAGAGACTGAGAACATAGAAGGCAGTTAACAAAAGTTTCAGACCAGAACTACCAAACAGGGAACAACATGACATGGGGTGCTAGGGGAAAATTAAGAGTACATGATTGTGTCAGAGGCTGCTTCTAGTGACTCATTTGGCAAGAAGAGAATCGTTTCTTTGTATTAATCCTCAGTGCCTCTCAGTTCACCTAGAACATGGAACATTTTCTGTAACCTGCCCACAATGCACTCTATTTCCTTTCCCATGGCCTCTCCCAGAAGTACATCATCAAAATGTACCCTACCCATTCAGCAGAGTATTCTGGGGAGCAGGGCATTAATGAGGAGAAAGTATCCACACCCAAAGAGAGCAAATAAAGTGATGGTCACTCTCCAAGAGGAACTCAGGAAAAAAACAAGTTTCTGTATTGCCTCTTACTTTCTCCATTCCCGATAACTTTTGAATTGGCTGCTTTCACAAGGTATACGTTTCATTACACTCATATCCTCATAGGCAAAATGTGCAGGCCAAAACCATAGAGAGAGAGAAGGAGCACACAGGGAGAAATATCTTCATATATTTATCAGTACATTCTCTTAGTTGACCAATATAACAATGAAAGAGTTGCTATCAAACATCCGTGGTTTGAAATATTTCAGGATTATTAGTAGTTCAGGGATAAAAATAATTTATTTCCAAGATTCACAGCACAACAGTTTATACAATTCTGCTTCTTTTAATACCTCGCAGCTTTTATCATCTAACATTTTTCTTCTTTCCAAAACAAATTTCAGCTTCCTTAGTGTATTGCCGCTTATTTTATTGCTTTCATTTCCATTTTCTCCCTTGCACTAAGATTCCACCACAGAGATTACATAGCCATTCATATGTTCAGCAGGGCTAAACACTTACTGGACAAATCCCAAACCATCTTACTGCCTGGGGGCCAAGAAAAGGAGTTTTCACATGTCTATAAAACCATTCTTGAATTAGAATTAATGACCCTGAGAAAGTTCATATCATCATCTATTCCTGCTTGCTAATTGCACTGCTCATTTCCAATCAGCATGTTCCATCTTGAAATAATTGCACTCAAGAGATTACTTCTACAGTCATGTGTTCAATCTCAGAAACTTCAATTACTTGCATGCATCACAAACAACTTTGGCCCATTTTTTATGTCACTGAAAAAAATTTCTTAGAATTTCACTCTCCTTTCAGAAGGAAAACACAGAAAAACCTAAAAAACAACCCTGTCATATAGTTACAGTGCCAAAGCACTGTAACTGTACCACCCTAGGAAGGGAATAGTGTGGCAAGTGTATAATAAACACTTTAAGCTTCTTTCTTCTTCATGCTAAAATGATTGCTTGCCTCACATATTTAAAAAACATAGTATGTAAGTTGCAGTTAGGACTGTGATTTCCCAAGCACAAATCCTAAAGTTGGACAGAACCCCAGTTTCATATTACACTTAGGTGTTCCAGGTTGCAGGAAGCTCTGGGACCACTGCTATTTGTGTTTAAAACAGAAACCAGCTCTTCCCACCCTCAGCCCTGAGCTTGCTCTCCAAGAACAGTGTATTCCTAGACGGGTACAGGAAGAGTTTCAATCATGAGCACTGCCTGACTCAAGAAGAATTTGAACATTTGCAGTGCTACCAAACACCACTTCTGTTCTCAACCAAGTATTTTCATAGAATCATGTAATCATTTAGGTTGGCAAAGACCTTTAAGATCATCAAACCCAACCCCTAACCTGGCTCTGTCAAGTCCACCACTGAATCATGTCCCTAAGTGCCACAACTGCAGGAGATGGTGACTCCACCACTTACCTGGACAACCTGTTCCAAAGCTTGAAAAATCTTTCAGTGAAGAAATTTTTCCTAATATCCAGTCTAAATTTCCCTTGGTTCAGATATGGAAGGGAGAATGATAATGTGACACAGCTAGTAATGGTAGATCTACAAAGCTGTAAAAAAACTAAACATATTAAAAACAAACTTAAAGAAGCACTGAGCCAATATTTTGATGATGTGCAGACATAGGAAAAAATATACCACATTTTAAAACTGAGTTTTCACCTCTAGATTTATCAACAATTTCCTTTAAAAGTATCCTAAAGAGTATATGATTTATAAACTAGCATCAATATAAAGAAGAGATTGTTTAGGAGATGTAAAAGTAAAGTTACTATTCAGTGTAAAAGTAGTAACCAATGATCATCACATTCTTTCAAAGACTGCTAAAAAGCCTGAACACAAAGAAAATCTTTTGACATCACTTGTAAAATGGCCACAGAATTCCAAAAATTATTCTTTGAACAGAGATAGAACATTGTATCTGCACAAGTCCATGGATACCTGAGGACACAAACTTTCAGCCTAGTACCTGCATTGCAAGTCAGACATCCAACCCTTTCTATGGCCTTCAGCTTTCAATACAGTCAACACACTTAAACATTCATTCTGCTGTTGCAGTGTAATTTTTGTGTGTTGACTTTCTTGTTCTCTGTGACATTTGCTTTTTCCTTCCTTTATATATTCTTCCTCCATCAGCCTAAGGCCTCCTTCACATCGCTACCTCTTTCACTATGCCATTAAACCACTTTTTCCTGTGATTCATTGATTTTAATTCCTTCCAGCTAGTAACTGCATATTTCTATTTTATATGAGCAACTGTCCACAAAATGGATTCCTGATTACATTTTCTGCTGAAAAACAAAGCAGATTCTCCTTTGTTGCAATCCATTTTTTCTTTTAATATAGCTGAAAATTGGGCCCCATATTAATATTTTCCCCTAATACATTTACATCAATATTTCATTATATAGTTGACTTGAATTTTGGGGATTCTTCATTTAGGTTGGTCACAGTAGATACCAGTGTTCAAATATGTTCAGAGACTGAAGTGAGCACTAGAAGTCACAGTGGTTCTTTCAATGTCTTCCGGAACAACAAGGGGGCACATTGAAATAGCAGGACAAATGCAAGCAAAGAGATTTTCTGAGGAAATATCCACAATTATTCTAAGTTATCTGATCCAAACAAACCAAAATAACAAAGATATATGGGTTGATTTTGAAGAAGAAAAGACATAATGAAATCTGGTATCTTTGTATAGAAGGAACACACAAAATCCTGTTTCTCCAGAGTGCCAGAAACTCAAAAGGAAACAAAAAGTCTTTTCTGAAATCTTCAGCTTTTTTCCATTGGTCAGTACCTAAGCCTCAACACTGAAATCCAACATTTCTCTCAGAGATTCTGTGTTCTGTAGGTATATTTTCAATTTTCTACTTTCCTTTGTCATTCCCCACTTTTTATACCTATACAGCAAGATTCCTCTGCCTACAGTCCTACTTTCTGAAGGGTCTGACCATACCACAACTAAGTAGTGGTACTGTCAACAGAGGACACAAAGAAAAACGACGCACCACAGCTCTGGTCACGATGAAGAGACTAATTTATTTCTTCTGACTCCAATCGTTTATAGTTTTCAAAAGGTGCCAGTGGATTGGAGGGTGAACGTGCCACCTCTCCAATGACACTGGACAAACTACCAGTCTATCAAATTTCTCCACCTCTATGAAAGAATGCAAAACGATAGGCTGTTTACAGAAAGTTGCATGAGAAAGTTCTCTACAAGAATGTAAACTCAGAAGGCTTTAGAAAATCCTAAGAAATCAGTGCGACAGTGGTACATGCCATTTAAGATGGAACTTGCTCCTATTTAAGGAAAAATAGGTTTTCCCTATCATAATTGGCACATGCTGACTTTAACATCTTTTGCCCAAAACAAACAAAAAAACTCAATTAACTACTTGGAATTTCTATGTTAGATTTATAAGTGAGGACAACAAAGTTTTTAGACTTAATATGAAACAGTGCAAGTAGGGGAAGATAAAAAGTTCAGCTGCCTCCTCTGCCATTTACTCCAGTAACAAATTCATGACTTAGCTATTAATATTACCTCAGCATGGGACAGCTAACTGTAAGTCTTACTGCTTGCATTGCAGTAGGAGCACTGACTTTTTGTTGCCGCTATGAAGTAATGGGAACATCACTGTTGCACTGTATGTTCTGATTCAAGGATGACAAGATTGATATTTAGAAGTACATGTTAGCCTAGAGACACAACCCAGCTCTTCTGAAAAATGTGTATTCCATGTTCCATACAGCGAAGTTTCCTGCAGTTGTAAGCTAGTAAAGATTTGTGTAAAAGCTTCTTTTTAGCAAAATACCTTGAAGTCACTTGAAAAATTTGTGTGGTTTCTGGTAATTATTGCAACCATTAGTAAAACAGATAAGAATTCCCACTTATCAGCTCTACAGCAATAGCAGATGTTTTAGTCATTAAACTGCAAGTCAAATATTTGTCAGCTGTGAAGCTACAGATCCCTGACATTTACCAAGGCCATCCAGGACTCTCTAGTCTTCTTCTACCAACCCTTAGGTTCTAGGAGCACTTAAGTTTTTTCAGTGTATGGCCTTGGGTATAAGGAAGACAGTCTAACCCTTGGGCTTTCTGAGTTGAGATCATTGGCAAGCACTCTTTCCACCACAAAATGGGCAGATATAATTATTTTTTAAAGCAGCATTCTATTTAAGAAAAAATGGTACACATGCAGTCTAAGCAGGTTCTGAAGTTATCAGTTCAAACCAATATCAAGCCAAAACGTCCTGTGTCAATGGTAAAATGTTCCATTCATTTCTCCTCCCAGACCTTTGTTTATTAATCTTTTAGGAAAAAAAGTCAATTTCAGGGAGAACTGAAAAGAGAATTATACTAATTATTATATCCTGTAGTTGTTCAACCTTGTAAACTATTTCTTCTCTGAGAAGAAATCAGAATGACACAACTTGCCATAACACAGCTAAACTCTTTGACAGATGAGTCACCATGTCATAAGAATGAAGAAATTCAAGTCATGCATTTACTAATCTTTCCAGAATCAAAGCAACAAGAATGTGAAATAAAAAACTAAAGGTAAAGTAATAAATCAAAAGTCTTCTAGAATATTTGTTCCCTAATACCAAATACTATCACAGATATGAGACAATATCAGAAGATCTATTGCTTTCAGTTCCCATTACAATTTTGGGCAATTTCAGTTATTTTTTTAACTCTCTGGCTTAGCACATGATTTTCACCATGGGTATCACTGTACAATTTTGGAAATATGCAATCTCACAGTTAGAAATCATCAAGTTTTGTTCCCTCTTTAATGGCTATACAAGTTTAGTTTTATTTAAAAAAATGTATCTTCCCCAAGTGAAAGAAAATTGGTTTAAGACACAGACACTTGAGAAAAAAAAAAAAAAGATGTAAGGAATCTAGACTAGAGAAATAATGATTTCCTAGTTTCATAGTGTCTAAACTCATTCAGCAGGATTTTCAAACTTTTCGCAGATCCCTGGGCAGTGGAAGCTTATGTTATGAATTTGAGGCATGATTTTACAGACTACGTACTCTCCTAGTCATCATATTAGAGAAATTAATCTGGCCACACACACAAAAACCCAACCACAGCTACAAGCACTTACCAAAAGAGAAAAGATAGGAGAGCCAAGGGCAATAGAGGTCAGTTTAAGTGGACATAAGTAGTTTTTTGGAAACTCAGGTTAGAGAATTGACACCTTCCCGCCATGTTTTTAGAACACTTTTACCTTACATAGCAAATGCATCATGTTCACTACCTATTTGGATTTCTACCTAGGAAACATTGGCAGTGAATTCAGAACTCTCTTGAGCCCAGGAAGGTCATAGGAGAACTGCTAGGAACTTACCAACTTATGAAACATTCTTGTACCGATAAATTAATTTAAAATCTGTTGTAAACTGAAAGCCTCATGGTGCCTCATTGAGCTTCTTCTGTTTCGTTGCACTTTTGTTTATAATATGAGGCTATATTTTCAAGTTGCAGCTGTGTCTAGAAAATTCCACTCAGACTAAAAGGAAACCTAGCAATATAGAACATTGGGGTTTTTTTTCCTTTTTTGCTTTTTTTTTTTTTAATAAAAAAGCTACCTGATTTCACTGGGAAATTATTTAGAGGAAAAACATTGCAATTTCATAGATGACCTATAAAAGATGACCAACAAGACTCAAAGTAACACATTTCTGCTGTGGAGCATGCTAAATATATTTTGTAGTATTTGTGACTGAATTTCTACAGAGCAAAAACTAAATGATGCCTGTGACAAGATGACCCTCCTATTGACAGCTTAGATTAGTTTTCCAATTTTCCCTTTCTCATCCAGTTGACATCTACTGATATTTTACCAGAACCCTTTTAGGTATGGCAAATGTTTGTTTCTATAAATACATACAAGCAGCACTCCCAAAAACTGATCAAAGCTTGTATTTCTCAACACAGGCTTTGTTTTTCCAACAACCACTGAGAACTTCTGCACCATTACAGAGCTGCTTGATACATCTCACAGCTAAGATAAATGCCTCAGGATCTGTGGACCCTTTCTGTTATAAATGAATGCTCCAATTTATTAATTTTTAAAAAAATTATTAAATGGTCCAAATATAAATTTAGAGAATAACAACGAAAAGCCACTATCCAATCAAAAAGGGTCAGTGCCGAGCCCAGGTATCGGCACTGGGTGGTACACAGGTCTGACCGCTACAGCACAGGGTCCCCTATGCTTCACACTGACTGTCCTGTCTGAGCGATTTTTATACAATTTTTCTTGCCCAAGGCAGAGTCCCTTTTCTTCCTTTTTGGACTGCACACATTCATGTGGAGTTCTTTCTCTGTGGCAAGTTGAACAAAACATGTCCGGAGAGTGATGAACACCCATGATCGCGTTCCCAGAATCCGGTATTGAGATGTATCTCCCCGATGGCTCCGGCTATCTCAATCCCAGATATTTATCGTGTATTCATCGTCCAGGCGTTCCTCAGATCACCCTGAGGGGCAATCCATCTCCGGGCTGGCCACGTTCATTCAATTGCAAATGAGGCTCTCCTTCCCTTGTCCAGGTGGTTTCAGCACTCTGTTGCAATCCCCATCATTGACTTGTGCATTTAAAAAGTTTTTATAAGAGTATATCTTAACAGTACATAACTATAAAATATACGACAATTTTCTTTGCACGAATTATCATATACACATATAACACTTTCCAAAGGACTGATGTCCTTGCAGAGCCATTCTGCGAGTCTGTTTCAGAAGCAGAGTTATGGAGTCCTGAAGAAGTGCATAGGACAAGCTCTTCTACAGGACTGCAGCTTGCTGTCAGCCTGGCACAATTGTGGCATATTGAAGCTAGTGTGTTCCAGCAAAACGCACAAACACATCTTAGAGCTGACATATCAATGCCAAGATCCACTCCCAGCTGGCAGTGTGGACAGGTTGCACTAGGTTTGGCTTCCTCCCATCCTCTAAGACTATCCCAGACAGCTTCACACTCTAAAGCATACTTGCATGTCCTTGTGCCAAGTTCCAGGTTTTCATGCTACAAAGACATGTCATTTCACAGGTTCTGAATTCATCACTTCTACCCTGGATTTTGTTTGAGTGGGACTGAAGCTCTGCATGGGGCTTGCAAGAGATTTATGGCAACTACTACAAGTATGTTGTGGTACTTGGCCTCAGTTCCCTCAATTCCTGGCTCCATTTCAACTGGAACCAGACAGAGGCTCAGATTTCTTCAGCCTTGTAACCAAAAGGCAAGAAAATCAGCAAGATGTCCTACTCTTTCAGAGATGCTCCCCTCATTCCCCACACCAATTTTCACCTACACCTTCAACATTCATGAAGGACAATAGACTCTGTTTGCTGTCCCTCGTATTCCCTCCTTCTTCGTGAACTTCTTTGTCAGCTCTCAGGTGAGCTGTTGTGGTTTTGCAGTGCCCAGCGCAATTGCCTTTACTGCAGTCATCAGCTCGGCTATTCATCCCCTAAAGGAACGAAGATATACTTTTTTTTTGTCCTTTTCTATATTGATTGGGTTTTTAGCTGTTGAAGCATTCCTAAAGCCACATATAACAAACTGAACTAATTCACCAAAGCCCTTAAGGCACAACTTCAGCATACAAAAGAAACCTGCCCATAAGAAAACAGATTCACCACCTGCAAAACAGGCAACAACACTGCCAAAACAAAAGGATGAACCTAAGAAAAAAACATAGAAAACTCCAGTTACATCCTTCTAGTGAGACTAAGTACAGCCATTGGCAAACCAATACTAAAAATGCCAGCATGAAAAGTGCATAAAATGTTAGAGTACTCCTTTTACTATAACGTTTTAAAAGAAATGTTTTCCTCTTCTTCCCACCAGTATCTGATGTCCCATAACAAAGGGGGACAAAACCCAAACACTCATGGAAAACAAAAATCCATCAAAAAAAAAAAAAGAAGAAGAAATAATAATAAAGCTTGCAATTTACAGAAAAATATGTTTGGGCAACATGTATTTAGATGAAAACCTCTTCAGTGTTAGCCTAGAATAGAAGTCTGAGAAGCTCTCCTCCACCCAGCACCAGCTAACAATGTAAGACATCCTGGACTCCAAACAGATATCTCTGATTGGTCACAGGGGAAGTGGGGACGATGTACTCACTCCACCACTTCTAGCACAGCTGAACGGAACCTGGCACAGCTGCATTACTGGGGCACTAACTAATTGAAACAAATTAGTATTGATTTTATTCCATTTTCACAGCTCCACTCAAGGTCTTGTTTCCCTAGGTTCTGCAAATACACAGCTCTGCTTTCTAAATTAATCAGTTTTATAACACTATCCCATCTACTACAGGTTCTTAACACTGGTCCCTGTAAAAGACAGAAGGAATAATCACAGAATCATTTAGACTGGAAAAGATATCTCAGATCATGGAGTCCAACCTACTTGATGACACTAAGTGCCACATCCAGTCATTTCTTGAGCACCTCTGGGGATAGTGATTCCACCACCTGCCTGGCCCGTCCATTCCAATGTTTAACAACTCTTTCCATGACAGAATTCCTCCTGATTCCAAACTGTACCTCCCCTGGAACAGCTTGAGGCTAAGTCCTCTTCTCCTGTCACTAACATGCAACTAAATGCCAGAAGAGGATTAGGGATGGCCAGAAAACCAAAACCAGTCCATTTTACTGGCAGGTCAGAGGGCAGGTGGTGAAGGACACAAACAGCAATCATATCTAATACCCCAGAAACTTGAAACCCAGAGCAGCCCAGCAGCAGCACAGACGCATCACTGCTGAGCAGGCAGAACAGATAAGCCGACATGCTTGTTCTTACATGGTGCAAATGAATGTGCAGCTACCTTTCTACTGGTGCTTTGACAGAAGAGACCTACCCATGTCTGACACAAACTGAAGAGCACACGGGCATTGCCAAATGCTAACGCAACATTATCGGCCTAGTTACGAACAGAAAGATCATTTCTGTTTAACAAAGATAAAAACAAAGCTGTCTTTTAAGCATAAGTGAGGGGGGAAGACAAAACAAATAGACCTTTTCTCTTCATGAAACCAGGAAAATAAAAGACATTTGTAACATGATTTATAGATCACTTTTCCTGGCTTTTCTCAGAGGAAGATCAAAAATTGCCACAAATAGACTTATAGGCAGACTAACCCATTTAAATGTTAAATTGCAATCCAATCTGGCATGAGCTAGAACATTAGTGCCTGGCTTTCCTATTTGTTGACACCACACACAGCAAAATCCTCCAATTAAAATGAAATTGCTTTTCTGCTGGTGATGCAGAAGGGAGTTTGAGTCGGTGTTTTTTCTTATAACTTGATGCTAACATTTTCCATTGGCCTGGGCATCCCTGAGGAATTAACTTTTCACTTCTTCCCTGTCCATTAAGAGTTTTGCTACAGTTGCTCCAGAGGCTTGGATGAACAGGTTTCATAATTGCCTTGCATTGTTCAGATGTCAGAGTCCAGTTCAGAAAGTCTCAAGTCCTTAAGGTAGGTGTGCCTGATCAAGACACCATTCCAGGGAATGGCAGACTGCTCAACAAGTCTGTCTCTTGTGTCTTGTTCACAACATCTCATAATACTTCTCTTCCAGGTACTTCACACCCTCAGTCACTTCCATGGGTCAAACCTTTCAAGCAGGTGCAGTCTCCTGCAGTGCACCACAATGCACTGGAGCACAAGGCCCTGCGCAGGTGACAGAGCTCAAGGTTCATCACTCCAAGGGAGAGCACAGATTAGTAAAAAGTACAGGGACATATGTTACCAATCCATGGAAAAACTTTGGGATTTTGTGTTGTTAACCACTGCATTGCATCTACCCAAAGCTGGCAGTTCAATTAATTATATAATTTCAGGTATTCCAGAGAGAAACCTAAATATTTCAGCATAAGTGTCAATGATGCAAAATTCCTTTACAGATCATCCCTGTACTAATTTTAGAAATTCCTAGCTAGCCAGTGGGGGTCAGGGAGGATAGGTTGGATGTGTTTATCTGGTAGGCTGTAGCTTTCAGCACTAGCTTCCTTAGTAATTTACGCTGAAGCCTCAAATTTAACATTTAATAATGTCTCTAATATTTAGACCACAAGTCATGATGACATATGCAGATAAAAATTAGAAAATATAAAAACTAATGAGTACAGCATTTGAGCAAAAACCCTGTCACTATGAAGCCAAGAACCTCAGCACAATCCTTAATAGTTTGCTTAAGCAGTTTTATCAAATGATCTTTTCTGCTTCCAAGGGATGTACTAACTCAGCAGTAAATGGGTGCACATTTAGATGTGATGAAAAACCTACTAGTAAGCCCTAAAAATATTCTCCAGTTTCTTCCCAACACCATCTGTATTGAGATGGGATTACTAGTTTTCTAAACATATTCCAACCCACATTTCTTCATCAGTTCTCTTAGCGTTTCATATTAAAATTTCCTCCTGTGGCTCTCAAAGTTTAAGCACTCCCCCACTGTCCTTCTGCTTGCTATTTTTCCTGGTGTCACCAGTATATTAGAGGAAATCTCTCACTCATGGAAATTCTTCTGTTATTAAGTCCCATACTGGTACTTCTCTTCCACCAAAAACACGATAAAATATGGCTATATTGCATTGATACTTTGCAGCTATCTTGGAAAATCATCTTTAAAGAAAGGCTATGCTAAAAAGTAAATAAAAGTAAATAAAAATTAATTAAAATTAATATTAAAATATAAATAATGTAATTTCAAATTTTTTATATGAATAGACAGAAAAATTAAACACTTCCATTTATTTTCCTTCAGTTCAAGAGATTTGTCTCTTGTGCTGGTTGCATTACTTTGAAGTTATACTTGCACACAGAGATTATTTCTACTCTCTTTCCACTTCCCCCCTGGTATTCACTGCTCCCAAAAATATTAATAAAACTTTCTATAGATAAATGCAAACACCTCTGGCAGGAAACAGATTCTGTAACTGTCCTGAAGGTTAATAAGCTACAAATAAGACATTGACATTTTGCATGTGAATGAAATAAACATAGAATTCCATTTTCCATCTCAAAATGGCAAAACAGAAACCTACAGAATTAGTGCTACCTGGTTTTTATTGCCCTTAAATGAATCTGCACATTCGGCGGTAGAGATGTGTTTCAAGCGACTTATCCCAAGTCATCATGAAAAGTCACTATTTTATTGTTCTGCAAATATATTTACTGTAACTACATGTAAAAGTTGCTGAGAGGGCTAATTCTAATAGAAGAAGGAAAGGTAAGAACTAAAAGGTCATTTTTCTTCTTAAGAGGGAATACTGGAACTGGGGGCAGGAGTTAGGAGGGCAAGCAGGGAGAAACCAGTCATGCAGATAAGCAGGGCCAACTGGCTTCCTTTGATGAGGTCGGTGAGGAAGTACTAATTTAAAAACCCAAGGTGAATGACAAAACATCTACAAATAAGTTCAAGATGCTGGAGGTGCCAAGTGTGACCTCATCATCTGGAAGTCTTCCAACTTCTGAATCAGTCCATGGGGGCCTGTTCAGAACCCTCCTAAAGAGCATTCAACCATCAAAACACACAGATACCAGTTATATCATGAATATCATAGCTGCAAGGCTTGCTCTTTAGAAAGGCGTGTAACACTCTGTGTGTATACATTGAAAACCAATGGAAAAACAATGTGCCTTTTTGATTATTTAACTTGACCCTCCACTCCATTATATCTGAACCTAATTTATTAAAATAAAAGTCAATGGAATATTTATAAGCATCACAGAACACTTCCAAGAATAAAAAGTGTTTCTATTTCATTCCTTGTGAATGTCCTTAATTAGTGCCAGACAAAACATACCATTGTGTTAGCCAAAATGAAACTAATTGGAGAATTAAAATCCTTCCTGTTACTAGAAAATAATTCATTCTAATATACATCATTAGTAAATTAATCAGCATGGATAAGCCATCACTTATAACACCCATCTACTTGACAAAATAACTTCTCTAGTTCTGGGCCTGTCACTGAGCCATCTCCCAACCACTGCAATTAGCTCCCAGTCAAACACACTGGCTTCCATTCAACAGCAAAGTTTAGAAATGTCTGACTGTTTACTTTGTGACTGAAAGCAGGTTCCCATTTCTAAGGACACAAAGAAGGGCTGATAGAAAGAGGGAAAAGAGTGAAAAGAACATTATCAAAGCAGGTCAGTCAATATAGTAAACTTAAAACCTGATCTATTAAATCTCAGTCTGATAAGCACACAGGGAAGATTGCTGTCCTTTTTTCCTGTGGGAACTTGTACATGGGCAACTGCTATAGAAAAGGTATCTTGTAGGTCTTTTCTGGTAATGTTGTTTTACTGACATCTAAGAAATGAGATTTTCCCATATACCCTATGTGAGAGAATCAGTTCAAGCTACCAAGATGATCAGAAATCTGTCCTGCATAAGCCATCTGGAAGGTAAAAAACAAACAGTAACTTTTTCAGGGACTTGGCTGAAAAATGAAAGAGTTACAAGGGCAGAAATAATAACTTACTTTTATTTATTGTACAAAGATTATCCTAGATGTAGATGCATTTTTATAATGGAAGCTGCATAATACTGCATTTACATGACAATTTTACGTGCTCATGAATATTTCCTATCTTTGTCGCAGTTTATCATAGGATTAGCTAATAAACAGGTCTGCTTCACCCACTAAAGCTTTAGACTGAATATTCCCCAGAACAGTTTATATAGTAGAGATGACGTCATGAAACAGTTACTGGTGCTATTAGAAGCAGTTTCAGAACTTACTTGAATGTTTTAAGTCATAGCCAAAAATTTGGTGTAAGATTTGGGAGTTGTACACAGATATCTATCCAATATGTCATGTCACTGAAAACCCTTTGTGGATGTTGAGCAGTAACAAAAATATTAAATAGCAAATCAGCTAAGTCTGGGTAGGAAAATAATTGAGTTTAGTGAGTTTAAGAAAAGTAGGCTACATTAGAACCCAGTAATTACAGCTCTTAATTTTATCAGCATTAGTGAAACTCTTGCATACTACACGAAGAATAAAACTTTGGGAACATGGCAGCAACAGAATGGTCCTGGAGGATTTGTTGGTATGAATGATAACACAGCTCACCTTATCTTATCTTTGACAGCTAGTGAAAGGGAAAACTCAGGCTGAATCTCAGAATCAGGTCAGTCAGTCAGGTTGGTATGGACCAGAGTGGTTCACCTGGTCCAGCCTCCCTGCTCAAGGAATCCCTGCACAAGTCTTAGCATTATTTGAGCTAGCACCAGCAGATGGCATTCCAAGTCAGGAGCCTTGCCCACAGTGTACAGTAACAAACATGAACTCTCACCCCCACTCAACAAAGGTCATCTGGAAAGCTGAAATTCGTGTGCTCAAGATTGAAAGATACTTGGATAGAAAATCTGTTACTCTTAGAGGTAACTTAAATCCCTATATTTGAAAGACTGTTTCATATCTGATGTTGTACAGGTGTATTTGTAATGAATGCTTTTAAAGAAACAAATTTGTTGGTGTGTTTTGAAAGCCAACTTTTTCTATTTTATCTGTTTTCTGTTCAAGGTCTTATGCTTCTCCAAGCATTCAAAAAATCCCACCATAGTGACTGAGTTGTTTAAAGCTTTTTTTTCCCTGTAACAGGAATGCCTATACAGGTATAACATAATATTTTCAAGCTCTAAGAGGAATATGAAGATTTCACACATGTCCAGTGCTATATATAGCACATATCCAGTGCTATTTCATTTTATACATGGATAAGAACCATTAAATCTAAAGAATCATTGCATAACTAAACTTGTGAACCAGTTCACTGAAACAAACCAGAAAACATTGGGTAAGCAACATGCACACGGAGTGATTTTGCCACTGCAGCTGAGACAGTGGTCACCTCATCATAAACCAAATTGCAAGCAAATCAAAATTTTCTCAAAACAATTTTAACAATACAGTTGAAAATTAGAAAAGAAAAAAAAGGAGCCAAATACAAAATTAAATCTTGAGGCCAGATTTGACTAAATTATTATCACAAAAACTATTACCACAGCACTATTTATAGCCTAGGCAAGAGCTACAGACCCATTTTGAGAACAGACAAGTTAACTCTTGAAACCTTTACTCAATTTTTAATCAGTACAATGACATGACCTGAGGTAGATCCCTAAATGTAGGGGATGTACTCTAGATCACAATTTCAAGAAGAAATGGAATTTAGTCCATTGTCCAAAAAGCATCAGAAGGCAACCTTAGTTGCCTTAGTTAATTACTGTGGGTCTGAGGAGAGTTGTGCAACAATCCTATGATAACACTAAATTTAGACAGGAAGCTCTACAGAGAATGACAATCAGTTTTGGTTTTGTGCATTTGAGGATTATTACTACACTGACATATGTTTTGGGCCAGAATACTGAGGTGTCACACTTTCCCCTTAAGAAGGTGGGGAGCATTCTCTTGGGATAAGATTACCTTCCTCTTGACATTAAAACTTTAGCATTGGGGGAAATGGAGTTTACCAGTTCAGTTTGGTTTTCCTTCTACAAGATATCCCATTAAGATACCTAAAGACTGATAAAGATTTTGTTCCCCTTGTCAAGTCAAGCATAAAGACCATGCAGTCATGCCAGGAATTCCTCAAGGAAAATTATTTGCCAGAACTAAGTGGCAGCTGCTCCAATTTTTTTTTTCCTGGCCTGCATCCTCACACCATCCTTCTGTTGAGTCAGCAAATATCCCCAATGGCACAGACAAAGCTCTCCCTGCAGCCCACCACACCATACCATACTCAGAGGAATTTCTTAACAACTGGTCTGCACAACCAAGCTGGAGGCAACTTGTACAAAGCACATGTGGTGGATTCCTAACCACAGCTGAGAGAGTGGACTCTTCATTTTATAGGAAAGATTATCAGTGTGGTACATTTCCTTAATGAAAAAAGTTACACTATATTTCATTAGGCTATTTCTGTTTCTGCTGTCATCATCAGGTTCTACCACTTGTTATTCCACTTTTTTAGCTGATATGTAATATTGGTTCCCTTCCACACCATATCATTTTTTTATACTTGAAGACTTTTCAAGATAGGTAAGGGCTGTTTAAATCTTGCTTGAAGAGGATTTCAACTAGGATAAAAATCCCAAAAAACTTTGAAACAGGGAAGGGCTGGGGCAAAGAACAAATAGGAATGGGAATTGCGCAAGATAACAAGAATTTCCTTAACCACCAAAGTTCAGATTTGCAGCTGGACCACCAGAGGCTTATCATGACATTTCAGTCTGTTCTCTTGGAGGTTTGCTCTATGTGCAACAAGGCTGAAACCTATTCAGTACAAATTCAGCACCGCTAACTGCAGGCTGTACACTGACATGAACAAAGAAAATGACTGAAGAGTTTCATGTCCACAGGGTCTTCTGTGCCTCTTTCAGTGTCAGAGTGGGGACAAATATTCCATTCAACTCACATGGTGACTTGAATTTGAACTATTTTCTGGACTCACATGCATATCAGCAAACTCAAGAACTGAAGAGTGTTGCGGTTAGAAGAGCAACTGTAACTCAGAGTACATAAAACACAATTAAACAATAGCCCTTTTTGCCATTAGGGAGCCCTAGACTTCAGAGAGCAGCAAAAGCTCAGATGTTTCAAAAAGTCAGAAAATTTCTGGCATTCAAGAAATTTTAAGCCAGCCTCTGTTCTCTTACTACTTTTTCAAACTCTGTTTCTAATAGAGCACCATCCATTTTACATTCTACAAACATAATGTTATTTTAAAAAAAGGCATCTAAGACAATTAGTCACTAATGTTAAAATAAAGAGCTTCCTGATTCTAAACACTGAGGCTGTTTAAACTGGCAAGTCTTCCAGCCTCCCTGGGTAGATGAAATTATTTGATACATATTTCCCATATATTCATGCATATTTCACTAGGTCCACAGACACTTTTGTCCACTAGCTCCCTCAGTCTCATTCCTTGTTTTTGAAGTACTTCAACTGTGAACCTGTACATTTTGTTTTACTCTTCAATGGTAGAGGGGAAAAAATCCATTGTATTTGAATTCTACAGAGCCTTATGATTTTTTTTTTCACCTCCCTCTATGTCTACAATATATATTGGACTAATAGTCACAGGATTTATGTTACATTCAGGTAGCATTTAAGTAGATAATGAGAAAATAGATTTGTTTTCCAACATTGACAGTAAAAGTTAGCATTGGTTTGTCTTGCAACTCAAGGAAAAAAGGGTTATCAAAAGGCTAGGACTCCTGTCTCTACATTTGCTGCGAAAAGCATTATGAAAACAGATTACTACATAGAGGATAAAAGGAATTCCAAGTGTTATGGCCTACATAGTAGGAACACCCAGGATGTGACTTGACACTCAAAACTCAGGCATACCTGTGTCTTCAGCTGTGTGTGTGTCCTGACAGTCTGAAGAAGAAAACGAATGCTTTTCCACATTGAAGTATACATAGTCTTCAATCAGAGATGCATGCATAGTTAGAGCTACCAGGACTTTGTCACATCAGTCTCAGACCTGAAATTCATTCTGAGACATTCTTAACACTCATCAGCATCAAGAGTGACAGATCTTAAAGGGCTGGGTGATTTCTAAATAACTGTGCTCACAGTCTTTAATCCTGCAGGAACTTTATTAGTCTCCTATGGAACCCAGCAGAATGTAGCAGCACAGATTTAGGGGAAATTTTCCAGGTCATGCTGTATTCCAAAAGCCATGTACTGAATACACAAGGAAGTAGATGGGTTTGATTTTAATCAGCACTGCACTTCAAGCAGGCTCTCATCTAATCCCGTTTGATGTTGCAATCACACTGAATAAGAGAGCTGCACTGAAGGAAGAACAATGCTGCACAAAAATCTGCTGTACAGTTCAGGCCACAGTTGTGAGGTATTTCACAGCAATACAAAAACCACAAAGAAGTTAAGCCACTGGTACTCTAGAAAGCAAGAAATTCTCTCCAGATTATTTCCTTTCTATCTTCTCAGGTTGCAGGATAATGTTGAAAACTGCCCTTATTTCCAGCAAATAGCAAAATGAGCATTCTTTTCTGTAGTGAAAAAATCACTGTCAAGACTGGAGTCGGGTTCTGTCTGGTGCTCGGGTGAATAACAGTGGCATCAGCGTAAGGGCAGCACCATACACAGGCCTGCAGACGTGCTCTCTAACCTACCCCTCACTAGAAAACCATGGGGCAGCTTTAAATAAATCCTTCTCTCAGGTCCTGCTGGCACACTGAAAGGAGTGACCAGGAACGTACAGCCACGCAGCCTTTCCTCACACAGCTGACATTCACCATGTCACCCTGCACATGGCACCTGAGGCCTGGCCAGACTGGGGATGGCACTCCAGGCAGAAAACAGCTGCGCCAGCCCCTTCCCAGCAAGGAACCCTGTGCCTGGAAGTGTCCTCCTAGAGGGCACAGGGGACCATGTTTGGCCCCTGTCACAGCACCCCAAGAGCTTTCCAGCAGGGAGGGTGTTTTTGTGCTTGAGGTGTCCACAGCGACAGGAGCCCAGGACTGGCCTCACAGCAGGAGTGAACCCACCACTGGGTGTGCTGCAGAAATGGCATTTCCTGCACTTCCTTGGAGACCGAAGAAGCCAAATACCTCCGTTTCTGACAGGATGCCCTGACAAATGTTCCTTCCACCTGAAACTGAAGCTGGAGCAGCCAGGCTGTGCTGCCCTCACAGGAGGGAGGAGGGCAGGCAGCAAGGACACGGCCAGGCTGGGTGCAGGGCAGGCTCTTGATCCAACACAGAAAGCAGAAATGAGGTGTTACACAAATCAAATGTCCTAGTGCCCGCTGCCAGAGCTCTGTGGGTTCACAGCTCACTCTCTCCAATAGATATTTCATGCTGTAAGTCAAGCCTGAGCCTCTACATCTGTAGCCACAGTTCAGGAAATCAGCTAATTCAATCACACGGTGAGAACTGCTGCTTCATGGCGCAGCAGCTCCTGTCTGCAGTGTAACCTTTGCATGCAACAGCTGCTTGGCAAGTGAAATCAAATCCTGCCCTTACCAAAGTCATCGTTGGATGATCCTGTAGTAGAAGGTAATTTTACATTGCCTGGTTCTCGGTAGGTTTTTTATTATATCATTTTCTCTGTTTTGAATGAAAAGAATATTTTTTTTAAAAGCTATATATTCAAGCTCTTTCCCAAAACACAGGATCAATATATTCTTACTACTAGTAATGAATCTGAAAATTCATTCCGTGATCACAAGTTACCACTATCACCTCGTTCCTATTTAGACTTTTCCTACAGTCAAAATCACCTTTTTTTCATTGCTGGGCCCACTCTCCCTATTACTCATGGTATGGAACATGTCTTGACTTCACACTCCTGGATATGCTGATCTTCAACACCTCTTTTTCCCCATAGAAAAATCTTCAATTCTGTTTGACATGGAAAGAACTTAGCAAGGTTTCCATAGTCCTCACATACATAAAAACCTTCTATCAAAATTGAGTTCTTGTGACCTACGCCTTCCAAGCCAACAACAGAGACTCTGATATTTGTGAACCACGATTTTCTTTTCCCAATTTGTGTACCTTGAGTGTTGTGTTCAAAGATAAAAGCATTGTTTTATCAAAAGCTGAGTCCACCAAAAGCCATGGCCTTATGCAATATGCATGTACAATAAACATATTCCATGGTGTATGACATTAAAGACTTGGAAATACTGAAGTATGCATTAGCAATCTGAATAAAGATAGGTCAGCTAGATCTGAGCTACATCTGCATCTTGCAAAGGTTACAAGTGAATGTCACCTTAACTACATCTGCATTGCATTAAAGTAAAAACTCCCAATTACTGAAGGAAGAAACAGAAGGGAATCATTCAGATTTGAAGTGGCTCCTGCAGGGCAGGATTGTTATAACAACTGGGTCAAAAGATCTGTGAGTTGGCCAATGGCAGAATTTAGTCTAAAAATAATAAATGGATAGATGTACCAAAAAAAAATAACCTTGAATTCTAATTAAAGGCTAATTTTGTATACTACCAAAAACTTTGGCAAAAGGCCCAAATGACAAAGCAAAGAGCAGCTAATGAATTAAAATGAAACAAAAAATCCAAAAAGCAGAAACAAGGACAAGCAGCAAAGAAGGACTATAAAGTATTGTTTAGGCAGTCAGGGATGGTGTCAATAAAGACAGAGCCCAGTTAAACCTCAAGCTGCCCAGGGGCATAAAGGTAAAAGGAAAAGAATCCTGTAAGCAGCCTAGTAGCAAACTGAGATTCAAAGGAAATGTGAAACTGGTGTTTAAAAGGGAAATACCGAAAGATTTTTTTGCCTCAGTCTTCAAAACATTTCCAGACCTCCAAACATACTTGCAGTTTGAGGAATGAGGAAACACTAAAGTAAGAGAGTTAAGGACTGTTTGGAGACATTGGGTATATTCATGGCTACAGAGATAGACGGGACACATGGAAGGATTATTAAAACCTGGGGGATATGATTGTGAAGCACATCACTACACGCAAATGTGATGATCCAGGGAAGTCCATGGAAAGGGGCCAAATACTGCAGACATCTTTAAGAAGACTGCAGAGGATCTGAAGAACTAAATGCTGGCCAGCTTTAACTCAGTGCCTAGAAGGACCATGCAGCATAACTCTTGAGGATCCATTTCCAAACTGAAAGTCAAGTAGGATGTGAGGAAAAATGTGGATTTACAAAGGGCAGATCAGCGCTGATGATCTGCTTTTTCTAATTAAATTACTTGCTATGTGGACAAGGAGGCAGTAGTGAATAGACATGCACACCACAGTGACTCCATGCATCAAAGCCACCAATTTTATCATTTTAAGAACCTCTCTCATAATGTCTACAAATCACAAGTACCATGCCTCAGCTGCAAAAACACCTGTGGCTGCTCCACAATCATTTGCTTCTCTTTCCTGACCCTTTGAACCTCCTGCCTCAGGTTTGCCTGTTTTCACAGAACGATAAAATGGATAGGATTGGAAGGGAAGCTGGCCAGGAGCTGCCAATTGGTGCTCCAAGATGGACTGGACATCAGTCAGCAGGAGGTGAGCAACTGCATTGTGCATCACTTTTTGTTCTTGGGTTTTATTTCTTTCTCTCCTTCTCCTTTACATGACTATTATTATTGCTGTTACTGGTTAAAGGAAGATGTTGTATTGTGAGACAAGTACCAGCACATAATGCTAAATAAAGAAAGCAAAGTCCTACCATTTGCATTCTATGTTTTTGTAGGACTGCAGGAGCCAGGCAACTTTCACTTAATTTTTTTTCAATTATTAAACTGTTCTTATCTCAAACCATGTGTTCTACCTTTTTCCAGTTCTCCTTCCTATCACACCAGAGGCAGGGTGGGCAGTGAGCAAGCTGCTGAGTGGTACTTAGCTCCTGACTGGAGTTAAACCACAACAGAATGTAAAAGAGGAACAATTGAAGACACTCGATTACACCAGTAACTAACTAGAACCGGAATCAGACCAGAAGCTTCATGTATCTACTGCCTTCTGGAGGTTTGCGAAAGGTAATGCAGTGATGGAAATACTCCCACTCACTGGGAAGCTGCAAATCCATACTACTATTTTCTCTGTAGTTGATCTGCTACTGCAATCCTACAAAAACATGGAATAGCAGCCAGAGCGTGGTGGAAAGGGCTTAGCTGTTAACATGAAGTACTGACAGTCATCTCAGAAGAGAACGTTTTCTTTTAACCAAAGCGCTGATCCTGCAGGAGATTAGCACACACAGAGCAAAGCAACCACTTATTCCACTGGGATCAGAGCTGCAAAATCAAATTATTCTGTTCCTTTGTGAAACTGGAGGCAGAAGCTGTAAAAGTATTCTCTGCTTCTTGCAAGGGCATGGGAACTGTCAACTGCAACAGGCAACACAGTATTTCAAATATTACATCTTTTTGAAATATAGTTCTATCAGCAAATGGAATGGTTGCATCTAAGATTAAGAAGTTGCAGAAATCTGACTAAAACAGATGTCCTATTTGTTCTGTTCAACTTAATTCCAAGTTATTTCAAGCTCTGCTTTGAATGACATTATATCATACATTACCAAATACAGCAACTCCAAAAATAAATCCTGACTTCTTTATATACATTACTTAACTAGGACAAAGTATTTTTCATACTGATGCAACTGGTTTACTCTGCGGACCTGTCACTTAATGTATTTAATATACTCACACATAGGGAACAAGTTAATTTTTTGTTTAATCTGTTTTCAGTATACTTATTAAGATGGATTAAGCCTTTGAAAGCGTCCTGCCCACGTGTTTTCAGTTAAAATCATCTCTCAAAAAAATACTCCCTGTGTGTTTATACATGCAGTTTTGCACCATGCCAAAAAGAGCATAGGAAGCAGAGAGACTTTGGTCCACCTCCTGCAATTTATGGGACTATTTCCATTTGGGCTACAAATATGCTGGATAACAGGTGCCTGTGCCAGGACTTGTCTAAATTTGTACATTTTCAACTCCTTTTCAAGTAAAGAAGAGCTCTCTACACAAGATCCTGGGTAATCAGCTGTAGGTGGGCCTGCTTGAAAGACTGGACAAGAAGATCCTTTCCAGAGGTCCTTTCCAATCTTCATGTTCCTGTGATTCTGTGAAAAGTAGCACATAAAAGGACACTCTATCCTGCAGCAGATCACATGTAATTACCAAATCCATCCATTTTCTACAATTACCCAACAGGGTTGTATTCTCCCTTTCTCAAGGAAAATTCTTCCATATCCCTTAGCCAGAATGAGGATATAAGTTTATTAAGTCACTTAATCACTTTGATCTGGAAGCTGCAGCTATCAGTTTGTGCACCTGTGATCGAAAGTATCCTGTCAACATGTGACTAACACATCTCATAAGTACAAAATAAATCAATTTCAGGTATTCACAAAGGAAAGGAAGTAACAGCAGAACAGTTATGCACCAAAATTTCAGCATAACCATCTATTTTATTGTAGTCAGCCAAATTATAAAAATAGCAATCACAGTGTACTTGGCTCGATTTGCTTCTGGTAGGCCAAAAATCAAAAAACAGAACTAAGTAAAGAACTTTTTGCCATGAACATACCGTATAACCTATTCTGCAAGGGCTGCAGTAGTCTGCTCCACCACCCATTCACGGCACAGCTGTGCTTCTGGGGCCTTTTTGCCTTCCTTGGAAATAGTCACCAACAACTGCTTGCTCTAGGATGCCAAACTGGTGCTCATAATCAAATGAAAGCTCCAGGGTGTCTTGCTAGCATTTCACATTAAATTAGCTTCCTGATTGGAACATAGCAAGGATTTTTCTGCTCTGGTGAGATTGGCAGGGACCTCCAAGGTACTTCATTTCACATGGCTAACTTGTTCTATCACCTGGGCATTTCACTTATAATTCTTTGCTAGTGCAGAGAATCCCAGACACTGTCACATGCTTTCAATCTCAGCTGCTTTTTCTGCCATACCACAGAGCAAATTTTATCTTACATTTTTGTGAGAGAAGTTAGGTTTTCAATAGATGGTAAAATATCTTTTGTGGCTGACATCTCATTCACAGAGGAAACAGTGGAACACAGACCCACCTGAGCAAAGTCTGTTACACAAGTACGGCTGTGGGGACTAAGCTGATGGCAATCTCTCTTTCCAGCCCCATCTGCACTCCAGTGAGAAAATGCTGGATGTTCTGCAAATGGTTTTAACCATTGCAGTGCTATGACCAGCAGTGCTATAAACTCCTTATAAAAATACTCCTTATAAAAATACTTCATTAGCCAGGTGTGATAGATTGCTCAATTTAAACTCTTCATGTTTCACTTAGTAATGCAAGCTATCCTATTATGCTGACATATCTAGCAAGAAGAAACACAATAAAAAAGAAAAAAAAAATCTGTCTCCCATGGAAGCACTTGCTTCAGGTCACAGAGGATAGGGCCTTAAAATGCTCACAACAATCCAGAGCTAAGGTTCAAACATATCTGTGCTGCTACAGCAAACAGCAAAATCCACACCAGCTCATGGTATGCAGCTGAAAAGGAGCTCCCACTTGAATGCTAAAAACACAAAATTCTCTTCTTTGGTACTTATTAAATGAAAGGGCTCCTTCATACCAATCTTGTGCCACCCAAGTTTTTCTGGGTCTCTGCCTCACTTCAGTTTTTCACACATGGCCATGCTTCCTTGCTGAACTTTTACTAATAACCCTATAAAAGCAACGCAGCTCCACCTGCTATCTGTAGACTATGAACTCTGGTACATGAGTCACTGGCATGTCTCCTGAGGTTGAAAGGGTGGTAACTACAAAGAGGTGAGTTCCAACTCAGAAGGAAGTGCATGTTCAGGGAGTTCAGAGGCTGTCCCAATTTTATTTTGACCCCACTTCAACAACCATTATGGCTCCAAGTTATCCTGATCACGTAATTTATACACATGCTTTGAAAGTGGTAAGTCCCTTGAGCAGTTGTCTGTTCCCAGTATTCAGGAAGTGAGACTATGACAGGGCTGCCATGCCCGAACTTTGTAAGACACAGGTTATTTTTCTAGTAAGGTATATTGGTATATTGGTCTTTGGCCATTCTCTGGCCAAAGAAACATTCCCTAAATGTGAACAGTTCTAATGCATTAAGCTGACTGCAGATCATGACATAATGTACATATTTCTTCCCAAGAAAGCCAAAGAACAGCCTACTGCTTGTTCCACACACATTAGCCAGCAAGCAAAGTTTTACCCTGCTTCATGGCAAGCATACCACACAGCTGGATACCTCCAGGCAGTCATAGAAAAGGATGGAAGAATACACAAAATGGACACTCTGAAGGAACTGGGGACAGCTTCCCTTATTAAAGTATGTGGGGATTACTTTGCTTAATTTTTTCTAAAATCAGTTTATGGACATTGATTAAATTGTTTATCTTTTAGCATCGCAGTTCTTCCTTCAGACAAAAGCTTACACTATTAGTAACAATCTGCTATTTTAAAAAAGATTTTAGATTAAATTCAGAACAGAGCAACAGCTTCATTAATTTTTCCATCTGTTCTGTTCAGGCTTGTTGGCTTTCAAGTAACATTTAACTTTTGTATGAACACAAAATGCCAAAAGCTAAACTGAGCTCAATTCTATTGTGCTTCACAATCTGACAGAAGGTAATCTAATAATTTGCCTCAGATTTGGTTCAATAGGACAGTCTTCTCATCACTGTTCACCAACTATTCTATTTAACCAAGGAAAAGAGGGAACAATGAGAAATGCCATTTCCCTAACGATGACAGCAGCCATAGGACCACTCATTGATGTCACAGTTCCACACACCAAGATGTGAAGTTCTAAGAATTTAACAGTATTTGTATTTCTAGGCAAATCCACATGCCTTTAAGCAACTTAACTTCAACTTTTGGGTGACCTTGTTAAACCTGTGTCTAGACCTGGGAGTTATTCCAGCCAAGCAAGAGAAGACAGTCTACAGTTAACAATCCAGTACTTCTTCTTCAGGAAGAGGAAAGCAAATTATTAACAGTTGATATTAAAAAAAAAAAAAAAACAGAAAATACAAAACTGAGAGTAGCTAAAAAAACCAATCATAGACTCTCAAAAAAAAAAATCTTAAAGCTGTATTGCAACAGATTAAGTTACTGTCAAGTATTTCCAACGGTTCTTAACACACTGACTGCACCAGCCCCAGTCCTGTGAAGCAGGAGCAGCCAAGAGGCCAAGCCAGGGCATTTATCACAACAGCTCAAACTCAGCAAGAAACCAGACAGCTGAGGCCTTGATGTCTTGCTAGTGAAAGAACAGAGCACTGTCAAGATGTTCTGACCTTCCTTCCAGCATACTTAAATATCTATGTGGATGGCAATGATTCTGGTTTTGAGGTCCACGCAGAAATACTTCAGACCTTAAAGGTTTTTATACATATTAAATTATCATCCACATTTTAGGTTACGATTCCTATTCCTGTAAATGGCTTGCTTCAAAATAATTAACCACCATTTCTCTTTCTGAAAGAAGGGTAGCTCTCACACTTACAAGGTCCAGAAAACTTTTTACAGTTAAGACACTGATAATAGGAGCTTTGTGTTCTGGGCTGATCTAAACACATGAATGGCATATGTGTGTGTATATATATATATATATATATATATATATATATATATATATATGCCATAGTCCATAACAAATGGACTTGAGTACAGGACTTAAGGCACTGGAAACAGAAGAAAAATTTAGATGGTTGTGTACCATGCACAGCCTGTAAAGGTGTGCAGAGAAACAGGCAACAGGCTAGAACTAAGCACCTTATAGACCAGGCACTATGTAAGCACTGTCAATCACAATGTGCTTTTCTATATGTCCTAACACCAACCACAAGAACATCAAAGAACAGGAACAGCTGCTACATTGTGTGAACTCCATCTGATTTTATGATCCTGGCAAAATTTTAACTTCAGAATCTCCCATGTTGCTCTCTGAGACAAATGTATTTCCCAGATGGCAATGCTTCAGTTTTATACATGTCAAGTGAGGAACTTCAATTCACAGCCTGCCTAACAACATGAAGAAAGCAGCACCTGGCTGCTTTGTTCCCCTACCTCTGACTTATCATGGATAATTTTCAGTCTTTAACTTGCCAGTCCTTAACAGAAGGGTCAGCACTGTTTTATCCCTCGTTCTGCAGAAGGTTAGCTCTTCCGAGTCTTTTTTTCAAAACCATTTGACCAACTCTTCATCTGATTTCTGATCTGTTTCCAGCCAAAATCAAATGTTCAAAGGAATCATAAATAGATCAACTTTGAGTGTCATGAATATTGCAGATTGGTAGAAACTCTTCACCAAGAAACCAAATAATACAGACACTAGCAAGGACTTAGAATTGTAGCAATTTATCTTTTTTAAACTACTTTCTCCCATAGCACAACCCTACAAACACATTAATTTAAAATGTTGATCAATTCTTAGTGAACAAATGGCTTCCTTCCCCTACTGTAGTTCCCCTGACCTATGCCAATGTGTAAGAGGTATTGGATCACGTAGATGAATGAGATGTTCTAAGTTAGCAAGACTGGATGGCCTTCACTAAGGAGTTCTAAAGGAAGTGAGACATGGAAGGGCAGACGTGCCAGTGAACACTTATAACTACAATTACAAACAGTCTCTGTGCCAGATGACTGGCTGACCACTGCCCATGTCATTCTCATCCACAAAAAGGGCTGTTGAGGGAATCCTGCAAGTTACAGACTGATGAGCCTGATCTCAGTCCCTGGTAAAGCTGTAGAGCCTGTAGTAAAACTTATGAGCCTACAGATAGATATAGACATTTTGAAAAGAATCAGCATGCCTCTTAAGAAGGAAAATCCTGTCTCACTAACCACAGAGTCTCTGGAAGAAGTGAGTAAGCAAGAGAAAAAAGGTGATACATCAGACATATCTGAATTTCAAAAAAGTCTTTGACAATGTTAAATACTTGATAAGCTAATGTTGCTAAGAAATTGGTTTAAAAAGAAATATTAGAAGGTGAAATTTGGTTAAAGGGTAGGAAGAAAAGCACAAAAAAACACATTCATTATCATGACTTGGTGATGAATTGACTTATTAGGCAAACTACCTATCAAATAAACTGGACATATTAAGTGCTACAAAAAAAATTGTTAAAGTAGTTAACTCATTTAAATTAGCTTATATTAGTTAACTAGTTAAAATTAGTTAACTAATTTAACTACTGGAAGTTAAATTAGTTTGATACTAATTATTACAAGAACAAAAAAAATTATTCTAAATTTTATCACTACTACCTTTATTTCTACACTTCAAGAACTGACAGAAACCAGCGCAATAAATACAAGAAGTGAGAGAAAAACATGTATTTTATTTGTATTGAGGCAAAAGGAGCTCATCTCACTTAGATCAAAGAAATGGAGAGCAAATTATTGAATCATGTTTTTAAGAATTTACAGAAAACAGAAAAAACATCTTCATGTTTATCACACCAATAAACAACTGAATTTCCTATGAACTCTCTATTCCTTTAGACTTGGCACATTTTTTATTGCCCACGACCACACTTTACATCTTTTCTTGTCAGAATGTTATGTTACTTATGTAAACATCTGTTTTAAGTGTAAACTTCAACAAGTAAATGGGAAAGCCTACTAATTTATCCACCCCAAAAAATCAAGTATGAACTAAATATCTAATTACATCATATTCTATGTAATACTGTTTCAACAAAACTATAGCCTGTTGAATTCATAACAAAAAGGAAGCTGAAACAAAAAGCAGATGTGCAGTGTCATGCATTAGTGTAATAACGTCATAAGGCAATAATAAAAAGGTAAATTTTCTTTTAACTATACTCACCAAGACAAAAATCAAGCTGGTTCTCTTAGTTCATTTTGGTAGTGCAGGATTTCTTCTAAGCTCAAGCTGAAAGTGTTAACTTTCAGCATATTCACCTGTTACTGTGTTTGATAAGATATTTTGGTCAAAATATATGCGGATTTAAATTTTGTGCAACAGTGGAGTTTAAATGTTTTTAGTTCAAATTCTTTATGTTGAAATAAAGAAAAACTCTGTTCCCAAAGAATCACATAGGGTAAATGGGAAGAAATACTTGAAATTAAATAATCCTAAAATAAACAACTCATGAACAGTAATATCTCTGCAGGAAATAGAAGTTCATCAGCCTAAATCAAAAGACTAAGTTAATACTATTCTTAGAGGCTTTTTGTTGTTGCTTTGTTCACTTGAGGCTCAGATTGAGTGAACACAAGTAATCACATGGCAGGCTGGAAAGCCAGACATTACCAAAAATTTCCTTTATTGTTCAATGGGCCTTTGTACTGCAGAGCATAATCAACCCCAACCATTTTAAACAAGACACTGAAATCACATCTCAAAGTTGTTGCAAATGATCTCAAAGTAATTACAGTATCACAGTAATCAAAATTACTGTTCTTTTCCTCTGCTTATAACTTAATCTACTACCTGTAATTTTTACAAACTGCAGTTCACATTAAAACATTTGCTGATAACAAAGCTTTTCTTTGAAAACAACACTGCTTTAGATCTAGTCAGGCAGCTTGTGCACATCAGAGCAATCTGTCAAGAGAGACATGGAAAAGGGTAAAGGAGAAAAAAGCTGAAATATGGCTGCAGTTTATCTGTGCCTCCAATGCACTGCAGAATTTCAGGCAGCACTTGAGACAGCAAGTTTCTTCAGATGATCCATAAATACTTGTAAGCTGACATCATCAGTAAGAATGGGTGCTCCAGACTCCTATGAAATAAGGGGGAAAAGGAGAACTGATTATACACATTGTGAAGAAAAAGCATTTTAAGACACAATATGTTCCACTGAATAAACATTTTATAAATTTAGCAAGATCTTAGAAGCGCATCATTGCTGAAATTCTGACAAAAAACCCAGCAGACTGTACATTTACATAAATTTTCATACATTTACATGAATTCAAGCATAAAACACAACCACATTTTCTTCCATTTTAACACACAGAGCAATGATGTGCTGTATAGCAAGATCTTTACATTAGCCATACAAAACTCAAAAGGGTTTTTGACAGCTGCCAAATATTAACTTAGAAACTGTTACATGTAAATAAAATTTCCACAGTATAATTCCTGCATCGTTCCTACCTCAGTAGAGCAAAAAGGAGAGAAACAGTAATATGCAAATGACACAAGCAACAAATCAGTATCTGTCAGTGAAGCTCAGACATATCAAAATGGTGAAAGGAGGAAACAAATCCCCTAAGGGTCTGATTTGACACCAAGTGAAGGTCATCCAGCTTTCCCAAAGAGAGGTGGGTCTATTCTCCCCTGTGGCTCTGTACCACCTCAGAGAAAGACAAAAAGCATCTGAAAGTCATGAGCAGTCAGATCACAAAAGAATTGAAAAAACCTTTTTGGTGGATTCTTGCAATTTCACAAATCCAAGAAGTTCAAAATTGTCATGTTTTAATTATTATTTTTAAACAAATTTAATGAAGTCAAAATAAACCAGCAGTTGGCAATTCTGCAAATATAACATAGTAACTCCCTTAAGTCTTTTGAGACCAGTCTACCACTATTTCCGTTTACAGATACAGGAAGAATTCCTGTACAGCTCAACTATTCAACCTTTTCAAAGGTACTAAGCATCCATATTTCCAAATAAAACCAGAGCTGTCAGAACTCTTGTAAAGTCTTCCAAAACACAGACACAAAAGTCTTAATGAGGATGCTCAGAATTGGTGCTGTTTTCTGAGAACTGGCCAGAAACAGTTCTCAGTGAATGATCAAGAGATAAATCCAAGTGCAGCAAGATTTCTTGGATCCCTACAATACACAGCCACTCTGAGGGAAGGCACACTAAATTAGCTATCATCTGATGGCAGCAAGATGAGATTAAAGGATGCTGTACTTCCAAGCCTGTCAAATGCAAAGTCTGAGCTCTCTTATATAAGAATTATAGAATCATTTACACGGAAAAGACCTCTAAGGTCAGTGAGTCCAACCACTAACCCAGCACTGCCATACCCACCACTAAACCACGTCCCTAAATGCCACATCTACACAACTCTTAAATACCTCCAGGGACGGTGACTCTACCACTTCCCTGGGCAGCCCATTCCAATGCTTGATAGCCCTTCCTGTGAAGAAATTTTCCTAATATCCTCTGGTATATTGAGGCCATTTTTTCTTTTGTATTGCTTTTCACCTGTGAGAAGAGACCAACTCCTACCTGGCTCCTTTCAGGTAGCTATGTAAGGTCTACCCTGAACCTCCTCTTCTCCAGACTAAGCATCCCCAGCTCCTTCAGCCACTGCTCACAGGACTTGTGCTCCAGAGCCCTCACCAGCTCCATTTCCCTTTCCTGGACATCCTCCAGCACCTCAGTGTCCTCCTTGCATTGAGGGGCCCAAAACTGTACACAGGACTCAAGGTGTGGCCTCACCAGTGCTGAGCACAGGAGGATGATGCCTTCCCTGGTCCTGCTGGACACTGTATTCTTGATCCAAGCCAGAGTGCCATTGGCCTTCTTCACCACCTGGACACACACTGGTTCATGTTCAGCAGCTGTCAATCAGGACTCCCAGGTCCTTTTTGAAAATTTCAACTGCATCTTCAAACACTAATCACATAATAGAGATGTACAAAAAGTTTATCATTATTTTCTGAAAATGCTTTCTATACTATTAAGGCACCTGCCTGCTAAAGTTTGAAGAAAATCTTTACCTAGAATATTAAAAATCAAACCAGGCAAATCATCACCTCCTGAAACATGTTTTCAGTGGTGTGTGGGTGCCCTCTTCAGGTCAATGTGGACTTTCAGTTGTGCACAAAATAAAATATGAAACAATCCAGGAAGGTCATGAGAAAAAAAGAGCAAGATGCAAATCAGCTTTAAATTTCTCCCAGACATAATATTTCTCATTTCATAATTAGTACTCGATTCAACTTTTTTTTACAAAAGCCCTGTACCTACAAGAGCATATTATCTTGAGCACACACACTGCAGTGCCCCTAGGGAGGTTAATACATCATTTCTTATGCTACCCTAGAACTGAATTCTTCTCAGCATTAAAATGGACAGCTATCTTTTGCAAGATATATTACTCTCACTGGTCCAGCATAAAAAATTATCATACAGATCAGTTAAAGATTTTTTTTTTGTATTTACATTTGGAGTACTGTTTTGTTTGCTTACTAATTAAACAAAAAACAGTTGTCCTGTACTGCTGGAAATGTGGAAACTTCAAAAAATTCCAGGTAATGTTTAAATTAAAAATAAGACCTTCCAAACTACAGCATGTGTGCACATGTTGAGGGGAAACACAATGAAGAGAAGCACTAACAAACTGCTGGTTAGATTACCAACTTTGGAAGCAAAAGAATTTGGGATTTGTGTTCCAATTGTGCTGGACCTGACTCAGTACAGAATTTTCAAGTATTTTCACTCTGGATCTCAGTGTTGTTCACTACCAGAAGCTTCATTAGAACCAATTCATCCCTATGAAAATGTAAATTAAACTTACTTGACAAAGTGACTGCCATAAAATTGCTACAGAGCTTTCTCACTCATGACTTCAACACTGTACATGGTTTAGCAAAATACTGTAAGAGTACAGTTAATATGTGGCTTCAAATGACTGATGCCATTACATTTGCATGAGAAGATGACACTGCACTAGCATTTACTACAGAATGTAAATGTGGAAGGAGATAATGGATCAGAGATGCAACAATTCAAGAATGCAAGCTGCTACAGAATGTTTAACTTCTGAACATAACTATACTGTCCTAAAGACAAGATTTGAAAACCGATTCCTGGTCAATCAGGCCACAGAATTTCTGGAAAACATCAATACACTGGCACTGGTGTATTTTCCAGTTTTTGCTTATAACTACGTTCAAAACTTATTTCCCCTATTGCAAAAAAAGTCCCTTGGACTTCATTTGTGGAAAGCACTCTCATTTCCAGTATTTTGAAGGTATTGATAGCTCTGTGATACAGGTGGACAGGAAGATAACAATACAAGGCTGCAACATGCTGACTTAAAGAGAAGGCCACCAGGCAAAGGTCAAGCAGCCTTACTAATGGCTCAGTCAGGTGGAAGAAGCAATACTGAATTGTTACTGTTCTGTTCTGCCCTTGAGCATTATACACACATTTTCATCCACAAGAGAGCTCAGCCCGACCAAAGCTGCCTAAGTCCTCATTGTCGCTCATTTATATATGAAAAACACACCCACCAATATGAAAATAATAAAGCAGCTGCCCTTCTTACATCTTTCACAGAAGCAACAGGGAACATCCTATCTGACTACAGCAGGTATAAAATTATTGTAATTCCACCGTGGTGTGGACAAGAATATGATTCTACCTTTCAGATAGGCTGATGGGTTTGCTCCTCTCTCCCTCCAAAGTAGGAGCACTCTTTTGTAAGATCTGCATCTCTGCTACTTAGCAGAATAAAACTAAACTTAATTACTGGTGAAGTTGAGCTTAATGAATTGTAAATTGTATACTTAGCTTAATCAATCATTGTCTAGCCTTAGAATATTTAGTACTAAGGCAGTAAGTGCACTTATCAGTGACTATTCCAAATCTTTTTATCTGTTGCCTCAATAAAATATCTGCTTTTGACTTTGCAAAACTGTTTCAGTGAAAGTCCTTGGAGGGGCTCTGTCAGGCAAACATCAAACCCACAGTCTTAAGACAACACTGTCTAAGAAAGTAGGCTAGACATGAAAGCAGCCTAACACAAGCTTAAAATAGTAAACCAGGTAATTTCTGTCTGAAGAAATAAAACCCATTTTTCTTAACTTTTGTAATTTTGATCACATCAGACCAAAACTGCATTTCTTTTTCAGTTTCAAAAACTTTGTATTATTACTTGTATGTAGGTAATGTGCCCCTTCACTTGCCTTCTGAGACAGGGGTGTAAAAATCATGTACACAAGGTTCATGAGCAGATTCATACTCACCTGTCCCCACGCATACATATTGTTATGAGTCTGAGAGGGATTTACTTTTGAAAGCAGGAAACGAGCCTTTAAAAAATAAAACAAAGACAATAAATTGATCTTCTCAAACAGAATTTTCCTGTACTCAGAAAAAAATTGCGTATGTATGGAATATGTCATTTCTATTATCTGGAGATACAGACACTGCAAACAGCACCTCTGTAAATAAAGCCACTCGCTGATTCCACAGCGATCATGAAGAACTGGTAACTTTCTGATGCAGCTGAAAGTAAGCTTTTGTCTTTTTCAAGCACTAGCAAAGCAAATGTGAATATCAACAAGACATTAATAAGTTTTTAAAAAATTACACAAATAGTAATTCTGGCATTGTTTCAGAGACCCAGACAAGTACTGTCTTTTCTGCCCTACACACCTTACACAAAGAATATGACAGACCAAGTCAGGATGATTAAAATAATAATACATAGCAGGATTCACATATTAGAGAGAAAGCTACTATTAAATAGCTTGTTCTGTAAAAGCTTTAAGAGTCAAAACATTCATTTGCAATTTATATATATTTTAGCAGAGAAATGCATGTTTACTACCAAAGATATCTCACAACATTACCAACATATCCTTTCCAAGATTATATAATATACACTTCACCATACCTGGCTTCCTCCATGCTCTGTATCAATGTATCTGGGCATTGGAAATCTGGAATGGAGAATTTCTTGGGCATCATCTACTGGAGCTTGTAGCAAGTGGTGGAAATTTTCATATTCTGGCATATCTTGGTAGCCTGACTTACGCCACTGTGCTATGGTCTGGGCACAGGGGAAAGAAAGAAGTTAGAACTGATTCACCAAACTTTCTTAGAGGATACACAGGTCTTTTCAGAGGGGAATGTGCCATTGCTGGCCTCTTTTCTATCACTCGTCCCTTTCTACCCCATAGTATGTAAGTTAATTTTTAAAAGCCAAGATGTGCAAGTAACATGCTACTAGATTTTTTTCTTCAAACTCTTAACAATTTGTGGCCCATTTGTATTTCCTTTTTTTGGGTCATCTTTTACATGCCAAATATTTTGTTTGGAGGAGGTCAAAGATATTATTTACACTTCTCTAACATGCATGTCTATGACATATAAGAAATAAGTATTTATACTGATACTTTTGAGAGTCTGTTGCACAAGCTCCCCACCCTCTAGGAGTGAAGCTGGCTGCTCAAGGTCAGCTCACTGATACAGGCAGCTGCTGGGAAAGCCCTGGAGGGACCCTCAGCAGGGGCTCCTCCCTCCTCTGCTTGGCAGCTGCTTTTAAACTGAGGGTCTCATTCCTGGCTCCTGTCTGACCTACATGCCTGTAGCAGGCCGTGTACCTACTGATCTAGACCCCCACTCAGGGACTTGACTTCACAGCCAGAAATTGGAGCTGCCTCATCCCCATCAACTTGTCGGGTGATCTGGACCGAAAGCTGAGCCTGGCTACAGCCCACAACTGCTCTGCTTGCCTTGCTCAGTGACAAGACTCTCCCTGCCTTGCAGTGATGCTCAGCCCCTGTTCCCCTTCCCTCAGGGAGCAGGCCACCACTGCTGCTTACTGACAGCACCTTACAAAAATGAGGTAATATTCTGCTACTTAAGAAGTGTCAAAGTTTAGTAAATATTTTTGTCAGTGTAGCTACAAGGACATGATCCAGAATAGTATTTTTCAAATTCTTAGCTATGAACCATTTACAGTTGCAAAATAGTAAAAAGCAGCAGCTCAATTCCTCCAGGGAGGCAGAGCAGTAACAAGTCACAAGCACTTTAATTTTATTACTAAGGAGTATCTACCTACCAAACTGCCAGGAGCACTTCCATTCTTCCAAGACAGTACAGATGAAGGGTAACTATAAAACTTGGTGTTCTGACTACCCATCCCTGAAGAAGCAATTTAAAGGTCTAAAATAAATGAGTGAAAAGTGGGGAGGAGGGGGAGGCAGGGTATAACACTCTCTAAAGTAGGAAAAATATTGATCTAAAAAATACTCTGCATATTGAAGCTAATTCATCTCAAACTCATCATAAGAAACAGGACCAAAATGTCAAGTTATGTCAGGTATCTACACACAGATATGTTAAACTACCAAACTACAAACACGAACTAGGACTCTGTTGTCAGCCATGCAGATGAGAGGGTCAAGCACTGAGCTGCATGAGAACTAGAGCCTGACTTACAATGATTTCCATAATGTAGCACTCCTACAGAAAAAGAGTATTTATGTAAGAAATGACAACTCTTACCTCTCCATGATAAATAAGGATTTGGAAAAAGGTGTCCATAAGGAGAATGCGATCTGGTAAAATGCTGCTGCTATCCAGAAGAACAGGCTAAGATTTAAAAATAAATTCAAAAATTATCAACTGATGCAGTATTGAGCAATCAGATGGCATTGTCAGATTTTTAAATCAGTAACTTAGGAACTTTTTCAATCACTTACTAAAGCTCCCTATTTGCTCCTTTTCATGTGACACATCTGCAATCCACACAATTTCATTCTGAAGTTATCCTGCCTGATTCTATATCTGAAACTTCATGAAAGTAATAAAAAATGTATTCAAGAGCTGAAACCCCTTTCAATATTATGCACTTTACTAGTCTTTCATGTACCTCTGTATTTACCCATACAATGCCATTTATTTGATTTGTATTTCAATGCATAAGAATTCAGCAATTATTCAAGTGTAAGATTCGGGGTTTGTGGGTTGTTTGGTTTTTTTTTTTTTTTTTTAGTCTTGTTCTTGCAGCATATTAGTATTGTGCATATATATCCCCCAATACTGTATATTATTTAGGAAATCAAATATAGTATTTAAGGTTTTAAGTCACATAACACTTTATCAGTGCTATATGATTTAACTGAATCAGTATTACTAGAGATAACAAAAATATTAACTATTCCAAGAATCAAGAAAAAATATTATTCATTCTACACTGAGACGTCAGCTCCTGTTTAATCATATTTATCTTTCAATCACCAATGGAACTACTTGGTTTTCATACATGGGAGACTTGCAAGGTGCTTTTCACAAACCACCTTATTACTTTCATTTGAACTCCACTTCTAAAAGTCTTTTTATATCCTCATGAATAATCTAAAAAAAAAAACCTAAAAGAAGTTAAAAATACAACCTGCCAAGATCTTTGACTACTATGTTTGTTTTCACTGACTTACTCTCTTTTATGCAACTACTTTTGTTATCTGCTGACACAAAGTGCCTGACACTTCTTTCAGAAGCTTCTTGGAAGACCAGCTTTTTATTTTCGGTTTATACAGAATGTGCCATGACAAGGTCAGCTGGAAGGTTCTGTACTAAATCTACTTACAATGGGAATCATATTAAAATTAGAAACTTTGGATTAAGGCAATAAAATTGAGGAAATTTTGTACATTTTTAAAAAACCCTCAACTTTTCTTTCAGGCAACAGTGAAAGTACATTTTTAAGTAAAATCATTTTTCTTTGTTTACATTCTGGCTCCACAAAACCAAAAAAAAGCTCTCAAAAACTAACAAAAAAGTACCATCCTTAGGTTTAAAACATAACCTCTTTACAAAGTGACTTTTGTTCTCAAGACTGCTACATCAAAATTCTGAGATATGCCTTGTTCATAGCTGCTTTAAATTAAGTGGATGTTATTTCTCACACAATAAATTTTAAACCAATACATTTTATAACATGTAACAGTGAAGACAGCAATCACCACTTTCTCAACAAAGCACCTTTTAACCCACTATGGAGTTATTTTACTGATACCTCTGGAGGTCCATTGAAAGAGTAGGCATAAAGAATTGGCTGAACCATGATAAGCGACTGGGTTAGATCTTGACGCATAAAATGATGACGATAGTAGGAGCTCTCATCTGGACTGTTGTTAAAAACTTGTAAGAAAGGAGATCTTCTCAAGTGAAACATGAACTGCAAAACAAGAACCACTGTTTTGAACTCTGACAGATAAAAAGGATAGTTGTACAAGGAGAGAAATATTTTCCACAAACTGCGTGAGACCAATGCCACTGAATTTCAAACTGAATTTCAACGCCTTTAACATTCTGAATCTGTATAGGCACCTTTTCCAGTTTTTACACACTCCCATGACAGTAAGAGAGGTATCAGAATGGGTAAACCTACAAAGCAGCTTTGAAATCCTTTACTGTAAATTCTGCCATTCCTATGAGGGAGGTTGCTGTTCTACAACTAAATAAGTTATAGAACGTGAACAGAAAAAGGAACATTAACCACAGCAAAGTCAAACTTTGCTAGTAAAAGCATCTGCTTTCATTGCTGAAACAAATTCTCCACATGCTGATTTTATCTCTACACAGCACTTAACACCTACAGACAGATTAGTACATAACTGAAACAGAAATATCATGGAAGTGTGTGAAGAATCCAAAAGCGAAGTATCTGGAGCTATCAGAACGGAGAAATTTATCAGAATGGATTATTAGCAAAGAACCTATTCAAAGTTTAATACAGTCAAGGTCAAGTTCACAGAGAAGTGTCTCTTTTCTGGTCAGTATCATAAACAATATGGGAGAGAAACAAAAAAGCGAATCCATTTATTTTCCTCATGTTTTCTGAATTCCTTCATTAGAGCAGCCCTTTTCGAAGTGTCATTATATGAATTACAAATTCAGGTGAGATTGCAGGAGAAATAAAAAATATACATAGTTGGACATTTAACTGTAAGGGCAGAGGACAAAAGAGAGCACAGCAGCACAGACAACAGAAGTGATTTTCCTGATGTCACATGCCAGACAGTAGTTAGGGGCAGGGGGTCTGTTCATCTTGATATGCCTTATTGTACTCAGTGCTACAAGGACGCTTTCTTCACTGAGCATTCTCTTCCATCCCTACAGACTAACCTTCCTATAGACAAACCCACCTGTGGATAAAGTGAAAATGTTTCTGAAAATCTGAAAGAGCTTGGATCATCCTTGTGATATTCTCCAAATTTCTGACACTGAAGTAAACAAGAAAGAAAATCTATATTAAGAAATATACTTGTATGGTCATGTCATTACTGTAAATTTGGTTTTAACAGGCACATGACTTGTGGTGCTTGCAACTGAGAACAGACAGAAACCTAGCAAAAACACTGACACAAGTTTTTTTTTTTTAACAAGCAGTGATCTTCTTGCATATGAGGCTTTAAGAACTTTGTGTGTTGGCTGTTCTTCCCTAGAAAATAATTAAGCAGACTTAGATGATAGAACAGCGCAGATGAAATTGTTTAAAGTTAAATTATTAGTAACTAATTACTTACAAATAAAAATTAAAATACATTAGACAGAAAATTGAACTTTTGAAAATAAAAAAAAAATCCATATGGTTTTCTAGATACTTTGCCTCCTTTTTCTTTTTTGCTAAAAATATTTACTCTACAATATCATTACAGACAACAGAAAGTAGAGAAAACTATAATTTCTGCTAATCACATGCTAAAATTTCTCTTAATTCCTGGCAATGATAATATGTTGAGGAAACAAATAAATGAAAATGCATTTAAAAAAACCTGAAATTACACCTGCCCTTTTTAAAATTGAAAATAGAAAATCTTTGTTAATTCTGTATAACCTCAGGAGGAAATTAAGCATTCAGTTCATTTTTTGCTTTTATTTTAAAAGAAACTATCACTGAACAGTAGTCACTTATGTGTGTGCAAACAAGAAACCCATCTGAGTCACTCAATACAGCTCGTTTTACCAGTCGTATAAGCTGCCTGTCCAGCCACCTCAGCACATCAGGGCCCTCCTCTGTCTCTGCCCTGTACACTGCCAATCTAGCCATGAGAATTGCAGCAGCTTCCTGGTCAAAAGATGCAGCAATGTTTTGAATCTGAGTCTGTGCATCCGCCCAGCTGCAAAATACAAATACAGGGATTTGCATCACAGTGAAAGGAAAAAATCCAACCTCAAAACATCCCTTCAAAATTAAGGCAAAGAAACCTTAACAGTTAGCAGTTTAACAAACTCATGCTGAAGGTTCAAAAAATCTACTAGGCAGATTAAATGAGCAACCTCCCAGTTAACCATTCTTTAATTAGAAATGTTCCTTATTTGTACAGATGCCATGCAACCAGTGAAATAAAATATAATGTCACCAATAGAACACGTACCATATTTTTTACAAATTAGTGATGAAAGGTTGTTACAGAAAACATCTCTAACATCCATCCACTAATCTAATCCACATTCCCACATAACCAATTTTCTTGTGCACTTTGCCAGTTCTTTTTAATTTATAGAGTAAACTATTAATTAGACCTGTCATAAGTCACCAGAATTCTACTAATACAACTAATTAAGTTAACAACATAGTCTTTTAAACAATTAGGAAAATGCTTTTTTCAATAAACTGAATTTTCCATCAAATTAACCAAGCAATGATCTCCTTCACCTTAAATAAATGTCGCTGTACATTGAAAAATGTCTTCAAAATATTAAATATCATTTCCTAAAATTGTGAAGTATATTGAATCAAGGAAACTGCAGGTAAAGGTTATACATGGAATACCAGGTATTTACATCCCTCTGAACTGCAGTTAGCATTCTCCAGTCAAGTCATTAAGTGATTTTTGCCATTCCCTAACCCCAAAAATATCCTCAGTTTAGGCCACAGAATTTCATTCAAAGCCTTCCCTTTGTCTAAAATCACTTGGCTTTCTTCAGAGCACTCCTACAACAACATTATACACCCACTGTAACCTCTCAGAGAAAAAAGGGTCCACAGAACAAGAGAGGAAACTGTCTCAAACAAAAGACTGCTTACAAAATCTACAAAATAAAAGGCATATATATAGATATACACTCTGACTTTTCAAAAATTATTCACCACTAGTAAAACGTACTTTCTGGCAACTGTGGTCACTCTGATACGTCTCTGTCCACTGGAATGTTGGTACTGAGTCACAAACTGGATTGCACCACGTCCTCCTTGAGGAATGGGAGCATTGTGCTAAGTACAAAAGGAAAAGAAAATGAACGAGAATCTCAAGATTTTACAGTATAATTTGAAAATGTATAACTAATTACTAGCAAATCATAACATTGTTTCCAATAGGCAGCCCAAGTTACATTAATGCATTGTCTGGTGCTTTTGTTGAGTACCTTTACTACACACAGATAATCAACCTGGAGATTGTTAAGGGATGTTAGAAGAAGTTGCTGGCTTCACCAGATATCCTTAAAGCACCCAATGCTCTCTCCTTACACATTCCCTTACAGAGACAATGTTTTCTGAGGGGCCTTACAATTACTGGTTTCACCACATTCTATTTGAACACCATATGACTCACTGGAATTACAGGAGAAGAAAACTGGTAATAATCTAAAATGTTGATCAGTGGATCTCTAAGAGCACTGTCAAAACCAAGACTGGAATCCAGGTGTAAACTGCAATTTCAAAACTCTCTCAGTGAAAATACAGGTTTACATACTATATAAACAATTCAAAAGAGTAGGAGAGTTGAAATCAATTGTTGCACAAAATAATTAGGCCAGTTTTAGAGCTACTAATAAAATGAGCCCAACATAAACATACAAGAAGTAAAATCAAAACCTGGCTAATATAAGTTCAAGTTTTCACACCATTGCATAGATAACAAACTATGAAGTACAGTATGTTAAATATATAGAAACTACAGTCAGCTCAGTTCCTGAGCTGCTTCTTGGAATAAGAAATGGTATGAGAATGAGTACCACACTTGCTCCTCACATTTTCATCCTCTTTTCCCTAAGGGAAACAGGAAACCAGACTATTTGTCCTTCATGAATTTCAATGAAACCAATCTTTGCTTGCAAATACTGAGCAATAAATTAAAATGTAACACTATGTAGTAATTACCTTGTAACTAAAACAGAGAAATACTGAAAAGCCCTTTTAAATACACAGAATACAGCATTTCCACATAGTGCAATTAAAACATATTCAATAAGTAACATACTGGAAGAAAAAATTTGAGTTGGAGATTATGAACTCAAATCAAAATTTGTAGAGTTCTTTAGCGCTCATTATCACAAACAAGAAGATTAGCACACCATTAAGCAGATAGTGTCCACCTCTAAACTTTGACAACACAAAATGGCAACATCATCTTTATCCCTGCTACTGTGCTTGGGGGAATCATACAAAAATACAAGCTTTGACAGTCATATAAAGTAAGATTACTGTGTTTGCTAGACAAGTAGACAAATATTTATTACCTGGTTTACCACCTCAAAGTACAGTGCAAGTGTTGTAGTAGGATTAAGACCACAAATCTTCCACTGACAAGTGCCTCCTGTTCCAATCTCCTGCAGAAAGATTTTGTAATACTTTAATAAACCAGAAGTATTTCCTGGTTTGTGAAATACAGCATCTAGTCATTTCAGGTAACTGTTTGCAACTACTCTCGCAAGTTTTCTCCCTGCTCACTCTGTCACCTTCTCAGACAAACACTCCTGCAAAGCAACTGCAGTGCTGGATGCAGAATAATAAAAAAAAAAGAGACTGTTGTTTTAAATAATTAATAGATTAGAAAGATCAGAAGCCAGCATTAGAAAAGCAAGTCAGAAACAGGAAAATACCAGATTTTGCTTCAGCAGAGGCAAAAAGCACATACAAGTGGAATGATTATTCTAAGGTGTAGCACTAAAACTTTAAGTAATAGCTTACACACTGTATTTTACTTAGTTACACAGTCTTTAGTAACTAACAAGGTAACTGTACACAGATAGCAATGTATTTCAACTGACAATTCCTTTTTGGCATCAAAGCAACATAAATAGCCAGCAAAACCAATTAAAGTAATCCATCATCCATAATGGAGACAGGGAAACCAAATAAAACTTCTAAGGAAAACTATGCTGGCAATATTGTCACGGTGCCTGTATTCACTTGAAAGCATTATGGCTAGAAGAATTGTCCAGTTACCACTGAAATGAGCTGCATGCATTCTCATTTTATTCATATTCAGATAATTTCAAGAAAAAGGGGTTTGGAATATAAATTAATCATGATAAAACTGAAAAGCAACAGACGATCTCACAAGCGAATTTCTATTACCCCCTATGAAATAGGTATGTAGCTTAAATAGGGATATGTACCTTTAATTCGTTTTTGGGTTTTTTAACTTTTATTGCAATATATGCAATGAAATGAGAAAAATCTTTACCTGATCACGAAGGGAAAATTAAAAAAAACACTGGTTATATTGAATTTTCTATATTCTCAAAGATGCAGTCATAAATACAAGGAAAATTTAAGGAATAAAAGTGCTTGATTAAAGCAGGCCATTTGTGAGTGTTTTCATACTGGGAAATGCTCTACTAGGCAAATTGTTAGGAACAAAAGTGAGACATCTCAAATGTAAGACCTTAAGGTCACATGCAGGAACTGTTTTTTCATTGGTAATCAAAAGTTAATCATATTATCTGATAAGAAAATAAGTGATGTTTTAAGTCTAATATAATTTAAAGGTATTACTTCAGGAGCCTGCAATAGCTGGACCTTTCAATCAATTAATTAAATGTGCATTTGGCAAAACAGCTACAGAAATGGGAAGACAGAGCTCAGATAAAAGGGATGTTTCCAGTCCTGTGTCCTCCTGTTCTGTTAATTCTTTCTAAAAAACAAATTTTTATGGTTCACTTTGGATAAAAGGATACAGCTCTGATTTTAACAATAAAGCATGCTAACTCATTTTCTACTTGGTTTCTGCTACATCATCATATAACTTTTTCATAATAATTTTAAAGCAACTAAATCTAAACAATCTAAACAAGTGGACAAATCTAAAGTCCCAAGCGATCTGCAAGGTCTAATACAGTCATTACTAGGTCAGATTCAATTGTAAGCTTGCATTTAATTTAAAATCAGTAAAAAGCGACCACTTTGTCCATTTATGGAAGTTTCAGCCATTCTTCAAATCCAGAAATCTTAAACCCTATTTTTGCATAGTAGGACATTATTTTCACCAAAGTTTACTTACATTTTCTGAGACACAAGGTCCCTTAGAGTTGAGAGAGACACAGGGTCCAATCGCTCCAGAAATCTTTACTTCTCTTGAAGTCTTCATATTTCAAATAAAAATATACATTAAGATGCCAAGCTAAAGAATTCAGTCTCATTTTATTGTTAGACAATTAAAATCTCAAGGCATACAACATTACTGATACCTTTAGGAAAGGTTATAATAATGCCTGATACATCTGGAGACCCTTTTCACATGCTCAGTGTCTACACTTAATTATGTTTATTTGCTATACTAATTAGTATATATTAACAGCATGAACATAAATTGAAACATGGAGAAAAGCTGCTTGATTTATAAACATAGGAGCCTAGAAACTACACAGGGTAATGTTTCCTTTCTAATGAAAGGATTAAAATATTCAAAGATTAAAACTGAAGACTTTGTACTTTAAGATAAGCCTACACACACCTGATAAAGAATTTCTACACTATGTCCTAAACATATTTAGCTAAATTAGTTATTTATGTTCTTCCAACATCACTTTCCTCTTTGAAGTGATCTGTACATCCCTCTAGAACTGGGGCTCCCTTTTTACAATTTCTGGGATCTTTCAACAAAATTCACATCAATATGTATATTAAAAAAAAAAAGAGGGTTCAACTATTTGTCCTTATTAGTAAAAATTTAAACAGAATTTTACCAAAAATGAAAAGAGTCTCCCATATTCTTCTATAATATGGGATTGGAATATTTTTCAAGAAACATCAGGGAAGGCAGTGCCTGAACCTACAGCAAATTCAGCTCTAAGCTTATCACAATGGTGGAGGCAAAAAACAACATTGTTAAAATGCAGAATGGATTCTGTTAAGGATGGAAAGTGAAAGAAAATTTGTCCTGGACTACACAGAGAAACTGACTTACCTAAAACCAAGAAACCACTGATATCAAAATCTAAACATTCACTTTGAATGCAAGGTGAGAAGAACTACCATTATACCTAACTCACATTTACGGAATCCCAGAACCACAGAAAGATAGCTAGGACTATGTACAGCTATGTACAGGCCAAACTTAACACATCTGTTTAGCATGTTCCTAAAAATTCCTTAAAAGGGCAAAGATTTCAGTTTGCAGCCATCCTATTCTATCGTTTCACTAACAGGCTGCATTTTAGTCTGCTTACCTTTATTTCTAATGTGCCACCAAATCCCATCTTAAATTGTCCTTGCATATCTTTAGTGAATACTCTCTGAAAAGTTTGTTTGAATAATGATGTATTGAAAGAGTCTCCCATTACCATGTAACCTCTAGACAACAAAACAAACAAACAAAACCCATGAGTTAAATTAGATTACTTATAAAACTAATTTTTATTAAAGACTAAAACTAAGACAATTCACTGTGAGACATATTTTTACCTTCTTAAAATAGACTAATGTTAAATTAGTATTTTGCTACAATGTTAAGGATGAAAGTTTTAAGTGAGCTTCTTGCCCTATGCATCTTAAGGTCAGTATAGTATGTAACAAAATCTTTCACTGGGAAAATACTGTAGTGGACTTTGAAAACTAAGGATGTCTCAAGATCCTGTCATACGAAGTCTTTACTTCTGATAGTTATTATTCCAAACTATAGTGTTTTGTGTAGTTCATTCATTATTTCAGGGTTAAATCTATGCTCAAGAATCATGATTTATTTTTGTGCTTAGCAAGATTCTGTGGATATAACTACAACAGTTGCCACTTGTCATGAAATATCATACCCTGCCTTTAGAAAATAGTAATGTGAGATATTATTTTCAGTCATCAAAAAATGTTAATTAAAACCTTTTAGTAAAATATGTCAATAGGTCAAAGATTACACCCAAAAGAAGTTTCCAGGTGGATACTCAAAAATAGAATAAAATACACACAGATAGAATCAAAAATTCCTCCCTGTATGCAGGGTGTAACCAAAATCAAAATACAAGAGCTGTAGGAGAAATAAATAAACTATACATGCAGGCTACAAAAATAGGGTGAGTCCCAGGAGCAGACAGAGCAAAACAGTATAAACAAAAACACAACTTGAGTTTGATGCAGAAAAGGAATAGGTGTCAAATATGCAGGTAAAATCAAATTTAAGCATAAATATCCTGAACAGTGAAAGCTCCCAAGCTAAGGCTATACACACAGCTCTGAAGAGAAGCAGAGATTAGCATGGCCAAGCTGGCCTAAAACTCAGGAGCTGTACCTGATAGTCATCTAAAGCACTAGCTGAACCTATAAACAACAGTATATAAAAGAATGGCATAAACAAGACAGAAAGAATAACAGAGTTTTGTACCACTCTTAAGAACAAGAAAAACAAGGACAGGTCCTTGTCGTTACTGAAACCTGCCACTTACACAGATACACATGGAAAAACAAAAACAGTGTATCCGATAAATTGTTTGTTTAAAAGATATCCGTGTTATTCAAGTCTCAAAAAGATCACATTAAAATAAAACAGCAAACCCACTTATGAATAAACCAAAAATTATGGTGACAAATCTGCCAGAGGCCAAGATAGTCTAAAATTCCAGTATAAATGTAGCCATCACAGTTTGTCTGTTTACGATTTTTTTTTCAATAGCAGAATTGTTTGCAAGTGCTTCCTGTTTTACAATTCTAAGCTGCATCTTTATATACTACAAAAAAACAAAAAGACACATACCCAGTATAGTTGGGACAACACTTCATCTCCAGTAGACCAGTCTGATCCAATGCACATGCATAGATGTCAATAACATGACCATTTGTCGCAGCTCGATTAGCCAGGGCTTCAAAATGCTAAATACAAGATGAAAATACAGTTCATAGCAATTTACAATGTGAACTCTCCTCCTCTTCACATTAAATCCTGAAGTCACAAAATTTTTCTAAAACAACATTATCAGATTCTATTCACATAAAAGTATATTTTTACTAAAGTTAGTAAGACTGGAATTTTCAACACTTGGGGTTTTTTTTTTCTGATCAGCTGAGAGCCTGACTCCCACTAAAGAGAGCAGTGGTTGTTATCTAAACTATAAAATTATATTGATCATCTTCCTTTTAAACACTGCATTTTAGTGCTAGATCCAGCACAGAACTGAATTTACTAGTCTAATCTCAAGTGTCTACAATGAGAGGTGCCTGAAACTGAGCTAATTGTTTAAGCTCCCATTATAATCAATCAAGATTAGTTCAACAGGTTTTGGATGCAGTTCACCAAACCAAATGTACATTTTTAATTAAATTAGATATGACCAAACTCTACAGCCTAATTCTTCCCCAGCTACAGAGACAGTTCTGAGAACCTCTCTTAGGAGCATCAGCCTTACAACACTAGATATACCATTTGGTCACACACATTTCTGAATTAAACCAGAGAAACACGCCAAAGAACTTTAATGGGAGCTAGACAAGCCCTAACTCAATATACTGAAATTCCTGAAGAAATTCTTGAGACATACCACTATTCAGAGCCAGGTGAACAAAACCACACAATTCCCACCTCTTCATACAATTGGTCTTACTAACAGCATTTTACAGTGCTCAGCAATTTAAATGTTTACTTACTAGGAACACGTATGAGATCCCACGACCATCTCTTACCTTAGTACCCTTTTTAACATATTTTGCATTGTCTTTTTCGATGTCATGCCATGATCTTATAGGTAACTTCAATTCATCCCCTACAACCATGCCGGGTCCCTGCGTCGCTGGTCCTCCAATGAACATCATTATGCGTGCACCAGTATTGGGGAAAGTGCACTGCAGGAAGTAAATGACAAATAAAACCATTGGGTTTTGCTACAAATAAAACCATTGGGTTTTGCTACAAACTGAACAAAAGAGTTAGATATGTGGTATTTATCATACTGACAGGATTGTAACAACAATAGCATTTTTTCACTCCCAGAAGTTAAATCTGTCAGTAATTCAAAGTATCAATTTTGCCTTATTAAAATAAGTAAATGTCTATGAAATTCTAAGCATGTAAGGGATGATATCCACCAGAATCGTCTTACAAATCTGATACACATCAATTAGTAAGGTTTTTACATATTGATTGTGTATGTTTTTCTGCAAGAAAATTATCTAGCTGTAGTTTAGCACAGCTATAGTTAAAGCTTTTACCTCAAGGAGGCCGACAGCTATAGATAGGGCCACTCCAGAAGAACGTAAGGGCCGTTTTCCTTGTGGAACAGGCCAAGGATCCCGTTGCAGTTCACCCAAAAGATCAGTAAGATTCATATCAATCTTCTGCACTGGTTGCAAAAATCTGGAAACAAATACATGGAAGTAGTTTAGATTTAAGTTATTAAATAAAAATTTTATCAATTGCTCACTAGCAGTATATTAGACATATTTGAGATGTCTAATTCTAGATTCTGATCTGAATTTAGACAAGTGACTCTGCTTCATCAAAATGAAGCAGTTTGGAATTACTACTTACACACTCAGCTTAAAAAGTTGAGCAAAGAGCTTGCAAAACTGAAACTTTCAGACTTAGAGATACCACCACTATCCAGAAAGAACCCTACCTAGTCAAAAGAACAGAGCAGATGATGACCTACAAATTTCAAAAAGAAACACATTTCCCTACTTCAGTGACAACCAAAGATCAGGAGACAAATTAACACAGTAAGATCTCTTTTGTGCTGCTGCAAGCAGTCTACATATGCAGCTAATTTTTAGAGGGCAGAGACAACAAAACTGTCTTTCAATAATTTCATAAATTTCTTCTACGTCACAGTGAAATACACAGGAAAATCAAACACCAGCCTGCAATTTCCAAATGAAAGACCAAAGGGGAGAGAAGAGGAATAGAAGGAGAAGAAAAAAGGAAGGCACAACTGGATATCTGCCTAAGGGACAGATAAATAATAGATACACTAAAGCATCTATTAACACTTTCCAGCACACCAATCAACAGAAAAACCATTATTATTATTATTTATGTATCTATAATGTGCCTCTTAGAGCACTTCCAAAAATCATCCAGATGGTATTACTATTACACATTGAGTCAATTCTTCCCAGTACAAACTGCAGGAAAGAACAGTCTACTAGTAAATTTGTGCCTGACCAAGAAGGTTTGCTGTCAGTTTATTGTTTTAATGGTCATAAAAACCTATGTTTTCCAGTACATCAGTACAGTGAAGGTACATGTTTTAAGATGTTTAAACAGATCACCTGTTAGAAGGTGGTGGCTGCTGCACTTGAGGACCCCGACCGACTTGTGCAACAGCTACTTTTGTAAGCCCCAGCATTTCCTGCAGTCAAATAAATAAGATTTTATTTAAAAATTTGTTTACAGATCATTTCCCCATTAGCACCTTAATGATTTCTTTTTGTTTGCTTCTGTTCATTACCTGGAGCTGTTTTGCAGAGAGGTCCTTTGTTCCTCTGAAGACATAACTTTTAGAAATCCCTTCACAGCCAAGCTCATGAACTTGCACCATTCGGCCAAAGGTAATGAGACCTACTAATGCAGTTGGTGGCAGGAGACTAAGGGACATTTGCATGGATTCCTTCAGAGCTTGCAAGTCTTCATCTTCCATGCATGTATCCACAACATAAAGAAATATCAATGGCATCTGAGGACCACGCTTTGAGAAACAAAATTAGAATCATATGAAAAACAAATCTTGCAATATTTAAAAGATCAAAAATCAACAAGTGAGGCACATCTTGTAAAAGTTTTAATTTTAATCATACCAGTAATGTCAATGTTCCATTTAACTTAACTCTCTCTCAATTAGCAATCACGATCCAGAACAAAACCCCCAACAAAGTGAACTCTGGACAAAAAGGAAATGCTTACAACAGAAGACAAGAAAAACTCCTTTCAGGATATCAGGTAATTTTGAAGCGTGAGCCAATTACATACATCTTTTAATATCCAAGAAGCTTTTATTGCTCCAAGTGAACGTAACAATCTTAAAACTATTCACAATTACAAAAGATTCTAGCCTGATGACAGTCAATGGCATTTGACCTCCTAATTTTACTCTAGAGATAATCAGTAGTTTTTATTCTATCTAAATTAATTCTGCTGTACTATGAGCAAACATTCCATCTACTTGCATTACAAAAGTTGGCAAAGAGTACAGATTCTGTCCAGTATTCATTCTATCTTTCATTGAAATTTGTAATACTTCAGTGAGGATTCAGATTATGATTTGCCTCACTGAGATCTTACAAATTTTAATCCTCAAAAATTAATTTGGAGGTTGAAAATTTGAAACTGCAAATGTTTGCAATTTAGAGCTTTAGGTCCATTCTTCATTTCTATTCAAGTAACCTCTATCCTGAAGAAGTATGAAGATTAAAATTCAACCACCTGAATTGAATATGTATTAGCTGTTGTCTGAAAACCAGACAGCACTAGAACTAACTACTCATCATTCAAATACAAACTTAAATTCAAATGGTTAACGAGAAGTGAATGGGCAGTAAAATCTGAACTGAAATTACTTCAGCAAGCAACAGAGGTAAGCAGCCTCCTGACACAAACACAAATTAAACTCATTGTAAAGAAACAGACCTAACAGAAGTATCACCTTTAGAGGAGAACACTCTTTTTCTTTTTAAACCAGTCTTATAAGCCATCCTAATGCTCTTATTAAATGTTTTCCTTTTCCAACTGATGGCATCAACATTCAATCTACTAACAAGCACATCAATACTCACAGTCACTAAAATAGAGTGAAGAAGCAAAACTGAGATTTATTCTCTTTGTATATTGCAAGGTGATAGATGTTCAACATTCTATTTAGTGATCTTACCTGTACTACATATTCAATACTGGAGAATTGAGGCAAAAGTTCAGCTGGCTGATTCATTTCAGATATGCCAGCATAAGTAGGAGGAAACTGAAAATAAAAACACAGAAGTTAAATGTAAATAAAAGACTACAATTTCTACAAAGGAAAAAAAAAAAACAGACTTTTTTCAACAGATATTCACTATTGCTGTTATGGAAAAAATCTCAATGCAATGTCTGAAGATACTATTGCACACTCCCACTCTTGCTGTCAATTTCAGTTTACAACTGTAATTTGAAAAATCAAAGTTTTCAATCCACCTCATAGAAGTATTTTCTATATACTGAATGTTTCATTTTCTTACCTGGTTTCTCTGGTAACAAAAGTTGCAAGCCCAGAGTTTTGCTCGATAATCCACTTGACTATAAAAATACAACAGGAAAAGTTTACATAGCATGAACAATTAGTTTTTCTTCACTGTCCCTAGAATACATGTCTTTAAAACTTTAAAAAAGTTCTTTCAAATATACTTTCTCCTAAATACCCACATTACAAACAGAAAACAAGTGGAGCCTTACACAGATGTATCAGATGTTTAGGGAGAAAGAATGGTCTTCAGGGAAAAGATGCAAATAAGAAATTTAAAAATACAGACTCAGCACCTATATTAGAGCCTTTCTCCATGGTTTTAGCAAATCTTTTTAACTCTCCCTACCTCGGAATTTTTCATCTTTTTCTACCTCTATCTATTAGCTGTCAGAGCGTGGGACTAGCCTAAATATACATTATGCCCTAAAAAAACAGGTTCCAACATGACAGATATCTCTGTAACAAAAACAATATTGCTTTCAAATGATGAGTCTACCTCCTTTTGTCTACATTTTTATTAGTATTCAGACAGATAAATAAAAAATGCAAATTCTATCTTCACACCACAGAGATATCTTAAAGTCCGAGTCACATCTTAAGGGAAATAATTCTCAATGTACTCTTCTTGTTATTACATTTTCTCCTATCTACAAGAGCAAAAATATTTTTAAAATATCATTGAATCTTCAGGTAAGTCCCAGCATGCTGTAAACAAAACACAGATCTATTGCTATCTAGTTGTCTTTACCAGTTATAGAGGCCGCAAATTACCTAGCCCAAAGCGCCACACAGGCTTCTAAAGACTCCTGAGATTGAGCCTCTAACCACCCTTTCAGGGGTAAAAAAAAATCCAGTCATTACTAGCACATACAACACGGGAAAAATGTAGACAGTTCACTGTCATGTTGGCATCTGTCTGACCCTTTACAACTTTGTCTTTTCATTGTTTTTCTTCCATCCCTCAATAAAAGATAATGCTTCTGAAAAAGTTAACTTCAACTAAGTCTGACACCCATAACCAGCCATTGTGGCTGCTTAATACTGAAACACAATTTTACGTCTGCTTTAAAGCTGTCTTTTCTCCCAGGCATGGACAAGTCATTCATAAGATTAAATCTGTTCTACCAGTTCTCTGACATCATGTCTAATCTCTATCAATCAAGACCCTTCCCATGCCTATCAAACTCCAACCTAGAAACCTTTCTGCTTCTTTTCTGTACTTCTATGACAGGAATGACATATGAAACACCTCCTCTGCTTGCAACCCAAACTTACCCATGACTAGTCCACAATCATTTGAGCTTGTGCCAATACCACCCTTAAGCTTAAACAGCTTTCTACCCTCTTTCATGCCTACTTCTGATGTTAACTAAAACAGATAACCTGCTTTGGTCTACAGATGAACTAATGTCAGCAATAAACATAGTTTATTTCACTTGGAAATTGAACTATATCAGGGTCCAACAGTTCAAAAGTAACTTTTTACCCAAGTCATTTTCTAGAGGCAAAATGCAAGAGCAGACTAAATTCCAAGATGTATAGTTGCAGAAAAATAACATACCTAATCAATAATAAGTACATTGAAACAACTCATTAAATGAAAGCTATGTTTTCAGTAAATATGTTACATATGCAAACCTACGTGCAGAACCTTCTAAGGCTTATAAGTCTGCGCTGTGTAACGATGTGAGGAGTACTTGAACTTCCATACACCAGATCTTGCACACAGCTCAGCTAGCACTGTTCTCCAGACTCTAAGGCAAAGTACTGGAACAATAATATGCATTAAGTTTACCATAAGGGATTCAGAACAGCTCGGCACGTGGTCCTACTGCACAACACTGGCTCATACTGAATAGGAGGCAAGTCCGGCCGTTCTTTCAGCGGCGTGAAGAGGGCAGCCACCGGGACTACCATTCTTGTAGCTTCAAGACGACTTGAAGGCCAAACATTCCAGCTGAATCTAACTCCATCTCTGTCCTCGTTCTGCTGGATAAATTCCAGGAAGGTTGTCATGGTCAACTTCTCTCTAACACTAAAATAAAAAGATAACTGTCAGCAGAATGTTGACATGCAAAGACTTTTAGCTACTAAATGCTGAATGCACATAACAGTCACACATTCAAATACTGTAACTGAGTTACAGTCAATAAAACACTGAGCAGAGCTTCTTAAATCCTAAAATCCATGGGCAGAATTCGAAGGGGAAAGAAAATACTGCTGTATAAAATTTGTTAAGAGTTTCTAACCACATTTTTAGTATCTCATGATGCAGCCTACATGCAAACATAAAGGAATAACAATATGACATTCCACAAAAGTACATTCCTACAGTAATGCTAGGAAGTAACTTTTTAAGAAATAGAACTGCCATATTCCAATATATTATGTACCAAGAAGCAGTTTTCAACAATTCAAATTTACCATTTTGGCCTCTGTCTTAAGGCTTTCAAAATGTTCTGCTGTGATTACTCAGAAGCTGGAGAACTGGGAAGCACAGACACATCTGAAAAGCTCAACAGGTACCTGTGAACATCTGGTAAAGTCAGCAAGGAGCACTCCCTCCCTCCAATCCCAGACTCCTCAGCTACCTACACACTGTTCCAGACTATCTGCTGCATGCTACACAGTACCTTTTATAGTACATACAGCAGAGGTTTTTCCAGGAACTTGGATATCTAAACTCACACTCCCTAATAATTAAGGATTTACTGTAAAGGCATACATGAATCACCTAAAGGAAACTAGAAATACTACTATGGTCTCAATTTATACTGTAATAAGTTAATGAACAGCTATTATAAATGCTGGAACCCTCCTGAACTGGAATTTAAATCAGGAATTCTCCCAAGCACACTGACATTCTTCGTTCTGACCTAACATACATTACAGAAGATTCACAGAAATTCTCAATTTATCAAAGCCTACTTCTATCATCAAAATTATAATGGCATTGCACCTTTAGTTTCTATGACAACTAAAAACTTTTCAAGTTATTTTAAATAATAGCCTAACTTAACGCTTTTATTCTGATTGTAACTTTTAAGAAAACAGATTAACAAAATACATAAATCAAAGGGAAGTGCTGCATTTCACAGTTAATATCCTTAAGAAATAATCAACTGCCAATATTAAAAGGGCACGTCTTACTGATACTAGGAGCAAATCTGCTCTTATCTAAACACATCATGGCAATTACAACACAGGCAGCATGAGGGACTTCGTGCATAAGAGCATTTCCATCATTGCTTTTACTTGAATTTCTGCAAAGCAGGGGGACAAAGCTGAGCAAAATAAGAGAATATTTGGAAGTTGTAATTACTACAGAGAAATCAGAGACAGAAATTAACTCAGCTAAGAGAGGAAAGAACGGCCTGGCATTTGAAGAGGATATAGAATTTAAGACATTTCTCTCCTAATAAATCAAAATCCATCCATGTTTTGTAAAAAAGTTGAAGGTATTTTATCTCTGAAAAATGGGATATTAGTGCAAGAATCTGCACAACGCGACTATCTCCACTATCACCACAAATTGAATAATGTCTCCATTTAAAAATTATTTCCTGAGAAGACAGAGAAAATTGCAACTTCAGGCTATTTCAGCCATTCACTGGCAGCAACTATAGACTCACAAAATCCAGCTCCAAACACTGCAACGTGTCACACTTTCTGTCCTGAACTTCAAAGCGTTTTCTCCACATTTTGCTCTAGCTATGTTTGAAATGGCTGTACATGGATATTACTTTTACCACTCAGTTATTGCTCCTGAAAGGGCAATGTACAAACACCAGTGTGCAGTGACTAATCACATGCACATAGATACATAAACAACTTGTTGGATTTACTGGGTTAAATACTGTTATTTTCTATTAAGTATGGATTTCCTATTCAGACAGCAAAAGTGGCTAATAATCAAGATCTCCTCCACCTTATCTTCTATCCTTTTCTTCCTTTTCAAGAGCCAATAATGCCTACCTATTTCATCATTCATCAAATATGGAACTCTTGGTCCGAAAAGTTTACATTCATTACCATTGTTACAGCTATGCAGACACATTTTCTGAGACAGGTGTGGAGATACACTGCATTATACAAGAACAGCAAACCTTCCTAGCCTACAGGCTACACACCAAATTTTGGACACCTGAATGCCACAAAATACACATTGCCCACCTCAGAAAAGGGATTTTCAGAACAGCTGAAAAGCAACAGTTCCCACTTTGGGGTGCCACTGCTTTACCTTTGCTACAGATTAGGATATCCAGAAAAAAACAGAAGTCCTTTCTGGCTTGCTTCCTCCCTCCCACTGCTACAGCTGAACGTACCTTGCAAACCTACACCATGATAAACTCAACTGTGTGCCACAAAGGAGCAGCCACACTTGAATTGCACTGAGACTATCAGCACCTTTAAATGTTTACACATCACAGACAAATATGTCCCAATACAGAATACCCCCAAAATAATATCCCCTAATCCTTGCACGCATATACAAAATCAAAACATTTTTCTCTACAGCACTGTAAGAGTTCAAGCATAGATAGATCTAAGTCCCTCACAGCACCATGTGTTTAACTACCACTAAACGAGTACAGCTCACTGCACACTTTTCTTACAACACACCTATTCTCTCAGTTTATTAGGCACTAACAATCTGGTAAAAGAGATTAATAATAAACCCTTAATTCATTTTTTATGCGCAAATTACATACCAGATACAAATCTACTTCGGTTCCAAGGAACTAAAATACATGAGCACAATAGTTTAAATAGTTGCTAACTAAATCAATAGATAGCAACTAATAGTTGCTAACTAAATCAAATTGCTAACATTTTCACCACTCAAACGCAGTCATCCTCCAAATCTGCTCTCCCTCAGACCTCTCACTGAAAACTTTTTTTTTAAACAACCACAGTATGTGATAACCCACCTAAATGAAAAAGCAACGCATAATCAAACACAGCAGGGCCTGCGTTTCTCGTAGTTTTACCTACACTGGAAGGCACCCTCGCCAGTGGCACAGCGGCGTAGCCACAGCGGAGCCCCGGACAGGAGCACCACAGGCGCTGCCGGAGCGTGCCGCCCTTTACCCCCGGCCGTGGGACGGCCGTGCCCCGCCGGCCCTCCCCGAGCGCCGGCAGCCCCGGCCGAGCTGGGCGCTGCTGGGGGCCGCTCGCCCAGCCCCGGCCCGGCAGGCGCTCCCCGCCGCTCGGGAAGGGCGCTCGCCCAACCCCGGTCCGGGAGGCCGCGGGCAGTGCTGAGCAGTGACCGGCGGTAGACCCGGACTCTCAAGCCGCCGGGGGCCCCGAGAGCCATTCTGGGCACCCGGAGATCCCCCGCTGCCACGGAGGAGACGCGGGGAGCTCCCACCACGCTCGCTCCACGTCCGGCAGCCGTGCGGGGCCCCGCGGGCCGGGGTGCCCCCGTGGCTCCCAGCGCGGGGAGAGGGGCTGCCGCCTCTCCTCCCGCGGCACCCCAGCTCCGCCGGCTCGGGCTCCCCGCGCCCTGCGCTGCCCCCTCAGCGCTGCCCTGCCCGCTCACCCGCGTCCCGGCCGCCGCCGCCGCTGCTCCCGCTGCGCTCGCTCTCCCCGCCCGCCCGCTCGCAGCCGCCCCGGCGCTGCCGACGCATCAACATGGCTGATGGGAGAGTCCTTGCCACGTCAAGGGGCGGGGAGCGGGGGCGGGCTGAGCTCCGCCGCTCCCCCGCCCCCGGGACAGCCCGCCGGCCCCGGCCTCCCCGGCCAGCGCAGCGGGGTCGGCCTCAGCCTCAGCCTCAGCCTCAGCCGTCCCACAGCTCCGACTGGCGCTTCGCCGCCTTGACAGCTCCTGCTCGCGTGTGTGCCTTCGCTGCCCTGTTCGGCTTTCTTGTGAAGGTCGGTCGTCTGCATCTCGATTCCAAATCCATTCGGGAAAAAAGGCATCCCGATCACCGGGGGCAGTTTTGCCGTCTCTCCCCGCCTGTGCCCGCGGTACCGGGGCTGCCTGCGGCCCCGCCGGTGGCTGCGCTGCTCTGTCCGCTGCTGCTCTGTCCGGCACGGAATTCCTCGGGATCGAAACAGCCGGGCTTCCGGGAGACCTTGAGCTCACCCTGCTTGTTCCCATCTTCCACCATGTGTACTTACGGCAACTTCTTAATCTGGAAGATTGTTTAGATGTTTCTTCTGAGTGCCTGAGGGAAACAAATATTGAAATTATATTCCTGGAGGTTTAAGCCTGAAACAATCCTTTATCTTGTTAGTGTGCTCAGCTTTTTATTCCCAAACTCAAGTTAACAGTGACTTCAGTTTCAGGAATTGTTTTTAACAAGCCTGTCATGAAAGGCCAGAATAGTAACCTCTGTCTTTCCTGAGATGTCGTAGTGCAATTAATCCAGACGGGGGGGAGGACTGAAAAACATTCTGCTGACTGACTACCATATCCTGCCTTCTTCATTGCAACTCAGAAAACATTCTGTGACCACCAAGCAAATACAAATTACTGAAACAACTTTACCCTCTTTTCTTGTATGTCAGGTGTGATTATGATAGAATTTCTTTGCCATTACTATCTCCAGTATGGCTTACCAGTCCTCTTCAGACTAAAAACATTAACAGTTAAGCAACAGTAGAATATACGGGAGGGATTTTTAATTTTCTTGTCCACAAATCTCACTGCCATTTGTGGGAGTATTAAGCAAGAGCTCGCCAATGACATGTACCATCCTCCCTCTGAACTCAAAAGAAAAAAAAAGACCGACCCCGAAACCTCACAACACTGCGAACTTCAAACAGATGCACAGAAAGTGACTCAGTGTTGTAATTTCAAAAGTATTCAAATAACTTGTGAAACATTTTCAGAAAATTACCTAAAAAAAGAGGTAAGTCCTGAAGTCTAAACTGCAGGATGAACTCTATAAATAAGAGAAAAAGAGGCAGCTGACATTTAAAGACACTCAAACCGCAAGAAGGGAAAACAGCAAAGTATACTATTCTGAAAGTTCACTACAAATAAAATATATTCAGTATTTTTAATTAATCTTCAGCACAATTAAATTTCATTACATAATAACTCAATCCAATGCTTTAAACTTAAAGAAAAGTCATGCAGCTGCTATGATGGTGCAAACCACAGAGAAAATCAAGGAGAAAGAAAAGAAGTAGAAAATAGATATAAACTCATTTATTCATTATAATAAAATATTTTGTTAGCTCTCCATATCTAGAATGTAGATTTGAAAAGATTTTAATTTTTCATAATGCAGAATTTATGTGCTACTTTGTTTTGTTTTTGGTTTTTTTTTTAGCCAATGAGGCATATCCATTAATGCAGCTTACCCTTTCTTGGGAAAAGTACTCTTCCTTAATGCCTAAGCAGTTGAGAAGAAATTTATACATTTCCAATTTCATTTTCCTCTTTCTCCCCTGAGTCATGTTTGCTCGCCATTGCATCAGCATTGCTGGTAAGACACATTAGGAACAATTTTATTACCTGTGAAAGGCTATCTGCAATAATTAAAAATATGTTGCTTTGCTTAACAAGTATCAATGGAAAGTTCCAGAAAAAGTAATCTAAAGATAGAAAGTATATTTAAAGTGTATATCTGTGGATTCTCTTTCTGTTCATAGTTCTGGACTTCACAACAAATAGGAAAAATAAGTTATGAATATTACTAAGTATTATAAAAGAACTTTATATAGCTGGACTCACCAAAGTTTTTGTCTTGATCATCAGCCTTTCCAGAGTTATCACTGTAGGCTTAAGTAGGCAAGTTTTATTTCTAGTGGTACCTGCAATTGTTGCATACTCAACTAGGACGTTAGATCCGGGTTTCAGGAAAAAAAGTCCCTGGTACACGTAGTTGCTTTTGGAAACACCTTAAAACAAACAAAAGCTACTGGAGAGGAGGAGTTAAGGCAGATGTTTATTTAGAAGTACTGAAATACAGACTTGCAGGGGATTAAAAAGAAAACATTACCTTTTTTTGAACCTATGTCAGAAGTATCTTAAACTACTCTGAAATATTAAGATTTAAATAGACTTTGCATGCAGAACTAATTGGAGAGATAATATACTGATGGACATTTGTGTAACAGGAATTTCGTAATACGCAATGTAAATGATTACAGCATCATCCTTCCGCTCTTTATCTTACCTGGGAAACAACGCCCCTTTGTGCAAATGCTGCCTTGCTTTCTGACATGTGGATGGTCCCACGTTATAGTCTTCAGAAAAACTCATACAGCAACAACTCAGGCATTGACCCTTCCAGAATGGGAACTGTGTAAATTTATAATCATTAACCACAGATTTCAAAGCATTTCAGGGGACAAATATTACAAATGCTGGGTGTTCACAGGTAGAATAAGAGCATACTAATCGGTGAACTTTAAAGAATCTTTGGGGAAAACTACAGCATATTAGAATAATGGCACAGAGCCTAATGAAGGAAGTTATTAAAGGTTCACACCTGTTCACCACAGAAATGGGCCAAGTTGGATGGGCAGTGAATTGGCAAACCCCTTTGTGCCACTGCTCTTGGCCGTATTTCCTTTATTCCCCTGCGGTGGTTTCCGGAGCAGACGGCGAGCCAGGCCGCAAGGCCCAGGCTCGCTGCCGGCGGCGCACGGCCCGAGCTCCGCGGGAGCATCGCCGCTCTCGCGAGAGCGCCGGCAGCCGGGCGGGCTCTGCCGCCGGCGCGGCGCGGCCATGGAGTCGGGCCTAGAGGAGCTGATGCCGCGGCTGCTGCCCGTGGGCGACTGTGACCTGACCGAGGACTTCGATCCCACCGTGCCTCCCAGGACGCCCCAGGAGTATCTGAAGCGCGTCCAGTGAGTGGCGAGGCGGTCGGGCCGGGGCCGGGCCCGTCACCTCTCCGCGAGAGCTGCGCGGCAGCCGGTGCTGCCCGGGCCGGGCTTCGTGTCCGGGCGCGCCGGGGCGGCCGTGCGGTGCTGCCCTTCGCCGGCATAGTCGGTGTTTTACACACCGGCAGGAGGGGCGGGTACCCATCTCTTCCCTCTCGTGACCGGCGACACGACTCGAGGAAACGACATGAAGCCGTGTCAGGGGAGGTTTAGGCTGGATATCAGGAAAGGGTTCTTCACCCAGAGGGTGGCGGAGCACTGAACAGGCTCCCCAGGGCAGCGGTCACAAAGCCAGGCACGACAGAGTTCGAGAAACATTTGGACAGCGCCCTCGGGCACAGGGTGTGATTTCTGGGCTGTCGTGTGCACGGAGTTGGACTCAATGATCTTCATTGGTCCCTCCATGATTTTATGAGTGTTTCAAAGACATCCGCTATATATCGACCTGTTACAGGAAAGAAAAAATGCAGCCCACTTGATTCTATTTTGTAGGATTGAAGCAGCTCGATGTCCTGACGTTGTCGTGGCGCAAATAGATCCCAGAAAATTGAAGAAGAAGCCGACAGTAAACATTTCGGTAAGTTTGAGAGCTTTTACACGTTTTGAGAGGGGGAAAAAAAACGGGAAAGATTTTACTATAATGACGTTTGTATTACTTTGGGGGAGTCATTGGCATAACTGATTAGTACTGCTAGATTCTAACAGCATCTACAGAATTAAATGTCTGTGTTTGAAGAAACCCCTGCTCAACTGCTGTGTAACAGCAGTATTTCTAATTGATTAATTTGATAATCCTCATACTGTTTGATACACAGCTGACTATTTTACCGTGTGAGGAAATCAAATGTTGCATTAAATCTTATAATTATTTAATCATAAAACCTGCATAAATTTTAGAAGAAAAACATATCAATAGCTGTCTTTGGGTTTAAGTCTATATTTAGCATAAGGGTAGTAAGTGCAGCTAAGCTTTACTAAAGTTAGATTAAATTCTAGCACCACTTCTTTCCTTTTGGAAGGAATATTTTATTGGAACTTTTCCTTACTGTTGAAGCAGATTTTTCTGTTGTTGCATTGCCCTGCCAGCTTTGGTTTTAATCTACTTTCAAATAGTCTGCCTTTCTCCAATAACAACGGTGTAATCTGAGATTTCACTACTAAATTTCTCAAAGAAAGTTTCTAATACTGATGTGACTTTGTAACTTCTGTAGCCATTCTATTCATCTGTCTCATCTGTTTGTAGTGACATTCTTAAACACTTGTAGAAAGATTTTGTTTAATAACCCTTTCATGCTAATCTTTAAAGATTATATCTACTATCTATTATATCTATATCTACTTAACTATCAAATTTAATTTTCTAGATGGTTTTATGGTCTTCTGTCTTCCTCAGCTTAATATTTTGACAGGTAGAATGCCTAAGATTGATAGTATCTGTCCCAGATAAGGAAACAGCATCCTGCTTTTTATGAGCAGGGAGATTAAAGCAGAACAGTTGCTAAAAGGAAGACCGTAAGTAATTCTTCGACAATGTATTTTGAACACTTAGTTTTCCTTCTTATGTACATATGAGAAGAGTCAAACAAAAAAAAAACTTGTCTAAACCAAAATCTTAACTCAGCCTTGGATGTGGTCATGAAATTGTCTTTCTTAGATGAAGAGTTCAAGGATATTATTGACCTGACAGTAAACATTTACTGATTCTCTTGTTCTTAAGGATTCTTCTTATAAAGCTCTCTTTACATTATAATTATTGCCAGTGTTTTCTCAGATTTCTGGATGTCAGCCTGCTCCTGAAGGATACTCTCCAACGCTTAAGTGGCAGCAGCAGCAAGTGGCCAATTTCTCAGCTGTTCGTCAGGTACAAGATAGTCTGTGAGGGGTCCTGCACAGTCTACATAGAACATATCTAGATATGGGGATAAATTTATATCTAGTATAGAAGTGTTGTGATTTTGTTGCAGGATAGATGTTTACAGGCAAGTGTTTTGAGTTCTTGAAAGCTAATTGAGCATATACTGTGTGGCTTTTAAACCTCTGACAAAACTCTTGAGAGTCATGTTTAAGAAATTGTCCTTCAACAAAAATATGTCTGTATTTAGATTAAATGATAAGGCATAGTTGAGGAAGGACAAAAACCCCTATGATGTTATGCAGTTATATTAAAACATAGTGCTAGCAGGAAATGTTCTGCAGAACTCAACATTAACTAAGAACAAAGTGGATTCTAACCCATCAGGGGATTCATAAAGTCCATTCATACAGTCCATTTAGGAACCTGTTGACAGAGGTGGCAACCCATTATGAGGAGACATACTGATTTAGTAAAACATATTTGTAAGGTTGTAGAGTTAGCACAGACTTTCCTCTTTACTGATACATTTGCACCCTGCTTGAAATAACACAAGAACAGAAAATTAAGCAGTCTGAAAGGGTAAAGGTTCTAAGTTCAGCTAAGTTTTGCTAAAGTTTTAAACTGAAGGAGGGTTGATTTCGATTAGATAGGAGAAAGAAATTTTTTTACAGTGAAGGTGGTGAAACACTGGCACAGGTTGCCCAGAGAGGGGTGGATGCCCCATCCCTCAAAACACTAAAGGTCAGGTTGGATGGGGTCTGAGCCTGATCTAGTTGAAGATTGCCCTGCCCATGGAAGAGAGATTGGACTAGATGGCCTGTGCAAGTCCCTTCCAACCCAAATCTATGATTCTACTATTCTCTATGCACAGTTCAAACAGGGTGAATTGAAAATATAATAAAAATATAGGTAGAGGTCATTTGTGACTCCAGTGCTGCAGACAGCATGTTTACAGTGCATTGATACTGCATTGTAGGAGAACCTTAAGTACTGAGGTGTGACCAGCTAGGGGCTGCTCTAGCACTGAACTCTGCATGAGCTCATGTACCATGTTTTTTTCAGGGAGAAAAATTTAGGATTCCAACATCTCCCCCTCTTGTCCTCGCACAAGTGAAGGGGGAGATCTGTACTACTGCATCTACATCATAAAGAGTAATTGAGCTACCCCTGTTTCTGCGAGGGATCACATCGCATCCTATAATATTAGGCATAGTCTAAGGTTTTAGCAGAACTAAGGAGACAGACATCTAAAGGCTTATTCACTGAATAGGTATTTATTTTATGCTCAAATCAATTGTCTTCTCATCTGTGCCAGAATTAACATTGTGAAATATGAGACTATCCTAAAAAGTATTTAAAACCAAAAAAGAGCATCAGAATTCACTTGTTCAACCACTGCATCAGCTGCTGTTACTTAGAGCATTTTTAGTGGTCTTCTATACAGCTACAGGAACTGGAGTGGAAGACAAATTCCTTCTGCTACAGAACATTTACAGTTCTCTACAAGTAACTGTTAAGTAGGCCAGCTTGTCTTACACAGGATTCCTGCCAGGTAGAAATGTGATAAGAAACCACACTTGCCTTCTTTTATACAATTCTGTAGACCTCTGATAGAGATACAGACCACTGTTGGAAACAGGATATTGGCTTTATGTATGCTTTTGGATTAACTCAAACTGGGATTTTTCTTAAGATTGTTCCAACAAGAAAAGTCTAGAAGACTGTTTAACCTTACTGCGTCAGCTTAACCTTATGTAATAGACTTCAAAATGCCTTCAGCTTTAACATTACTTCCAAAATCCCAGCATGAAATTCTTAATTACATTTCTGCTAAGAAGCATGGGAAATATTTAGCCAGTTGTGCTGGCTATATATCTACTGATTTATAGAAAGTCATAAAATATACTTTTCATACATTTTAAGAATAATGAAGAGCCCTTGTGGCTAGGATAAAATAACTGCAGCATTAAACTGGGATTTGATTTTGTTTTAATTACTCAGAGCCTGAACAAGCACAGGAATCACTGGCGGACACAACATTTGGACAGCAATGTTACTATGGTGAGTAGAATTCATAACAGTGCTCTGTGGTTTGTTTTCCCAGTTATTGAATCCACAGTTAATCTTGCTTTATAGTTGCATGTAACAATTTAAGCCTTTTCTCCACTGTCTTCAAGATAACAGTATTACACAGTTTTCATTTATTTTTATTTACTTCAGCCAAAATCAGAGGATGAAGAAGGCTGGAAGAAGTTCTGCCTCGGGGAAAGAGTATACTCAGAAATAGATGCACTATCTGATAATGAAAATTTAGGAATTGATTACTTGAAGGTGAGTATAGGACTTCCAGTTAATATTCAGCAGCTATTTTCTAGACTAACTGCCAGAAACAATTTTAATGTTTATTACAACTTTGTGCCAAATAGAAAGTAGGCTCTGGTAAGCCCAGAAAGTCTCAGTGTACATTCTTTTTATGCAAAAACTAAGTGAAGCAGGGGTTAAGTCTGTGTCTTCAGTCAAAATTTGAAGAGTTCTTTCATCTCATATCAGCTAAAGTCATTACTTTGCTCTCACTGAACACAATAGAAGCTTTCTTCATAGTCTGCTTTAGTGTTTTGTTGCATAGTGATATGTGGTTACACTCCTCATATGTGATACCCTACAAACATGTTCTTTACTACATCATTTTAAAAAACCAAAACTTTAACAAGTAACAGTAGAAGCAAGGTGCTCTGATACTTCACTGGACCTTCAACTTTCTTGAAGATACTTTTTTAATATATTTCAAAGCTCAGAACAGACTTCCAAATCTCTACAAGTGTCTGAACATCAAATTAAAGTCTTAGTACGTTCTAAATTAGAACAAAGATGTTTGTGATAATGTTTGCATTTTCCAACTTGCTTTTTTTCAGGTGGGCTTTCCCCCTTTGCTAAGTATTGTAAGCAGGATGAGTCAGGTAAGCCTACCTCTCAGAATAATATAGTGACATTGCCTAAATCATTATTTCTCATGTTCTGTTACAGAAGGCTTACCTATTTTTCTTTGCCTAGAGTAGGCAGTTATTACAAATTCTGTTAATTGTACACTCAAAAGGAAAATATGTATTTGTTGTCTCACATTCAGCTACAAATAACTTTAGGAGCAAAGATTTTTCATTACTAGTTCTGAAAGTATTTTGTTGTTGTAGTTTCTCTATAGCACATTTAATGTTTGAATTTTTGCTGAATACCCCAACAGATGCTTTACAATGTTTTTAAATTTCTCATTTAGTGATTTAAGTGTACTCCTTCCATTTGATTGTGAACTTCTATATACATTGCAAGGCTAGAAGAACCACACTTATCTTTCCTTTACTACATTTCCCACTTGCCACCATTATATACAACCAACCAGTCAGTGTGATGCTTCTTTCCTAATCTGTAGCTACTTATCTATAACTTTTCATTAACACAAACAGTTAATTCATTTCATACAAAGTTCTTTCCAAAAGTGGTACTTTAACACTTATTTTACCCTTACATGTAACTTCAAACTGGAATAAATACTGTGGAGTAGAAATACTTTTTATATAATAACATCCTTCAGATAGAAGAGCAGCAAAACAAAACATTGCAGATACTATATTGTCTCTTTCTGTTCCTCTTTTGAAGGCAACAGTAACCAGTGTCTTAGAATACCTGGTAAGCTGGTTTGGAGAGAAAAAATTTACTCCAGAGCTGGTAACTTTTAATTTATTCTAACTACTTGCACATGAATGCATTAAACAAAGAATAGATTATTTGCAGTTTTCTATTAAATTATTTTAATTTTCTAAAGAGTTCTCTAGATAGTTGTATCATATTGTTACTTTCAAAATTTTCTTGATTAGATACTAAAATAAGCACTCACATTTGTTTTTGGAAGGCTAAAATTATAAAACTTAACAGATACAGACATAAAAAGTACTACCCAAACTCCCTCCCCTTTGTATCACTCGCCCCACTAACTTAAGCCATGAGGTTTAATGAGTATCAAGGTTTAGGAGATGACAGAGATCACAGCAGCTTTGGTTCTGTCACGGTGCTGCACACTATTTGCCTCCTGTTTAGTCTGGAGGCACATTACAGTGTGCTGGCAAAGACACATTTAATCTTTCCACATGAAGCACAGACCAGAAAGCTTAGCTGCATTCATGTGGTGAAAAATCAAAGCTACTAAGAACTCCTGATTAACAGGCTACATTGGCATGGAGTTTGCCAACAGCTAGATTGACCAGCTGTGTAACGGCTCCATATCTACAGAAGACCTTGGTGGATGCCTCTCATCTCCTTCAGTACTACAAAGCAAAAGAGTAATGAAAAATTACATGATGCTTATCATAGTTTCACTCTTTTTTCTCAGTCACTTAAAGACCTTTCATGTTCTGTCCTTTCCTATAGAAGACTGTTTTCTTTTTAGCCAGTATATATGTTGCAGAGAATGTGCACAACTTTTAGGTTAGGTCCCAGAATGAAGGCCACTAGACACTGTGATTAAATTATGAAGTTAGACTAGTACCAGAAATTAGGTTTCTAAGAATGCAGTAGAATTCAGAGATGTAAAACTCAAAGGACATTTTCACTCAAAGTATTTTCACAGTGGTGTAGATCTTAAAGCAGATCTAACCACTAATTCCATAAAGATCTGAGTTCATACATTCAGTCTTCAGGAATGTTTTTTCACAGATTGTGAAGTTAAACATTAATAGCCAAGTAATAATGTTTAGATATTACTAAAATAATCCTTCCTTCAGACTATAATAGCATCAGCTGTAATAATTTATATCTTGGCCAGCATTCAAAAAAATGCCAGGAAACCCAGGAGTAGTGCTCACAAGAATCTTATCTGGAGACACAGAATGCTCTACCATGTACTGTCTAATGTGGTTTTGAAAATTCAATTACTGCATATAGCACTTGAATGCAGTTTTGTTTTGAGACCTACACTTCAGTTCTGCTCTATAGAACATGAATTGCTTGAATCTTCAAGGAAATACTCAGAATTAAAACTTTGTTATTTGAATCCTCACAGGGTAGATGGCTTTATGCACTGTTGGCATGCCTTGAAAAACCTTTGCTACCTGAAGCTCACTCCCTTATTCGACAGCTGGCAAGACGATGTTCAGAAGTCAGGGCACTGGAGGTAAGATTTAATGTAACTGTGCAGAGGACTTGGTGAATTTAGCAGGTAAGGAGGATCATTTTTCAGAAGTTTTAATTTTTTATGTCTGAAGTTTGAGAATGAAGGGAAGACTACAAATACACATAACATGGCTTGTAACAGCTTCTCTATTTGATACAGGTAACAAAAGAATTGCTGTAATATTTCTCTCTTTTCCAGGAGAGCAAGAATGAAGAACAAATATCAGCTCTGAACTTGATAATCTGCTTAGTTAGTAGGTAATGCAACTTACACACCCCAACCAGTAATGTATGTCCAGCATAAATGTGTGATTATTTGTACTAACCTAAATCCTTTTAAAAGTCAATAAAAGTACCCTGGGCCAATGCAGCAAATATACTTAGCTGAAAGGATCTAAGATGTACCCAAGAGAAAAGGAAGCTAATTCCTGTCTTCAGATGAGCCCCCTGATCCATGAAGCCATAATTATGATAGAAACACTATAAGATGAGCTAGAAAGCAATGGGTTGGACAACTTGAAGTAAGAAATATGTTGTACTGGATGTTTCTTACCATGTTCCACTTCATTCCTAGGTACTTTGATCAACGTGACCTGGCTGATGAGCCTTCCTAGGCTGTTTTGAGAACATCCAGTATTTTGCATTGCCACAGCACAAACAGCATTATCAGAGTTAACAGCAAGACACTGCACTGTTGAGACCTGAAGTATTACACAATCCCTTCAGAACACCCTCACACTAAAACATTTGGGACAGCTGTGAATAACATCAGCTGAGTTTTAGCTGAGATTGTCAGTGTCTCCAAAACTCAAATACCATCATCACCGTCATTGTAAAGTGGTAACTGAAGTGTCCAGCATCATCTCTCAAGCTCCTGTCTTTGTAAACTACATTCTTGGTTAGAAATTTCTACAATCTGAGTAATCTATGGACACTGCTATTAGGTGAAGTCTGAGGTTACATTACAAATTATTATTCTTTTTCTAACAGACTTATTGAGGACTTTTTTAATAAAACTAAAGGATTTTAAAGACTGTTCTTAAACACTGTGGGTTTTCTTACTCCATATTTAATGGCAGCCTTACTGTAGAAATCTAGAGTTAGGGCTGAATGTGTTTTTCCAGTTTTGGTGCCTGAGCTTTAGCACTGCTTAGCAGTTCAAGTATAGCCAGCATGTTACTGAAACAATTGTTTCAGTAAAACGTAAACATTACTACTTTTTGAGTAGTACATTACAGAAGTAAACTGTAGCTAGCAATTAAAAACAATTACGTTAATATTGAGTTTATGCAAAAGGTGGAATAAATTTCCTTCTTTGGCCAGTATAGATGACCTTAGGCATAAATCATTCTGACACAAGGAACAATTGGTAGTTTTAGGGACAGGAGAAACTGTTGAACTATGTAAAAAACAAGTTTTCTTCTACTGCCCGAAGCTAAAATCCTACAAAAGTCTCCGCCTAATATCTTTAATGATGTGTGAGCTGTTAGCTCACCTGTTAGCGGGCTCCATTGAAGAAATACAAAAGCAATCGCTGCCTCCCAGTTCAGAGTGAACTGGGAAAGGTAGCAGTTGGGCAACAACATGCATTTGTTTCTTATTCAAATTTAGTCCTGGTCAGGATTTTTCTGTTCTAAAACTCCATCTCTGGTCTTCCATGCTCTTTTGGTAATTGAAATGTTTTGCTGAATATATAGAGCACACAGGTTTTACCATGTATAAATTATTACTTTAGTCTAGAATAAATTTCATACCAAGACACAAGCATAGTGTTAAGTTACTTCAATGAGCATTTATTATATATTTTGGAATTGTGCTGCACATTGCTATAATTTACATGTTATATACAAGACTGAGCCAAGATACTGAATCCACATACAAAGGCTTTTTAAAGTAGATACCCAGATTTTAATGTGCTCTACATCTTCTGTATCATCACCTGAAATTTACCTGCAGGAAAAGCAGAGTCAGATCACATTATTACCATTAGAATTATTTCTCCAAGTAATTATTTTCTTGTAAATTTTTTTTTTCAAAGAAATAGTAAGGAACATTTTAATCTTACAGTTTAATTGTAAGCAGCTGAGCCACTATTTAAATTTAGCATTTAAATTCTAATTCCATGCTGAACAGCTTTTCTTTTTTTCTGTAAGTTGACCATGTCCCACATCACAGAAGTTTTGTGCTAAGTCTGTGGAAACTTTAATGGAGCAGCTTTTGTAGTTACAATGGTCTTCACTTATTAACATTCTTATGACTCCTATAGAGAAAGAGCTTCACTTGTGCAAATAACCTTCTGGACACACATCCTTATATGTTTGATGCTTCTAAATGTAAATACAACTTTTTAGTTTTGCTTTCCACTCAACATCATGGAGGCTTATCCTCTGTCAGTATTTTCTAAGTACTAAAGGATATAGTAGCAAGTCATAGCCTGAAGTTCACATGGGCTCCCTATGGCCCAGCAGCTTCAAACAAATCCCACCTTGAAAAATGCTTATAACAGCAACACAGTCAGTCAGGAAAGTTACCAAGTGAGCTAATAATTGAATACTCCAAGTACTACTTACATGCAGGCATTGATGAAACTTCAGCTGTTACAATACTCTTTATTCCCAGATTTGATAGGCCTCCTCTGATTAGTCCACAGGTGAATGCTAAATACTAAATAAAAAGCTGCACTTCAAATGAGTGTCAACAGTGAAGCTTGTTGATAAAGACTGAAAATAAGTACTCAAGAATACAACTTCATACTTGGACAACAGAAAACCATGGAGGTTTTGAGAGACTTTGTCAGGTCTCTAATAGATGAAAGCTCCAATATTTGGTAGTGTGGTGCTTACTACACAGATTGTTCTCATCAGAGGCAGTATTTTGAGTCACCTTCTCTTTTCATTAAATCTGTAGGAACTTAATATCATTAAAACAGTTATTCCCAAGACTTGGCTAAAATTAGCAATTGGTAAGAAGAAACAGTCCAAAACAGCATTCTTGTGCAGGCCGCACCTGCAGGTATTTAAAATACGTGTTGCAAAACAATAAATATTTCACCAAACACAAAAAAAAAATCCCAAAGATGGCAGCCAGCTGGGAGGACTAACATCAAGAATTAAGAAACCATAAAATAGAACTTAATGTCCCATTTTTTAATCCAGCTGAACCAAAGTGCTCTATGATAGGTTCTGCAGAGCTACTACCATAACTCAGCATCTGCACTCAAAACTATTTTTAACTGGCGGAAGATCCTTCTGAATGTTCACATCATCTCAGAAGCTTGTTTTATGTAACAAATAGCATCTTCCAAATGTGTTTTGGGAATTTTAAAGAAAGTTTCTGAAAACACATGCTTCCTGAAGAGAAAGAATCTGTGTGACAGTGGTAGGTAGTGGCAGACAAGCACCTGCACCGTGAAGTAACTCAAGTGTAACAGCAGCAAGTTTCTCAACAACTCTGACCATTTTTGAACTGTAAATCAAATCCACTGTTCTAAACAAGGTGCCTTTCTAAAAAGCACACAGGTTCTCAAAGCATATCTTTAGGTGCCCTTTAGAAGAGTTTCTATCTATTTAATTACAAAATTTAAAGTTATTAATAGATCAAGGTAATTAAAATGAAACTGGTAGACCCTCCCCCACATAAAATCAAAGGGTACCTTTGGTGCATGTTCTAAATATTGCTTTCCTGCAGACATTTGCGTCAAGAGACGGAATTTATTGTCTTGAAGGACATAAATACCCTGTTTGAAAAGAAAAAAATGAGAGGTTTAGTTAAATGTGCAGAACTATAAAACCCACATTTTCTGTAAATTGATTTGATTTGTAGATAAAATATTATCAGGTTGAAAAATAAAAGATTAAGGCATATGTGATTTAAGTTTAAATTGTATTATTTACTTACAAGGAATATCAAAAGAAAATATTCTTAATTGTGAGTATACAGAAAAAACCCTAGACAATAACATGATCAGTTAACCCTAAAAATGTTTATGTACATTTCTTCTTGGAAGAGTCTTTCGAGTGATCAGAAAAAATAGTTCCATACTACAAAGTCTTTGGTAATATATCAAATGCATACTGATTTTTACATTCAAATCTCCATCTTCATTGGGTTTTGCACATCACTGTTCTTATTCTCAAATTCAGTGGGAATTATTTTTCTTAATAGCAGTACAGGCAACAACATCCAGCAGACAATCAAAGTAAAGGTCTGGTGTTTTCAACAATACAATTTTGTGCAACAATATGCATCTTAATAAACTAAGTATAAATACAGTATAGCTTTATCTACACCGGCCACGTTAATTTCCTTGCTACTGTGCTACTTCAGAATTTCACAAGCCTTGAACTTAAATTAAGGCTGCATATACAATTAAGACCTTAAGCTCAATACTACAGCTTTGTTGAATTAAACCCCCAGATTTCTAAAGTAATAATTATCTCTTATTACTTGATTAAGTCACTGTAAAATAAAACCTATTTATTTGGCACAATCCTTGTACAAATTCTTTTCTTCCCAATTTGACACAACAGGGAAATGGCCATAAGAAAACCAAGTGATTCAATTAGGAAAAAGATTTTTTACTCTAGTAAAATGTCTCCTTAAGTTCTTTTGATCTGGCTTTAAGAACTCTGGCTGTTGATATAGGAAAGCACATGAATAGTGCGATGTCACCAACATGCAAATCTAAGAAGTTTCTCCACTGCTTCTTATACAAGTATTTTCAATAGATTACAACTGTCTCAACTGCCGAAAACTCTTAACATTCTTCAAAGTAAAAAAATCACTTCACTGTAGCTACTCTATTTAAATAAATGTTAAGAGAGTAACATCACTTTTTCCTAACATTTATTAAGAGACAGATTAAAAAGTTCTTGTTTAAATGTTAATCAACTGTAATCATTACTGTCCTTTCTGTCACACTGCAACAATGCATATGAAATTCAAAGCATTTAGTCTTTTCAAACAGGGAGGCAATAAAGACATCATAGGCAATTATTAAATTGTATTCTAAAGCTACATGATAATATGAATATTGAAAAACACACTTTTTAAACAAAACAAATACGAAACATTTTGGATTTCTCATCTGGTAATTAGTTCTAGACCAAGAAAAACAAAAAATGCACTAGCAACTCAAAACTCTCACCAACTTTCTAAATTAAATCTTAATCTTCAGCATTAGTACCTGGTGATTAGTCCTTAGGTTATCTATTTGTTTCTTGAATACCGTTGTCCAAAAATCTTTGCAAATGAACTTCATAATATCTAATTCATCCTTGAACCTGGCAGTGTCTTTTGTAAACCTAAGTGAGAAATATATCAATAATGGTGGTACACATAACCTGACCAATTAAACATAGAAATAATTTTTAATGGTACTATACAACATCATTTTTGATGTTATTATAGAAATTAGTTTTCCAGCCATCATACAGTACCATTCTAACCTCACTGTCCATTCATCAAGTATTTTAACTTAAGAGCAACAAAGTGTTATCTTAGTATCTGCAATATGATAGCAGAATAAATTGTTTTAATTCCATGATTATCAAACACAGTTGACATACAGAAGGGTGGAAAGTGCTCCATCAGTTTTATCTTCAACAAGGTATCTAACAAGAAGATAAGCAAAATGCTCACACCTATACTATTTCATGGAAGGTGTCCTTCAATTAGGCAAAAGAGCTCTAACATAGGAACAAGCATATAAAACTTGTTCCCATTTTTCAGAAGGGCCTTCTTTCTCTTGCTTGTTTCAGATTTCTCTCCCTTTATCCTCTTGAGGGTCTTTATCTGACACTAAAGGACCACTGTACTCAACAAAAGCATGACTGCAGAAACTCAAAAGAGTCTCCACAGGACCCCGAAACGAGGGCGGTGAAGTTGCATCGCCGGTCCCCAAAGGGCCCGAGCTGCTCAGTCACGGAGTCGCAAGGGCTGAGAGCACTTTACAAAAACGAAATAAAGTAAGAGCCAATCATAAAATTATGTTTGAGAAGTAAATCAGAAAAAGAATGAAGCTGGATCTAGAAGTACCAAAGCAGGAAACATGCAAACAAAATAGAATTAGAGATAATTTTAAGTATTAAAAGTAACGATGTACCCTGACTCGGTTTTCATGACGGGAAGCACTAGGAAAACAACACACTCCAAAACTGTCCCGTGATACACAAACACAGGTCCGCACAAGAATGAGATACGAAAAGAGGAGATGCCAGAACAACTGATGGTAAGAGGAACGCACTCTCCGCCCAGCCAAAGCACCACACTTTGCCGGGGCAGGTGTGCTTTCCCGGGCGAGGTGAAAGCCCCGAGGAGCAGCGGCTGCCGGGGCCCGGCTGGGACTCACCTCTCGATGAGCCCCTGTCCGACGCGGAAGCCCATGCTCTCCAGCTTGGTGGTGCAGCGCCCGTTCTCCTGCAAGACACAAGGCGCCGCGGCCGGAGCGTCAGCCCCGGCCACTGCCGGACGGCCCGGGGCGGCCCCGGCCCCACTCACCCCTTCGCCCTGCTCGGCGGCGCGGTACATCCCCGCCACCATCTCGCTGTGCAGCAGCAGGAACAGCGCCTCGTCCGCCATCGCCGGGGCCGCCGCCCCTTCCGGGCGGGCCCGGCCACCCGCGGGAGCTCCCGGCCGAGGCGGGCGGGCCCAGAAGTGTGGGCCGGGTCGGTTCTCCCCGCCGGAGAAGCTCTGGGAAAGGGGCTCTGGCGTTAAGGCTGTGCGGAGTCCGCGGTCTCGGGCGCTGCCGGCAGCGCAGGGTCCTGAACGAGGGCCGGAGCCGGGGATCAAACTCGCCCCTCCTGCGGAGCTGCCCCGCCCACCCTACTGCTGGAGCCAGGCGGGCCGCGCGTGTGTCACTGCCTTCGAGACAGCGCCCGTGCCTTCCCCTGCCGACCGCGGGGAGCCCCAGAGCGACGTCGGCTGCAGCCGGGGAAGAGCGTGGGTTAAAGCCTCGCCGCCGCCCCGGGCGCCGCGACTGACGCGCGGCGCGGAGCTTCCCTGCCACGCCGCTCCGGGCGGGACGTGAGGGCAGGAGCGGCCCCGGCACGCGCCGCCCGTCAGGCCGCCACCGCAGCCAGCGTCAAGTAACGCCCCCGTCTATTGGCTCGCCGGGCACAGGCGCCTCTGGTAGCGCAGCGGTGATTGGCCCTCGCCTGAGTCCCGAGCGTGCCGGCTTCTCGGCCCCATTGAGAGTGGGAAAGCAGGATGTGTCCCGGGTGGGTGGGAACAAGCGGCCCCGGAGTGGTTTTGCGATTGGGCTACAAGGAAATGACGTTTGAGTTCTTATTAGCTCTGTGTCATGTCACTCCGGCGGTCCCTTCATTCTCCGTGGAGCAGAGCCTTCCGCTGGTTGGGCGGCCGGGATGCCAGTCTGCCCCTGGGCTCTGTGATTGGTGACCGCGTTTGGCGAGCCACCCTGGGGGGCGTGCCCCTTCCTCTCGCGGCCGGTGATTGGCGGTCAGAGGGGGCCACCGGGATGCGATTGGCTGCGCCGTCCCGCGGCCGCCGGAGTGGGCGGGGCCTGTTCCCCCCGTTTCCCAGCGCTGCCTCGCGCGGGGCCCGGCCAGGCCGCGCGGCGGGCGGGATGGCGGTGGCGGTGCGCGCGCTGCAGGAGCAGCTGGAGAAAGCCAAGGAAAGCCTCAAGCACGTGGACGAGAATATCCGCAAGCTCACGGGCCGGGACCCCAATGACGTGAGGTGAGGCGGGGAGCGCCCCGGTACCGCGAGGGAAGGGCCGGGCTGCGGGGGGGGCGCGCGTCGGGCCTGCAGGGCGGGCGGCGCGGAGCCGGCCGCGGGTCCCCGCGTCCCTCTGCGGGCCGTGCCCGCTCCGCTGCTGCGGCCATCGGGGAGCTGTGCTCCGTGGCGGTGGGGCACGGCCGCGGAGCACAGGACGGAGCGGCCGCAGGCCCGTTGGGCCGGGCAGGCACCGCTAACAGCGCTTACCGTCTCTTTCAGGCCCCCTCAAAACAGGCTGTTAGCCCTCGCAGGCCCCGGTGGAGGTAGAGGGCGCGGGAGCTTATTGCTAAGGTAAGGAGGCGCGGAGCGGGCGGTGGAGTTTCCTCCATCCTTTCCCTGGCAGTGGTTCGTGCCCTTGCGCTGAGTGTCGCGTGTTCCTCGTCTGCCTCCGCTCATCGCCGCGGTGCTGTTTGAATGAGCGCCAGAGCTGCCCTACGGGGCTTTGGGGGCTAAGTTTAAAGCGCCTTTTCATTTTGAGTTGCTACAAGTCTAAATGGGTGCTTTTCCCCGACCTTCTCAACCGTTAGGCTGAAAAGTAAGGGGAAACGTCAAAATGAAGGGAGGTATTGTGTGGTGGCTGGGACCTTGTCTTTGAAATCCTTCAAAATCAGTCTCTTGCTGATTAAAAAACTGGTAGATGCTCTAGGAAGGATTTTAAAACACATGTGGATAAAACCACATCCTGAAAATTACTGCAGGTAAGATTATTTGAACACGGTAGGATGCTTGTTACAGTGTAGCTACTCAGTTAAATAAGTGTAGAAATTCAAGGTTAAATTAGATGGTTCACAAGCAGTGTGTTAGAACATTTCACTGCAGTGCTATCAGTAAATGCTGATAGAGCTGAGTAAAATTTATGTTTAATCATGACCATAAAGCAAAATTATAGTTAAATTGTGCACACTTGAAATGCTCCAGGGATTAACCTAACTTGTTCTAAGACCACAAGCGTTTTCTTTTTAGGCGTGGATTCTCGGATAGTGGAGGAGGACCCCCAGCCAAACAGAGGGATCTTGAAGGTGCATCCAGTAGGTGAGTGCAAAAACTAATGCAGACAGCTTGCTTTTCTGAATGAGAATTTGTAACAGTAAACCAAAAACTGGTAATAACTGGGGACTTTCACTGTCTTCTTTGGAGATTACTTGCTGAAGACTTGTTGGGAATAATTTGGGTGATAGCAAATCACTCGGTGAAATCTTTTTCATACCTTAAAGCAGCATAAAGATGGTAGCAATAATATAAAGATATAGCAATACAAAGATATTTGTAATTTTTTTGTTTTATTTGGCATACTGTCTGTTATATTACATTCTTCTTAGTTGTGACATTTGTTTACAGTGAACAAAAATTGAATTACGACTGAGACCCGTTCAATAAATTGAATACTGGCAATGTGACAATGGACTTGGGTTTTGAGCTTTCACATCTGGTTGCAAATCCATCAGATGTGACTGATAATAGTGAACTTAAGTGCTGTGGGCACTTAACGTGCAGTGGTAGTTCTTGACCAAAGCAAAGCTTACTTTGGAATTTTTGAGTTAGCAGAAAACGAAGCTGGGAAACAGGGCAGTGCTGTGCTACAAAGCTGAAAACAACTTATTTATTAAGTTATTTATTTTAGGGTTTATTTTATTTAAATTATTTATTTTAAGTTGTTCTTTGTTAAAGCCTTAGTTCATCCGTGTCTCAAGTGGTAAGCCCTCTGCCTCTCTCCAGTAGGTATTTGGAAGGTAACTTGAACAGCATTTCCTGTTTAAGAAATTACACCAACCTTTCCATGTCAATGCATTTAAATCTGTCTAGTGATCCCTTTATACCAGTAGCCATTTTAGAGGTTTCTGGAAAAGCACAAACATTTAAAAGAATAAATTCCAAATGTATTTTTAAAAGTCAAATATGGTATTTGCGGATTCTTCTGGTTTTATTACTCTACAATTTGTATTACAGTTTAAACTGTTCTGTGTCATTGGTTTTCACCAACAATAGATTCTGTCTGTAAAATGTTATTTACTGGTTGTTGGAACAGTGGGGAGATTTTCACCAAAGAGTTGGTTCTTCTGACTAGACATGCTTATATTTTTCTCATGCTGGAATCGATTCTCTCCTAAATACATGTTCTGTAATGGCCACTGGCTTTCTTCCTCAGGCTGGGTGGAGAACGTCGGACAAGAAGAGAATCACGCCAAGAAAGCGACGCAGAAGATGATGATATTAAAAAGGTAATATATAGTAAATGGAGCTGTGCAAGAAGAAACCTACCTGCAACACGATGAACAAAGTAGTTTGTTTTTCTTTCTTGTAGCCAGCGTTGCCATCTTCTGTTGTTGCTACCTCCAAAGAGCGAACACGTCGAGACCTTATACAAGATCAAAATATGGATGAAAAAGGAAAACAAAGGTATGCAGAAATCTCTTTTACACTAACGTGATACTTTTGAGTTCTACCATAGAAAGTAGCTTTTGATTTAAAAGATACCGCACACAAGCTGTTGTGGATCAAAGATTATGTTGAAGAGTTACCATTATGGTATAAAATTCAATTTTAAAAGTATTCTCTGAAGATACTTCACAAGCAGCAACATGTGCATTGTTCACATAACTGACATGGATTCTACTTTTCAGGCCACCTACAGGAGCAGTTTTGCCTGTGCTAGTGTTTTAACATTGTTTGAGTAAGACAGAAATATCGTTTGAGTAAGACAGTAGCTTCATTGGTTGTTTAATGTCTTGGATCATTACAGCTGTCTTGGCTCATCATTTATTTTGTTGGTTGAAGTAGGGTTTTGAATATGGTTCCGTGCTCCCTCTGCTTCTTTTTTTAAATGAAACAGTTCCATCATGTTTCTTTTCTCGTACTACTTTGACTTCTTGTTGTGCGTACAGCCTTGCCTTCATTTCGCCTACTGCTTTTTAGATTCCTCCTATGTATGTCTCCTTTTCCCTATATTTTATTTTTCTTAGGGCTACTAAAATTCTAACTGAAATGCAGCTCTATTGGTAAGAGGTATTGGAAAAATCAAATTTGCAGCTGTGTTCAACCTCTTGGACTCTGTCTACTTCAGACTGCAAGTCACCTGGTGTAGTAATAATTATACCCCCAAATAAACAGAAGAATTAGAACTGGAATAAGGAACTATAGAAATCTTCTCTGATAAGTCCCCACAGGTCATCTGGCACAGAAAACTGGCACTTTGCTTGCTTCTTTTAGTTATAACCCCACTTAGAGTCTTCCATTACTAGGTTCTAATTGCTTCCCTCACAGGGAGACTTCCAAAATTCTTACTGAACTTCCTAGAGCTTCAGGCACTAAAAGCTTGTTCCCTCAGAATTGTAGTTTTACTGCTTTTCAATTCAGTAGTCTCTAGGGAGATGAGAAAACCAGTGTTGGTCTCTATGAATTGTGGTGGAGGGAGGTTCTTTAAGAGGACAACATCCCCTGAACTCCTGATTTTGCTCAGTCTTCTGGGATGCCATTCATATACAAAGGCACTTTAAGTGATCTCTGGCTTTCAATTTTTATCTGTTGCTGTTTCTATTACTTAATATATTTTTACCTTTCCATGTGAGGTTTGTGCCACTGTAATAGAGTGGTACTTAGGGAAGACAGTAGCATTTCCTTTCTCACTTTATCAGGTTCAAGGCAAATAAAAATTCTGCATGAGATTGTAAAGACTTAATTTGGGATTGAATGAAAATAAATTGAAGGTGAAAGTCAAGAAACTAGTTCTTTCTCAGAAGAAGGGAATTTGTTGAAGTATTTTACTTACTTTTCTCAAAACAACACCTAGTTGGATGAGAGCAGTTCTGTTTTCATCCCACAGCGTAGTGTCTCACTGTTGGGCAATTCTGATAGATAAGCTTTCACTCCCCTGTGGCTCCATTTCTCCTTAACAGTCCAAGCAGATTGTGGAGAGGGGAGTGTATGGTTTTTAGAAAACCCAGTTTGTTCCCTTATTGATAGCTCTCACTGTATTTACTTGACTTTTTTCTTCAGTACTCTCTGCTTCAAGATTTTTAAAAGTATTTCCTTCATGTTATTATTTCCAGAAGAAAAATGTGCAGGCTTCCAATTTTGCCAGTGCTAGCTGTTCTGTGTTACGCATAAGAGCTGTGTCTTACTTATAAGCAAAATGATATGTCACTGTAAATTATATCCTGGACTGTTGGCACAGTCAGTATGTCTTCTATTGCTAATGGCCTTGGGTACTACTGGGCCTTTAAAAATAAGTATCCTTGAGGTGGAAAGTTTCTCTGATTATTTATACACATAAAAATCTTAGTACTTGAACTGAATATCAAATTTTTTTTTTAATTGTGGATTTGTTTTTTTCAGGAATCGACGTATATTTGGCTTGCTGATGGGCACCCTTCAAAAATTTAAACAGGAGTCCACAGTTGCTATTGCTACTGAGAGGGTAATTACTTTAAATTCTATCAGATTGTAAATAGTAAAGCAAAATTGTTTGGTTAAGTTATTTCAAGTAAGAATGAATTCCCTACAGTGTAGTTTGCAGATGCAGCAAAGTGGTGAGAGTGCATGTAGGTTTGTGTTTGTCTCAGTTCAGAGGAATGAGGGTGGGAGGCAGGAAAGTTGTTCCTACCATGACTTTGTAATCCTGTTTCTGACCTTTTTGGAAACAAAAAGGCAATGTTAAATGGAATTTAATCAGGTTACTATTTAAGAGGTCATAGGCTATTTCTGGAAATAATAGTGATGCAGTATTGATGAAGCAGTGCTTACCCTGGTACGTTCCAGATGTTTAAATTATAACCAAGTATACAGAAATCTATGCTTGGTTATGCGATCTGTCTAAAAATGTATTTTCTGTTCCAGTACAGATAACCAGAATTTCTGATTTTAATAAATGTGTGATTATACTGAAGCAAAGGCTTTGCATAGCTTAGTGATTACTTCAAAAAACTTGTATATGGGGTGGTGGTAACTTTATTCCCTTTTAATTTGTGAAGGCTATGGTATTTGTTTACTCTTGCACTAAATGGGTTATTCAGTTAACTCTAATAACCTTTAGATTAAAAACTGTTTTAAAGTTCAAATTTCAGCAGTCCAGTTGAAGCAGATAGAAAGATTTAAACTTAAAATGTTTTCTGTACAGTGTCAGCAGAGCTGATTCACAGTGCTGGTATTGATTACTTTCAGATGCAGTATTTGGGTGGTTTACCTAACTTGTCATGTGGCACATAAGACCAAAGTTCACTTTTGCCTGCTTGCATTTGAACAAAAAGCGGTTTATCAGGATGGTCTAGAAACATGAAGCCCCTGTCTAATTTATAGCAATATGTGTTTGCACAAAGAGACTTTGAAGAGTTAATGCTCCTTGCAAAGTTTTTCTGAGAACCCATATGGATATCTTTTTTTTGTTCAGATATGTACACTTGCTATAAATCAAAATCAAGGTCTGAGGAGTTTTACAGCACAGCTATTTTGTTGTCCAGGCAGTACATTCTGGTTTTTTATTGACAATTATTGTACAATCTGAGCACATGGCAGTCTAGGGCATACAAATGGCATTCCTGGAAAGTAGTAATAGATATAATTAGCAATTAATATACTGAAAGTGTTCACAATCAAATTTTTGTTGGTCACAAACACCAGTCTGCAGTCTCTCATTTGTTTCTGGAGGAGTTTATTTCTTTCTCTCCCAAGTGGGAAATTTTCCTGATTTCCCTGATACCTCAAATACATTCCTTTTATTTTTCTGCTACTGGGGGAAAAAAAACCCAACTTGTTGAAGCTTATATTGAAAATTTAAGTCCAGACTGAAAGATAGTAAAGCACACAGGAATTCACAGGGCCCCATAACTATATAGTTAAACCAAAAAAAATTAGGTGCCAGCAAGCAGTGACACTCTTTTCTTCCGTTGAGTGTAGTTTAGGAGGTATTTCTTAATGTGTTTTTAGGAATACCTTTAAGGGTGTAAATAATCAAAAATTATTAAGTGAATCAAACTAGAACACTTTCTCTTGATGTACAAAAAAATTAAGATTGTATTTAATTTATTTTAGCAAAAGAGACGACAAGAAATTGAACAGAAACTTGAAGTGCAGGCAGAAGAAGAGAGAAAGCAAGTTGAAAATGAGAGGCGAGAACTTTTTGAAGAAAGACGTGCTAAACAGACAGAGCTGCGGTTATTGGAGCAAAAGGTTGAGCTTGCTCAGTTGGTGAGTTTTTCTTTTGTTCTTGATCTTTCTCTTGTTTAAACTGTTCTTGTGTATCTTAGGGTTATTTTCTTTCATTTCTCAGCAAGAAGAATGGAATGAACATAATGCTAAAATAATTAAATACATAAGAACAAAGACAAAACCTCATTTATTCTACATACCTGGCAGAATGTGTCCTGCTACGCAGAAGCTGATGGACGAGTCACAGAAAAAGATGAATGGTAAGTGGTCTTTGAGATACAAAGGTCCTTGTTCTTGCCTTTGTTTGCCATGCAAATTTATTTTAAGTCTCTGCTTAAATACCTGAATTTCATGCTTAGGACAAACTATATTCTTACATGGGTGTTCATCATAAGTGGAAATTACTCTTTCAGTGACTTATTTTTATACTGAATGGGATTTGATTCTCTTACAAGAAGTCAAAAGATGCGTATGCATAATTTCAGAGGTATGTATTTAAAACAGTCCCTTATATTAGCTTTAGTACCCAGATGTATCCAAGTGCAGCAAATTCATTTTTGAAAAGCCAGATTCTGTGAAGACGCAGGGAACTGCAGGTGTTTACAAAGCATTTGAGAAGTATTTTCTGAAGCATAGCATTAGAACTTTATGATGATTTTTTTTTCCTCAATGCATGTTCATTTCTGTTTCACAGGATGATTATTTTTCTTTTGGAGAACAATTTAAAATGCTCCAATTTATGGTAGTCTTACTGTTCAATTCAGAAAGTTTGTGTTAGCTTAGATTTACAGCTTTACTGTTCGAATCCTCAGCTGAGCTTGCTCTCCCCTTTGTTTTCTTAAGGTAACTAGCAGTCTTTTTCATTATGCATGAATGCCTTGCTACTTCAGAAAGAACAAGGTTGCAGTATTTATAAGTTGAACAATTTGATAACTTACTAGCTCGTAGTTAAAGGGTAAGTAGACTTCAGTGTCTGTAGATTATTTTAACAATTATTTATGCATTTATTCCCTAGCGCTCTTCGAAAGCAGGAGAAATGAATTTGCAGAGCAGATTAACAAAATGGAGGCCAGACCCAGAAGACAATCTGTGAAGGAAAAAGAACATCAGGAGGTGCAGAATGAAGAAAAGAAGGAAGAACAGAACAAGGAGCAGGAAGAGGGTAAGGTGGCTCAGCAGGTGGAAGAGATGGAGACAGGTAATCAGCACAATGATGTAGAAATGGAGGAGGTAGGGGAGGAAAAGGGAAAAATAGGTTCAGGTTCAGGGCATAGTGATGCAGAAAAAGAACAGGAAGAGGATGAGCAGAAACATGACATGGAGATGAAAGTAGACGAGCCTACTGAGGTGAGGGAGAATGACAAGCAACAGGATGGTCAGCATGAGGAGATCACAGCTGTAAAAGAGGAAAGTGAAAACATTCAGCCTGTGGATAATGAGCAAGATGTGGCTGAAATGAATGAGGCAGATAGTGTAGAACCTGTAGAAAATGAAAATGGCAAAGAAATAGAACCAGAAACAGAATGTGATGCTCAGACAGAAAAAGTGTGTAATGTTCCTTCTCCCAAGAAGGAGAAAGGTATCAAAACAGAAAATAATGCTGAATTTGAAGAAACACAGCAGAAAACACCTGAAGCTCAAACAGAATCTGTGGCTGAGGCTCTATCTCAGCCACAGTCTGTGCCACTAGCACAATCACCTCAGTTGTCTCAGTCCACTCAGGATACAGAGCCCCAGACAGACAAGGATGAAAATGCTGTGGTGTCTGTAAAGGTGGCTGAAGCCCAGGCAGAGCAGAATCAGACACCAAGTGCAGAAAGTAAGAGTAAGACTAGGAGTAGAAGCAGGGGTAGGGCAGGAAACAAAACTGGTCATACCCGTAGCAGCAGCAGTAGTAGCAGTAGCACTTCAAGCAGTACTACCAGTGCAAGTAGTTCCAGTACTGGCAGCAGTTCCAGTCGGAGCAGTTCCACCAGCAGCAGCACTACAAGTGGGAGTACGAGCAGGGACAGTAGCAGCAGTAGCTCTAGCAGTAGTGAGAGTAGAAGTCGAAGCCGAGGCAGAGGGCATAACAGAGATAGAAAACGCAGAAGGAGCACAGACAGGAAGCGAAGGGATGCTTCGGGAGTAGATAGAAGTCACAAGTCCTCAAAAGGTGGTAGTAGAGATACTAAAAGCTCAAAGGACAAAAGTTCAAGGTCTGACAGAAAGAGATCTATATCAGAAAGTAGTCGGTCAGGCAAGAGAACTTCACGGAGTGAAAGAGACCGTAAATCAGACAGGAAAGACAAAAGGCGTTAACAGAAGAGACCAAGCTTCCTTAGTCTAATCTTTGCAGCAGAAGATTATTTGAGTGAAAGGATTCCTTGTAAGGAGGAAGAGAAGGCTGCCTTAAGAATTGCATGCTGTAAAAAATCTTTTGGAAAAATGCAGACTGTTTACCAGGCATTCTTGTACTTTTTACATAATTTTGTAAAAGGTTACTTACCAAAATTATGTGAAGTTCCTGAAAATGTAAAAATAAAAGATTAACACTCCTTTGCATCTTTTTTTTAAATATCCTGTACTCATTAAGATCCTCTGTATATTTTAATAGGTAAACCTTTAAAGTAGATGTGATCATTTCTTCTGTATCATACACTTTTTTTTTTTGTAGAAATAAATGTGCATTTTAAATAAAGTGTTTGAGATGTCCTGTTGACAATTAAATTCCCCTTTTTAGATTATAGGAAGGCAGCATTGCAGGAAATACAAAATTTTGCCTTTCCCCTCTATTCCTTGCAAGAATGAGAATTTTAAGACCTAGTAAAGCAAATAATCTCTCCAGTGCTGGGTAGGAAGGCAAAGTAATTGATTTGAATCTATACTTTTTGTTTTCTTCTGTAACTGCAAGCTCTTAGTCAATTCTGCCTATCCTCCAGTTTTATAAAAAGTTCCTATCCATAGGCAAGCAGTAATTAAATGGGAATGTTAACACTGGCCAAGGTAGCTCAAGTCAGTCTGGAAAACCACTCTTACCTGCTTTCTGCAGGTGCTTTGGTAGTATTTGCATCTATGTTCTAGATATAGATAATCTCTTCAATGATGATCCTTGTTTTGGTGGCCAGTGGAAGAAAGACTTCAGCTTGCTTCTCAACCAGGATTCTTTTTGTTCTAGTTGCAGACTAATCTTTGATCCCTTCATACCACTAGGAATAATTAAATTGCAGTGTTGGAGTTACCTGGGACTACCTAATAGTAATGTTGTGTGCGTGCAAGAATGCTTTCTGAATGTATTAAATAAACCTAAGGTGGTATAGTGTTATCTATGAAGGTGAATACTGTTTTTATATAATTTTGTATGGAAAACAATAACATCTGTTGCTTTGTTCTGTACATGTGCAAATAAATGTGGCTTTGTAGATTACTTACTCTCTTGTTGCCTATGATCTTTTCTATTAACAGGTGTATTACCTTTAGTCTTTCTACATTTAAAGTATGAATTGTAATTACAGATGGCTGTACCTTACAAGCTCTATATCCAAAATTATTCTTAAGGCTTTTAATTATCTATTAACTGACTTTGAAACTGTAGTGCTATAATCTGTGCTTTCTTGACAGGAAGAGAATTGTGTTATCTGATACGCCAAATCACAGACCAGGAAATCCTAGAAAGATTTCAGTATGGAAGGACACATAAGTATGGTTTAGTGTACAAAATGCAATATACACCCCACTTTTCTAGAAGGTGGTTGCCAGGTTCTAGCTTGGAGTGTGTCAGGTTTCATAACTCGACACTAGTGACAGATGTATGTGTTCTGAAATGCTCAGTGGCATGACTTCAAGAAATGTGTCTAGTAAGGGATGGAGTGCAGCACAAATAGGCAGTGGGAAAACACAGGCTTCCCCTTTCTCAAGGAGTTCAGACTCTTCAGTCCATTTGCTACTTCAATATCCTATCTGCCTCTGTCTTTCTACAACAGAGTAATTTTTATTCTTGTCAGTGTTTTCCAACAATGTTTCCTTCCCTTCAGGGAATCTTGTGGTTTAATGTGTCTTTTTTGGAGGACAAAAAAAAGTTCAAATGCCTTATTGAAGATGTTAGTGTTCTACCAAAAAAAAAACCTTAATAACTGAGTAAATGTTTCTGGTCTATGTGTTTTGACTAGTTTCAGGTTTCAAATTGCCTTTGGAAGCCATTTTAGTTTTTTCAATTGATTACAGTTTTTTTGTAATGTTGAATAATTTTAACATTTCTTATTTTGAGCTTGTGTGATTCACTGCTGTAGAGCATTTACTGCACAGGTCTAAATGGCTGGTACTGGAGTCAGTTGTGCAAATCTTCTGACCACTGTTTCAGAGCAACACATTAACAGGGTTTATGAAAACAATAGGATGGTGGGTCCAGTCGCTGAACTAAGGACTGGATTTCCCAGCTGCAATGTATTTTGACTGTGAAAATACAGGAGCTTTGTTGCTCCATACGAAGGTGGTGATGTAATTGATAATATAATGTTTGTTAGAAGAAGCATTGTTAAGCAGTGCCATTAATTGTTAGCATTCCTAAATCTAAGCAGCTCAGTGTAACATGAATGTCAGTGTGTGATAACTGAAGTTTTCTAAAAGCTAAATATTCCAATCAATATTTCACTACAGAAATAATGTAAGATGGTAACATACTATTAGTACCATAAAGCAGTAGTGTTTCTAGTAATTATTACATTTTCCTTCAAGGTCCCCTCCTCTTATCCTGAAACAATATCAGAGCTGTGGATAGGAATGAGACCATGAAAATAGCTGACCACTTCAAGACTAAATTTGATGGAACATCTTTTTTTTCTACGTATTTAGTGCAGAGAGCATAGAAGTAGGAAATGATTGAAACATTTTCTTATCCCTTCCCCACAATGGTGAGTGGAGATAAAAGGAAAAATGCCTTTTTGGCTTTTCACATAAGTTAAGTGAACAAAGGAAGAATAGTTTTTCCCCTTTTCTAAGAATGAAGCAGAGATGCTTTATGTGAGCAGGGAATATACCATGTATGCCTGTCTTTTGAAGTGTTTCCATCATGTGGTCCCCTCTAGCTTTCAGTATAGTTTAAGAAGGCAGCTGGTGGTTTTGTTGTTTTAGAACCTCTATACTATGCACTGACTCTACACCATTACTTGCTGGTTTTTTCTTCAGTCCTGATGAACAGATAAACTGGATTTCTCCAAGAATGTGTTTTTCTACAATGCTTCACTTTGAGTACTTGTCAGAGTAGATGTTACACAGATTGTTCATTGAATATAAGCTGAAACATGACTTTGGATAAAAGGCATAGTTCTTCAAATTCTTGTTCTTTAGGGTGATGTCTTTGTGCATGGAACAGCTTCTTTATATTTTATTCAAAGGAAACCTGAACATAATTTTTCTGCAGACAGTAGATATTAGAAAACTGAACCAACTCCCCTCCAACAAAATTAATTTCAAAACCAGTAAATTTACAAATAGATTTCTGGAACATCTTTGATTTCTCAGAAAAGTAATGGTCTTGTGATTAGGCTCCTGAAAGAAGATTCAGGTTCAGCCACTGATTTTATAGAAATTATTGTGGTACAACAGGGTAAACACTCATTTAATGTATGTCAAATATCTTCAAAATTAGTTTGCCTGGTCAAAGAAGAATTTCTCTGAGAGTACATGTATTTATGATGGGATCAAATGCTGCAGCAGTGGTGCATTAGTAACATATAGAGATCTGTGTTATGGAGGATGTTCAGTCTTGGGGGTTTTTTCTCCTGGTTCGGGTAGTTTTTATTATGTGACAGTATTCTATTATATGGCAAAATGTGAGGTGTTCCAAGCTTGGAAATGTGTTCTCAAGATTCAAAGTAATAAAAGTCATAACTTCCGTGATTTTTTTGAAATGCACTGCCAGTTGTCATGTTTGTAACAATCTTGGTAATGAGAAGCAACGGTGGATTTTTCTTGCTACTTATTGTGGTTGAAAAAGTTGGTTTAGGTCTGGGTAATGAATGACTGTCACCTGCTTAGATTTGTCTAACTGGAAGAGTGAATTAGTGTTACTTCCTCTTAATTATTTCTTAAAAAATACTTGTTTATAGAAACAAAATTTTGCTGGCATGCCATTTTATTAAATGTAAAAGTCGATTTGTATTTTCATCCAAACATCTGAAGTCAAGAGAACTATATTGTTAAAAGTGCTTTACCCATGGACTATAATCTTCCACATATTGTGCAATATTCTACACTGTGAAACTCTGCATTCTTTGTGGAGCCCTTTGGTGGTACCAAAACAGTATAGCCAAAGCTGTATATTCTGTTCTTAATATGAAATAGATATTAGGATAACTTCTGCCAACTTCTGATATGCTTTGATCTTTATTATCAATGCAGATACTGAATATTCTAGGAAATGTAACATCTTCACTTCTACAAAGCCATGTCTTAAAAGAGCCAACCAGTGTGCCATACTACTCAGATTAATTCAATTACTCCATTAATGCTGATCCTTCTCTGAATTCTAGTATGCTTTAAGAGATGTCTGCCTTTCTACTTCAGTAGTTCCAGTTCAGTAGTTACTAAGGTGTCATTGCAAATAAAAATAGTTCCATTACAATTAAAGTGATTGGAAATAGATATTTTTCATTGTTGTTTTTTGTCTTTGCATGTGCAATAGTACTCATATTCATTGCTTCAGTTCTCCAGAACAGAAACTAACTGAAGTCTCACCCCATCTGCTATAAAGCTTTCAACTTTGTCCTTTGGAATCTAGCTATAATAAACTCCATGAATCTTTGACTTCAGTTCAAAGGTGATTAGAAGTCATGCTTGATAGCCTATGCTGTGTATAGGATTTGCACCCAAAGGAAAAGACTATTTGGTATTAATATGATTTACTAGTGAAGTTACTAGAGGAACAAAGAACAGAACAGAGATCAGAGCAGTGTTTGTCAGCATTTTAGCCTTGAAGGATGCTTGTAGAGACTAAGCAACACAATGAGCAGTACCCAGAATAACTTGAAAATTTCAAATGCAGTTTTAATGGAGTAGCTGAGATTTTTACCTCCTTGCAAACACTCAGACTAAGTTTGGTATCTATATGAAACTGAAGTCAGTGCCCTTTTCAGAGGTATTTTCATAAATACAGTAATATTGTACAGACCTCAAGGTGTGGGTCTGATTGTTCTTCCCCACAAACCTACTTAAGAATGTCAATTTAGATGTCAGAATACCTCACTTTTCCATTTTTAGGTGAATGGACTCCATGTTGCCAGGCTCAAAAAGGGACTCCTAACCTTTCTAGGCCCATTGTTGAGTTTTGTCCTATGTTGGTGTGCAACACCATGAAAGACTTCCAACTAGTTTGATAAAAATGTCCTTTTTTGCTTCTTTTTTTAAATTTGTACAATACTAAGTACGTAGAAAGTCCTTCCAATATCAATTACTTGTATATTCTTTCTCACCAATCTGTTTTATAGACCTGGGAATGAAAAAAATGGGACAGCATTTAAGTTAGTCAGGAGTGACAGGGGGTGCTGATCTGCAGTGTATTCCTTGGTGCTCTGTGGTGGATTACCTAACAGCAGAGACAGCTGGTGTGACAGGTCATAGGACAGGCTGCCTGACTATCAGCTCATGTGGCAAAGGAAGGGGCCAAAGTGTTAGATTGCAAGTGGGGGTCATATCGTCTCTTTGAAGTTTCTGTTTGCAGGCCACTGCTGGTTAAGGGGACCCTGGCTCACTTTGTGCCCTTTTATGCTGGCTCTGTAGATCAGGCTAAGCACCAGTGTCTGGCAGGTTTGAATTGTGGAGCAGAAGGAAACTATGCTGCAAGTCGGATACAGCTTAGGTTTGTGGAAAGAGAATACAGTGACCTTTGCATGAGTCATACTCAGGACTGAAGGAGGGACAGGCTTACTAGGAACCATATAATTACAAAGATCAGGTTGGGAAGTAATGCAGATTCTTGGGGTGCTATCAAGAAAGCAGGGAGAAGAGGCTCCCTCATGCAGGACAGTGGGAAAGGAAAAGTGAAGATTTTTTATAGGTTAATAAGATATTGTGTTTAGGTCACCAAAGAAGTGTGGGATAACGATATGAAGCCTTTGAAGCAAAGCCTGCTTCTCATGCAAACAAAAAAAAGGTGGAGACTTTTTTTTACAAGTAGTCACATATAAAAGATAATGAGTACAAAATTCAGGGGAGATCCTGATTAGACAGAAGAGGAAAATATTTCACATTAAGAGCAATTGGCCATGGGAACAATCTCCCCATAAAGTGGTGGATGCCCAAATGCTTTGAGACTTCTAAGATTCACGCAGACCATCTTGTTTAGACCATGCTTTTACTAAGAAAAGTTGGACCAGATAAACCTTAAGGCCCTCTTCCAGCCTAGTATTCTGATCCTCTGCAGGTTTTCATTTATAGCAAAGCTTCATGCCTGATAACTGTTGTACATCTCCCTGCATAATTACTACTTTAAAGCATAACATATTTGAGAAAAAAATATTTATAACCACATATTGGATAATAGGTTGCTAAGAAACAGGGTATTCTTTAAAAAACAGGGCATGTCATTTGCTTAGCTTTGCTGTATTGCTCTGTGATATATGATGCAAAGATAGCATATGGATTTTCTAGTTGTCTTACAAACCTGAAAACTGCCAGGCACCTTTAAGACTTTGGAGCCATTTAAGAATTCCCCATGCTAAAGGATGGACTGTTCTTAGATGTAGTGCATGAGAAAGCTCCAAAAGAATATGTGGAAAATATTTCTGTCCTAAGTTCCCAATGACTAGCTATAAATTATCTAAAATATATCAGTGCACAGAATAAAAGTAATTTATTAAAGAAACAAGCAAACAAATAAAAAGCTAGAACACTGTCAGTAGCTAGGTTAGCATTAATGCAAATAAATATAATCATAAAATTGATAGTTCATCTATCTTGTTAAGGATATAGAGATTGACAGAAAAGAATGACCCCTGCATTCCAGCTGGACATCAGAGATCAGAGGGTCTGAATGTGGCTGGGCTTGATTTATGATTATAATCAATTTGGCACTATAGGTCTAGTTGTGTTTCAACTTTCACAAGCCCAGATTCACAAATAGTGCCATTTACCAATCCAAAACTACAGGTCAAGCTGTGCTCAGTAAGAACCTTCACTGTCCCAGATTCACACAGCACACAGAGTTTGGTTTACTGAACAACAGAAACACAGACTTGGAATTGCTGTTGATAAACAGCACTAGATGTGACAGAGCTCTAACAGTAGCAATAATATTGTGTTAGCCTGGCTAATAACAATAATATTATGCAGAAGCCTACAAAGCAGGCATCCCTGCTTGTGAAGAGAGGAGAGTAACCCACCGTCTCCAAGATCTTTTTGGGTCTTTCACTAAGTTCATGAAAATTCTATCCAGCTTACATGGATGCAGCCCCGTCTTATTCTCCTCCTCCTTTACATGTAGCATAATCTAGGTGGAGGATTGAATAGTAGAGTCATGTATGTGGTAGCATGTACTTCAATAATCTTATTAGCGTGCTCAAGGTGGGTGCTTTAATATTTAAATATTAAAACCCTTACTAAGGCAAACGTTACTTTTTTGGCCATGTGTACTTCAAAGCTCTAATCATATGACTTTATTCTGTTCTGTTCAGTTCTTCAGAGACAAAACAGAACCATCCTATCTCCACAGGGCCTCCTGTGGCCCACTCATCCTTTCTTGACGTCAGCTATGCAGACATCCTTCCACAGAGATAATGTAGAAGGAATGTGGTGTAGGCTGTAGATAGTAGGCTGTCTTAGACCTTGCCAGGCTTCTTGGTCATCATACACCACCATCTTAAAATCAGATGAAAGAGGTACATTAAAAATGCATTCATAATAAAAATTCAGTACAGAAGAATCTGAGAGAGGCTAAATTTTGATTTGACCAGAACTACTTTCTTTGTATTCAAAACATCAGCCTAGCTATCAGAACATAGTTAATTATTAATGCATGTGTATAATCAGGACACCTGACTCTGCAGATTGTTAGCAGGTTAGCATAGTGTACTTCTGTTTAAGCAGATCAGAGAAGGGAAACAGGATTGAAAGTTTACTTGCAATGTTTTCTTAGGCTAAGAAAAATGTAGAATATTCTTGCTAACTGCACAATTTCAGTGCATTCTGGATTCAATCTAAAATGTCAAGGATCTTGGATCAGAGAATTTTGTTGTTAGTAATTTCATTTTCAGCAAGTGTGCAGAGTACAAAGGTACTTTCAAAATGGAAGAAGTGTGGTGATCCGGAATGTGAGAGTAAGTAAAAATTTGGTTTTTTCAAAGGGTATGGTGTATATGCAGCTATTAGGAACCATAATGTTGAAATTAGCAATGAAACAGACTGAAATTGAGTAGCCATAGCAAATGTTTGTTGTTAAGTGTAAGAGCAATAGGCTTAAAAATTTAAAACAAAAAGAGAAAAAAAAAGACTGGCTGGATTGTTGTGTAAGGTTACACAAATCAAAGTTCAGTAAAAATACTTTTGAATAGCTACTTCTTCTCAGGTGTCCCCAAAACAGGCAGTATAAAACAGTTTTAAAGTATTTTTAACTCATTCTTTACAGGCACAAAATAAAATAAACAAAATATAAATAAAATTAAAATGGTGGGTTATAACCTGAGAAAGAAGACTCATTATCATGTGTTTCTAGTACACTCATAGCCCATTCTACAGAACTCAGTTTTTGTCCTACCAGCAAATTGGTTTGGGATTTCTTTTGTAATCTTTACAAAACACTCTGTTAATACTTCCTCTTCACCTATTTTTTCTTCTTTAAAATGAAGTAAGTGCTGTAACTATTCATGTGGTTCTCAAAGAGTAAATAACTCTGCAGGAGGCAGAGCCACTGAATCACAAGTGGACAAATAATGTCCTGTTTACTATCTACTGATTACCATTGTGAAATCTGTCCTAATCATATTTGAAGCTATTTCTAAGCTGTATCCATTAGTATGGCAGACTTAAGTGTTGTATTTTCACTGTATTTTCAATCTTCCATTTCTCCTGAAGCGGGAGAGACCTTAGATTTCCTCTGATGATGGATTTCTGTTTTCTTGTGGAGCCATACCAACTTCAGTAGGTTTTGGATGTTCAGAGATGTCTATCTTTGTGGAACAGCATGTGAAATGGGCTCCAAACAGACCAGAGCACATCAAGAGTGGTTTCTTTGGGGAGACTGGGGTGGAGACAAAGAAAACTTAAAATAATTCAAACTGAATAGGAAACTTTGATTTTAACAATATGTTCAAGGTTTATATTCCTAAAATTTATGTATCTTCATCATAAGATATATGTATTCAAAAAGAGGACAAAATCCCTGAAATAATTACTAGATTTAACTTAGAATTTATAAAATATATAATTATAAATATGTCTGGGAAATACTTTTTAGCTGTTTAGATTTACTTTAGTAATTGAATTTGCTAATTTTGCATACTTCCTTTCACTTTAAGCACTGAAACCTTGGCTAAACAAGCACTGAAAAATGTCCATATAGGACGAGCTTTTCCCCTTGATATCTGCAGTCCATGGGAAAGAAAACAAGACAGGGCTGCTTTTTGTGTTAGTTGATTTCCACTTGATGATATAAATGGATTAGTATTGTAACAAAATACATACATAAAAATGTTTGCTACTGCAATTCATCAGTATTTGATATATATCAGATTTCTTCAGTAACTTGACTTCGGACAAAATGGATGCTGTATTTGTTTATTTCTTTCCACATATTATTCCAGAGGCAATGAGCCGAGTTCAAGCCACTACTGACTACTTAGGGCCTGATTGCCGGTATCTTAACTTCAAAGCAGGGGAGGAGATCATTGTATACTCCAAACTTTCAAGGGAAAATGAAAACTTGTGGACAGGAAGTGTAAGTACTTCAATCTGAAAGACTTTCCCCATATATATTTTAGATACAGTAATAGCATAACAACCACAGTCCACTTGCTTCTAAGGATCTTCTGTCTCTTTTGGAATATTAACCAGTCGTGGATGAATACAGTATTTGGGAGATGAGTCATTGTTACCATCTTTATACCAAAAGAGAAAATCAAATCTTGGCAAAGATCACTCATAGAGAAACAAAGTCAAGATCTGAATACAAGTTATCTGTTTCCTTCATTTTATCATTTGGCTGTAATTATTTAATCTGGTTCCCTTGAAAACATTCAGGTCTATCAGATCAGGTTCCTACCTACAGGTGTGTGGGTAAGAAATCCACTATTGGGACCTGACTTCACAGTTCAGTGCTTAAGGAAAGTTCCCAGAGAAGTTATCATGCATATTTAATGACTTGGAACAAGTGTCAATGAAATTAGAATAGTTGTTTAAGAAGGAATGGATGCATTGATCCAAATCAAGTTTTACTGCTAGTAAAACCATGTAAGTGCTTCAAAACTACAAGACAGTAGTATATTTTTGGGTGGGTTTTTTTCTGTAAATAATCTGTCACATTTATTGTTTAAAAGTGAAATTCTGTCTTCCTTTTTTTTTCATCCAAGAGTATCTTTGCAGGTACCTCACTATTCCTTGCTTTCCAAGATGTATCCTTCCATTAAAGGCTACATGCAACGGTTTGATGTAAGGACAGCAATAGGTTTTGGCCAGAGGGACTTGATTCTTCTGGGCCCTATCATTAACTTATTTTCTGTAGTGTTGCCTTCTTCATTGTAATTTTCTCTTGACCTGCAGCTAGTCTCATATCTGAATTTCATATCCTACTTTTCTTGTAACTTATTATGGGTCATTAGTTATTAAGGCATGACATTTTTCCCATTTGAGACAATAGGAAATTTGCAACCAATTTTAGTAGGAGCTGGCTGTGACCATCAGTAGTGCACACAGCACTGTCTTCAGTTGAAGCAGCTTTAAGGCTACTGCTTTGGTACTGCACAAACACATGTTCATAAAAATAATACAGAATATAATAGTATGGACTAATACACTTCCGTTTGCTTTCTGAAATGGCAAGGGGAACACTTCCATGAAGGAAAATTAAACCTATCTTTTGACAAAACAGAATTAAGGAGATAGGGGGCTGTTCCATAAGCTTATTGTTCATCCATACTTTTCCAGCACATGTGCAAGTACCTAACATATATATCACTGAAGTTTAAATGTCTTATTAGTTTTATATTTTTTACAGAAAGGAAAGGATTTTGGATATTTCCCAAGAGATGCTGTGAAGGTTGAGGAAGTTTTAATTGGAGAAGAAGTTGAAGTGCTCACTAAGGTAAACCAACATCACCAAATTTTCCAATGTAGTTTACAACAATTCAAAATCTAATATGCAGTTAGAAGTTCAACTGTTGATGGATATTTTATTTCAGATTATTCAAAACGTGTTTTTTAAATTGTTCCAGTTGCATGCTTATTGTTCTCTAAAATAATTTCTATAATTAAAGATTAGGAATAATATAATTAATTACAGTTCTTTGTGTAAAGTTATAACAGAAAGAACTATATATTTTGCTGTGCTAGATGGCGATATAGAAAATTACACAATACACCATTTAAAAAGTTAATATTATTCTTTTAGGAAACTGATTTCCTTTGTCTTCATGAAGATAAGTACACTTTTGAATATGAAGATAATGCATTAATTGATCACAACAAAGAAAGTGAATATTCACTGTCTGATGCAGAACCAAGGCTGCATGAAAATAAACTCTTAAAATACACAAGAGACCCCATACAAAATGAAGAAAGAACTGAATCAGTTTATGAAAATGACTCAGAGGACTCTCAGGTGTCTGTAAACAAAAAGTTGTTTAGAAAAGATGATACTGAAGAGCCACAAACGCAAAACAGTTTCCCAGTAGAATCTGTTCAAACTCAGTCTAGTTGGATTTCAGGATGGTTCACCACAGAAAGTGAAAATTATGAAGAGCCCTTAAAAGTTGTTACTGAATCTTCAGAAGCAAATAAGTACCAAGACAGAAAAATAGAGGTAGCAACTGAAAATGCTTTACAGGAGTCAAATGATAAGGAGGAACAAGAACCCTCTGCATCTGGTTGGTTTCAAGGTGGACTGACAAGCTTTCTGTATTTTGGTGAAAAAAATGAAGGTGTTGATTTGGCATCAGAAAAAAATGATCCACAAAACCATGATGTCTCTGGTGTGCCTGAGCATTCTAGTACTGAACAGGAAACAATAGTCACCAAGGTATTGTCAGAGGAAGAAAAGGGTGGAAGCCAAGAATCCGAATCCAATTGGTTTAATTTGGGTTTAAGTGATGTTCTTAATTTTGGCCGTGCTGAGGAAACCACAGTTGCTACAGAGGAGCAGAGAAGCAGAGAAACAAAGGATCAAGCAAATAAGAATGAGGAAGAGCAGACTTTAGATGAGAAAGAATTATATATGGGCAAAAAATCAAAGGAAATAGTGAATGCAGTGACAGATGAAGAAGATGAGAATTATGCACAAGAAATAACAGATTCAAACAGTAACAGGCCAAATCCTGGGGAGATACCAGCCTGTGCACATACTCTTAATGACACCAAAACCACCTCAAATAGCACAGAATCATCTTTTGGTATACTAACACATGACAAAGAGAAGCCAATTGAACTTCACAGTTCAGAAAAAGACTTGGTATCAGAAAGCCAACTGCTGAAAAATACTGAAGCTGAAAAGAAAAATCAGGAGTCAGAAAGCAGACGTGGCCAATCAGGTTGGTATACAAATATCTATAATAGTTGTATTAATTATTATATGGACAAATATGATAATCAACAGGAACATGAATCAATTGCATCAAATGTTTTGTTCTCATAAGCCCCTCCAAACTGTGACCCCTCAGACATAAAAAATACAGGAGAAAAGCCTGAAATATCTGAAGAACAAAGCCATTGCTTCGCTTTTAGTCATTTTGAGGACATACTGAAGTTTTCAAGGTGAACAATCAAAGAAGGGCAAGTGCAGCATTATGGGGAACTACCAGGAACTGCAAATAATCATCTGGGCATCAAGAAGACCTCATGTGACAGTGAACCAAGTCTTAGTCTGAACAGACATCCAAAAAAGACAAACTAGTCAAAGGTTGTGGTGCATAAAAAAATTCAGCATCCAAAAGCCACTTCAACAAGGATAGTACTATAAAAGATTACATTCACAAATCAGAGAATAAAAGTGTCTCACGGGGCTTTTGTGAAAACAGCATCAAATATTTCAGTCAGGACATTTTTAATGAAGAACATCATCAGAAATATGAGGAGTCCCAAGAACTGACTCCAGACCAACCTTTCTCTCCTTACCTCTTATCAAATGGCTTCAGTTTAACAGGTACCAAAATTTCCAAAGAAAATGGCCATTTGGAAAAATATGGCGTTTCAGAATGGAAGGTAAAATCTGCTAGCTGAGAAGAACTAAGCTTCCATAGCAAAGAAAGACCTTGGTAAGCCTTGATAAAATACCACAAGATAAAGAAACAGAAGGCACTTCAAATCAGAAGGTTAAACATAGTGTATCAGGTAACAGTAACACAAATACTCCAAAGAGGTATCTTTCCTCCTCAGCTGGCAGTGCAAAGTACAAACAGGGCGGTGGAGAAAAAACTTCAACAAAATCTACCAAATGAGTAGAAGATTGGACAACTCCTGATGATCTTGCTAATAGCTTGTCAGAGAGAAGCAATAAACTGAACAAATTCCTATAAATGTGCAACATCACCAGGAAGGTGGAGGAGAACTAAAATGGGAAGATTTATGTACCCAGCATCAGCTTCTGGTACCACAGAATGGACAGTCTTAATCTAGATCTCAGGAAGAAATATAAAAATCACCTGTAAAAGAGTAAAACAAAATATTCATCTGCATCCTCAGATTTAGGCCAGTCAATTCAAACCACCATGACAGTGCAAGATACAAAAGCATAGAAAATTAATTTGAGTTTTGAAAGGCATACTACTTCAAAAGACAAAGTAATACCAGTCTTCAGCTGAATTAATGTCCAAAAAAGTATTTATAAGCACCAGTCATGTGATATGTCTGACCAAGTGTAAACTTTTACCCTTGGAGCTCTCTAAAACAGAAGACATTTTTAAAGAAAAAAAAAAATAGCTAGTGTCTTCTAAAACCATTTAACTAGGAAGCCAGACTGCTATTAAAAAAAACTGGATTAATTAAATCCTGGCAACCTGGGATTGCTCATAAACCTGGCTGATAGAGTAGACATTGAAAAAGAAGATGCTGTTGTAAGTGAAAGGATGAGTAATGCTGAACAAAATATTGCTGCTACTAAAACTAGTTAGGAGAAGAAAAAAGGAAAGATTCTGAAAATAAGAGTCAAAATCCAGAAATACAAATAATAGCAATTATATTCTAACAGAAAAGATTTCAGTAGTATTTTTACTAGACAATCAGGGTTCTTTGCAAATATATTTAGTAAAACTAACAATTAACCCTGTCAAAAAAAGTCTAAGCATATATGTTTGGTTAAAAAACCCAAATGAAAATAGAAGTGACATTAGGACTAGTACACTTGAATACTGCACAGAAGAACGAGAGAAAGTTGAATCTGAACAATGTAAGATACTATTAAATATAGAGAAGGTGCAGAAAAAACCAAAACCAGGCAAATATTGTATGATAAACAGATTTACCAAACCCATTAATTACATTTCAACAATTTTATTTAAATTAAAACAAGATGTTAAGCAACCCTTAGAGTATCTCTGCGATGGAAGCAAACTGCTGCAGCAGCACCAGGAGTTTGAAAAGATTCATAGTGAAATCACAGCTTACTCAATTGAAGATAATGCTATGTGGAAGGAACAGGTCATTGTCTCTGCACAAAAGGGGCACAATTTGGACACTGAGCAGAAAAGATATACAGAAGAAAGGAATGTTCTTCTAGAGCTGCCAGAGCTTTTGTCTGCTATAACAATTAAGTGTGCTGCCCAAACTGCAGCTAAAGTTACTAGAGTAATGTTTCACTAACAGTGATTTAGCAAGAACAAAATATCCTTTGTTGGCAAAAATAAAACCACAACAGACAGAACACTGTCTCCTTCTGGTGATTTAAAATGAAGAGGTAGTGAGCCTAACTCATACCAGTTATGTGCTGATTTATGGTATTTCGAGGATCTGATAACACAAGTTGAGTTAATATAATGGTAACAGTTTGAGAGCAAATTACTCGTCTTGAACTACTGGTCTACTTCTGATGTGTATCTTTGGCCAGTACTGTCTTGAAGCATATGATTAAATTAAACAATCTGTAACTTTTTTTCTTTGTGGGTAAGCACGGTGTGGGTTCTTTTGCAAGCACTATTTTATTGGCTTCAGGTAATTTACTCCAAGTCACTAAAACTGAGGCAGCCAGGTGCCTTCAGTCGTACTTCTACATGAACATGCCTGTGGTTTCTTGTATTTTGCAGGGAAGCTTGGTATCTTGGAATTTGTTAATCTTTAATCCTACATGGTATTTTTAACTGTTCTAGCTCTAAAGCTTACCCCACTTGTATTTGGATATAAGAAAGAGACGTACTAATCCTGACCAGGGAATCCACAATCTAACTATCAAAACCAAACATATTTTTCCTGAACACTTCTTTTTTAATTACTTTACTACAATGTAAGTTTTGCTTAAAGTCCTGTCCTTAAAATTCTGAGATCATTATTTGTATAGTGTTTCTTAAGTCATACATCTGTAGCACATTTACTCTGGTGTTGGACTTTAAGTTAAAGAAAATAAAAAAATTAAAATCTCTGTAGAAGTTAATATCTTATAGGAGTAAGTTGAATCCTCTAAAAGTAACCATGATTTTCCTTCACAATTATGTGCAGGAGTAGGCAGAAGAAAGCTGCTAGAAGAAACCCCAGACAAGGAGCATGAAATGTATGTAGCTGTAGACAGTGAACATGACAATGACCAAGATTCAAAAGCAATAGCCATTGCTTCAGTAAATTCTGAAACAAAAATGGACAGTTCAGGACCTGACTCTGAAATCGATGTCAAAACTACTTTCTCTGATGCCATCCAGAGCTATGTTCCAAGTAATGGTAAGTGCTAAGTTTTGCAATTTTAAGGAAAATAAATTTGCAACCTTAAAAAAAAGGCAAAACAAAAAACAATCCAGTTGGAATTATATGAAGTTGACAACAGTAATGTATAACCTCTTGTTTTATTCCTCATGATCCAACCAGAAGGAGGCTGGATACATCAGATACTTCTGTGCTGGAATGCTCTTGAGTTCAGAGAAACAATAAAATCTGCATCGTCAGCAGTGATGATTATCATCGAAACGGTAAGAATTCTTTCCATGATAAAACATTGACATTAGTGCAAATTTACGGCAGCTACAAGTTATGTTCTGCAATGAAACTCCTAAAAAAAAAAGAAAATTCTTTTAAATAAACCCTCTGCAGTTCCCTGCTTCCAGGGTTATCTGATGCCAAATGAGACAGAGTATAAGAACACGTTAGGTCAGCTGCTCATCATCTGCCTCTTTGCAGTGCAGAATCTGATGAACCTAGGGTGTCAGGATCTGGGGTTTTGTTTTGTGGGCTTTTTTAACAGCCAGGAAACATCTGAGTGGTGGTTTTAATTTTTTGTTTGGTTTTGTTTCTTTTTTTTTTCTAATGAAATTAATAGTTCCCTCTAGTTCTCAGAACAGTACTCGTTAAATTTGCTTGGACTTGAAAAACTTAGCTTATGATGAGTAAAATAACCAGACAAGTTCCCTTGTTTTTAAAGAGTATTTTCAAAGCCTTGATTCACAAATCCTCCCCTCATTTGTAACTGCATTAAAGATACTTTTCTAAGAGATAGATATATATATAGAAACTGGGGTTATTATTGCTATGGGGATGTCTTAAACATCAAAACATAGTGCAGAGTGAAGGTGAACCTTAAGGGGTGCAACTGCACAAGAAGCAATGCTGCCAGAGCACCGTGGGAAAAGGTAGCTGTTGCTGCACTGTCTCCTCTAAATAAGAGTAGTGGCAGGTAAAGTGCCATTTGGTAAACTTCGGTGCTTTGGTTGAGCTTCGTTCCGATGGGGTAATTGAAGGTTAAGAACCACATAAATTTATTCCTGATTTCCAGTGTACGTATATAGAATATGGTTAATTGTAGTTTAGGGTGAGGAAAACTGAGGGGCTTTGTCCCTCGTGACTGACTGCGACTCACTGACAGTTCACTGCTATGGCCAAACTCATTCTTGTACTGTTTGATACAGCTAAAAAAGCTAAAAAAAGGCACTTCCACCTATCCTGGTCCCTTAGGTGCTTTGCAGTCCAGTCACTCATCTTACGTTGTGAAAGTCGTTAGCACACGTTTAAAAAAAAAAAGTAGCTAAAAAACAAAACCCAAACCAAATCAAATTAGCGTTAACCTTAGTAAATGAGACGAAGAAGAATCCTTTGCTATGTGGCGTTGCATCTTCCCTTACATGCGGTATCAGCAGGCCGGCAGGATCATTTTCAGCACAGGCACTTGCCAGAGCTCTGGGCCCGCCCAGCCCTGCGCAGCCGGGACCCACCTGCGGCCCGGCCCGGCCAGGCCCGGCCCTCCCCGCCCCGCCGGGCACTGCCGGCCCCGCCGCCCGCGCCGGGCCACACGCGGCGGGCGGCCCGCCGGGAGCCGGGCCTTCCCGGCGAGTTTTATTGCCGTGCCACCGCTGCCGCACGGGCGGGCATGGAGGCGGCCAGCGCCGCACGGGAGGTGAGTTTCTCTGAGCGTAACTTCAGGGAGGAACAGGAGCAGGTTCCGCGGAGCCACGTCCGTGCCGGAGGACGGCGGCGGGACGGTGGGCGCACGCCGAGGGCAGCTGCCGGTCCCTCCGGCCGGCGGTCCCCGTGCCCAGGGCAGGGCCTGCCGGCAGAGGTCGGGAGCCGCGCCGGGCGGGCGGGGAGAGCCGGGCCCCGGCGGCTGCCCCCCGTTACCCGCGGCAGTGGTTCCTCCCCGCCCCCCCGGCGGGCAGTGGTACGGCCCGGTTGTCGGGCGGCGGGCCGGAAGGGGCGCGCGCCGCCCGCGGGAAGATGGCGGCGGGCGGGCGCGGGGGGCCCGGGGCCGGCACCGGCACCGGCACGGCCGGGCTGTGGCCGGGGCTGCGGGACAGCGCCCGCCGCTACTGCGGGCTGGCCTGGGAAGGGCTGCGCCGGGTGAGTGACGGAGTGACGCGGGGCTCGGCGCAGCCCCCGCCGGGGCCGGGGTCTTGTGCAGCGCTGCAGCTCGGGGGCTCGGCCGGGGGAAAAATCGAAATTAAGGCTTAACTGCACAGTACCGTGTTCTTAGGCACGGGTCACGTGTAGTAAATTTGAGCCACATGGAGCATGTCGTGTCTTTGAGCAAATAGATCCGTTTACAAATGAAACGTGAGCGTAGCGAAGTGTTTAAAATGTGTCAAATCACTGGCGAGTTCAGTATGTTATTTTAGCATGAGGTCTGTTGAACAGGTTTTTCTACCAAACAAGTTTCTTACCAGACAGTCAAGAAGTACTTACTTACGTTGATTCTTCCAGCAATGAAATGTGTAAGACAGCTCAAAAGAGAATTTTCCGTAGTAAGTTCTCAGTACCTAAAGAGGCCAACAAAAAGGCTGGGGAGGCACTTTTTAAAGGGCACGTAGTGATAGGTTAAGGGGGGGTGGCTTTAAACTGGAGAGGATAAGTTTATGCTATATAAGAGAATGAAATTCTTTACTGTGGGGGTGATGAGGCACTGCAGCAAGTTGTCCAGAGAAGCTGTGGATGCTCCATCTCTTGAAGTGTTCAAAGGCATGTTGGATGGTGTTTTGGGGAAGTAGGTCCAGTGGAAAGTGTTCTTGCCAATGGCAGAGGGATTGAAACTAGATCCCTTTCAACCCAAATCATTCTGTGATAATGGATAGTCTCAGAAAGAAAATGTTTCAGAGCTTTATCTGTTGATTTTCTTATCTTGTTGGAACTTTTTTTTTCCTTCACTTGGTAAATCTGTCATTTAGAAATCAAATGCTTCTGTTAACCATTTTCTCAGAGTTTTGAAAAAAAAAACAGATATACAAGCCTTGGAGGTAAACTATGTCAACATGTAATGTCTGTTTCTGTGGATAATATTAATCTCTTTTCCTTTAGCTGAAGCTTTTTTACTTTACTTTTCAGGCTGTGGCTTCACTGCCTGAAGATATGAGACCTGGCCCTGATCTGTATGGTTTTCCATGGGAAATAGTGATTTGTGCAGGCATTGTTGGAGTCTTGACAATTCTCTTGTTCCTGTACAGAAGTTATCGATCAGTAAGTGTTATGGTTTGACCCCAGACAGCAAGTAAGCACCACACAGCCACTCTCTCGCTCCCCGCGTCACGTTGGAAAGAGGGAGAGAATGAGAGGACTAAAAGCTAGAAAACTCATGTGTTGAGATGAAGACAGTTTAATAGGAAAAGCAAAAGAAGTGCATGCAACAAAGCAAGACAGAATTGATTCATGCTTCCCATGAGCAGGCAGGCAGGTGTTCAGCTGTCTCCAAGAAAGCAGGGCTCCATCACAAGTAGCAGTTACTCTAGAAGACAAACTCCATCACTCCCCACACCCCTCCTTCCCCTCAGCTTTATGTGCCGAGCCTGATGTCAGCATGCTGTGGGTTATCCCTCTGGTCAGGTGAGGTGAACTGTCCTGTGTCCCCTCCCAGCTTCTTGTGAACCTGCAGCCTCCCCTGGGTGAGGTGGGGTGAGAAGCAGGAGAGGTCTTCACTCTTGTGAACGCTGCTCAGCAGTAACTAAAACATCCATGTGTATTCAGTGCTTTTCAGCACAAATCCAAAATATAGCCCCATACCAGCTACTGTGAAGAAAAATTAACTCCATTCCAGACAAAACCAGCACAGAAAGTGTTCAAGTTACTTGCAGATATGTAGAGTGCATGAATAGTTTGCATTGAAGTTGTTATCCTTCCTGTTCAAGATAGATAATACTTCAGAGTTTTAAATCTATTGTGATTGAATTTAGAATCTCTCTAAAAGAGAAATTGAAAAGTCTGTTTTGTCAAGATAATAAGTGTTTGGTGTGTAGTGAGTGACTGTTGTAAGAGGAAATGCAATGAAAGTCACAGTAGTAAAGCTTCCTCTTTTCTTTTTAATTTCTACTTCAGACTTTCAAAGTCAGCCCTTAAATTATTTTCACAGGATACAGATGTCTTCTCTAGGGTGTATGTATTGCTGTGTGTATTGGTATCCCTGTGACTAGCCTGCCCATAGCCAGAGCAGCTCAGGTCCTTCAAGGTAACTGTAAGCAAAAGCAATCCCCATGGTTTCCTGTAAAGGGAGGCATTTTAAAACTCTTTGGACACCTGGATTCTGTTTATTGCAGCAATGTAACAATGAACCACTGTAACTGCATGCTCTTTGTGAGCACTAATCTGATGACTTTGAGAATTGCAGTACTGAAACCTTTCAATGCACAAATCAGATTATATTTTTGACGTAATGCCTATCTTCTCTTGAGAGTAAGTAAAGATCTCAGTAATAAAAGTTGTCTACTATACTGTCCCTGCTACGGAAATGGGGTCAGTATCTGTAATTCAGTATTCCAAATTTCTTCCCATTTTTCACATACTCTCATACAGTCAATGTGATTTTGGTAGTAGGTGTAATGATACTCATGTTTTAAGACTGGTTCCATGGCTGTTTAGTTTTTTAGATATGAGTGACTGCATTTTTAGGGTTTTAACTTGAACTAGCCTTCTCTGTAAGGGGATCAGTGTTTGTGTAAGTTAATGTAACTATAATTTGGTCATACCTTTTGTTCTCTAGAGGCATCCCTCTAGGTGATACAAAAGGCATTTGAACTGAAATCATGCAAGCAGCTAACCTGGTATTGTTTTCCTCCTGCACATGTCACTTAGGGCAGGAGATACTACAGAAGTTGTTGATAGCTTTTTCAGTCATCCATACTTAGAACTGCACTGATGGCTCCTTGAAGAATTGATGGTTCCTGAAAAGTAATGGAGTAGCTAAACATCCATTGGGGATGATAGGATAAAAGCATACTTACAACTTTCTTACCCTTTTTCCGTTATTTGGACTCCTGGGCTTTAAATTAGGAGGAAACAGGGAAGATCTGAGGGCGCCATTGTTACATGAGGCACATGACCTGGGCCCAGCTGTGAGAGAAATGCTGTGTTGTAACAGTTCTGTGGGTTCAGCCAAGTTCTGCATCTCTCGTACAGGCCATTCGTGACAGATTTTGCCCTGCAGTTTATTAGATTTTGATTCTAGGGCGCCAGAACCCATGTGGCAGCTGCTCACTTGGCATTTGAAGGATGCCCATCAGCAAGGTAGTACCTTGCTGCAGCTTCAGCTGTTGAGTGTTGTAATGTGTGGGAGATCTTTCCCAATGGGAAATCTGAGCTCACGTGTGGAGCTTCCCCCTCCCTTCCCTTTCCTACTCTTCTGACTGTGTGTCTCCATTATGGGGCTTTGTGTGGGCAGTCATGCTTATGTGATGAATATACAGAGGTGTGTTATTAAAGTGATCCAGGTGAAAACTGATCTCCTTTCCCCTCTTTTCTCTGATAAGAGTGGGAGAAGGACAGGGCAAACACACAGACATGGTGGGGGTAAGAGCAGAGGATAGGATTACCTGTTTTTACTAGGATTTATATTCCTTTTTTAAGTTCCATGGTTAAACTTGGCATGGAATCACAGCTTAAAAGATTAGTTTTCAGACACTATACAAGAGTAATTGAGCAGACATTTTCAGTATTTTTTCTCTTTTTTTCAGGTTAGAAGTCGACTTTATGTAGGTAAGCTTATTTTTGGTACTTCATTTTTCATATTTCTTGAGAGTATGACTTTATTCTTTCTTTTTACACCTTTAATTATTTGGATGATGCAACATTTGCTTGTCTTTTCACTTTTTAGGAAGGGAAAAACAGCTTGCCAATAAAATTGCTGAACTAGTTGAAGAAAAATGCAAAATTCTTGAAAAACTCAGCCTCTGCAAAAAAGAGGTAACAATCCTCATTTATTGCTTTCAGATGTATCATAGAAATGGATTCTATCAAGTAAAGTATTAACTTTTCTAGAAGTAAGATGTTTTAAAGGAATTCTTCAAATGCTTTTTTCTGTCAGTGCCTTTAAGAGCAATTAAGGTGTTAGCAAGTTCTGCCTTTTAACTCTCAGTACAATATATTTCACTGGAAGCAACTTCAAGGTGTCTTTTTTTGGTTTACATCACTAGGCTAGTCTAGTAGGGTTAAGGCTTTCCTGATTTCCAGCAAGGTGCATTTGTGCATATTTAGGTGAGGTCTGTGTTTCAGACTAGAGCATCACATGTTAATGCTAATATTTCATCAATTGTTTATCTATATTCTGACATAAAGTAATTCCTTTTCAGTTTGAAGATTTGCAGTTGTCTCTGAAGGATGGTAACACTATGAAAGAATCAACAGACACATCTTTTTTTGAGGTAAAAAGATTAATGAAAATTGTTACTTCTACAATGTAAGGCAATATTTTAGGAAAAATGTGGCCCCTATTAAAAAACACCCAAACAAACTAAGTAAAAACAATAGCAAAAAAGTCAGACAAACACAAAAACTCGAACACAATAGTTTTAATTGGGTTACTGAAAATTACTTAAAATCAAAGCATTTAAATTAAGAGAAGCCTGTGTTAACAATTGCACTGAGGATGAGTAATACTGGAACAAATGGCATTTTGGACAATATTTAATTTTAAGAAGTAAATTGGTGCCATTTCTAGGAGAGAGGGTAGTACATGAAGTATTTTTTTTCTCACGTCTTATCTAATTCAAATATTTTCCATAGTCTACAGGTGCACAGTTTTAAAGAAAAATTACCACTACATTATTTATATCCTCCAAACTGAGAATATATTTGTAAGAGTTCTGGATAAGTGAAGGAAATACCTAATAGGCTCTATAAAATTCATGTTGAAAAAAAGCAAGTAGGTTTATTTCATTTTGCACCTCAGATCCTACAGAGCTAATTCTTACATCTTTTGTTCATGCAGGAGTCTCTAGCGTATTTGAGTGAAACATACTTTGCTGTCATATTTAAAATATACTTGTTGTCTTCATATGTAATTAATATCAAATGTTTTATTAACTCACCAACCAACTTGATTTAGGAAATGCATGAAAAGCTGAACAAGTCAAACTTGAAACTCAACAAGGAAATAGAGAAACTAGAAAAAGAACTGGAAGAAGAAAAATCTAAGCAGTCGGAAAATGATACTTTGGTAAGAATAAGTAGAATCCTGTTTTTGTTTCTATTAGTTTAAAAAAATTCTCTCAAAAAAAATTTCTGCAGATAAGACAAACAATTTTCTTTGTGTATTCTGAAAGAAAAACTAGATTTTTCATTTTGTCTTCCCTGTAACATTAGAAAAATGATAAAGGAGAATACTCAAAAGAAGAAAAGCTGGTTTTGCACACATTTTTACCGATTCAGCAGTAGAACTTTCTCAGTTTGAAAATAAAAATAATTGTATTAATTGCCTAGACATTGTCAGTCAAATATGTGAAAGAAGCTGTATGACAACTAATAATTTTCAGGTGGCTGAAATTCAGGAGAAAGTGGAGTCTTTAGAGAATGAAGAAAAATCTATCCAGTCACAAATTGATGAGGTATGTCTAACCTTTATAGTTTCTGTTTTCAAATCTTTGCCATTTCTCTATTCCCCATGTAGTTACTGCTTTAATTTTTTTTCTGTTAAGGGTGCAGAGATCATATGCTCTGCAAACCAAAAGAGTTTGTAAGGCTTAGTACTTTGGTGTGGCTTGATTGAGCAACTTTTTATTTCATATAGTGATTGGCATTTATTGAGAAGTAGTTACCTTGTTCTTTTCTTTGCTTTCTTACTCCTCAGTGATATATAGTATTGCAAAACTACAGTCAGCAAAAACTGTTGAAATTGTAGAGAAAATATGAGAATATGTATGTAGCACAGCCAGAAAACCTAAGACAAGTCCAGTAATACCATCATGACCCCATCTATATCTTCACCAATACCATTTAAACAATACACATTTTAATTTCACTTAGGCCAAGTCCACCCTAAAAGTGTATCAGATTAATACTGAGAGACTCAAGACATCTGTTCAAGATGCAGTAGATGAAAACAGCCATCTCCAGGAAAGTGAGAAGCAGGTGGGTTCTTCCTAGTTATCCTTAGAAATACTGTGATACTAATAAATAAGATTTCTCCAAACAGCTTATCCTCAACAAGTTTACTAATAACCTCTTGGGTATTTTAGTAAATAGAATGAGGAAAAGGGCATGGTTTTTAGAGCAATTTTATGTTTGTCTAAAATAATTCTGTTTTAAAAGAAATGCAGTAGTTTGTTTGTGGGGAATCATGCATGGAGCTCAGTGGAAGGAGAGTATGTGGTAATGTAAGTCTAATAAGAAATTTGTTGAGATCTGTTGGAAAGCAGAAATATCTGAACAAGTCTACAGCTAGGATTCTCTACAGAGGCAGAGAGAAAATTCTTTTACTTGATCTAGAAAACCAAAGAAACTGAGGAATTGCAGAGTATTCAGAAGGCAAGTAAAAAACATACTCGAGTGCCACTGTAGATGTATTAATTGAAAGTCAGGTACGTAACAGAGAGGAATAGAAAACATTGTTACCTCCCAAATTTTAATTGTCTGTTTTCTGTGCGGTAGCCAGATCACAAAGAACACTGAATATTTTAAAATATTTAGCAAGTGCAATAGTTGTCCTGTGCAATAGGTTGCTTTACAGTGAAGCTATTTATTTTCTTACAAATAGATATTTTCTCTAAATGTTTAATTTTCTGTGTAATGTTGGTTTGAGGTGGTTTGTTGTGGTTTTAATGGATATGTGCTTATTTTCCTGACTGATGATCTCCCTGTTGTCTGAGGAATAACCTGATAGAGATTTGCCCAGGGGAAGGAGGAGTGGTGAGAGTGGAAGTACAGGCCTGTTGCTTTTTATCATTCTTATAAAAAGCTGGGGAGTTCTTTAGTCCTCTCTGCCAAAACATGGTGTATGTCAAACTTAGTGGTTCAGGAAAAAAGAAAGGGATACTGGAATTTTTTTTCTTTTTTTGCAGGAGGAATATTTCAGTTCTGCACAACTCTGTTAGTAAAATGTGATCTTTTTCCCTAATTCTAGAAGAAGTACATGTTTGTGGTTGCCAAAAAAAGAAGACAGTTTTATTAAGAGCTGTGGGTGCAGAAGCAGTGGATTTGACTGTTATCATTGTGAGATTAAGTTGCTTGAGAATTATTTTCTTTCAAGAGTCTTTTTTTTTTCTAATCTCTACATCCTCTTTGTTTTTGTGAGGAGGAAGGGTCTGGTCTCAGTGCTTTGTTTCAAATGCGACAGTATTCTTATGTAATAAATTTTGAGAAGCGATACATAAATTTTTAATAGAGAGGAATTTTCTTTTTTTTTTCCCTGTGGTCATTTCTTGGTTTCAAATAGAAAGAATCCAAATATTTGTGAGTGTGACAAAAATCTTAACTTTCCTCCATTTTTAATAAAGTAAAAAAATAGTACTTAGAGAAAGATAATACTAAGTGCTGGCAATTGCCTATATTTCTTAGACAATCATTTTATATCAAGGAAAACCAGGGAAAAAATTAGTAAAAACAATTTCCAGGGTTTAATTGCCATGTTCTTACGTGAAAAAAAAGTTCTTTTGCATTCCTTCCTGATAAAACAGCCTGAGTAATAAGTATTTCCTTAACCACATTATTTAGGATTAATTACTACACTTTGTTGTTAACTGAGGTTTGTTGCAGTTGTTAGTAGTTTGAGAACATTTGTGCATATTGTAGTTTGTGCTTTTTAGTAGATAAATAACCTAATATTATTTGTTGCTGGAACCTGAGAAGTAAAAAAGAGAAAGTGTCTGCCTTACTTGTGTTCTCATTTCTGAGCTGCTTTCTAAGTGTGAGAATTAGTTTACTATATCAGAATATCCATATCCTACTTTGATTTTCTTTCTTACCTTTTTTTCTAAAGATGGAATTTCACGTATGCTCAAAAGGTAACAAAGGTGTTATTTGTTCACAGACACTAGAGCTCTTTCTTCCTCTGCCCATTTGCATAAATGGGTAATCATCTTCTGGCACATCATAGCTTAAACTTTATAGGAGGTGTGCTGTTTCAGGTTTGTGATGTGTCAGAGAGAGGATTGGGTCTTTTAGGTTGAACAAGGGAACTCTTAATGAACTTCTGTGCTTTGCTGGTTTTTTGGTTGGTTTTTTTTCTTCTTCAGGAACATTAGAAATATGCATTGCTTTAGCTCATTGCAAATCCTTGCTGTTTCTCTTTATTGTAGTTCTTACAGGTGTATAAAGTCATGTAAATTTATTTTCTCTTTGGCATCATGAAGAAGGAATATCTTAAAAGTCATCTTTTGATGATGACAATTAATGATAAAAACAGCTGTCTGTGTATGTCTTCTAATCCCCAATATGTTGTTTGCATGATGCTGCAAATTCATACATGGTTTTTAAGGTTTGGAAAGTGCAATTGTGTGCCAAGGGGCAATTAATTCAATTCTAATCACATACCTTTTGTTCTGTGCCTTCTAGTTTATCTTGGATAAGTAGTGTTCAGGCTTGCTTGTCTATTTGCATGGCAGTTCCCCTGTTTAATTACCGTTGTCTGGTTGTATTTTTAGTATAACTGCCTGTTATGTTCTCATTGCTCAACCTAGTTACTCTTTTCTGTACATTTACTGCTCTTAAATTGATTGCCTGTTGTGCAACTTCAAGCATTATTTTTTGACAAACTCTGAAGACAATTTGGTTGTACTTTTCCCCATGTTGTTGTACAGCATGTTTTGTCTTAACAGAAATTTGCATCTATTCAATTTCGTTCTCAATATAAGTAGTTAGTATGTTGCAGTGGTTATTTTTAATAGCTGGTGATGAGGTGTTCTAATCCCTTTACTATGTAAAATATTTTTATGAAATGAGATTTTACCAGGGAACGTCTGTAAAATGTAACCTTGGAACCTACCTATCATTTTGGTTAAGCACAGTTAATTGCAGAGATACATACTAGTAGGTGTTGACTACATACTGCTGTGACTTTCATGAATGGGGAAGCTTTTTTAAAATAAAGTTTTAAAACTACTTCAAGAGGTATGGGGGAGGAGAAATAATACAGTTTTGCAAGTCACATGAATGTAAGTAAGTGCCTAAAAGCTTCCTGGTTCCCCTTAACTTCTCTGACTGCTTCTAATTTGAGAAGACACAGACACCATTTCAGAAGTGTGTGTTCCTATTGGGGTGTGAGTGTTTTCCATCCATTCCCCTGTGTATGTCAGTGTTAAGTAAATTATTACTATTTTATATTCATTGCTATTGTCACATCAAGGTTTTTAAACTTGAGTGGAATAAACGGAACACTTCCTATAAATGCTTAAAATTATCCTAACATCTGATTACAATGGACAGCTATAGCAGCTAAAGCAACTGAACTAAACATAGAAGATTTAATTTTCAACTCTTTAGGTAACTTTCTTGTAGTCTTATCTCTGTTAATTATTACTTGTGGGTGAGAGGTTTTAAATCCCACTTATGTATAGACAATACATGTAACAGGTTCAGTACTATTCATCCTCGATTCTTGGTTTTGTAGACAATCACTAATCTGGGATTTCCCTTTTTAGCTTTTACAAGAAGCTGAAGGATGGGGTGAACGACTTAGTGAACTAAATGAACAAACAAAGATGTTTGAATCTTCTAAAACAGATGTAGAAGAAGTTTTGAAAAATAAAGAGAGCCAAATCAAGGTAAAATATGACATTTAGGATTGAATCAAAGTATTCAGACTAATCATAGATTAGTGTCTATTCAGATGCTAATCACAGAGTTCCAAGAAAGCCTGACAACCTCTCCTTGTCTTAATATGCCTTATGCTGTTTTGGACTTTTTTTTGCTGTCTCTATTCTCTAATGTAATGTTTCTGGCTAAGCAAAAAAAAAAGGTTGCTTAGCAGCACAATGGAGCTGTCTGATAAAGACAACTAAGGAAAAACTCGTTTAGTTCTGATAGAGTATTGGCTTTTCCCCCTGTCTCCAGTTTGGAGTGTGGAACTTGGGTGTATATTCTTATAGTTGTGTACCTCACATACACAAGCCACACTAAAATCATGCATGCTGAGAGCTATCTGAAAAATCTTCACAAAGATGTGCCTGTTGACCTGCAAATGTGTGCTTTGGTAGAAAAAGTATTATCAGACATCTAGAAGCTTGTATGTGGGGCTGACTTGATCTACTAAGGGAACTAAATAAAGGACAGAAATCTTGGAAAGTGATTGTAATGATAACTACATTTTCATTGTTTGTATTTGTTTGTGAGGTTTTTGTGTGCTTTTCTTAGTCACTGACACAATATATACTGAACATGAAAGACTGGAGCTCAGCAATACGAGAAGATGGTGATGCTGAAGACAACCACTGGGACACAGATATAAAGGGTGAAACAGAGAACGGAGAGCAATTAGGTATGGTTTCCCTATTTAAGTATTTTACAGATGTTGTAGAAATACAGAACTGACTAACTGCCAAGAAAAGTTGCAAGATTAGCTTTATAGAAGTCAGATTTCTAAATCTCACCCGATGTCATGCATGTCAGACAGTTAACTGATGCTTGGACATCTCTGGAATAGCAGCCTGTCCTCCTGTTCAGCACTGTGTGGCATACAGACTGTCACAGAGCAGTGTAAAGACTCAGTGATCAGTCTCTTGCAGAATTCTGCAGTATATTAAGCAATGACTCTGTGCCATTTCTTGGTGGAAATCTTGCTTTTATTTCTTCTTCAGGCTCCTCCCAGCAGTAGTACTGGGCATCCTTAGAGCCTAATTTTTGCTTCCTTATCCTTACAGAGGTATTACTTGTTGCAAGCAGTATGGTAGCAGTGTCATCTAATGGGTGTAGATGTGAGTCCCCTTAAACAGCAACACAGAAAAGCCCTTCTTCCTCATTTTCTTGCTGCAGCTTCTTTTTGTGCTGGTGTTTATGATACCATAGGGCACGTGCCCATCAATCTTACAGTGCGTATTCATATTTTAACATGACCAGTCTGAGCCGTGATTGACTGGCAAACAAAGCACTGCAATACTGGCATATCTTCTCACACCCCTGCTTTTTTTTTTGCTCCTTTATCTTCCAAGTATGCTGTGCCTATTGTGGTATATTGGCATTGCTTTTGTATAAAAACCCCAAATAATAGCAGTAAGCTCTGTCACAAACTCTTTCATGCTTTTTACATGACTTATTGTTCTATTCCTTCAAGCAGATGATGAGCAAAAACGAACTGTAAAGAAATTGATCTATGCTGCAAAGGTACATGATTTTAAGAAACTTGTGGGTAGAAGAGGGGAAACTAGAGGGAATATATGTAATTATTCTGGTAATACCAGTATCAGAGTAGAGCATATTTTAATGTTTAATTAGATATTTTTGCATGCAAACACTTTCTTAATCTGGTAGTCTTTTAATGTTCTCCTTATTTTTAATTTTTGATTATAGTTAAATGCTTGTTTAAAGACCATGGAAGCAGAAAGAGACCAAATGTATTCAAAACTCTCTGATGAAAATAAAGCTAAAGGAGAACTTACAGGTAATTAAATCTTGTTTTGCTTTTAGTAAGATGCTGCTTTGGTAAAATGGTGTTATAGGCTGCAAGTATTAATAACTACTTGATTTTTAAAATTAATTTTTAAGTTGCTTAGCTGTTTTAAATACATGATTTTAGACGTGGAGCAATCGAAGTCGCAAATTTGGTTGTACTCTGTTGGAATACTCTGTAGCTATAAAGTTAGCTGTAGAATCTTAAAATACAAGAGCAAAGTGATGTTAATAAATGCATAATACCTCCTTTAAATAATTTCTGGACATGAAACAGTGGAGTTTTAATCTAAATTTTAAACCCATCTATTAAAAGAGTAGCTTAATTATAGTTAGTTTATAATGGGTGCAAACTCAATCCTTAAATTATGAAGTACTGCATTTAGAGAATTGAACTTAACATCTTGCTCTGTTTCGTTTCCTCTGTTGTGTAGGACATACTGACTTAAACCTTATGAAATGAAAACAATTCAAGCTCAAATTAAAACCTGTAATTAGCTATTGCTTTTGTAATCTTAGCTGGCAGAGTAGCCATCACTTACAAATGTCCAGCTTTGTTACTTGGGTGGTGAAATGCTCTGTCAGACTGTATTTTTCAGTTTCTTACAGTCCTTTAAATATATTCCTTGTGCTAGTGAGTTCTCCAAATTGACTGTAGCTCTGTCCCATGAAGATGTTCAAACTCACTAGAAGCTTTGTTTTATTTCTTGAAAAGAGGCACAGGAATAGTAAATAGGAAGAGAAACATGACTTTTAATTCAATTTGGAAAGATATAGGTAGTTTGACAAATCTGAGCTAATCATTCAGGCTATTGAGGAGGACCTTGTATAGGTAAATCTGCAAGAGCATATGGTGGTGCTAGTTGTACTCCTTTAGTCAAATAATTACAATAATAAGAGCCCCAAATGAAAATTTAGATTCTGAATTACAAAACTGAGCTGTTTTCAAAGAAGTTATGGGGTTTGGAGGTAAAGGCTTGATACACTCACAGGGCTGCACTTTGTGGCAGGTAGAGAGTATAGTTGCTGGTTCCTCATTTTGTGTCATATATTGAAATGTGTTAACTTTGTATCTTATGTTACTAAATCAACATAGGATCAAAGGTTTTTACAGACTTTTTGTTTACTAAAATATTGCCAATGTGTTATCCCAATATAATTATCTCTAAATTTGACAGAACGCATAGAAAACCTTCAAAGCCAACAAGCTTCCTTGCAGTCTGAAAAGGAACATTTCGAAAGCGAAGTTCAAAAGCTTCAGCAGAAACTTAAAGTAATGACTGAGCTTTATCAAGAAAATGAAATGAAACTGCACAGGTGCTGGTTCTTTTTATCTTCAATGCTTGCTGTTTGATTTGAATGTAACTCTGATTTGGGAGACTGGAAATTATTGAAAGTTTGAATACTGCTTTCCAGAATTTTCTGAATTGTGAAGACAATTTATTATGCTTTCATGTACATTTGTGTTTATAGTAGTTTATAGAAATTGTTTCCATGAAACAATTCATTTTAGAACTTTACCACAAGCAAGTACAGAAACAAAGTAACAGATTTTTAATCTATGAAATACGGCAATTAAAGTTGGACAGCTTGATTATTTTTTTCTTTAAGCTTTAACTGTGAGATATATTTTATATAATAAAGAGAGCAAGGAATGCCAGGGGAATGACAAGATATATATAAAACTAAACTTAAAGCATAGGCAAGCTCTTGTTGGTAAGCAACATAGAACCCTTGTGAATCAAGCTTTCCTCACCAAGAACACCAGAATATGAAGGCTGTACTATCTGCCTCACAATCAGAATGTTAGTAGGGATTATGACCTAGTGATTGAAATCAGAAATATGTTTAGGACTAGAAATTAAAGTTGATTGGTCCAGGGCATGTAGTAACCTTCAGGAGTGTGTGTGTGGCAGCAGGGCACATCACTTTAGGGCATGATGTAAAATTACAGTTTTACTGATCAGAAATTATTTCTTCAAAGGGTGGGCATAATCTTGAAGGCAGCAAGAGAATCAGCACAAGACTAGATCCTGTACTGAGCAGTGTGCAGGACCTTTTTGAAGTATTACTTTCAGTAATTGCTCTGTAACATGTGTATTTGTACAGATATTTTGTATCTTTGTAGATGCAATAAATCCTAGAAATCACTGCATTAGCATTTTGATTTTTAAAAAAGATCAGGGAGGGAGTGGGAAGGAACCTGTTAAAAAAAGATACAATAAGCAGGCAGAAAGCAGGCTGTGTGGATGATATTTTAAAATAACTTCACTAAAACTCAGCAAATGTACACTGCTTATCAAAAAATTTTAGAAAAGCCAAAAAGGAGTGGCGAGAAGCAGGTGGGGTGATGTAGCAACACAAAAAAACCTTAGAATTAATTAAGGCATCTTTTAAAAACTGGGTCTGTTCAAACAGGGAAAATGGAAAAGTAGGAAATGAAGATTGAGTAGAAACGAAATTTAAACCATGTTCACCGGATCCATGATTTAGACAGCTTGATTGCTAAGAGCTGCTGTTCACAGGAAAATGACCAGTTTATCCATTCAGGGCTGTATGTAGCAGTGGTATCCACGTGTGCTCTGCAGAACTACCTTGTGCATGAGTTTTTTTCTTCTGTAATGCCCAATAAGGCATAAGGTTAAAAACAGAGGACCTGGAAAGACTTTTTTTTTTTAATAGCTAGTAACAATTGTTTTGTTCCTCTAGAAAATTGTTTTTAGAAAATACCAGAACAAATCACTGACCGTTAATGTAGCTTGGGTTTTAGTTTGTTTGATATGATTTGTGGCTGCTTTCAAAATTGTTGTCTTGAAACAAAATTAACCATAGTTTTTGAATGTTGTTTAAAGGAAGTTGACAGTAGAAGAGAGGGAACGTCTACAGAAGGAAGAAAAGCTTTCTAAAGTAGATGAAAAAATTATCCATGCTGCTGAAGAACTAAACAGCTACAGGTAATTGCAGATTTCAGTTGCTGTAATCACTTGTTCCAAAGTGAAGAAAGAACAGTAGAGAATTTTAAAAAAACACAGCATAAGCAAATGTACTTTCTTCCAGTTTCTTTGTTGTGTATGTGTTAGACACTAGTTTGCGTGTAATACAGACGAAGGGTGGTTTTACTTTGTTAAAACATTTGGGTGTTGAAGATTAGGGCAACTGCTCTTCCATTAGAGTCCTAACTGTACTGATACATTAGCTTTAACGGTGTGGTAGAAGTGGGTCTCTCATCTAGTTCCCCTTACTGAACAAAGCTAAAAATACAAAGTTAAGAGAATGTTGTGAAATAAATGGAATGTTCAGTTTTCCTACAGAGCTAACATTTATGCTTATAGTTACAGTATTCTATTTCTGTTTCTTACATCTTGTCAGATAGTCCTGTTGCTTAGAGATTATTTACTAAGATATTGTCAAGGGTGAATATTTACTGTAGCTGTTTCTTAACTGCTTTGCTCTGGTTTTTGTTGCACCAGCTGTGTACCTCTGTGTTTTTTCTGTATTTCATCTAACTGTGGCATGATTTGCAGTATGTAATGTATATTTGCAATTTTACTTCAGTGTTTATGGGGTTATTAGGCCTAACTGAACAATAGTAATCAATACTTCTTCTTTGTGGACATTCTTAAGTATTCGTACAGGAAGACAGAACACTCTTCCTGATTTATCCAGAACATGGATTTTGTAGGCATCCTAATTTTAAAGAGAATATTAATATTGCAAATTAAGTATAACCAAGCCATGTCTGTGTCTTTGGCTCACCTGCTGAGAAAGTGTTGAACCTAGAGAGGCTGTGCACAGGGCAGCTGGCAGCAAAGGTGGCATCAGACATGTGGTCTTGAAGTAACTTCAGTGCAGGTGACTGTCCCTCCGGACTGGTAGCTTGTGACAGTGTGGTGCTCCAGCCACATCAGTTCCTGTGCTGAGCTGGGTGAGGCTGGCTGGTAGGGCATGTGAGGAAGGACAGCCTTTTTGCTGGAAACACCACAAACCACTGAAAAGTTGGGGATGTGTTGGGGTTTGGGTTCTGTTCTCTTGTTTACATCCCTGTTTGCCTACAATGTAAGGCCTGGAATTTCCACTGTTAGTATAATTCTTTTGTATCCCATGGGCCTAAGAGACAATACTGTCTTTTGGATTAAAAAAAAAAAAATCTTAATTACACCTTGTGGCTATTGTTGAGTTTATTGTATTCAGTATTACAGTATCATCAGTTGTCATCTTGTTACAGAGAACGAGCAAAGGATCTGGAAGAAGAGCTGGAGAGAACCATTCGCTCTTATGAGAATCAGGTATTTTGTGCCTTGTAGGAGGGATTTACTGCAACTGGAATACCACTTGCTGTTAGCTTGTGAACTGTATTTGGCTTGGCTTTGTTGGGTGTCTAATTTTTGCCTCCCCCTCCCTCTTCTTAATGTCATCTGGTTTGGACTGACACGATTCCATAGCAGAGATCACCAGATAACTTCATTGAAAAGTTGAATTTTCAGTTTAGGCATCTCATTATAAATTACCCACACACATTAAATTTATAAAAAAGAGCATATAATCCTAAGCTTTGGGGTTTAGTGAATAACAAATCTCTCTTTCACAGATTACTTCACATGAGAAAAAAGCTCATGATAATTGGGTAAGTTCCAAATACTGAACTTTCTGTGTTTTCTGCAGCTTCATTTTTCATTATTTGAAAAGTTTGGTTTGTCACCTTTTGGTTCATACTTAAAACAGATCATCAAAATTATCTCTAACCTTTCACTTTTAAACATATTTCTTGCAGAAATATGGAAAGGCATGTTAAAAACACTTCTATTATATAAAATAGGTGGAAAAATTAAGCTGGATATTTACGAACACAGTAGAATGATAATCTTATATCATTTGTTATAGCAATAAATCTGCTAGAAGAATATGACACCATATAACAAATGTGTGGCATTTTGCTAATAATGAAAGCTTTTGGCTTTGTTTCAATGCCATTTTGATATTTTCTTTGGGTGCACTTCTCTTCTTTGATCTACAAGTAGAACATGTTATGTCCAGTGAGAACAGTATGTTCCACTGACAGCTTCCTAAGTGTGTTTCTACAAAACCCATTTTTGCCATTTTTTTCCAAACAGGAAAATTTAAAATATCTCCTGACTAATACATTCTTCACTTTCATGGAATGTCTGAGATAAAATCCTGCTAAAAGCTGTGGTGCTTTGTGGTCATAATTCCAGAGATTTTATCTATCTGATTTTAAAATACAACATTTTTACATAGAATTTGAGACTTCAAATCTTCTGTAGATGCTTAGAGCAGGTATAACCAAAGAATTCAGTTTCTGAAGTTTTAAGAACCTGCAGGAAAGCCTTATCATTCCTCCAAAATTTGGGTTTTAGAGCTGCTAATATCATTTGCTGACATATGTGAGGCTCCATATATGAGTCATACCTTGTGAAAATGCAATCTATACACTTCACATAACATGTCTTGGACCTAGAAATTGTCATATTTATGAAGCATTTAATCAAAAAATAGCAATATCTAATCATATGGTTTTTGTCCTTTCCCAAAGCTGACAGCCCGAGCAGCTGAAAGACACCTCAATGATATAAAAAAAGAAAATGCACATAATAGACAAAAGTAAGTGCAGTTATTATCTACTCATAAACAAATGCAGTTTGGCACGTGTTGGATTTAGGCAGATTGATGTTTTCTGTTAAGGTATTGTGGCCCAAACACAGCAGAGAGATCAGTGTTTGAGTTCTGAAAGAAAGGGAGTCACTTGAGCTTTCCTGTAATTATGACATGCAAGAAAGTAACACGTTAGGAAATATGTGAAGTATTGAAATACTTCAGGAAAGAAGCAGAATGTAGGACTAGAACACAAATGTTGGGGGGCTATTATTTGTTTGTTTTAAGTAATTATGTATCAACCAGATGTGTGGTTACTTTACGATTTCACAGCTTACCTCAGAAGTTAATGCTGAACTAGCAGTTGGTAGTAGTTGAGAGGAACTTTGATGTGTGAGGTTAATACTTGGAGTGCAATTAGAGTGATGCCATACTAGGAATGTGACATCTAAAATGCAACTTCAGCTTCTGAATTACAGTTGAAACACAGCAGCATAGAGAAATACTTTCAGGCATTTTAAAGTTTAGAGTACTGTGGCATCCTTTGTCTTATTTATTTAGGGAATAAAATACCTTGCTTCATTAACCAGTTACGTAGAAAGCCTGGCAGTAAACAGTGTAGTCTGGTAAAGCTTTTGCATTTCTTGGTCACTTACTACTTATTTGTTGTCTCTTTGCAGATTAACTGAAGCAGAATTTAAACTTGAACTTTTAGAAAAAGACCCTTATGCTCTTGATATTCCAATGAGACCATTTGGCAGAGGTACAGTATTGAATTGTAAAACAGAGCCTAATTTTTTTGGTTGATGGTTTTGTTTCCCAAGACCACACATATTTAATTGTTCGAAAACTATCTTGGCCATGTGTATGTACAAATACTAGTTGTTAAAAAAAACAAAGAGTTGGGTCATAAGTGACTCTAGATCACATCAAATATTTTGTTGAAACTAAGAGCATTTGTAGTATTGATGAGAGTAGACTGGGAATATGTTACACATGGTAATGAGAGTACAGTTTTCATTTTAGTTACATAGTTTAGTTTTTAGCTTCACCTGAGAAGTTATTTATACAGTTTGTTAAACTAAGTATTGTCAACTTGAGTATTTTGTTTTAACTGTTCCAGAGCATTCCCCATATGGACCCTCACCAATGGGCCGGCCTTCATCTGAAACAAGAGCTTTTCTTTCCCCTCCAACTTTATTGGAGGGTCCTTTAAGGCTTTCACCTATGCTTCCAGGTGGAGGAGGAGGAAGAGGTACAATTCTTAAACTTGAAAATGTATCTATTCTGGATTTCTCTCTCCTCTCCTATAAACCTGTCACACCTTTTCCTCTTGTTAGTGACAAAAAGTATTAAAACAACCAATTCAACATCAACGGTTAATTGGACAAACTCTTCCTGTTTTTCAGCTTGCTTCTAAAGCTGTTTAATGTGTAACAATGCAATTGGAAATCTACTTTTTATTGGTAGGTTTGTCAGTGGATTCATTTTAGAAGCATAAATTAAGAAAAGTAAAAAGCCAGACTTATCTGTTGTCTTTTATTTCTTGGACAGATGGGGTTCTGCTGAAATAAATATGATTTTAAAGTAAAAATTAGTTTTCTGAAAAAAGAATACTGCCCCTTCCATCTCATTGGTCTACAGTCCGTGAGAGAATGTTGTCAAAAACGTGAGGCAGTTTTATTGGAGGTTGTGGTATTAGAAAGTTACTGGTTCAGTAAATTGGTTCCCTTCCCTGTGTTCTAAATTTGAAGCAGCCATTGTACATGGAGAGTGTTTCTTCCCTACTGATAGAAGGGACCAAGAAGTTTGTGTGTAAGGGGTACAGTTCAGAGATTCAAGAGTAGGTGAAAGTAAGCTGAGGTGGCATGGGTTGTAAGGGAAGAAAAATACCCTCCATTCATATTTCTTATGGTGATGGAAGCAGTGTAGGTAAATGCTAGAGTGAAGTTAAGCATCTGTTACAGGTAGTCAAGAAGCTACTGTTTAATTTATTTTTACCATTGCACCCACTGAAGCCTTTACTTAATTAGTGGGAAATGTCCAGATTTCTATTCTATAAGGATTTCGGTAAATGCAATTACAGTACTTATCTCAGAGTGCACAAGACACACAATGGCTTCAAGTTTTAGGTTGAATTATACCATGGAGAATTAGAGAATGATAGCAGAATTCAGTATTTCTGTAGTTTTTCAGACCCAGTCTGTTTTAGAGGAAGCTTGCCATCTAAAATCCCTTATTTTTATGGTTTTTGTTGCACTTGATTATGTGTTGACCTGGCCTTACAGGTTTTTTTTTTTTTTTTTGGTTTGGATTTTTTTGTTTGTTTTTTTCCTTCTTCTTGAATAAAGAATTAGAACCAGAAGGGTGTTGAATGCACATGGGTGTGTTATGATACCAGTATTAACTCTCAGCATGCTAATTGTTAGTTTGATTAGGTTTTTATCGCTGAGATTATTTATCATGAGGGCAGTGGTTTCTGGTTCAAATTAACTGGAACTTGTAAAATTATTAGTTTTTTCAAAAGCATTGCAGGTCCTCTATGTTGTGCTGTTACTGAGCTAAGACTCTTGGTTGCACGCCTTTGACCCCTTCTTGTAGCCGTAACTGGTCGCTGGCAAACAGCCGCAGAGCCCCTGGAGCCGGCGCCTCGTGTGTCTTGACAGTGATCTGTGTCTGATTCTGTGATCTGCTCCACTATTTCCAGACTGAATGAGGAAAGCCATAGCAGAGCATTTAAAACACAAGGGTGAATAACTACTTGATTTCTTCAATTAGGATCCAGAGGACCAACTGCCATGTATGAAGCTGGAAGTGAAAGAGGAGAGCTGAATCCTGATAGATTAACTGATCCTCACAGACCACCATCAGATACTGGATCCCTGTCTCCTCCTTGGGAAAGAGAACACAGGATAATTCTGCCTCCACCAGGTAAAAACTCTGCTTAGCTACTGTATCCATGGAAAAGAGGAGTTACTGACTTGCAGTCTATATATTTAACTATTTTGGGTTTAAAAATATTAAATGTTTTCTTGGACCTGCACGTGCAACTGAACTGGTATTTTTTAATAGTAGTTTTTTCCTCTTCTTGAACAGTGTGGTTCATTTGCACTTCTCTGCTGCCTTTAAGTACATATTGGTATTATCAAGGGACAATCAATTGTTTGGTTTCATCATTTTATTGGGAGTTTGTTTAGTGTATTAAAAAACCTGCCTGGGCTGGATAGTTAATAAGATATTTAAGAAGTAAAAAGCTTTAATTTATTTAAATAAAAACCAGGTAATGTTGAAAAATACTATTTTTCAAAAAACCCCATTTATATTAATAGTACAAGAGTACCATGGTACATTCATCCTGCCTGGCACATGTTTTCCTGTTGATACTGTCTCTTCAATGATTAACAGCAGCAAAATCAGTCTTCACTCTCAGATCTTCAGCTAAACATCTGTATTGCACTTAACCACTCAAGGAAGGCAGAGATGAATCAAGAGTATTCTGCTCACATTTGTCAAGTAAAAACCCGGGGTTTTGGTCAACCTTCCTGGATACCTGTAATAAAGAAGAAAAAACATTACAAGTTTAGAAAAAATAAAAATGTAGGTAACCTCAGTTATTACTGCAGCAAGCAGTACACATCTGTGTGAAAGCCTGGTGGTAGAACTCAAGTTCCTCTCAGGATGCAGTTTCTCATCTGGTGGGTGTGGTCTGCTGACAGAATACTGCAGGGGGGTAGTTTCTTTCCTTCGTGTTCTTAGCCCACCTTTGCCCTTGGATCTCACCGATACAGTTTGTCTTGTAGCTGCAGGACAGATTGCTGGATCTGTTGCCAGCAAGTTGGTGAAAACATATTACAGCACTATGAAACATAATGGAAAACAGTATTCTTACCTAAGAATGGCTTAAAACATATAGTACCCTTGTTTTGTCTTCCATCTTCTTTGCTAGGCTGAACCTTTGTTTCAAGGCCCCACTGTTTATACCTTAGGCAATCATAACTTTCAAAATTCTGCCCTATGTTAAACCAAAAATCAATGAACTTTTTCTTTTGCAGCTTTTTAGAAACATAAGCAATTGGATGTACTTGGTGGGATTCCTCTGGGTTATTTAAGATTTGTTTGCTCACCCTGATTAATAGACACTTTGTATATTTAACAAGAGCGTAAGATACCCTAAGAACCTTTCTGGTCTAAAATTGTGTGGGATGGAAGGAATAAATCTTCACAGATCTGGTTTTTGTGATTTCTTCAATGTTAGGTGAGCCTTATGCTGATCCAGTTCTTCCTGCTCGAAGACAAGAAAGATTTTTCCCTAATCCTCCAAATACTGGAAGACTTTCTGGACCAGCAGAACTACGAACTTACAATGTTCAGTCTTTTGATAAAACAGGTGGGAATTGCTTCCATGATACTCTAGAATGGAAAATCCCAGTGTAAGCTGACTTTGCATGGTAAGCTGTGGCAAGAGGACAGGTTTTTGGCTACCACAGACCTCAAGTTCCATTATGTACAAAACGTTTTTAACACCTGCTGGCTTTGATGCAGCCATTCCCTGCTGGAGCACCTGCTGTCAGGTGGGCGGGATTCCGGGAATGGCAGTCATCACGTATTTTTGTGGTCTACCCTGACTGTTCTGTATGTTAACCACTCATAATTGGTTGAGAGTCTGGTTTGGTCCCTCCCATGAGACTCGTCACAGCATTAAAACATCACAAACCCATACTTGCATTTCTGTGCCACATTTGGTAAAGTTAGAAAGGGTTAGATTCACAAAGAGTGAAACAGAAACAGCCAAATGTTCAGGTGTCCCCTGGCTTGGTGCAGGTAGAAGGTCTGAGGCCTCTTCCTTCAAACTGATGACCACAGTGGCAGCTTTTTGTAGTTCACAGTGAATTGCCCCCAGGTCAAGCACACTTTTAACTGACCCACTAGTTTTGAATTGGCCAATTATGTACATTTTAGTTTGTGACACTTGGCAACTGCCAAAAGCTCATAGGCAAAATTTTGGTCACAGAGACCTTATCACTGACAGCTTAAGAGCTTAATACCTACTAAGCATTTTTCATCTTTATGTAATGTCCTGGTAAGTCACATGTGTCTGATTCATCAGCAAAGTGAAGCCATTATATTCCTAGCAGAAACTTCACGACCCAGGACTCAGTTACTGACAGGATTAGTAGGAAGTGACCGTCTCCCTTTTACCGTTTCTGACCAGAGGAGAGAGAACCTTTGCTACTCGGTGTCACAGTGTGTGAGAACTGGGAATGCTGAATTTAGTTTCAAGTTGAAGGTTCAGGTTCCAAAGTGAATGGCTCTTTACTGGAAGACAGTTCTGTCCCTGTGCAGCTACTGACCTTCCCTCTTTCCCAAGCCTTCTGTCAGTTTCACTACTGCTTTCTCACTTCTGCTTTCTAATACTTCATGTTCCACTGAGGTCTTTCTTCTAGCACCTGGCTGCTGACTGAAGGACAGGAGAGGTGCACTGCCTTTGCACTTATTAATGCATCCTTTTTTTGCCCCTTTCTTCAGTCACTGCCAAGCAACAATTAATTTATTTTTTTAAACGTTGTAGTCAGTTCCTGGGCAATTCAGAGCCGGATGAATGGAAACAGAGTTTTGGATAACCTTGTTGCCAGCATTTAACAGGTCATTAAGCATGTGTGAACGTTGCTTTCTAGAGACACATAATTTCACTAGAGTTGGCTGAGTATTTGTAAAAAATCCCAAACCCCCCAAAAAACCCCTTCAATTAAGAAACCAACCACCAAAAAACAGCCCATCCAGCACATCTGACTTCAGAACAGCAGAGTGTCTCACAGTACTGAAATCAAGGCTCCTACTCATGAGAGGCAACAAGTTACATTTCTTAGAAAGATAATCAAAATGTTATTTAAAGTGAACAAAATAATATGGATTTTCCTAAGATGGGGTGGCAAACTATGAAAACTTTTCACTTGAGGAGGTACGTGGAGCAGGAAACTTCTTGTCAGAAAGAAGAGTTAAAGGTTGACAGAGTTTGTGAGGAACTTCATAAGGACCTAAAATGGAAAGTGTTATGGAACTTAAATATCGAGGCATGAATATTCTCTATGTCTGTGTGACGTAGGAGTTGAAATGTTTTAGATTCAGTAACAATATCATCAACAAGGCCAGGCCTGCTTGAAATGACAAGATTTAAGAGTTTTTGAAAAGACCTGTCTGTTCATTGAGAAAAAAAGCTTTGTTTGCTTTCAAGGAGTAGAAATACAACATGCACATAAAAATTCTGTCACTAGTTAGAAGTCTTATTTTGGTTTGTTGTTTTTTAGTATAATCATCTCTATTAAAGCTGAAGCATAAGAAAGCAATATTTTTCAAATCCCAGATTTGGAGGTTTGTTTGTTTAAAGAAAGCATATTTAGTGTATATATTTAGTATATTTATATCCAGTCAGATTCTACTCTCTGACAATTCCCTTTAATAGTTTTCTCTAGTTGTTACTGAAAGTACTTCTTCCCAGCAAAGTTTAAAAGTAAAAAGACTGAAGTTTCTATTTATCTCTTTACTTATAAAGTAAATAAGGCAAATGAGAGGAGGAGGAGGAGGATGATGGTTGTTATTATTGTTATTATTGTCATCATCATCATTATTATTATCATTATTTCTTCTGACTACTCATCCAAAACTGATGTGGTTCTGGAAGTTTCCTTGATATTTGTCAGCCAAGGACGGAATTGGTTTTTGTCATACTTGAATAGGATTGGTGTGAAGCTCTGTGCCAAAAGCATATCATAGCACAGCCATTCCCAGCATGGGGCTTACCGAAGAAATAAACTATTACTTGGAGAGAGGGGCAAAAGGGAACTGCTGCATGCTGTTGGTTTTGTTGCCAGTCTATCCTGATTTCAGAAAAAAATACTCAAGTCGGTGGAGAGAAAGAGATCAGCACTGAATAACTTATTGTAACTCTTGCATACAGATGGACAGACATCTTCAGAACACAGTCCACGAACAGAACCAAGTGGAGATGGGATGAAGGATCATTCTAACCTTAGCGTAAGTAGCTAAAGAGAGGCTTGACTTAAAGAAGCTTTAATTTTCTGCAAAAAACATTTTGCATAGAAACATTTGTCTGTGGTCCATTGGTCACATTATATTGCACTCTTCAGTGCAAATTATTAAATTACATGTATACTTTACCACAACACTTATTGTCTTGTGAATTACTTTGATGTATTACTAATATAATCCCTGTTGAAAATTAATTATATCCCAAAGGACAAAACTGTGGTCAAGCAGATGGTCAGTACACATAGATAGCCTTGCTCAGGATTATGCTGCAGCTAAAGCAGAGTTGGAAGCAGCTCTTAGCTAGTGTCACACCTACATGAAAGTGGGCCTGATGGGACTGGAGATGTTCCCTTTGCCTCTGCTAACATCCCTGGTTTCCTTGTGTTGCAGAGCTCGCTCCCTGACCAGTCGCTGGCACCTGAAAGTGAAGCTCTCAGTTCAGGGTTTGCACCTCCACCTTTCCCTCCAGTCAGACCTCCACTGCTGCCTGTGGATGCTAGAGCACCACCAGTACCTTTCATGAGACGAGGACCTCCTTTTCCTCCCCCTCTTCCTGCTGGCATATATGGGCCACGGGAATGCTTTCCAGTACGAGACTTCAGGCCTCCACGCCCTCCGCTGCCAAGTACGTGGCTTTAGCCAGCATTTGTTTCAAGCTGATGAACGTGCGTGCTTTGTGCAGGTAGTGAGTTACCACAGGGGTAGAGGTGCTAACTGCTTAGAAGCACAGCTGCTTCTCAATTCAGCTAACAGGGAGCATCTTTTCTGATTAAGTTTGGTTGTGTTGTACACTTTTTCACAACAGCTCATCTTGATATTTTTACAAATACTAGCTTTGGCTGGAAAATACGGAATATGTACTGCTCAGCATTTAAAGGATTCTTTTTGAGGGGTAGGAAAGCAAGTAGGTGGTTACCTTAGTCCTTTTCTTCCTATAAAATTGCATCTTCCATAAATCTTAAAAGTTTCATCCTCTGCCTCTGAAGTGTGCTGGTGCCCTGCAAAGGGACAGTCCCAAAACAACTGTTCCCTTGGAGTCTGCAAGACTGGAGCAAGGTGTAAGTATCAGATTGCAGGACTTCTTTCTGACTTCTGCTGTTCTCTGAGTATGTGTGAAGAGCTAAGCCATATATCCATATAAGCCATATATCTGCCAAAATATCTGTAAGGTGTGGCATGTAAGGGTTGCTGTGGCAGACTGAAGGGGCAGCAGTAGCCCAGGAGCTGCAGTGGCTGGCTGCTGCTTTGAGACTGTTGTGGGTAACTACTGAGAAAAGTGATGGTTTTGCTCTCCTCTTTGCTGGTGTCTCTGTCTCTTTGGATCCTGACATGGGACTTCTTGTTAGATAGGCCTAGCTGAGCAGTAAGCCAGCAAGAGGAGCAGGTCTACATGTTTACTGTTGGGATTGATATTAACTGGATTACTCTGATTCTCTCACAGTAAGAAATCCATTTCCAATGAGACCTTATCCTCACTATCCACCTCAACGACCTGGATTTTTGCCTCCACCACCTCCTCCTGAAAATAGAGTTGAACCATCTCAGTCAAATCCATCAACTGTAGAACCAGAACCACAGCAGGAGACTTGACAGTCATTTGGGGAATGTCCTGAACCAGTTTTGTGCTCTCCTACTGGCATTCTTCCTTATGTTAAGTAACCATCGTTACTTAGGTCTATACAAACTACTTCGCTCAAATTGAAGCTTAGTAGGGAAAATTCTCAGGATAGTGTTTTGTAAATAAAGAATGAAATACCTATGAATATTGTGAATAAGTGATTTCCACTGTACAATAGTCATTTTAAATTACGCATTTCTAACTTGAGTAGTCTCTTCAGAGGTGTATAAAATTACATAATGTGAACATAATTTTAAAAGTCCAGCTGTTTTGTGCAGGTTGAGTTGTACAAGGAGTCTCTCTGCATGCCAAAAGTGATGCTTGCTGCTTTATGAATAGGATGTGAAAACAAATGGAAACAGTTAATAAAAATCTACAGAAAGTGAAAGCAATGTCACTGGTAACATGGTATAATAGATAGGTGAAGATTAACAATTCATGATTCTCCACTTGAGTCCCCTCTGTTAATGGCCTCATAGGTGATCTTTCAGCTCTCAAGCTCTACAGTGTGGCAGTTCTCCTGCCATGACACTGAAGGGGAAGAGGCAGCAGAAAAGCTGAGCAACTCTCTCATCACTCTTCAGAGGCTGGAGTGGAGTAGCGTTTATTGAAGATGTGTACAGGGGCTTTTTATGACATGGGAGGAAGCAGTCAGAGCTAGGATATGCTCCAGCACAGCCCAGCCCTTGCCTTTGAAGACATATATGTCTGCAGCAAACCAAAAGGAGGGGTGTGTTTTTACTGTCTCAACATGAATTTGGTTTATTAGGCTTCAGATTTTAACACCAGTATTAGAAAATGCTGGGCAGGACAGAAGCAGAATTAAAAAATACAAGAAGGAAGTGGTAAACTGCAGCATTAGTAAGTTTCTGTCTATAAAAGGAGTTGGTTTGTACTTCGTTCACCTCTTCAGGTTCCTGTATGGTGCTTTCCTGGCAGGAGTGGCTGTCCCAGCAGGCACAGTGCACCCAGCTGCAGCCAGGGTGGGGCTGGCCAGTGCCAGGCTGCATCTGGACAGAGCCAAGCTCTGCCTTTACTGGTGACTGTACAATCTAAAGACTTCTGCTAGGAGCTGGTGGCTGTTCTGACAGTTTGGCTTCAACTTGAAAACCATGTAAGGACTCAGTTCAGTCATTTGGCAAGGGACCCTCTAAGATAAAGAAGCAAACCAGTTTTAGCAAGCCCCAACTCAGCAACAGTTCAACCCCCAGCCTCCATTCTCTGCATGCATGCACACATAACACAGTTTCAGGCTTTAATGTAAATGCAGCCACCACACCCCATAATTAGAAGTTACCAGTAAAACCTCCAGCCCACTTTTTTTTAAAATTGCTTAGGTCAAGTTTGCCAAGGGAGCATTTTCTCTTGTAGCCCAGTATTCCTGCTCCTACCATTGTTTCTGCTGTAGAACTCTTCCATGGCTCAACTCCTATAATTTCTTTATCCTTTCTGCTTCTAGTTCAGCCCTCAAAGCATTTAGGTAAGCCTTTGTACTCCAGCAATTCAATGACAGATTCTGACAACAGACATTTCAAATCATCCATGTTAAATTAACCATGTAGTTTATCGTGGCTGTTGCATCAGCAGTAGCCAAATAGTTGATGGCTGTGAGTTTGCCTGGGAGATTTCACAAGGATTCTCAAAGGAATTACTGCATTTTACCCTTACCCTTGTCATCAGCCCTAGGAGGGACCGGTACTGCCAAATACAGCCTTGCCCCTGCACAGAGAACCAGGATACAGCACAGAAATCCTGGGCTGATAACACTGCCATAAATCTTTTTTGTTCCTTGTCCAACTCACCTGGGAGGCTACAAAGACTATTGATGAATGTATCTCTGTTTTCTGTGCAAACACAGTATTTTCTCCATGTGGGTTAAATATTTTTTCTAAGTTAACTCTGAAAAATTCTTCCTCCACCAACACAGTCTATGCCCACAATGGTACCAAAAGCTGTTGGCAAAAGGAAAGATAGCTGGACTAAAAAATGCAAGAAAAGCATGGACTGGATCATCCTGCAGAGAGAATGGCATCATTTGAGACTTTTTTCCCCCTTCCCCAGTAGCAGTCAAAAATTTTATTTGCAAATTTGGAAGCAAGCTCAGGTTTATGTAATAGGAAGCAGGTAGATGGTAACCTGTCAAATGTAGAAAGGTCACACAAAAGTATGTGGGGAAGTCCCTGTTCCACCCACCCCCAAAAGAATAAGCATCCTCATTTTGATAGATGAAGGCTTGTGTTCCAGGCTCCTGCAGCTGAACCTAGAATGCAAAAGACTAATTTGACATTGCCAGCTCTTCAGGAAATACAAGTAAACAACAAAAGTAAATTCCTTTTGGGACTATGCAAGTTCAAAGTAATTTCACAATAGTTTGTAAGGTCCCACTCCAAATGCAGGAGAATATTAAGATTACCTTAATTTCCTAACAATTACAGATCACTTCAGCTTGAATCCCTTCATCCTGGTATCACTAATAAAGATTACTGCTGAAAATACAGGCAGACAACAAATCCCACTTCTTTCTATTCCTAAGACAGGAGAAAAATCAGGAGTGCATTTCTTCACCGCTGCTCAAGGTATGGCTTTCACCACACACTCCTGGCTTTAATGGATTCCCTGTAATTTCCAAGATAGAAAGATTCTAGCCATCTGTTTTAGATACACTGACTTCTTCCCTGAACACACCCAGTGAGCAGACTTGAGGCTGTATGAAAACAATCAGAGCTGGAGCATTCTAACAATGGACAGCCATTGCTAAGAGCCAGCTCTGGCTGCAACTGCAGCGAGTGAAAGGGCTGCACATCCCTCACTGTAGTCAAGTGGGCTGCTTCTCCTGCTCCTCATCGTATCTTTCAAGATTAAGTTAATTAAAAACAAAGCAAAAAATAGGTTCGACCAAACAGATTAAAAACACATTTATACATCAGGAAGGCAAACAGATTACTTCCCAACTCTGTTTAGTAAGGCAGTTACCTATAAAATGCAGTAGCTTGCAGAGATAAAATTACCATTCTGCAACTGCTTAAGCCAGAGGACACAGAATTTGCTTTATTTGTTTCTGGCATTTTCTGTGTGACTTCCTGAAATCTTGAACCCTTCACAACCAAACTTCAGGTTCAGATGCTGCTGAGCAATCACCATCAGATTTATTTGCTACACAAACCTCCCTTCTGAGGCCAAGCCCTGAAAGGCACCGAAACAAGTCCCAATATTTCACTTTACTGGAACATGAAAGGCTGTAACTGTATTTACCTCATCTTTATCACCCACAATGTCTCTTCAGTGTGTTGGCAAGTGATCTTGCTTTCCAAATCTGGAAGATCTAGGAAACTGCTTGAACAAGCAGTGCAATTTTCACACTTGGCAGCAGTTTGGGCTGTCATAACATGAAGTTCAGAAGCTCGAATCAAGTCCGTGCTTAGCACGCACACACTGACCAGCCACTCTGACAAGTCTCACAGCACAGTCAGCCACTGCAGGGCACAGCAGCTCTCCACCAGCTGAGCAGACATTTGCAGCTTTCATTCAGAAGGCACAGCTCTGTACTCTGAGTACGGATAAAACGTCAAACTGAAGCGTTGCAGGTATTCATAATCTATTTAATAGTGGGACACCAAAGAAGTACTACACATTTTTCTTGAGCACATTAGATTTTGATTTAAGCAATTGCAATTGATGAAGTAATTTCTCAAAAATAGTCTTCTATATTCTACAATCCACAGTTTACTGTATCAGTCTAATAGGTCATATAATGATATACTGTTTGTGCTAACTGGTCTGATCTTTAGCAAAGCATCCTTCCCATTTCTCCACCACCCCAAAAAATGTTGACAAAATTCAGCCAAATTAAAAAAAATTGTGTGACTTTAGATTTTTCTGCTGACCTAAACACAATGGGAGCTACTAGTTATACACGTCTTAAGAACGATGTTGCATTTTAAATCTAAAAATCTTCATGCTGATAACAATAAAAGTATTTTATACAGCGATCAATTTTTAATGCTTTATTCATTGATTAAAAGAATATAACATTTAACATAAACCATACAACATCAGTCATCAATTCAAACATTCAGCTGGTTTCCTTACATTTTCTGTCAGGAGTTTTTTTTAAATCTGATCACATTTATAAGATAAAATCTCACCACATCTGGCATATACACACACTGTGCCAGTGGATTCACTCTACTGATGTACATATAAAATCCGCATGGTATGTGCTCACTGGAGACAAAACAGCGCACACCTGTCAAAAGGTCATTTTAATATAAGATGGTAAAACCATTTGTAAAACACATATAAACTTTTTCCATAAATAGAATCATATCTGGACATCTGTTGCATAAATTGTGTTTTCCAAAGCTTACAATATAGCAGCCAGGTCTCAGCACTGCTGGGCACCCACGTTGGCCACTTACTTTATTATTGCAGACTGTCCTTTAAACATTAAATGCACAACATTCGTACCACTTAAAACTGGGGTCAGGTGGAAGTCTCACAGAGACCACGTCTGTACCGCGGTTGCCCTGAAACAGTTACATCGGCTTCTAAAGCCTCTCAGATATAACAAGATTTTAAAACATACTTCATGGAATGTTCTTCATGCATCGTAGCAGCTCATACCTGTGATAGAACAAGCTTTGTATTTGTTTCCTTTCCTTCCTTTACATTCACTATTCACAGTGAAACAGGTGCATGTTTGTTAAGAGTTCTGAGGTTGCTGACTGAGCCACAGCACAGCTGTGTACCACAGGTCGAAATTCGACCTTATATATTACAATCTAGCAGTATCTGGCTGGCCAAAAGTTGGCCTGCCCCTGCCAGCATGTGGGCACTTCTTCGTTTTTAATCTATTCTTTGGCAGCTGACACAGGCGCTGACAGAGAAAATCCAGTGACTTGGTTGTTAGGGATTTCACGACTAATGTTTGTTTGCAGGTGTAGACCTTTGTATTGAAATCTTCACTGTTATGCGTTTACCTCACCGGAGCGCACATTTCTTGCTTTCTCCTTTTAAACTTTGGCCCAAAGCTAACTTTTAAGGAAGATGACAGAACATGAGAACAAACAAGGAGGAGTTTGCAAAGAATCCAAAAGACTACAGCTTTATGGAGTGGATCTGTAAGTGCAGGAACCTGAACCGCTAGTGTTTCACACCGCCGCTTAGCAGCTAAGGAAAGCTGAGAATGGAGTTAAGCCATGCTGCAGAATCCGCACGTGAAATCAAGCAGGGTAAGAGTCTTACAGTGAGCAGCCCTGGATAGACTTCTCGTCCCTTAAGCCTATTAAGTAGCATGCTACTGGATTAAGCACACAATGACAGCATAGAGATCCACTGGGCTATGGATATGGGTATTAAAAACAGTTGGCTCCCGAGCACAGGACTCCAATATAACAGCAAAAGAATTCAAAATGCAGTTACTCAATTCAAGTAAAGTTAGCCGGCAACCTCAGACAGCCTTTGGCTGTATCTTTGCAAGGTTTGGTAGACAAGTCCATTAACCGTGAAAACCCTAAACAATGCCACTTTCAGCTTCTAAACCAATACCCGACTACGTTCTTTGATCAAGAAGTAGAATACACATATATAATTCTATATAGCTAATACTGATTAAACACAGCACAAAAGGGGTTAATTCACACTACCAAAAAAACATAATAGGACCCTACTTGCATATGTAACCACAGGAATTGTAAATAAGGAGCTAAATGCCTTCACTGAAGCTTTGCATCTCTCTGTAAAAGTGACGGGTTGGCTCAGTGAAGACACTGAGCAGCTCTATGTCCATGACGGCGTGCCAAGGGCGACCCAATCCGAGAGATACTTGCTCAATGAAATTGTGTACTGGATCCACGTCCTGATCAGCCAGTTCTCCTTGGTCGAACTCAATGCTTTCTTCTGTGACTTCCAGTACTTTCAGGTCAGAGCCACGAAGACGAGCAATTGCTATAAGATTATGAGCCCAGACTGTGTAACCTATGGGGAAAGAAAAACAAAGTGGCTCTGTCATTTTCCTACAAAGTATTTTCTTACGCTAGTACTTATACCAGACCATCCCAATATCTCTCCCAACCTATTCTGTCATGTTCCATCTGGCACAATACCCCTAGGGCATGGTGGGGGCTTTCTGGTTTCAAGTGGTGAATCCCCCGTTTTACACTCTGAATAAGTATAAAAATATTTCAGATCATTTCATTAACCTTTTCTAGATCTTTTTCTCCTACTTGCAGAGCAGTGGACTACTGCAAGTTTTATACAAAACTTCAAACCTCCTGTGATCTACTGTGCAGTAAAAATAGAATGAAAAAAGTGCGTTATCAATTAACTGAATGCATAAAAGGAATGCTTTAAAACTCTGCTTATGCTAGAAAAAATATTTGCTTTCATTGCTTTAGAAAGTAGACTAATTAAAAAAAAAAACACCACCAAACAAACAAAAAGTCAGCATGCACACAAACCAGAAGCCTCTGCAGCCTCTTCACATCACCCCAGTGTGTGTGTTTATGTACATACATATATATGATAAACTACATGTATCTTGTTATTCTGTCTGAGATAAAATATAATTACAAAGCTTCACTCTCTTGACACTATATATTAGCATTCCTCTTTAAAAACTCCTACTCCCCAGTTACCTCTAAGCTTTCTGTGCCCTGGCTAAGAGAAATGCAAAGTTCCTCCCTATTCAGATGCAAACCACAGATGGGAAATTCCCTTTTGGGGAGCTCTGCCAAATCAGCCCTTCCACTGCAAAAGGCAAGGCTCATTTCTGCTACCATCATCATTCTCGCAGGTGCTAAGCTTCTTGGTGAGATGCCCAAGCAGATTCCAAGTAAAGCTGCAGTCTGCACAATATTTGAACTGGGAAAGCTAAACTGCTGAGAAGTAAAGCTAACCGTGGTTTGGTCTTCCAACAATGCAGTAAGCATGCTCTACATCATAACGTATCAAAATAAAATAGTCAGAGAACGAAGAAAAGATGTCAAAGTAATAAAGAAAATAAATTTCTGTTGTTTTCTTGTCATTTTTTCTGTTGTGTCTCTGGAAGTATGTTGGTTAGGGTAGGTGTTCAACAAAGAAGCGTGCACATATCTGGAAGGCTCATTTCTGGTATATTAACCATGAGGAATGCATGAGTTCCCACAATCTTCACCTGCTGGATACTTCACCTCCAACACAACTGTCCACAGGAGATGAAGCTGTCTTAATTCAGGCAGCTTAATTCAATGTCCCTTCCTTAATAGGGACATTGTACTGAATGGAAAATTCCTCCCTGTATGACCACACACTCCTGTCAAGACATGAACAAGTTCATACCACCTTCCAGTTATTCTGACTGTAAAGGAACTTACCAAAGAAATCTTTGAAAGCAAGTGCAAGAATAAAGAAAAAAAATAAATAAAGCCCTGCACAAAACCCCTTTACCATCATTTGGGCAGGTATATGGCTTTTGCTGTAACTTTTTATGGTGAGATCCTCTAAGCACTAGAACAACCATCTTATTCCCAAATTAATCTCATTTTAAATGTACTCTCCTTTCAAAAGCTCTGCCTGAAATTTCTTTGTGACCTCCCAGCTGCCAAAAAGTCTCTGTCCAGCTAAGTATTCAGAGGTAAGAGGAAATGATCACAACAAATTTATTATGAGCACACTGTAATTTATTCTTCCTTGCTAGTAAAAATTTCAACTTTAGTTTTGCTCATGGACAGAAGAAAACTTCACCAGGATGTTTATAACACAAAGTCATAAAAATCCATGTGGAAGTATCCTTCCCTTAAGGAGGAATTAAAAATAAAAGAGACCTTTGTTCTCACAGATGGACCATGCTTTTTATTCACAGTGCCTAATCATACCACTATGGTATCCTACCACTATGGTCTCCATCCCATCCCAAATGGTCACACACTCTTTATAACCCTTTCTTCGTTCTGCAAGAACGTATTTAACATCTGCCTTCCTCTGGCTCCTGGACATGGACATTTCCACCATTTCTTGGTGGCAAGATGATGACTTCCCACAAAAGACAGTCTTGAGGCAGCCCATATAAAGTGTCCTTAGCATACATTTTCCCCTTCCTCTTTTGGTCAATGACGAGTGGCATCCAAAAGTAGATGGAAATAAAAGCTTCTTCAAAAGCAAACTAACACCAGAAGAGGAAACATACACACACACAAAAGCCTGAGAAGCACTGGAAACTGAAGAATAACCACTTCAGGAAATAGAAGAAGAAACCGGAGCACTTTGAGCACCTTGAACAAAACCACTTTCTTTTCCTGAATGAAACTTCACAGTATAGTATGACAAGTGGAGTCAAAAAACATTATACGGTAAACCTCAGGGAATCCAAGCGTGAGGCTAAGATGCTGTACTGGATATTTCTTCCTAATAGTGTTCCATCTACAGTTACTACTCTCCAAGAATGATGCTTGCAGTACAGTACTAGAAAAGTTATGTCCACAGCTTAGAAAAGACCAGGAGGCATTTATAAGCAGCTTAGCTAGCTTCTACTGCAAGGAGGAGTAAAAGAAGGCTAAAGAATGTGAATCCCAATGTAACAGCGAGGTGATATTTGGCCATTTTCTCACACAGGCAGATGCAGCATGTCTTCAAAGACAGGTGATGTAGCAACAACCATTTGCTAGACAGAAGCATAAGGGACATTTGCTTTCCCAATACTCTGCACAGACTAATAGTTTCTATTGAATAGACACGTGCTGATATGAAATGATACTTACACTAGCTTATGTTCAGATGTTTCACTAGCTTTTAAAGTTAGATAATATATTAGAGGACTTTTCTGTAGCAGGAGGATAACACAATTTTAATTTTTTTAAAGGTCCTCAAACATGTATCCAAATTTTAGAAGAAACTGCTAAAAGCCACACCTAGACTAGTACAATCATGTACCAGCACCCAAAATCTGTCTCACCTGGAAACTATTAAGGAGAGACAGCTGAATTGATCATGCCTTCCCTGCCCCAGCAATGATTTTTCAGTAAAAGACCACAGAAAAAAAAAAAAAAAAAGAGCAAATACAGCAGGACCTTCTGACTTCAACCAATGGAAATCTGAATGTCCACTTCCTGCTGCTGAAGGTCTCCTTTTTGTACTTGAACAACTGGAGATTTACTCCCCCAGGCAGACTGATGAAATACATTTATTCTTATGGAACACAATAGCCATTGCTTAACTCCTTCACGCATCAGTAAACTTAGTCTTGGTAAGCTGATTCCAGCACAAATAAAAAAACATTATTCTGCATAATTTCAGTTTCAGGTGCCTTAAAATTTGCCAGACTGCTGTAACTTCTATCACCAAGTTCTCTACTGATGACAGAGCTAAATAAATTCTAAATGTTATTTGCTACTATATGGCAAATAAATAAGTGGGATAAACCTAGCTCTGGTATTACTGGTGAAACCAGAAACACACTCAGAGAGGCAACCCCCTCTACATATTTTTCAGCCTTCATCTGCTGGTAGTCTTACCAAATTGGTAACACATTTCTTCTTCTCAGCTTTGGGGCACTTAACCCGTGTTATTTACAAACAGAAAGCAAAATCATCTAATCTTGCCAGCACATGAGCTCACAGAAAAACAGCAAATGTTTTCAGTTCACATGCACATAACCAGTCACTTAATGGAACTTGCACAGTGCAGACACTTGCAGGATAAGCCTCCTGGAATGCTCACGTCTTAAGTTATCCTCATTTCTGTGAGGAGTTTAATAAAATCCTACATGACTTCTCAACAGAAGTCACAAGCATGTTTAAAACTCATATACAATAAACACCTTCAAAAACAGCATGTATAGCAACAGTGCAGCAGCCTTTTGTATAACATGCCACTAAAACACACTATGATTAGAAAGGCTGAAGGCTTGCAAGCATTTAGAAGTCACATACTATGCCCATGCAATGTGTTACCTACCATGAACAGCTAGGAGAGACAGTCTTGTGCACCTCCAGGCTAGTAAGACAAGTGGATCTTCATTTCGGTTGTCACTGAGATCTGGGAAGGTAGACATATCTATCACATCATTCATTAGTATAAAATGAGTGAGGAACTTGTCATACTGCCTGGATATGAGATCAACAACAGCTCCTGAAACACAAGTGACATAGCTGTCAAAGTGAATCCTCTCTAGGGGGATACTGGGCTTAAGAATCCTTAACATATCATCACTCTTGACATCAAAAGCCATTATATAGACCCGAAGATTAGTGCTGTTGCGAGTCAGCGCCTGCCAATTCTCATCTTTTGGCATATTGTCCAATGACTTGTGCATTATGGAAACACTGTGGACCAGGAGAGACAGTCGATGCAAAGGCACATGGTTGCTGTCAGCCAGGACTCTTGCCATTTCAGCTGTAAAATCACAGAAATCCAAAGCGAGCGAACGCAGATTCACAAAGCGCTCCAATTCAACCGCAGTGATAAGAGTGGTATTACCAGGGATGTGGTTGTCCAATAAGCTCAGATGTTCCATGGTGTTGGCTATGGGGTTTGATAAGGAGGACAATGATGTGGGAGTTACTATTTGCAGCATTAACCCACAAGACAGCCATTTCAATTGCCTGCTATTGCCTAATATCTCTTCAAACAGCTGCTGGATTCTGTAAGTAAACAAAACAGACAATGATCCTATTAAACGTGGTTTAGTCTTACCAACTGCATACGATTCAATTTTTTTATTCACGAATTACTCTTCCTTCACTTATAGCCTTATTCTGCAGGAAGATGCTATTATTATAGTTCTTATGAACTGCAACCAGACTGCAGACCTCCCAGAGCATTTTAACATCCACTGCACTTAAAAGGTTAAAATTGTAAACTAAAAGAAATATGTACTTTGTCTTTCAAAAACAGTGACACACTATGAACCTTCACTTCATATATTTTCCAGCATGTATTTAACACCCTCCCACATACATTTTAAGGTTATGCAAATAAGAAAACATGTAATGCTTTTCAAATGCAGCTCTTGTTTTTAAAAGCAGCTTTTTGTATTTCCTAACTTCTCCAGAACTGCAAATTTAGTATGGAAAAAAATTCATTTTCAATGAAAGGTGACAGAAACTTTGAGAGTAACTTAGAATGATGTGAAATTACCTGCTTGATTTGCTCATTAAAGGGTAAAGAACAAACATGCAAGAAGATTCTTTAAATAATTCCAAATGTACAACTAACTGAATTTTCAAGAGCCAACAGGTTCATGTTTTACCAAAACAACTTGGACCCAGTAACATTTCAATCTCAAATTATCAGTGCCAGATTATTATGAACTTATTCTGACGCACTCACCTCTCCTACCCCTTTTTTTTTAAGTGAATAGATGTTCTTTACATTAAAATATTTTGTTAAAGAAGGCAACCTAAGTATTTTAAATTTTCAATATTAAATTCAAATAGTACAGTCACACTCTAAAAACTTTCTCCATATAAGTATTTTTCCAGTCTTCATTCCAAAGCTGTAAAGGCCCAAAAGAGTCCTCCTGCCCAAATGACAAGTGTTCTTTTAGCATAATAGACACGTGCAGGTAAGTATTTGATCTCAAGCCCTGGTCAGCATTACAGCAAAGCAGTTGAGTCAGGCTATGCCATCAAGAAATAAGATGCCATAAAGCCATAAAACATCAAGAAATAAGATCCCGTACAAAAACAGCAGAAATTTTTGTTCCCCAAATCAGGTAATGGTTTTGCACAGAATACTTCTTTTATTGCTACAAGGATCTGTATACTTTATACATCTAAGCAAAAAAAAAAAATTAAAAATTTATTCTCATCCACGTAACTTTAATAGAGATAATGTCCAGGCAAAATTAAATGTTTAGGCCAGTATCCTGACTGACAGCAGAGAAACACTAGCACCTTAAGGTGACAGAACAAGGAAAGCACATAGGAATATTTATCAAATATCTCTCTAGTTTCCAAAACTTTGTAACTTAGTTCTAAGCAGAGGTGGCTTTATGTATTTTGCAACTCTTAGAGACTTCACTTCTACAAATTCATCCAGGTTCCTCCCTTAGCAGAGTAAGTGTTTAGCAACCATAACACCCAATAATAAAGAACTTTGCAGGGTGATTATCCCCTCTTCTTGCTTGCTCTGGACCTGTCACCTAATACCTTTGATGCCCCATAACCCTTCTGTTGTAATAAAGTTAAAAGATCAGTCCTCATTCATCCTCTCTCCTGGCAAATCCTTATTCATCCCCTCCCTTGCCTACATGTGCTTTCTTCCTTCTCCTATGAAGCTACTAGTTTTGCAAGGCCTGACTTCACCCAAGTGGAAAAGCTGGTGTGGTTATTGTATTTACTTTACACCTCAGTTCCCAAAGTTTTACCTAAGATAGTCATCAGGTAAAAAGACTTCAATATTTCCAGATTTCTCCAAATATTTTATTTAAAAATGAGGACTCACAGCTGTGACACAAATGAAACTTTTAAACAATAGGTAAGACCCACAGACAGTGCAGTTTTTCTATTTTATTCCTAAATTCATTTAGAGTTAAGATGAACCTTATTTGATCCTGGCAATGTTTGTTTCATAATTATTCTTGCCAAAGCTTAAAATGAAGGTAGATTATCTCACAATCCCCCAAAGAAAAAGATTCTACCACAACAATCTCAAATTTCTTCCAAAGACTCTTCCCTACCCCCATACACATCTACAAAAGGTGCTGTAATGGTTGCAGCAATGGTAGGAATTATTTTGTACTAGCCCAGGTAATCAATCTTAATAGTGCATTTAATATTTTACAGAACTGTTGAAGACAAATTAATTTTGAGATGTTCAGTAGAATACTACCATCTATATGCCTCACTGCACTAAAAATCTGTTTGAATTGGGGTTCTCATACACCTTAAACATCTGAGCTTAGAAGAATATTGTTTTAGTACCAGCAAAATTTAATAAAAAACAATATGACACAGAACTCTGCAGCTCTAGGGTAGCTTTTCTCCCCAGTGGGAACTGCAGTAAGAAACTTTTTAAAAGAGAGAGAATGATTTAATGCAGTCTGTACATCAACTTTTTATTGCAAGCACCGAAGTATTTATACAAGTATGCAGATTTGTGCTGCTAGTCTAAGGACCTGTAGGTCCTAAGAAAACTTCCTCCAGTTTTTAGCCAGTAAGAGATCAAACATCTCAATAGAGAATATTTAACAGCAATAATTTCTGAATTGTTTTTAATACCTGCTTTATAAAAAGGCCAGACAGAAAGCACTATATAAGACAGAAGTAATTAATTTTAACATATTTCAAGTAATTTTTTAAACAGCCTAGCAGGTTTGTTTTTTTCCTCCCCTGCAAATTCTTACGCATATTCTGTTTTTCATAAACAGATTACATCCAACTGGCGTTTGCCAAAATAGCCCGAACTGCATTCTAGAAAAATAGACACGTGAATTTTTGGAAATTAACGCCTACTTTATTACCATGTTAATTTTACTTCAACTGCCCAGCAGGTACTACAACATTTATGCCAGCTTAAGACAATTATTTCAAAGCTCACTTATAAAACTGAAATTTGAGCATATAAGAGAAAATACAAGCAGAACTCACTCAGCACATGCCAAAAAGCAACACAGCCCACTAATGTCTCAACAAGAGTCATCAGCCCGCTTTGCTCCCTGCAGGCAGCAATTATGGGACAGTCACCAATGACCTGTAACCTACAAATTATTATACAGAAACAAAAACCTTTAAAAATATATATTTTTTAAAATGTACTTTCACAATTAATGCCCCAAATGGTGTTTTCATCCAGAGGACAGACCAAAGCCTGACTAAACAGGCACAGTTAGGGTTTAAGCTCCCAAACCAGTCCTAACCAGGACTGAAGAACATCCATGGCCCTGGACAGGAAGCAAACAGATAACTAAGGTCCATATGGAGGCCATTTGCTTAATTAAATACTATCAATCAAAATACTTTGTTTTGTTTAATAACAGAGGCTAAACCGGTTCTTTTGGAAACGAAACTATCTGAACCACACAGATCAATCATGAGAAGCAGATTTCAGAAAGCCAAAATTTTAGACAACTACCCTTTGTTCAACTCAAGACAAATGAACTGTTTACACTGAGCATCCCAACACTAAGAAAAAGAATTGTAAAGAGAATTTTATAAAGTAACCAGGGACACACATGCTGTGCAGAAAAGGAATAAGCATCACAAACTCATGCAAATGTGTATTTTTGAAAATATGCTCCAAAATCTCCTCTCCCTCAGGACAACCCTTAGCCTTAAACCTGAGGAAGCATCCTAATGGCTCTGCAATAGCTGAGATTCCACACTACAGTCTGTTACAGCCAGCTCAAAGTCAGATTTCAGGAATCATAACTTTTTTTTCCCAGACTGCCTTAACTTTAGGAAGTTTCTGAAACAGCTAGTCAGGTTTATCACCATACAGGTTCCAAAAATCCCCAACTATCAGCAACACTGTCTCCAAAGTTTGCTTACACCTTTCACTGTTAGTTATCAGCATCCACGTTTTGCAACTCACTGATGCAAACCCCAAGCGCAAAAACAAGGCTAAGAAGCCATAAAGATTTACTTTCTGAACTAAGTCTGCTACTAGTTCTCAAACTTCAGACAACTGAATAAAACACTGCCAGCTTTCCTTTAATTTAGACAAGGACTAGCAGGTCCCAAATACATTGTTCCATTCTAGAAAACAAAAAAAAACCCCCAAAACAACCAACCAAGAATAAACCCTCCCCTGCAAAAAAGAAACAACAAATAAAACCACCACCCCCCAAAAAAATCCAAAAACTAACCAAACAAAAAACTCACAACAAGAAACAAACAAATACAAAAACCTAACACCAACATTAACTAAACTAAAAAGAAGTACCACTTATTTGGTCATTCCAAAATGTGCAAAGGTTAATATTAATCTAAAAGACTAACAACTTAGATAATCAGTTTTGAATGGTTTATGGCTCCAAAATGGGAACACTTGCTTGAAGAAACGTTTGACCATGCACTCAGCTGAGTAAACATCTGCTTAGATGGCTCCCTTCAAGCCCCTTTGCAAAAATTTGATTATATATTTATATTATCACAAAGGGTATCAAATAAAGGAGCTTTTACCAAATGAGCCTTTTACCTGCACATAGCACTACAAATTGCTCCAAGTTCTGCACTGAAAACATAACAGATGAAAAAGAGACTCACAGCTGTATTTGCACTGGTTTGCAAATTTAGGTCAGGACCAAACATTCAGTCTGATGACTGCATTCACATACACACATTAATCTGATAATATACCCACACTGGTTCTAAAAATCACTCAAAACAAAAAATAGTGAAGACCTAGAGTGTCTGTACTTATTCCACTGCCAAGCTACTGGGTGAAAGATGTTTAAATTGACACAAATTAAAATTATGGTATTCAGGTTTTATTGTATCAGAAGTTTTAGCAGTACTGCTAAAATAGTTAAGTCAGTATCACTTTCTCTGTGGTAATTTATTCCAGAAGTCAGTAGCTGTTTATACTGTATTTAACCTTTTCCAAAGAAGAACAAATAACTATTTGGATTATAAGCATTCAAGGACTGTCCTGTAATATAATAATGGCAAGCTAAAATACACCTCTGAACTATATAAGAACATGGAGAGCTGTGATCTTTCAGGAATTCTGCAAATACATAACCTAGTTTTCAGATGCAATATGAAATAAGTTGCAGCAGTTCCATGTTTCAACAGTTTCCCAGTTTCTCTCTCAAGTTTCAAGCAAACTTGAAAGAGAATATAAACAGAAATATGTTTTCAACTCTTGTGAAATACAACAGATTACTTCCTTTTCTAATTTTTTTTAATGTACAGCAATAGTAAGAGGTGCTGGTAACAGCTCCTCATCCCTCCTTCCCTTTTGTGGCATTAACATAATATTGTTTCTAGAACATCATGAAAAGAGGAAAGAAAGGATTCTCACCTTGCTGAGAATGGAGGAAAAAAAACCAGCAAAAATACAACAGCTACAAAACCAGACTACTTCTTTTAAACAGCAGAAACAAGAATTTAGATTTTCACCCTGCTAAAAAACTTAAAGCTTCTCAGTCATTTATTTCAGGAACTTCTGTGTTCTGTCATCTATTTTTATTATTTTCATTATTATTATTATTATCCTGTATTTGATAATTTACAAATATAACTTACTGCTTAATCTTTTTGCCATCAGGGTCAACCTTTCCAAGGTAGGTATTTGATATAGTTCCATGTTGCTGCAGAATGCTTATATCCCCAAAGAGACTTAACTTCTGGAGGTTCCTAGGAAAGAACAAAATAAAAAGAATCTGTGCACAAAACCAAAATGGTGTGGGAAATCATTCTGGATAAGGCAAATGCAGGCAATAAACCCCACTATTACATGGAACACAGAGCCTGTGTTGGGAAACTTACTGTCCTGGATTGCAGGCACATATGGAACTACAGAAAATGAGACTGAAGTACAGAGGGGAAGAGGACTGCTGAACTGCTGAAACCAGCTGTAAGAGCAAATACTGCTTTTCAGTCAGTGCAGGAGTATTTTCAGCAAGCCTGTAGCACCACAAAGAAAACTTAGGAGTGGTTTCATACAATTTTTAATCCTTGGAAAACGTGTGTTGAGTGTCACAATGAAAACATCAAATGCTTATTCCTTTCAATATTTAACACTGCATTTAATGCCCAAGTAGAACACAATCACAAACAACACTGCCCAGCATCAGCTGGGTTACAAATGGGAGCCCAAACCTGCCTCAATCAAGGCATCACAAACCTCAGACAGGAAAAGCAAAAGCTCCCCACACCCTAAATCAGTGTCTAATTTCTGGTATATCAAAGTAGTGAAGCTTTTCTAATATTCCCCATCAATAAGGGATAGTGGCCCACCACAACACATGATTTTAACTTTTAGAAGGGATCCCTAAAAAGAAGTGAAAGAAGAACCTCTGAGCTGATGCTGAACTTGACACAGTGCACTAGACAGGCTCTTTTCCTTTCCCTAGTTAAGTTTTCTGAATTGCATCTTTTCTATTCCTACAACAGATCAAGAAAGAGGTATGCAAATGACTGCAGTTTTAAAGTAGCTGTGTAGCATTTACTATTATTATTATTATTATTGTAGCTGACTAAGTTTTGGGTCAATATTTCTTTTATTTATACAGGCTATAAATTAGATTTACTCCTAACATGCAAGGGCTAGTCTGCAATTGATAATTAACAAGGCAGAAACTCCAGTTTCACCACAAATGGACATAAATTAAATTAATCCTAAACAGTAGGTGCCAATTAACCTGTAGCTCACAATTATATGAGTTACCATAAATCCTTATTTCTTCTGGCTCACAAAGCATATACTAGTATTTCAAATCAGCCTTGAGGAAAATGCAATATGATTACCATGCTCAAAGCATAGGGAAGCTCTGGTACAGTTCACTACCTTCACAGTACAACCTGATATTCTACCAAGAAAAGACAGGGGAGAAAAAGGATTAAGTAGCCAAGTTTTACTTTTTTTTAGTAGGTATGAGTTGCAGTCTATAATTGTTATCTATCAAAAATCATAATTTACCTATTTTGAAGTTCCTGTATTCAAAAACAGCACACCGACTGCCTGAAATCTATCCACTGTTGCACCCGCTACTTTTTTGTTATAGGAGAACAACAACTTATATAGCAAGATCCACAAGCTTCATACAAAGTCTGACAAATACTGGAGTCAAATACCTAGAATTTACAACTGTGCCTGAAATTCCAAACATTTAATCTTTTGAATTTTAAATACAGGCCTATTATGCTGATGATACATTAAAATCAACTGAGCCTTAAAATATGATCAATATTCTACAAATCTCACTAAGACACTACCTGACCAAACAAAAGAATAAGATTGGCAGGGAAACCTGAAACACTGGCACACCCAACTTGAGAGTATTTTGGGCTCTTTTTTCCTCAAAAGCTGTAAGAGATATTCTGGTATGACAGGGAAGTAGAAGAAACCTCCACCAGGTGTGAAAAGTACTGTTCACAGCCAATGCTATAAGTAACCTTTATCTTTTGATCTTGGTGACTTATTTATGAGAGTCAAGAGCCAAAATGCAGTCTCAAGAACAGTTCTGAATCACCTCCACATTCACATCAAACACAGGTCTCAGTTTGTGCCACTCATACCACCAGCCAATGCTACAGTAGGATGCAGGCAGGCATTAACAGGACCACCAAAGCACAGGACACATGGAACACTAATTATTAGCGCCCCACACATTTTACTTCATCTTTTTGACTGCCACTTCATGCAGTACAGAGACAAATGGAAAAGTTCTCTGCCTGAAAACTTAACCAATGACAATATCCAATTATTTTTCCATTCACAGCACAGTTATTACAATCAACAAATCTGATCAGAGTTCAACACAATGTTAGATTTTTGCTACTATTTGCAGTTTTGTACAACTCCATGGCATTCAGCTCACTGCTCATCTTCATTTCAGAGAGTCCGTAAAGTGATTGCTACGTAAATAAAATTATTTAAAAGTTACTTATCTTTTGCTAAAAGTCATAATGGCATCTTAATCCTGTGCAGCATCAATACATATAGCTGGGAGAAAACTTCTGTTTTGGAAGGATTTCTAAAATATTTATTTTCCACTAGCTCAAATAGCGCACTAGAAATAATAAGCTTCTTACTAGGCTCCACCTTCACTTTTGGTTGATCTTTTTTAATACCCAATTTAAAAAAGCACAAAATGTCCTTGCTTACATTCAAGGCGAACAAAGTGGTAAGGCACATATTGTATTACTATACTAGTTTCTGCCAGTTTCAGCTGCCTGTTCAGACCAATAGAAAACAGTCATTAGAAAACATCAAAACCAGATGCAGTCTACTGTTGTGAGCGATTCACCCAATTTTGGTAACTCCAAGAGACACCATATTTCAGCAAGACACCACACAGTTTTATAGTAATCTGCATTTTTGTTTCCATAGCAAAAATCAAACAAGTCATACAATCTAACATGCTGCAGAGGAAAAGGGGGGGGGGGTGTGTGTGACTACCCTCCTATCTTCCTTTGTAAGCAAGGAAGGAGGAGCAGAGGAGACCATACTTTGGTATCTTAGAGTCACATAAAAGAACAGGATTTTCCTACTGAACCATCACAAGGTGTTTATTAGCTGTTGTATGCACATAAGTGCAAACAGAAAGTTTGCTGCACTCCCATCCTGCCTCCTAGAACTCAGTTTTGAAAGATCAGTTTGAGAAGGTGCAGATCATGAGGATTTAAGAAACATAATGCCCACCCACACTCTTTTTCTCAGTATTAAGTAGAACATCAGCTTTTAAACAGTTCTACGCTTTGTTATTTTGCTACATTTGCTATCATAAACATAAAAGCTTATGGAAAAGTTCTAGATCACTATAAATGCTACTTTAGTACCTTTTCATTAAATAAATGATAGATTTTTAGAGCTTATCAAGGTCCCAATCTTATGCCTCCATATGCTGCCACCCACAAAACAACTTGAGCTCTGCTTCAAATATAAGACAGACCTTGAACATACCTTTTTGGATGGTAACTGTCTGGCAGCAGGAATATTTGTCAAAAATTTTTCAATTGTTTTTAAAACAAGTTGCAGACAAGTTGTTACTTCCTTAATTCCATCAGAACTAGCAAAAGTCATTCCAAAATATTTCTCTAGAGACTTAACACACAGATTTGCTTAGAAACTAGCAATTTTACGTTGTACAGAAAATGCTCTTAGTAGCAAAACCACATATCATTCTCCTCTAGCCAAGAGAGCATTTAGAAATTTGTTACTTTTAGTAATTACTTTTCTTAGGTCCTGCACTATTGTAAATCCTCAAGGAAATCTGTAGCCATTTAAAATACATGATTTTTCTTGCAAGGAGGAAGGTTGCTACTGCATTGCTTAATAATAAATTTAAAACCCCAAAACAACATTACACAGTTAAGAAACAGTATCACAAAGGCAGATTTCTTCCTCTTCAGTTCCAAAGTGTAAAATGGAACATTTTTTGAACTTATCTGCCAAAAAGCTATCATAAGGGCTGAAAGGAATTATGAAAGACTGTCCTGTTCTAAACTTAATTCCAAAAGGAATGCACTTACAGTGATTTTGCCACTGAAGAAGTTAAAAATTTCCATTTACATTATTCTGGAAATTACAATTGCTATCTTGTGTACAGTGAAATACAGAGAAAACAAGAAGGAATTATTAATAGCCCTTGAGTTACAAATAAATAAAGAGAAGCAGAAAAATTAATTACGGACTGCAGTCCCTCCTTAGACAAAACTAAGCATCAGGCAGGTGACAAGGTCTCTGGTTTAGACATTATGCAGTCACAGTAAGAACTAAGCAGCAATTTGGCATATGTTAATACTCCTCCTTCCCTCTTCAATCTCAAAAATCTACTTAAAGAACAAAAACCCAGCATTCTACCTGAGAACTAATAATTTATAGGTACTTACTTTGCAAGGAAAAAACCCTCAAACATCAAAATAAACTAAAAACCTAGTCTGTTGAAGGGAAAAAAATGAGTCTATTCTGAAAGTAAAACTGAAAAAAGGTCAAGTATTTAATGTAAATTATACCACTCTTCCCCCAATTTTTAAATGCCCATTAAAAAAAGCCTGCTGTAATAATCAGGTACTGTGTGTTCCCCAGTTATGCATCATTCATTTTAAGCCAAAAGAGCAGCATACAAATTATTCAGAGACAGCAAGAAAGTATGGCAATGCAAAATCCTATCCAAGCTGGTAACTCTTCACCCCTCTTTAACAACCAAAATTATACAAATCTACCAGAGAACAGGTACTGGAAGAACAACAACTTCTGAACAGTGTTTTACTGCAGTCCTGAGTCACACTGTGCATACAGAATCTGCAAAATGAACTTCAGAAAGCAAGTATTCATAGATTTCAGATAAGGCCATGGAGAATTTTTCAAAAGAAAAAGTGTATCAAAAGCCTTCTCTCATCGCAGTTAATTTTGACAGTCTAGTGCTTCAGTGAGGAAAGTAAGAAACAATTTAGTTTTCTAAAAGAAGAAACAATTTAGTTTTCTAAAAACACTCCCATGCAACAGATCCTACAGACACTACTTATTTTAAAATACCAAGCCCATGTCATGATATTTGTCTCAAATCAGACAATCACCACAATCACTTCAACATTTTTTCCTCTTACAATACTAGCAGGATTTCCCACAGATTCGACAGTTAAGTGAAAGCTCCTGAAATGCAAGACCACACACCAAGGATTCACAGGGAAAGAAATAAATTACGATAAAGGTGAGCTGGACCAACAAGCTGTTTTCTGAAGTGAGGTCTGTAACTCTCAGCCATCGCAGCTGCACCACAGGAAGTACCTGCTGGGAGCAACAGAGCAGAGGAACTGAAAGTGAGACTTCACACACCACATTTGCATTCATCTCAAACCAACGAGGAATTGCATTTAAAGCTCTCTTGCTACAATTCAAAATAAAGACACAAGGAAGGCCTCAAGCTATTCTCTCATGCCTCTGGAATCAAAGGGGGTGGGTAACAAGATCATGACTCAGTTGCAGTTTTCTAAAGGCCATCCACAAGGTTTAATTCATCCTAAAGATGCCCTGAAACACTTGCAGCTTTTTTTCTTCCCTTGATAGGTGAAGCTATATGCACATAGAGGGAAATAATATTAACTATTTCCTATCCTAAAACCTGCATGGCTTTCCAAACTCATCATAACCTAGCTGTAATATCCTTGCTTTCCTTACATGCTGACTAGAGGCAATATATTAGGATATCTGATTATCATCTCATTATCTCTATCACACCCCCACAAAGTGAAGAGAATGCAAGTATTTTTGTGTTAAAGACCTCAAAGCTGAGAAAATTATCTAACCTGCCAATGTAAGTGTGTGAAAAACACATCTTAAATATAAACCTCAGGAAAAAGTCCTACACGTGAACATTTTTTTTCAATTAACAAGAGGACTAAAACCTCCTCAAACCTCAGATAAGCAGGTCAGATGAGAGGTGGCATGAAAGCTCAGCTTTTCTACTGCGAAAGACTTCATAGCTGGAAAGGTGAAGGTATTTTATTAGGGCAGTAATTCAGCGCGCCAGAGCTGTAATTTTAACTCCCCCTTACTAGTTTCTCGTGACATACTTTTTTCAAGCATACACAAGGTCTAAACTCTGTCTGTAGTAAGGCTTATTTTAAGTGAGAACGCTGTCTTGTTATGCAGTAAATTCAGACTCCTGGCTCTCACTTGCTCCGTTTGAGCTTCATTCCCCGCTCCCATCCAAAAGATGAAGAACTTTTTATTACTGCAGCTGTATTTGCTTTGCGTATCGACCAGCCGCTCGCCACCTGGACGTCTGAGCGTTTATATTCCTCCTCAAGCTACACTATATGAAAAAAATTAGGTAGTTTGAAGCGGCGCGTCCCCGTTTCTGCCCAACTCACAGACTCACACATACACACACGGAGAGCAGCTCCGAGCGCAGCCCCGGCACGAACCGGCCGGCGCCGGCTCGGGCGTTGTTTCCGCCCGCAGAAAGCGGCGAGACGGCCGGATCCGGCCCCGCGCGGCTCGGGGGGCTCCGTCTGCCCCCACGGCCGGACCGCCGCTCCCCCGGCGGTACCTGTTGTTGCGGACGCTGCTCAGGACGCACAGCACCAGCTCCAGGTAAGTCCTCAGCAGGTCGAGCCAGCGCGGGCTCAGCGGCGGCGGCGCCTCCCCGTCCCCCGCCACCGCGGCGCCCTCGCCCGCCGCCGCCCCGCCGCCGCCGGTGGGGTAGTTGTCGGCGGCGAACTGTACGCGGAGCTCACGGACGAACCAGCCGCACTTGCGCATGAGGAACTCGAGGCGCGGGCGCTCGGCGGGCGAGACGCGGAGGCTGAGGCGGAGGCGCGGCCAGAGCGCCGGGTAGAAGAGGCACTCCCGCCAGTGCGAGCAGGCGGCCGAGGCCCGCAGCCGGTCGGGGGCCGCCAGGAAGGAGAAAATGTGGACCACCAGCTCGCTGGGCAAGGAGCCGGCGCCCACCGCCTCCCCGCACACCGACATCCCTGGCGCCGGCCCCAGCCCCGCGGCGGCGGCCCCGGGCGGCGGCCCCGGCCTGGCCTGCGGCTCCTGCGACACAAACAACAACATCAATGACACGGCGCGGGGGGGCGGGCGCCGGCCGGGACGCGCCTGCTGCCGGGACGCACCACCCGCGCCGCCGCCGGTGGGGGGAGACGAAGGGGCGGAGCGGCCGCTACCACTGCCCGGTACGGCGGGGAGAGGTGGGCCGGACCACCCAGCTCTGAAGGCGGCGTGTGAAGGAAGACACCGCCGGCGCCGCGCTCTGTTTCTGCGGGGCGGCCAGAGCCGCCGCGGCGGAGGGAGGAGGGTTCACCCCGCGGGGAAAATGGAACGCGCCGGCGGTGGACTGGGAGGCGGAGCCGGCGCGCCCGCCCCGCGGGGGACGTTGGCCGTGCCTCCCCCCGTGCCGGCGGCGCGGCCCCCCCGCTCCCCGCCCCTGCTCCCAACGCAGTGCGGCGGAGGCTCCTGCCCGGGGCGCGGCCCGGGACCACATTCCCTGCGGGCTCCACAGTGGGAGCGCCGGCCGCTGCCGGGGGGCAGGCGCGGGACGGCCCCCGCCGGGCGCGCCTGCCCTGCGCGCCGGTGTTTAGGAAAACTTGGGAAGGGTGTCTGCTGATGTCTGGTGGCGGCGGCGCCGAGGCCCGTATGGGACCGCACGTACGCCTTTGAGCCAGCAAAATTACCTCAGCAGCATTCCTGCTGCCGCCGCGGGAAACGCGCTGACTACGCAGGAAAGGTGGAGCGCGGCAGAGTCCGACATGTGACAGAACCGGGTGCGAGCCTGGGGGGATACAGGAGAAAATGCTCCAAATCTTAGCACTCTCAGTTTCTTAAATCTCACCGGGCGCTTTTATAACACCCGTGTCAACATCCGCTGTAGGTGTGTAAGGGTGACTTCCGTGCATACAGAGTTTTGAGAGAATTTAAAAGTCTGTTACGTGCTGACGCTGTAAAGGCTGAACAACAAAGTGATGATAATTGCATACATTTTTATATTTAAAAAACCCAAACTTATCGAAATAAAATTGAGTACTGCCAGTATCTTGGAATAATGGACACAGTTTCTATAACAACTTTATATCTGAGTGTTCAGAAATGTATACACAAAATAATAAAAGATGTGCTAATAGAAATGAAGTCTAGACTCCTCTGCATACAGAGTAGGCACACATTATAACCAGATTCATTAGCAACCAAATCTAAACCACCCCTCTCCCTTTACTCCATGACTAGCCGTTTTTGCTGTCTCACAGCAGGGGTGAAAAAACAACATCTCTTTACTTGCATCTGATCCTGGGGGAAATGTGTCTTCCATTTCCCCTTGAGTGGAGAGAAGGAGCCTGTAGAGGCAGATGTTACTATGAAAGTAAGACTACAGGAAATCCCCAGCCAGTTCTCTCATCAGGGACCAGTGCTGCTTCACACACCTGCACAAGTGATTTGAACCAGCATAAACAACTCAGGTAAGTGCTGTGCTACTCCCACTGCAGATTCCACCAAAATTCCCCAGGCAGTCAAGATGCAAGTTCTGAAGCAGCCAAACTCATCTGGTCTAGAAGGATGCAAATGAAAGGAACTTATGCGCCTACATGTCTCCGTATTTTAATATCTACTCAACGATTCCCCATTGTTGAGCTGGTGATGAGTCAAAGGACTTCCAAGATTACTGAGTATCTTAATGTAAAACAGCATCAAGCTTTGTGATTCAGTTCCTTTGGATTACCAAAGCAGCATCAAGAAAAGTTGGTTTATGAAATTAGTAGTTCTGCTTTTATTGTTACCTTTGTTGGATTATATTGGATCAGTAATAAAATGGCATGCTGTGTTAGGGAAACTTTCCTGTCTGACCATCCAGGATCTTACTCTGGCAATCACACTCTCACCACCTAAGCTGGGACTGAAATCCCTTCCCAGTGGGCAGCCCCAGTGAGCCTAACTCCCCACGCACCCCCATTCTCACACAGTCAGACAAGGTTTCCTTACCATCTCAATGCCAGGTTTCCCATAGAGTCTCACCGGTTCCAATCCTTAAAATAATTCAATCTTGATGAAATAACTAAACAACAGCTTGAGCTGGGACCCCAAACAAAGGAAACCCTGGGTTTTTATACTCTCACAGTCTAAGCATGGGAATGTTTGGGGGTTCTTGGCTCCTGCCATGTCTCTGAGTGTCCGGTCACCTGGCTGGGCCACAGGCCCCTGAGCTTGTCAAAGGGTTGGCAGTTCACAGCCTCTTGCCTTGGACTCCAGTCATCCAGAGAGCCCAATCTGCAGCTTACATTGCAGCTGCAAACCAAGCTACCTGCACTGAATATATTCCTCAACAGTACAGTGAAATGGTCTTTTACTGTTACTGCTGCATGGCCATTTAATGAGCTCCAGCTTTTTGGGATTGTGTTAAAAAATTCAGTCTCAGAAGTTATTACTTTCAGTTTTGTAGGCTTAAATAAATGAATCTGTCTAAAGCTTCAGGACACCACAACTGTGGCTGAGTGGTCCGATATGAGAAATGATATGGTCCGATATGATAACGACACTGAGGCAGCCCAGTCTCTGAGGCTGTTGATTCTGGGTGTTGAATCAGTTTTCCCTGCCTTGTACAGCAGAAATGTGCTTCAGCCTGACTGAAAATTGATTTCACAGTGCAGGCTTTTGTTAGTATTAATGCAATGCCTGCAAGCTGATGGGATAATTACCTCAGAAAAAGACATGCATCTACCTTGCTTGCAGACTTTATGGAGTTACCAGGTGGCTCCAGCAGGTAGCTGGTCAATGGCCTTTTTGCTGAAGCACTAGGCCGTCAGTATGATTCCTCCATTAAGCCACTCACCGCACATTTAAAGCTGAGGGAGATAACTGTGAGTCTTTATGCTGCAAATCAAATTTTCAAATGTTCTGAAATGCAGTGAAGCCATATCGCACATCTTGGAGGTGCTGGAAAAAAAAGAAACCATTCCAAAGTAGTTCAAGGCAAGAGATGACAGCCATTTACCAAGAAGTGACCACAGGTTTTTTCACAGTCCACCGTGGATCAGAAGAGGCTGTGCTCTAAGGGAGCCTCAGGAAACCTGATTTTGCTAGCCTTGACAGCTGCTGTTGGGTTACTTCTATGTCACCGGGGTTTTCACTGCCTATCAGCACCGCATCAGGAGTGTGCCACGAGCAGCTATGCTGGCATGGAAGTCAGGAATCACATATGGCTCCAAAGCTACGGGCTAGCCATAACCGAGTAAAGTTTACAGGACCTGAAGGTCACTGATTCAGCTGCTAATGTAAAGACCAGACGCTGCCAACTTCTTCAGGTGCTGTCCTGGTCACATACAGATAAAGAGCTAAAACCAAAGTGCAAGGTTTTTAAACTACTCGGTCCTTTCTTGTTTTATTAGGTACATTGCAAAGACATGTATGTCTCTGGAATTACTAACTTGGTGTATGTTTTTCGTGAGTTACAGTGAACTCTTGGGGTTTTCCATCACAAGCTGCAAGAACAGACGGAGCAGCAAGTCAGAGCAAAGCAGAAATAGAAACAAAGTATTAGTAGGAAACCGGTGTTTCCACATGTGCTGTAACAAACTGGGATAATGTGTCTTCAGTGTTGATTTATGTAGAAAAAAGAAGCTCAGCAGACTGAACGTTTCCATAAGGCTCCGGCATAATGTTCACCTGTACGGTAACAATCCATATAAAAAAGGTTTACTTGAAGAGGAATCGGGCTGCGGCTAAAGACTGCAGTCCTGCTAACGTTTCCAACGGAACCGGGGAAAAAGCCAAGCACCGAGCTGTTCTCTCTTTTCGGGGGCGATGGAATCAGCCGGCGGCGGGCGGCAGCGTCGCCCCGCCCCGCGCTCGCCCCAAGCCCGCGCGGTATTTCCGGCCGGGGCTCGTCACGTCCGGGCGGCGGAGATGCCGGTAAGGTGGGTGCAGGGGGGTGGTCCGGCCGCTGCTGCGGGACTTGCTGGCCCCTGTGGGGTGCGGGAGCCCAGCGAGCTGCGGAGCGCGGGGGGCCGCCCCGGCCCTCCTGTCCTTCCTGCCCCCGCTGCCGGGGCCGCCCCTCCGGCTGCGGCCGGACCCGCGCCCTGGGGCGGGTGGCACCTGCCCCGCCGGGCCTCGGCGCTCCGCCCTGTTCCGTTCCTCTCCGGGCCTCCGCCGGGCTCCTCCCGGCCGGGGCGTGGGCGGCCGGGCCTGGCAGCGCTGGCTCTTGTCCCCGTGGGTCACTCGGGGCCCGCCCTGCCGGGTACGGGCTGACAGGGGCAGCGGGTGGGCGCGGGCGTATGGCCGGGCCCTGGCCCGCTGCGTGCGGAGGGCTCAGGTACTCTGCGCTCGCTGGGTGTGATGTCTTGCCCCTTCACGGCAAGTGAAGCTCTGGGCTGCTGTCAGAGTGCGAGAGGAAGGCTGTCAAGTTCTTTTTTAAGCTGATCCAGCTGATTCTCGTTACTTTTTAACATAGTCAGTAGATTGGTAGTCGTCTTGGAAAGGGGAAAAAACTGTATGTAGTTCACATTTTTCTCCCATCAGTAGTGTCTGAGTGTTTTACTGGCAGGCAAGAAAAACTTGTTCTCATGTTCCCCTTTTAGCACAAGCATCATATGGGTATTTGTGAAATAAGTTCTATTTATCTAGGCTCATCAAGAAATTAAATTTCTGATTCTGTGAAATATCTTGACTGACAGGAAGAACTGATGTTTCCTGCTGACAGGTTGTTTGTATATGGCTCTCTTTTATCAATAATTTGGATAATTCCACTGTGTTTTGGGCTGGGAATTCAGCTTCTTCATATCTTGCATACTTTATGTGATTTGCAGTTGATCCCATAAGTTTCCAGAACAAACAAGGCAATTATCCATTAAAAATTAGTGATTGCAAACAAAATGTGGTAAATAACATTGTAACACCGTTAAATTAATTTTAAAGGCTATTTTCTTGATTCAGTGAAAACAGAAATCCAGAAGCCTCAGTTAATGAGTTTTACTGATACCTCAAAGTATATTTTACAGTTGCATCAACACGTTCACTTCTTTTTGCTTTGCTCTTGTTTTTCAGTTCCTCTTTCTTTATGTTTCCTTTTTTGTTGTTTTAGGTTAAATTAATTATTTCCGCAGCAGAGCTTCTTGCAGAAGGACCACCACACTGGTTTGCACTTAGGAAAATATGAAAATAAGCAGGGAGTGTTGTTCTCTCTGAACTAAAAAAAAAAAAAAAAAAAAAAAAAAATCTGTGCCTTGCTGAGAACAGCTGCAGGAGTTGGACACTTGAATCAATGTTATCGGATGAGTTAGAATCCAAACCTGAGGTGAGCAATTATGAACTGAGTTTGGTTCCCAAGAACATTTATGGGCAACACTTAGAGCTCATGAGTTTACTCAGATTGCTGCTTACGTACTAATTTTCTAAGTGTTTTCAGTGACATTTGCTAATGCTTCCATGCTTTGATTTGAATGGTAAAAAATTAGAAAATATTGCAAGTTTCTTTCACCTCCTTTCAAGTATCAGCCAATATTCTTGCCTGTTCTCAGATTACACATTTTTCCACTATTACAGCACTCTTTTGTTACGAGAATAAAATAAATTAACGATTTGACTATTTCTTTCCCTCAAACCAAATTGACTCTACTTGCTTTTGGACAATCTGAATTATTCTATCGGCGTCAGCCAGTCCTGTTCTTCAGAGTGCTCCTGTTTCCATTGAGCAGTTGGCAGAAGTGGTAGGCAGCAGCACACAGGGGATCCCAGTTGCTCGGTGTGAAGCTGCTGGACTGTTCCAGGTTCAGCTGGGCATGCATTGCAGGGACGTTTGTGCATGCACAGCTGGCCGCAACCACAGGTAAAGCATGAACATACACATTATCACATGCACAGGGGAAGCATGAACAACCATGGCTTGCTAGTGGGCTATAGCTGTACCCTCATCACTTGACTCACATTCATATGGTCTCTGCCAGGCCTACAGTCCTTCTGCCCAGAGCCAGGGCTTTTAAACTGGTTTCTGGCTGGAATATTTTTTGGGTTTTTCCAGACTGTGGTAGCCTCCTACTTGTAGTAAACTAGAAGCTCACTAGCAGTGGACTCACTTGTGGGTAGAATATTTAGGAATGTCTTTGGTTATTGGGTAGGAGGGGACTGCAGTGATCAGGCACAGCAGTGTTATTGACTAGCAGCCAGCAAACATACGTTCAGAGTCTCTTTTCTCCCCCCACCTCTGATTCTTCATTTATCTACGTTGAGTCCTTCTTTGATCCTCCCCCTACACATAGCATAATAAGCTTAACACATCCTGCTGTCCTTGTTATATTGGATAGTAAGTTTGGTCTGTCGTATGAGACCCTTTCTGATAAGTCATAATAGCTTTTTTTTTTGGTAGTTAAAATTTCTGGTTGAATGTTTTTAAGATGTCACTCTAACAGTGGCTCACTAATCAGTTGCTGAGAAGTTCTGGGTTTTGTTACTCTTACCTGTAATATGCTAGCTACAAGTGTCTGCAATTTGTTACATTCAACACCACCACCACCTGCTGCCTCTCCTATTTCTTGCCTCATTTTTCAGATTCAATGGCCATTAGTTATCTCTCTGCATTTCCCCACTTAAAGATGCAGGGGTTGTATCACTTCATATTCTTGCTTTTCCTGGTTCTCAGCTTTACCTCTGCAGATGTCTAATGTCCTAGAGCAGAGGACATAGTACAGCTATGAAATACCTTTTGGGGAAGTTTGCAAGACTTAATTGAATGTATTTTGTTGAGTATTGTTTCTATCCCTATAAGCAATACAGCATGTATCTTAAACTGGTACTCTAAAAAGAGTGATGATTACATGCTGGTAATTCATTACAGCTCATGTGATGTGTTAAGGCATTTGTTTCTTAACAGAGCCGCCAAAGCCCTTCCAATCACACTGTTCAGGAAAAGTAGCTGCAAATTCATAGCAGCTCTGAGTAGTCTCAGCACAATCTGCAAAAAGTTCCTCTCTCTTACCTTGTCACTGATATCTCATACATTCTATCAATATTCTGAGTTCTGAACAATAAGGTGGGAGGACTTTGTTACTTTTGTCTGTGAATGGGTGGGTTCTCTTAGATAATTTCTGACAGCCAAGGACCAGGACAGTTGGAATGCTTATTTCTCAAGTAGGAGCTGTAACTGGGCCTTGTCTTTTCTCGACTTGAGTAAGGTATTTGTTAATTAGGCTTGTTTACATAATAGTCCTATTTCCTCATGGCAGAGTTGCATTTTCTTCCCAGCAAGCCCATAATAAAAGTTAGCTGTTTATTCACCAGAAGAAACAGGCCTGGTAAATAAAAAAAGTTACAGTGGTTGTTGCAGAGGGCATCCTTTCTGTAGATGCTGTCTTCTAAACCATGTTCCTCAATCTTGATCGAGGCTATTTTACACTAAAAATTTTGATTTATTTCCATCTATACATACCCTTTTTTTTTAGTTCTGGTTATGAAACTTGGGTGTTAAGTTAGTATTATTTTCTATTGCTTTGATGTGAAACTGATAGATAGATACCCTTTTTACACTTTTCCTAAATAGCAGTTCAAATGTCTCTGAAAGTAAATAATGATTTTATATCCTCTAGTGAGCCATGGCACCACAATTCTTATAGCCACAGATGTTTTTTCATATACCATACCATGTGAGACAGATATTGAGCTAGCTGTATTTCTGTGACATGTAGATGATAACAATCAAAGCACTATGTCTCTATTGCATAGATGTCTTTGCTACTGGCTTTATCCCTAAAGAAGCCACCAATATACCATTAAATATTTAATGCTTGAATAGAGGTGAATCCTTCTTTCATAGAAAGTTGCGAAGTTGCTTGGAGACAGTTGTATGAACAGATGGATCTGCTTTTTCTTCTGGACTCCCTGCCCCCAAAGCTATGTAACTATCATTCCTCATGGAACTGCTAAGATTTGCATTTTGCATGCTTTAAGCCTTCAAGGTGATTTATTACACTTGTACGTATTTCCAGTCACCTCCACCATACTGGTCCAGTGCAGGGTGCTTTCTGCTCTTGGGGTAACTCTTAGCACAATCAAATGTTACAACTCTGTTCTGTAAATTGAATTAGTTATTGAAAAGGGGGTGAAGAGAGGTATTTTAGCCTCTCCTTTCTCTCCTCCTCAGTGCCTCACAAGGAGAGACACTTGTGATTTAATTAGTTCCCCAGAGGCTGTATGGGAGGAGGACATCCCAGTTTCTAGGTAACAAGCCTTCTGCCCTGCACACCCTTCAGCTCCAGTCCCTCCTTTCTCCTCCCCCCCAACTCAATTTTCATTTGACCTCTTTATTTTGTTGTGGTTCACTGGTTAAATTTAGAACAGGAATGGTTTTGATTGAAGACATGGTCCCTGTTGCTCTGGGAATCTAGTCTAGCTCTCCAGCTGTCTAGTGGGAGGATAGATCTGAGGTTCTGGAACCTTCTTACCCTGTCCCTCCCAGCAACCCCTACTTCAGCCAAAGCAGCTGCCTGACACTTCTTGGCTTTTGAATCATCTATTATGGGACAAACTTAAGATGATCCATCCCAGGTGGCCATATCATCATTTGTTTCTGGTTTGGTTGGTTGTGGGGTTTTTTGGTTTTGTTTTATGTTGGTTCTTTTTGGTTTTGTTTTGGGTTTTGTTTCTTTGTTTTGGTTTGAGGGTTTTTTTTTGGCTTTTGTTTTGTTGGGTTTTTTATTTTGTAAAGGATTTCAAGTAGAGGTTCTCTGTTCTTTAAACAGTTTTTTAGCTGTTGTTTGTTGTAGAGTTTTTTTTTTCCTTCTCAGGTCAGGGACATTATTCAAGTCTCTTGGTAATGCAAGCATTCTGCATTGCTTGCAGTGATAGACCCTGGCATAATCCTGTCCAACCATTTCTTGTTGACCAGCAGGGATAACAAGTATTTGCTTAGTGACAACAACCAAGAAATATTTTACATTTTTTAATCCATTCACTATCTGTATTATTTACAGGTTTTTCAGTTATGTGGCATTTCAGCTGAAGTAGTTAAAGGAGGGTATATTCAAGAAGGTGATATGGCAGAGCAAAAATAAAATTCTTTATATCAAGATGCAGCTGAACTTTGCCCTCCAAGGATTATGGGTTCTTTCTGTATGATTCACATCTGTCCCATAAAGTTTGAATCTCTTAAGTCAAGGATATCCTTTTGCAATATTAAGATTTATTTCAAATTCCAAGGAATGTCTTAGCTATAGAGTAAAGCCACTTCACACCTGTTATTGTTCCTTTGGTATTCTCCTAATATTCTGTGCATTCAATTTCCCTAACTATAACTATTCTGGTGTCCCAAGATGACCTATCTGCTTTGCTTACAAATTCTAGCACTTTGGTCATAGTGGATCAGTCTCCTCCCTGTGTAGGGATTCTACAGTCACCATCTCAGGAATATTTACAGCCCATTTGGGGCCTGTTTGTGATGCCAGATGTTATTTGGTTATGGGATCTGTCAAACTGTATAATCTAGGAGGTTTCTGCCTTCCTGGTCTTTCAGACATGAGACCACCAGACTGTTCCCAGGTGCACACAGAAGTGCACCTGGGCCTGAACTGCAAAAATATGCCTGTGTGCACACAGACAGTACAGACATTATGGCTGTGTGGCAGGATAGGGCTTTTACCAGCACACTCAAACACAAATGGCATTCCCCTGGAAAAGAAAGGCCACAAATGACCTGATCCTGTTCCTACTTATCAGGTAAAAAGGCTTGACATTTGCTGGCATATCACACGTGTCCTCCCTTGGCTGACATGCATACTTCTGGTTGTTCATCTGTCCACACTCTTTGCCAAACCTTGAGTCCTTCCAATATCTATCTACAGGCCTTGGGCTTTTTAATTCAGCCTCTGGCCAGGATCTCGTGTTTTTCTCTATTTCACAGGCAATGCCAAAGTGAATTTAATCGAATGTACTCAGAAACCATTTAGGAGCAGAAAGCATTAGAGAGGATGAGATAGACTCCAGTGATGATGCCGGGCAGCAGCCTGCTAATGTGGTCAACGTGTATTATCCCCAATCCCCTTTCTGTTCCCAATAGTTGTTTCTCTCCCATATACCTTGATCCCTCCATTTCCTTGCCTTTGATCCTTCCCCTAAATATCCATAAGTTTTTCACAGTCCCACAGTCTCCACTCAAGATACCTTGATATGTTTTACCCAGTTCCAGAATTTCCCCCATATCCCATCTGTTCTTGCAGATGAGATATGGGTTCTGGTAACCCAAGATAACATTGTTCCTACTCCTTACAAAGTTTCTGGTTGAATTTTTTTCAAGATCACACTCAAGTTATTCCTGTACTGGCCCATCCATCAGTGTCCTTGGAGTTCTGGGTATTTTTACTCTCTCTTATCTGCAGTTTGCTAGAGTTTGGTAGTGTTTGTGTAGCTGTGCATTTAATTTATCACCTGTTCTGTTCCTAGATTTCTATGCAGAATAGCCAATTACCAGATACCCTATAAGGGTACCAGATACCCTATAAGGGTATTTCCTATTTACTTTCAGCTGCAAAATCATATTGCGAGGAGCTTAGGACAGCATGACACAATGTTTGTAATGAGTTCTTTCCAGTTGCTGTAGTTGTCCACAAAGGTATTCAATGATTTTGAACAGGAAGGTTTAGGAAAAATATGTCAAGATAAAACTAACATGAAAACTTTTTATTTTGTCTGAATTATTTGAGTTGATGATTGGTTTGCTTTACTTTATGTGAAGGGTTGAGCTTTTTTTACTCCACATTTTAATAATGGGCATGATTCATGTTGGTTTGTTTCCTTCTGCTTTTTTTGCCTTCTCATAATTCTCTGTACTAGTTTGTCATTACTTTACAAAGCAAATTAAAAAGAACTTGTTTCTTCTGAGCATCTGTTTATGGTTGCTGCATTTTGCTTTTCCCTAGTGGCTTAATGTTGCTATGTTGAAGTGGAAGGTTTGAAGCAAAGCTTTCTTCTTGAAGGAGGCAAGTTTCACTTAGGTCTTTTTGTAGGTCCATAAGCAAGTCCATAAAACAGGTGTTTCATGGTGGAGTAAGAAGCAGTAGGGCTCATCAACATGAAGGACAATCCAGTAATTTAGATCTATGTTAGTGCTCACAGTTTTTAGTCTCTACTTCTTTTTTCTGGTTGCCTTGCATATTATTCCTAACTCTCTTTTTACTTCTCTTTCTCCTATTTTTGAAATCCTAAATTAGAATGTGTGGCCCTGGGGAGGGGACTGTCTCTTATTGCCTATGTATTTTTTGACAACATAAAAATAGATTAATCTTCTTGCTAGGTCCTCTGGATAATCTTGTACCTAAGATGAAACAATTCTAACCTTTCAAACTGCCATCTGGCTTGTGGCCTAGTTCAAATGGCACATTGCCATCTGAATGACTGCAGGACTTAATTTGTAGCTTCATAATTGTCACCTGCTCCTAAGGGAGGGTGAGCAGGGAGTCAATAATGATCCCAGCTCAGGCAGTGCCCTCATAGACCAGTGCACAATACTGCAGCACCTGAGCATGGAAGGCAGAGATAGGTGCTGTAGTCCACAGCCCTCAGCCCTGGATAAGGCCAAGTGGTGAGCCAGTCCAGGGTCTATCCAGAGTCCAGGTAGGAGCAGCAGAAGATGGGGCTGGAGACACAGATGCAGTAAAAATCTGAGGTTCATCCAGTAGACAGGGCTTGAGACAGGTAAACCTACAGCACAACTCAGGAAGGGAATGACTGGCCCAGGCTGAGCTTAAAAGGAGCCCCTGGGGAGACAATGTGGGTGCAGGTCCCAGGGAGACCAATCAGGGCTGTTAAAGCTTCAGGTACCTACAGCAGCTCTTTGAGGTAAAAGTGTTTGAGAAAGCATCAGTGATTCTCGTGTTTTTGTGAGAGGAAATGAGCATAGAGAAATCCGAGCACAAAATACTAAGTTTTCTTTACAGTTTTTTTGATTTAACAGATTTTCTCTTGATGTAAGAGAGACTCAAAAGGCCGCTGTCTGCTACAGGAATAATTTGAAATTAGATGCCAATAATTCTGAAAAGGAAGTATTAAGACAATCACAACATACAAAATAAGAATCAAATTATCTGTGACTATTGGGGTTTAATCACAAATACACAATGGGCACATCAGGATTTTTAGTCTTTTTCTTTTGACACTGATGAACTATCTCACTGCACAGACAACTCCATCCAGGCTCTCTGTGACTGCATGTCAAAATGTGTCACAATGAGGGTAGTAGCTTTTAAATAACTATCTTGTACATTTTCCTTCTAAATGCCAAAGATAAAAGTTTGCTACATACAGTTGTTTGCTAGACAGCAGCAGAATCAGCAGAATGCAGGATTTTTGTCAAGGAGTTTCCTAGAGATAAGGAACTTGAGGTTTAACTTTTTAGTGTATTGTTAGTGTCCATATTTCTTCATTCAGTGTTTAAAAAAAAAACTGAGAATGTGAGTACATGAGTTAATTTGTTTGACAGAACTTAAAGGCAAACAAATAGATCCTACATGTGGGTTTTGAGCAGTATTTTCTCTGAAATGTGGAGTATGTGTCTGGGTGTGTTACAACTGGCCCCCTTCTGTCCTTCTGAAGTGTAAATCCCTTCAGGGGAGGGATTTGAGACCATGTTTAAAAAAGCTCATGCAGTTCACAGAATTTGTTCAGTCCATTGCAAAAGTTGGACTATGTTATCTCTTAACTCCCAGCAGCACTTCCTTTGTTAAATCAAAATGAACACAGCCTGAGTGCTTGTAGCTTCATCCTCATAAACATGGGCAGCACAAAGTACCTGATTCTGTGTTCAAGGGTTGCTGCCTAATAAAACCTTAATGGATTTCTTTGGGATCTATCCCCACACTTCTCATTTCACTTGCTAACTAGACTGTCTTGGGGTTCATTAGCATATGACATGCACTGGAAATTAGTGTATGCCACTAGAGACCCACTGTAGAGAGCAGGACCACACAGGAAGCAGGTAAGAGTGGAGTTTAATAAGAAGACAGGATGGAGTGTAAGACTTAGGCTGTGCCAGACAACTGAATTGACCAACTTCCTGCTTATATGCAATGGGCCCCTTTTATCCTTCCCTCTCCATTTTCTTATGTTTGTTCTGCCCTGATCCATCTTGATCCTTTCCTTTTCCTGCCTTTGGCCTTCCCCTTAAACAACGCCTAATAAGTCCTCTACAAATCCCTCCAAATCTTTTGACCAGTCCCACATTCCTCCCCAGGGAATGCATCTCAGTTTAAGTCCCATACCTCTTTATGCAATAGTCCCCCTTGTTTTGTGTAGTATTTTGGAGAGGGTTTCTTCTGTTAATCCCCTTGGTGGGTGGTTGTCCATCTTTGATGGTTTTTGGAGTAGTTGGTTTGGATGGGTAAGTCTGTCTGTGTTCTTCCCTTTGTCATCCCGACAGTGTTTCTCTGATTGTTATCTGCTTGTTTTGAATAGCCATATGATAGTCATCTTTGTAACTAGTTTTCTGATTGCTTTTTTTAATTTAGAAAAGGCCAGCTTTCAGTTAAGTATTTAAAGACAATAATTTTACAAAATACCTGTACCAAAGGCTGAGTGTGGAAAGCATTACCTTGAAATGTTAGACCATAATAAAGTATCAAGTTGTAAAATATTAATTAAAAAGAAATATAGCTTAACTTGACTTACTTTGCAATGATCCAGAGCTGTTTATTATATGTTGAATGAGAAGTTTGTAGGTATTTCAGAGATGGCAAACAATTCTTTCCCTGTATTAATGTAAATTGAAAATTTTCCATTTATATCTGTGTGTATTCATGGTATTATATTCAATGTCTCCTACAAGACAGTAGGGACTACTAGATTGACTGGATTTAGTACCTTTTTAAATTATTTGTGCTGCTCTTGACCTAATCTTCAGTATGTTTTTTCAGCTGCTGGTTCAGTTTGTTCAAAATACTTCTATTCCACTGGGACAAGGACTGGTGGAATCAGAACCAAAAGACATCACCTGTCTCTCTCTGCTTCCTGTTACTGAGACCTCAGAATGCAACAGACTCATGTTGCCAGGTAAAATCCATGTGGCAGATCTTTGTGACCCTGCTCTTCATACAGCTGTCTTTACTTCACCACTCTGGCCCCACTGTCTCTTACTGATAAGACATTCCAGGGATGGAGGAACAAGTTCAGCAGAGTGACTGAATCTACTCATTTAATAGTGAAGTCTGACTAGTTAGAAACTTCTTTTTCCCTTCTCTCTCAAGTTCTGGGTTTTTTTTCTTAGGAAAATAATTTCATAAGTGTCCTTTAGTCATAGTGTATTTATACTTTTATTTACTCTGGTTTCACTTTCCTCATTAGATGATGAAAGAGATCTCACTTCTCCAAGTCACACTAATTCTTCCAAAGATGTTTCTTCATCTGCTGTCTTGAGAAGTCTCCAGGTAAATGTAGGCCCTGATGGAGAGGAAACAAGGGCACAGAATGTACAGAAACCATCTGAACTTCTGTCAACTCCAGAAACTTCTAGTTTATTGCAAGACTTCCAGCCTAGCGACAGCACTTCATTCATTCTTCTCAACCTAACAAGAGCAGGTAATTGTCCTTCTGTTTGTCATCTGGCTGGATATGTCTCAGCAGAATGCAGGAGATACAAGTACAACTCTCTCCCTGCTGCTTATGAAGAGAAAAGATCATGAAATTTGTTGGGCATTATTGGATATTTTAAGAGCATTTAGTCATCAACGCCTTTCTACAATTTAGAGGTCAGTGGAGACTTTTTCAGGGCAGCTATTTCGTCCATGCTATGAACACTATCTCTGAGAAGCAAAAGAAATTTCCCTCTGTTACATTATTGTTTCACAAATTTGTCTTCTCTTCTAGGGCTGGGGTCTCCCGCAGAGCACTTGGTGTTTGTTCAAGATGAAGCAGAAGATTCTGGCAATGACTTTCTCTCCCATGATAGCACAGACAGCAGTACCCCATGGTTCCTACGAGTGCAAGAATTGGCCCATGACAGTTTAATTGCTGCCACTCGGGCACAGCTCGCAAAGAATGCCAAAGCAAGCAATAATGGTAGGAGATCCACAGCTTGTGTCTCAAAAGTTGAATGTTCTATACAAGACCTTTAGTTTCACATTGTTTCTTCCTCTCTTGAATTTTCTCTTGCTTTGAATCAGTTATGACATCTTCAAATAATCAGTGACAGAATTATACAGAACAATTATGCTTTTTTTCTTCATTATAAACAGGCTTCTCATTTTTTCTTGGGTAATGAACTCTAGTGGAACCATCTGTTCATTGTAGCCTACTAGTTCTCCAGTACATGTAAAGAATATCTTCTTTCTGAATGCAGCTGCTTGTTTTTCAACTTTCATTTTCACTTTCAAGAGCCTATTTTTAATACATACTGTGAATTATACTTTCTTTTTGGCTCCACTGAGTTTGGAGATCCGTTTTCTGGAGAATTTATAATTGGATTTAGTCACATGCCTTCTGACTTAATTATTTTAATAAATAATTGCACGCAAATGCAATATCTCTCATTTTAGCTAAGGTGTTTCTAAAAGCAGCTTAGCTAATAGGTGATAGTTGGCTGACAGTTAAAATTGGTTGTTTGATATTGATATAGAGACCATTTTTACAATTTCTGGTGCATTGGATTTCTATTCTGGTAGCAGCTGATCTGATCCAGATGGCTTGTTGGGAATAGTTATGGGCCTGGTAGGGTTTGCAAGTCTGTATCTGATCCCTGTTACAGGCTAGGTCGCAGCATGTAGGACAAGCTAACTGTAGCCAGACACATGCCTGATTTACAATCCTGTAACATATATGATGCTGTTTTTCCTATTAAATTTGACACATTATAGTAATATGTATATTTTTTAGATTTCAGTAGGCTTTTTTTTCCAGGGGAAAATGTTCATCTTTGCACAGGAGATGGGCAGCCAAAAGATTCAAGCCCCATTCCTCATTTATCTCGTGTGGAAAGAAAGCTGAAGTGCACAGTTGAGGGCTGTGATCGCACATTTGTATGGCCAGCTCACTTCAAGTATCATCTGAAAACACACCGGTGAGCAGAATGAAGCTGTTTGTGGTTATGACCTTGAAAAAATGCACTTTCTATTTGAGATAATGTTAGGTTTTGACATTAACAAGCTGTGAAAACCTGGCATTATTCATATAAATAATACATCTGTTGAGTGCTTTAAGTCAATTATTCTGAAAAACTTGGATTAGATTTAGATAATTTTGCAGGTACTTGTTATGTTTGGTTTAGAATTTTTCTATTTTAACAGGTACTCATATTTAATAAAAGAAAGAAGTCAAGTGCTCATGAAAAAATGCATTGCAGTAGCTGGTAATGAAACAGCTTTTTGTTGCTTTCCAGTAACGACCGTTCCTTCACCTGCCCAGCAGAAGGTTGTGGGAAAAGTTTCTACGTCTTGCAGAGGCTGAAAGTGCACATGAGAACTCACAATGGTGAAAAACCCTTTGTGTGCACAGAACTGGGCTGTGGTAAACAATTCACAACAGCTGGAAATCTGAAGAACCACCTACGAATTCACACTGGTGTGTTTTAGACCTCACCTATTTGTGTTCTGCTGAGGTGGGGTCTTTCCTCAGGAATAAACTGCTTCCTCCTCTGTCCTCAAACTACTGAAAGTATTATGTTGTTTACCTCTGCCCTCCATTAATGTCCCTTTTCTGTCAATTCACCTTGATCTATAGGTCAGATAAATCAAGTGCTAATCTCTTTTACTATCCTGTATAGTTTCACACAGGCTTTACCTTTCAAATGGTGTGTGGTGGTGCTGTATTCTGCTCAGACGCATATTCTGAAGATTCCCTTCCAGTTATGTGATGGAGGGGAGGGGTGTGTGAAACTAGAATGACTTCTGAAATTGTGTTTTATAAAGAGGTTATTTGAAATTCCTGAAAGGCTCAATAGCTTAGATAGTAGGACCTGTACTGACACCTGCCTGACTGACTAGCTTGTGTTACCTATGTTGCTTGTAGAATGACTACATTTGGAACATACAGGGAAATGAGGAACACAGTGGAATGAGTAGCAAAAATATAGTAACAAAGGAAAGTAGAAAAAAGCATTAATTAGAAGACAGCCGTATGGTGTGCAAACTGCTGTTTGTGCCAATTCTAATTTGGGATGTTACTGTATGCTGGAGCCTGTATACTCTCAATTCATCCTCAACTTTTTTTAGTAAATAAAACAAGAACCTTTATTTCACAGTGCTGTAATTTATACATGGTTTGTTTATGATGACTCCTCTGGAGAATATGAGCCTGCCTTTCAGTATTTTTAGAAGTTGGTATAGCAGTCAAAGTGCTTTTTTTGTACTAGAAAGTTGTTTGAGAGAAGCACAAAAGTTTCTGTTGAAATGACCAGCAATATAATAGTGACCTGCAATTTAATTAATGACCAGCGAAATTCATAGTGAATAATCTGGTGATTTTGTTTGTTTAGTTTTTTAAGCTTCAGGGTTATCTCAACACTCAAACAAATGGCCCAGTTCAGACTTCTTGGGATATTGTTAGAGATTCCCTGATGGCCTTGCAAGCATTGTATTACAGTTGGTTAACATTTCAAAATAACCTTGACAAGAGTAAGAGAACAAGGCCTCCCTGGTAAAATGAAATTACAGATTATGTGGGTCGCCAGCAGCTGTTTGTGCCTTCTGCCTTACTTAAACATGACCGTATGGTATGTGGTTTGTCAATGCACATGGGAAAAGACTGCTATTTTAAAGTATGTGCAGTCTAGCTGGAACACATGGTTTGGGGGCAGATGTTGGGATGTAGTTAAAAATTGTATACCAGTAATAAAATTTTGAATATATAGTAACAGCAGCTATATTTTTTGCAGTTTTCTTTTGCACTTACAGCTCCCAGCCAAGGTGCAGATTAAGTTTATAGGCCCAGCTGCTACATGCACAGTCCTCACTGATAAGAGAATGTTCTGTAACCAGCAGAGTAGTAGCTTCTGGAGGAGTAAATAGCAACTTTCTAAACTGCAAATGGAAAGGTGTAAATAGCTCCTAGGGTGTCTTATAGATGGACCTGTGCACTGTTATTTAGGTCAATGGTAGTTTTCCAAACTTAAAGATTTATAGCAAGCCAGAAAGTACAATCAGTGTTTGAGACTCTGCTACATATTTCAGCTTTGTAACAGCAATTGGAACATGCTGTGTTGATCCTTTTTGCTTACAGCTGTCAAATGCTATTGTAGATAAGAGGCTAATAAATTAGCTGTAGGGAGAAGAGTTCTTAAGGCAAAGTCACAGAAGAAATAGCTTTAAAAATAAGTTTACTCTGAAAGAACTACATATATGTTGTACAATAAATTGTTAAAATAGCTTGCTTAATGTCCTGTGGTCTTGCTATTACTTTTGTACAGGGGTCCAGTTAAAGACTTGAAATCATAGTGTTAAACATGGTACATTGAGTTCTTTAGTGGGATGTTGTAGGCAAAAGTTATGTCTAGCTTTATTAAGAGAGTGTTCAAAACAGATTAATTTTATTTCACTGCATTTATTTCATTAGTAACCTCCCAGTTTATCATAATTTAAATAAATCAAAAATAGCTGGGAGATACATTTCAGCCCATGAGAACAATTTGTGCCTTGAATTACAGTTCCTCCTCACATAGATATAAATGACTGACACATCTCTCACAGGATTTTGGCAAGTTCAGCCTGATCTGATATAAAGTGTAGAATCTGATATGAAGGCAAATACAGTTAATGGGATTTTTGGCACTGAGAAGCAGAAAGGGAGCAGGACCTTCTGAGTGTGTGGAACAGAGAGCTGGTTGTTGAGAACTGCAAATAGAAGATATATCATAGTTCAAGTAGTTTTATGTTACTCTATTATAATTTATATACTTGGAAGATTATCTAGAAACAGTGGTCCCTTGCTTCACTTTCGGTGAATGATGGTGTAAGAATATTTTAAAATAATTCTTCTGTTTCCTATAGTGAAGAGAATGCTGTAAAAGCCTTAGGAGGTTTAGTAGAGGTTTGCAATTTGCATGGAACTCTGATATTCATGAGGCCAAATGGGAGAATGGAGTGGAGATGTCCAGGCTGTTCTCAGGGACTTGGGCAATCAGATTAAGTTGTGATCCCAAAATCTAAGAACTTACTTTTCCCTTGTAGGGGAAAAACCCTTTCTGTGTCAGGCACAGGGATGTGGTCGCTCCTTTGCTGAATACTCCAGTCTTCGGAAACATTTGGTTGTCCACTCAGGTAAGAGTCTTCATCTGACATTCTGTGATCTGTCTGAAAAAAGACCCTTATTGTAGGACTTTGATTTGATTTCCTTAAGAAAAATCCTGGTTTCTACAGAATTTCTGGTCCTTGTGTTTTTTGACTTCCCTTTCATGGTGCCTGTAGCCTGTACACTTTAATTTTTTAGGTTGTTTCTATTTCTAAACTCAAATTACATTTTAAAACTTATTTTTAAAATTGTTTCTAAAATGTCATGAAGTTGAATATCTTTTTCATAGCTGCCATTTGGTTATTTAAGAGCGACTCTAGCATCTCTGTATATTAACCACAGTCATTTGAATTTGAAGTCTCTTTCAAGTGGATTTCTGCCATAGGTAGGGTTTTCCGTTGTTTTTTCCTACTACATACTTGTAATTGAACAAAGGTTTAGGTGGAAATGTATTTCACAAGTGTTTCAAAGCTTCTGCCTTCTGTTTTGATTGATCTATCTTAAATATCATCACCATAATGAAAATGGTATGTTTGGGGAATGGGAGATTTTATTGAGGTAATAACATTTGGGATTGAGTTCTCCATGCTTTTTCTGTCATGTCTCCTTGGCTTCCATGCCATTGAGCCAAGGAGTAGGGACAGCATGCTTGTATTGTGAAAATGATGAACTGCTCTGTAAAATGAAAATCCTTTCACAGTGACAAGTCATCATCAAGTCTCTGCTCAGTAACGTAAACCAGATGCTGCAGTTCATTGTGTGATGGCAGGAGACAGCTTCCTTGCCTCTGGTCATTTTAGTCTATATGTGGGATATCAACTATTTCCATATCAATGAGTAAATGATTTCAAATAACTTGTTCCCTCTCATCAATCTGACTTGAAGACTTTGTTACTCTTTAGACTTAAGTTATCCAACAACTGCCATTACTGTTATCTAAACCTCTTCTGTTCTAGAAGCTTATGGCCCTCCAGGAGATGGGAATACTTCTTATTTGGTTTTTACTTATAAATTAGTACCAGTGGTATTAACAGCCATTTCAAAACTGTTACTAGCTTCTTAGCTGATGAGGTCTCTTCTCCCAATTTGGTAATTCTTGGGATATTTCTTCCCCCTTTGACTCCAAGGAGTGAAGCCCCATCAGTGCCAAATTTGTGGGAAGACATTTTCCCAGAGTGGTAGCAGAAATGTGCATATGAGGAAACACCACTCCCGAATTGGAACAGCTGGCAGCAGGGAGCGAGAACAGCCAGGTAAAGAAAGGAGCACTCACTCTGGGGGAAAAGTGCAGGAAAAAATAAGTGGATGGTCGAAGAAAAGATGTTTGTCCTGATAAAATGAGACCACAAGCCAGTAAGAAACAAAAGTCTGTTCCTCTTGGAGATAAGGACTGTTTCCCCTTTCCTTTTCTAGGACAGAAGACAAAGGTGTATTTTTGTATGGCGGTCAAGGGGCAGATATGTTTATTGTTTTCAAAATCAATATGAATCTAGTTGGGGTCTTTTATGTGGATTTTTCCCTTGGTTATGTTTTCTTGTTGCAAACAGCCTGGGTTTTTACACAATGTGAATTATTTAAAGAGAAAGCCAATCCTGCACAAGATCCCACCATAGTAAGGTTCAAAACAATAAACATAGTATTTTCTATCCATTGGAGCACTGGCTGCCCAAAGAGTAGGAATGGGTAAAGTAGGTGTCTAGGGAAGAAGCCAATATGACTTGAAATGGGGCAGGGATTCTATCATATATTGCAGTGTAATTGTATCATGGGAATTTTCTTTTACCCTATTTTTTTTTCACAATAGAGTCACTGATGGGCAGCAGTTTGCTGGAAGAATCAACAGTACATAGTAAGAATCTCATCTCCATGAACTCTCAGCCCAGCCTTGGTGTTGAGTCTCTGCACCTGCCAGACACTGAGTCAATTATTGGAGTAGAAGAGGGTGAGACCAGCTGCTCTTTTTTCCGCCCTCTTATATGTGGTGACTGAGATGGGATCAATCATTCCTCTTTAAGGCTCACCATATTGCAGTGGGATGAATGAACATTGCTTTAACTGTGCACAGAGGGGTGGGTAGATAGTGGATGAATCCTAAAACTGGAGTTGGAGATCTGCTGGACCAAGTTTCTCTCTTGCAGAGCTTGAAAGGTGAAGTCTGCTTAGGTGTCACTTAGCCCATGTTGTGGAATGCCATTACAAAACTGCTTATGCAGTCCATCTCCTAAAGCCTAAAGTGTTTGTTTTGCTGGAGCACCTAGGAGCCCCAGCTAAGGACCAGGACCTCATTGTGCTAGGCACTGTTCAAATATTCAGTATCTTGAGCAACAGGCCTTCCTTCCACCCTTTACCTTCAGAGACTATATTCTAATACATCTCACTGTCAGAAGCTGACTTACTATATGAAATAAATGTACTACTTGATATCATTTGGTTACATTTGCTGTGTTCTGTTCCTGCTTTTCCCAGTCATTTTTCTCCAAAATGTTTTTGGTATATCAAACTCTTTAAATGAGTCTTCCACATGGTGTTTTGAATATATTGTTAACTTAGAGTCTTCACAACTGGCGTTACTGAGAATGCAGAGTTTTGCTAAGGTACTGTGTATCTGTAATAGCTTCTATGCAAAGGGAATGCCTAGAGTTTATATTGCTCCCTAGCTGAATGGAAAGGTAGTGCTGCTACTGGTACAGGTATTGTAACCTGGAGGTTCCTGCAGAAAGCTCCACCAGGTACCTGGGAATCAAAGTCTCATGCAGTTTGGCTGCCATCTCAGCAATTGATGGGAGACACTCTTCTTTTCTCAGTACAGTGAGATGTCTTCTTTTCTACAGTATTTTTGTAGGTTAGCTGAACAGGCTGTAAATTTTGTAACTGAATATAACCAAATATTTTCATAAAATGCAAAAATCCAGAACCATAGTTGAAACTCTTTATTTCCACACGATTTTTGAGACATATTAAGAGACTAGAGTTCCCTTATAGGATTACAGAAATGTAATCCTCCTTTCAGAACAAAACTTGGTTTAGCAAAAGAGTTGTGAGTTTCAGTTACTTAGTTTGATGCTTTTACTTTGATCACATTTCTGCAATTTCAGTTTAGGGACCAATATGAAGACTAATTTATTTGTTATTATATTCCTGCATGCCACCTTAGTATTTGTTAAAAGGTTATGGCATAAGAATTTAAACTTTTATTCCTCCTTTCTTAGGATTTCCCTTTTCACTTCACATACTAGAAAATTTCTTTTTTCAGCAACATTAACTATTATTATGGAAATTAGCAACCAATTTTAGTAAATACCCTTTAAAATGTATGTATTAAAATTTCTGTCCCACTGCTCCAAATATATCCATTCAAAGAGGCTTTAAACCACAGACTTAGAGCATGGAAGTAATCTTCTTTCCTTCCTCTTTCAATGTGGCAAGGCATGGTGACAATATGGTTACATCACTGCTCTTTTCCAGAGGGTACCCAGAGAAAGAACAGCCTCTGTATGTCCTACACAATTAAACCTGTGTAGGAACTGGTACACCGGTAACAGCCTTTCTGGAACCCTGGAAGGAGCTTAAGCCTGTGCTCAGTGTGGAGACTGAGTCACTAATGAGGATGCTGCAGTTCAGTGCATTCAGTCTGTAACGTAGCAGTGTGAAACCCCTGGACCACAAATCCTTGGATTTAGTACTTTGTTATGATCAAAAATGTCATTATTTCAGTTTTATATCTTTGTCTAATGTGGTAGCTCTGACAGGTACTGTATTTCTGATTTGATGATAAGGCTGTGTTGTTACAGTGTAAGGGAAAAAGGATTGAGGTGACAAAGACACATCTATTTAAGTAAGTGAGGAAAAGGTGACTGATAAGGAAAATTGAGGAATACAGAAACATTATATCCATTTTAAAATATTTTAATGTCAAAGTGCAAAATTCTCAGAAAACATTCCAGATGGCAAGGATTTTTATTTTTGAAATGGTTATTAGTTTCAGGTAAAGAGAGATCACTAAAGTGTGAAATGCGCCTTTCAAGATGCACTAAGCATTTGAGTGCAGTGTTCTGGCAGGCAACACCTATTTTTTTTTCCTCCAAAATCCATCTTTGATATCACAGTAATCATACAATTAGAACAACAATAATTCAAAGTGATGCATTCAAATTAATTAATTACAGCCTTCTTCATAACGTTGGTTGTTTTTTGAGCCAAATTAATGACCTAAATTGGTAAGATGTTGAAACATTTTAAATCATGAAACATGAGAGATTTTTTAATATAGGAAGACTATTGCTTCTTACTAATGGGGGGAAGAAGCAGAGGTGGTAGTGAGTGAATGAAGAATTAACACCAGAGAAAAGACTTCCCTTTGAGTCTTCTCCCAAGGTGTGCCAAATCCTGATATTTGTTTTTGTAGAAATACCTTGTTTGAAAGCATTCTACCACACGTGTGTCTAAAAAAATGTTTAGCACATTAGAAGGCATTCTCCCTTTCCTCTGTGCTTCTGTGGCATTGAATGCAAGGAGCTGACACTAGAGGATGCACCTCTTCAATCTTACATATCTACTTTTATCCAAAGATAGTGCTTCAACCTCTCTAACTTGTTTTGTTGCCCATTAAAGGGAAAGAGCTCACACAAGGGACACTTGTGAAGACTAAGGGAGACTGCAGGGTTTGCTGGGCTGAACAAGACATGCTCTAAACAACAGTTGTTTTTTTTCTTTACTAAATTCTCCCATCTCACCCCACAGCAATTCTTAGGTGTCAGCTTAAACTATTCAGTTCCTGAGGATTAACCTGGAAGAGAATCTTGAACTAAAGAAGTCAAGAACTGATTAATGGATTCTTCTGTGAGCTTTTATGTTGCAACTCCCTTTGTGCTCAGTTCCTCCTGAGGTACTCCTTCTTGCTCAGTACAGTAATCCTTTTCACCCCGAGGCTCGGGCAGCCTGCAGAAACAGTGACAGGCTAATACCAGAAATGGTTGGCCCCGTGCATATGAAATAGGGTGCAGTCACAGGAATTCAGAGAGAGAAGCCACAATAAGAGCAGTGAAGTTGATTTAATTTTTCCTACACTAGATCATAGAAACTGGAATGCATTCATGAACAAAGAAAATACTTTTAGTCACAGACAAAAGAGCTGTACTGCATTGTTTTTATTACCTGTGAACATCAGATTCTTCTTCCAGCAAGTCAGTGGCATCTTTCCCTTTTTTCTTTACAAATTCTTCACTTAGGCCAACCTGCTGGAGGGTGCGTCTGTAGCGACGCTCTGCTCCTTGACGAGCATCATGCTGTGAAATCGAAACTTAAACAGTAAATGCATAGAACTGGGGATTCCCCATAGCAGTCAACTTGTTTTGAAGTGCACATCTGACACTCCTAATGGGGACCAGAGGACAACACAACTTCCTGTTCCAAATTTTTGTAATCCATACAGTACAGTATCAAAACTGAACACTAGGACAATGTCTTACATCTCCCAAAGGCAGAGCTCACATTTTCATACTCCAGTTCTTTTTTTTCTTCCTTCTTCTGTTCTCTTCTTTCTACTGCATTGCAGTCTTACCAGACTGGTATACTTGTGTCCGAGTCCTAACTCTGACACTCAAATCAAAAACATGTGCAAAACCAAAGCTGTGTGAAATCCTGTAAGTGCATTTGCTTGTAAGTGGTAAGAACTAACAATAGTGAAGTTAATAAATGGAGAGTGCCTATGAAATAGCTTCATATCAACTCAATTAAAAAACAAGCATCTTGGGTCCTATATCCTCACTACTTCCAAATGAACCTTTCAAGTCAATGTAGTCTGAGATTAGGGTTTTCCAGAGGGACGGGCCAGTTCCTAAAGATTAAGGTGTTCTATATGGAAGGATCGAAACCTAGTATGAACATGAGTGAACACTATTGATAATGGTGAATTCTTACCAATCTGATACATGGAAATATTACCAGTATTTATCACACATGTGTGTTCTCTGCCTCCATTATCAGAACAGAAAACCTGATCCAGGAGGGTACTTTCTGTTGAGAAATTTTAAATCAGCATATTGTCACTGTATTGTCACCATCTCTAACCAGCTGTAGCTCCTGCAAGGACATGGGCTGGAAAGAGAAAACCCGGGGAAAAAGATAAACTACAGATTGTATCTATACCTCAGGGGCAATAGAGATTTGCAGCTGGTACTGTGTGATGGTTGAGATGTGCTGAATGCAGCCCCAGACTGCAAAGCCTACAGGTGATAAAAGCGACATAACCATCATTAATGTTCTTCTGCAGCAGTAGAGGAATAAGAAAAAGTGCTTAACTGGAGAGGGTTTTAGGAAAAAATTCTGCATCTCCAAACTGTAGTCTATGGTATTCAGGTGCAGAATAGGTATTTATTTAATTTAGTTAATTTCCAAGGCCTTGATTTTGATCAGACCATATACTGTGATTGCAATACATACTAGGAACTGGCAAACTCCTAGAAATAAGCCTGAATCTTTTTTTCAAGGAAAAAATAGGAAGGAATTTAAAGTATACTTTGATGGCTTTTCCATGTGTTATTTTGAGTGCAGTCCAGAGACTATGTGACCGTTTGTACCTTCTCATCCATTAATGAATGAATGAATTAATTAATTAATTAGAGACTAGATTTCTTAATGCCTGTCTTAAATAAAAGACAATTTCTCCTATTGCCCAGAAACACTATGGGACTTTGACCGCTTACCTTGGTGACCTGTTCAAAAAGGAATGGTCTGTTCTTGACTCGCAGCTTCATTTCTTCCAGCTCTTTTCTGTATTCTTTTGTTCTCTCTTGCATATTTTGCCTGAAATGGAAAAATTGCCTGTCTACTATAAGTTACCTCTGACTGTAGCTGATCAGGAATGATGAATTCTCAGCGGGTGTTTCATTCTTTAAATCACTTTGGTAATTCTCTTGATTTTGAATGCTGGGGAAAAAAACCCTATTGCTGACAAGTTATGGACCTATTAACAAAGCTCTTCTAGACTGCAAGCAAGAAACAGTGTTCAAAGTTTTAGAAAAACTTGTGTCTTATGTGTTCTTTAGCAAGTTACACATTACAGTTGACTGGCTTGTACAAATTAGTTTCTACAAACGTTAATCTAAAGGAAACGGTTCTGTATGGAAGGAGAAGCGTAGAATTGTCAAGATATCTAAATGAATGTGGAATGGATACAATAGCCAAAAAAGGTTAGGAATGTTTTTAGACCCAATCTGTCCTAAAGAATTATCTGATTGTCTTCATCAAGAGCAAAAGGTTATTTTTGTGCAGAGTAGGATACTGACCTGTTCTGTTCTGACTTCTCCTTTTGTGTTTCCTCCAGACTTCTATGAGGATCCAGTGCTTTTGCTCGGCTGTTCAGAGACTTTTGCATAGCTTGACATTTCATTTTCTGTTTCTCCAGCCAATAAATTCCTTCTTTGTCCCCTTCCTTTTTGTTATCTTGGGCATATCTATATGGAAAAAAAGTTAATGATGAGGCCACGTGGAATGCCAGACCACATGCTAGGTGGGAATTTCACTTTTGTAGTCCTCTAAGGAGAAAAAGCAAAATTTCAGCCATAAAAGTGTACAGTTTCCAAAGCAACTGGGAGACAGAAGAAGACTTGGCAAAGAAAGAAGACAGAGAAATGTTTAGGAAATGTATTGCCGATGTAGTTGACGTGATGAGGGAAAACACTGGTGTTTTTTCCTCCGTATTGGTCAGTAGTTGTACAGTCTTGTAGACAAACTTTCTACCTACCTAATAGCTGATTCTCTCTTTCTAGTTGCATCTGTAATATGCACAGGAAGGGTGTTGGAAGAGAGAGAGGAAAGTCCAGGCAGAGAGTGACTTTTTTGCACTGAAACCTTGGAAAGCTTCTGAGAATCCTGAAAGAAATGAAACTTCATTCAGTGTATTTGTTCACAGACAGTTGCTAGTACAGAATGTCCTCTGTTATTTGCCTACTAAAGAGAACAGCTGGGGTATAAGAATGCACTCATTCTACTCTTCCATCAGCAGTGATTTACATGTGGATGGGCTGAGGGACAAGGGGAAGGAGACATGATTAGAGCTATGAAAGGGTGACTGAGCCTTAGCTGTCATAGCTCATCTCTGTGTAGAATTTTGTTCTCTTGTTTGGCCTAGAATTCTGCAGTACTCTCAATACAAGGGCCAATGTCACAGGATGTTAACCATTAATAATTAAATTCTATAAACTTGAGAAGTTGGTATCTTGATAGGAGAAAGCAGTACCACCAAAATATCCAGCTATCTCACCTTTATCTTTTCATTAGCCTGCCTCTGCCTCGCATGGAGATTGGAAGTTCTCAGCTTGAATGGCTTATTACGAGTTGGCTCTTTGATTTCTTGTCTCTTTACTGTTTTCCTCTGAAACGCCCAGTAAAGTTCTTCAAAATCTGGTATTGTTGGATTAATCCTTGGTTTGAAGCTGAAACTTTTGTCCTGTAAGAAGCCAAGTTTTTCCTGCTTAGTTCTGGTGGCAGTTCGGGACTGAGGCTGCCTCCGACAGTTGCTGGTAGCTATAGGAGCTACGGAGCTCTCAAGCAAATCCTTTGCCCTCATTTGAATACGGATTTCCCTGTAGAGTTCAGCTTCTAAAGGATCAAAAGGAAAGCAATGAGGAGAGTGTGAGTGACATAAAAGGCTGCGAAATTGCCACCACCCAAGTCTAAACTTTCCATTATGATAGCAGCTACACATATAGGAGAGACCAAACACCCTGTGCTCTCCTTTTCCCCTTTTCAGCCCCTCTCTCCTCTGCCTCCCAGGGAAAAATTATTCAAAGATACCAGTAAAACCATGGTAGGGACTCTTTCTTTGGCATTCATTTCTAGATACCTCTTTTACTTACTGGAGCAATAATTGAACAGGGCTTCTCCTATTCTTAGGGATACCAGGTAATGTGTGCCCTTTGAACCCTTTGTCTTGCAGAAGGGTTAATCTTGCATACTAGTCCCGTACTTTTTATATGGGACTTACAGCCATGTTGACTGTGTGGTGCCAATGAGTTGTAACAGATGATAGCTTTTCTATGTAATCTCCAGCAGTAATTGTCTATATTGGAAAAGCTTTTTTTTTTTTTTTTAAGTAAGGAACATTTGATGGATAGATCACGTTTTGTGACTTCCGTGACAAACCTTCCATAGAATACGTTTCAGATTATAGCATCAAACTGAATTCCTTCCCTGTGCAGCACTAAATAATTAAGAAAATGCAGACAGTTGGCTGGGGATTGGTTTTTGGCTTTTAGGAAAAGAAAATACTGCTGTTTGCAAAATAAGATCGTTTTGAGTCATTTTATAGGTATTCATTGCCTGAAGTATGAAATGTTCATTTCTCCTCCCTTCTCATATGCCAAATAGAACAATGGTTTGTCCTTTCCTGCCCTTTTACCTTTCTAATCTATTTAGGTTAAAACAGAATGTTTTCTGATGAAAACTGAACTGGTGTATCCTCAAGAAGAAATCACAAAAACAGTAAAAAAGGAGAAAAGAATGAGAAAAGCTATGAGAATTATTAAGGACTGGCTTAGTTCCCACATTCAAGTATGAAGTCTGAATTGCTTACTTCAAACTTTCAACTCTGGTGGCTTAAGCCATCTGAGAGCAGGCAAGAATCAGTAACATTTCCTTGGCTGCCCTGACTAGAATGGTCCTGGCACCTACTTTCCCCATTTTAGCAACTGAGCCAGTGCAAGTGGGAAGGCAACTGGAAACATCAGAGGATGGCAGGAGAGACTGGACTATTACACTATCACTTAAAACCAAACAAATTGGCTGATTTGGAATCAGGAAATACTTTTCTCCTCTCCTAGGAGTTCTGTTTAGAATGGATCACTTGGGTAGGAGTAAAATCATCAGATCTAAGATACTGCATGGACCTGGGAGACCTATGGCACTACATATGTCTTCATGTTTGTGCCACAAATCATCTCAGTCCCTTTAGTGTAACCAAAGGTATGCAATCCAGTGCAGGGAAAGATTCCCAATCTGCAGCACAATGGGTACAGAAATCTGTCTGAAGAGCTCAATGTGCCCATGTTTTCTGGGAAGTGGAACAGAACTGCTGTTACTGACACTCATACGGGACTACTAAACTTAGGGTACTCTACTGCAAGGGTATCTAAACAAAATGTAATGACCAGTGACACACAGGAGACTCAACAACACCAGGGGGCACTGGCTTTAGGCTCCAAGTGATGCCCTATGAGCCATGATCTTACCTCCCAGCATGGAGACAGCAAGGGACAGGCAGGGAGGTGTTTTTACAGAAAGAGCCCTGGCATGTTACCTTTGAGTTTATCTCCAAGAAGTGAGTCATAAGTAGATTTAGGAACTTTTTTACTGGCTTGCTTCTGTTTGGAGCTCTCATTTGGGGTTGCTGCTGCCAGGAATTTTTGTCTGATAGCTTCTTTCTTTTTCTCTTCCTTCTCCAGAAAACTGAAGGGCCGCTGTGTTGAAAGTAGCAGCTCCTTTCTTTTCTGTGTTGCTGCTTGCCTGCGAATCTCATTCTGCTCCATTATTTCCTGATAAAGGGGCAGAAACACATGGGCAGGTACAGGCTGTGCCCGGAATTGTTTCTGACATTCAGCTTCATCCTGGCTTTGCCTTTTGTGTCTCTGTTTGTCTAGTTCAAGAAACATGTATGACTTCATCAACTCAGACTTTTTGCGAGCTTCCCGCAGGGTCATTTTGAAAGGCTGAGGGATGGTGATGGAAGGAATCCAGGGAGATGAAGCGCTTTTTGGCCTCAAGCGGGACTTAGGAAACAAGTGAGGCTTTTGCTGATCCCAGGTACTGTCTGAGGTGAGGTCGGTCAAAGAACTGGACTGCCTTATGTTACCAGATGTATGACTAAGACAAACACATTATGAAGGGGAAATTAGTGACATTATTAAAAAACAGAGTTAAAAGAAGGGAGACACTACTGATTAAGAGAAAGACACCGCAGGCTGAGCTGGTTGTTAAAAGACAAGCCTAGGGTTTGTCATTCTCAGGCTCCATATTTCGCTTTGCTAGCAAAGTTCATGAGCAGAGCTTTGCTTGTTTTGTTTTCCATGTGTAAAATGGAAGTTGGGCTACTTAGCTTTGTCATGCAATTTATTATGCTGCAAGCACTCTAGTGCCAGAAAGGCCACAAGCAAACCATAAAGTTCCAACTTTAGGCTTATCTTGCTAATAGCTACTCAACATAACAGACAAATGCAGGAGAGGTAATTAGGCACACAGATGCACAAATCCCAACAAACAGTACCAAACGCTAGCATTCCTGGGATGCTGATGGGAATGTCATTACAAGAAACTGCTTTAGTGTGATGTTTGAGAGGTTCAGCTAGAAACTTTGCACCTGAGAAGATGACCATATTTTTGATAATAAGAAAAAAACCCCACCTGAGACTATCCTGGGTCTCATTAAAACAGCAAACATCTCATAGGATGTCTGAGGGTGATTGTGAAAGTGAGTGAAACTTAGATTTTAGGGAAGGAATAAATGCAGGCAAAAGGAAGGATGAAGGTGAATCAGAGTGGACCAAGAACAGCAAAGAGGAAAAAAGTGGGGGAGACGGAAGGTGCAGATCATGTGTGAACAGACTCCTGGTCAATACACTTGCTGGTAGCTGCTGCAGTCTCTTCTTCATAAACTATTTCCTTTGTAAGAGTGCACGTGTGACCTGCTACTGAATGCAAAGCTAGATTAACCACAAGGAAAGTCATCTGAGAGCTCGACCTTGGTAAGACCACAGCTCTGAAGAGTGGATACTGAACAGAAATGCGTGTCATCTGCTGGCACATTTCAAGCACGATTAGCTGATGAGTGAGGCGGGGATTTGTGCTGTTTGTGTTTTATGTGAAAGCTGCTTACGTGGGCACCTACTGACCTCATCCTCCCTGCTGTGACTACACTTGTGGCCAGTGTTTTGGCACTACACGCGTGCATTTTGGGACTTCATGCTCCGCATCCTCACTGGCCAGAAGGAGAAGGAATCCTGCACCCCATCCTGCCGTCCTTACCAGGTATCGTCCTACCTGAGAGCCTCCCTCAGCTTCTCACGCAGAACTTCCGCCTCCCTCCTGAAACCCTCCAGCTCCTCGTCTTCTTCGAACACCCCGAGGTCACCCCATAACTCTGCCTGGCACGGTACGCCCGGTTCTAACGGAGACCGCCGGCCCCCCATCCCGATAGGATGCTCCCAGCTCCTTGCCCGGCGGCGGGAAACGCAGGAGTCGGCGTGTTACAGCCTGAGGGGATGTCGCGTCACCTGGAAAAAACGAGATCAATCGGGAAGTGCTGGTTTCGGGGTTGTGACCCCGCCGCCCCGCCCGGGAGCGCCGCGGCCGGGCCCCCGCTCGACCGCGGGCCGCCGCCCCGGCCTGCACCAATCGGCGCGGCCAGCGGCGCTCGGCCCCGCCCGGCTGACCTCACGGAGCCAATCAGACGCGAGCCCGGCGGCGCGCACAGCCGTTGTCATGGTGCCGCGGCGCCACTTCCGCCGCCGTCAGTTCCGCGGCGATGGCGGCGCTGCGCGGGCGGGCGCTGCTGGCCCCGCTCGGAGCGCGCCTGAGGGCCGGGCCCCGCGCCCCGCTCCGCCCCGCCGCCTCCTCCTCCTCCTCCTCCCCCTCCGCCCCGCCGCTCTACGATGTGGTGGTGTCGGGCGGGGGCATGGTCGGGAGCACCATGGCCGCCGTGCTGGGTAAGGCTGTGACCCACTCACCCGCAGTGGGAGATAACCGTGTGTAGGATCTCAGTGTCCAGGATCCTGCTGAGGGATCCTTGATCCTGCGTCCTCGTGTGACAGCGCACTAAAGCTGACCTAAGGCTGCTTGGTGAGCTGGTCAGTGATGAGCCTAGCTGTATCCGTGTGTGTGCACAGCTGTTATTGGGGCCATTAACTAAAGTTTTATAGGCTGTGGTGTTTCTGTCAAACTTGCTCATCCTTAAATAGCTGATGGATAATATCACCCATAGCAAAAATGCTTTTCTGATTGTAGAATCACAGAATGGGTTGGAAGGGACCTTAAATATCACCTAGTTCCAACTCTGCTGTGTGCAGGGACACTTTCCATAGACCAGCTTGGTCCGAGCCACATCCAGCCTGGCCTCAAACACCTCCAGGGCTGGGACATTGACAGCTTCTCTGAGCAACCTGTTCCAGTGTCTCACCATCCTCACAGCAGAGAACTTCCTCCTAATATCTAATCTAAGCCTACTCTCTTTCACTTTGAATCCATTTCCTCTTGTTCTGTCACTACATGATCTTGTGAAAAGTCCCTTTTTGTCTTTCTTGTTGTGAAACATAAACTTTAAGGGATTTAGAGATTTTAGAGGAGCTAAGATTTTAGTTAGAGATAAGCCTTACTAGAGTTAATTAAAATAAATGAATAGGCCTCGATTAAGTTAAGAGTTAGTAGTTAACTAATAATTGATTGCTTGTCAACACAATGTTTAGTTAGCTGGGTTTATAATGAAGAATATAGAAACTTACAAATAACTTTTAGGAACATAAGACAGTTGTGGGCCTTCTCTGTTCTGAAACCAATTGAAGACAGGGAATAGGAGTTCTGCCAAGGTTCATTTGTCATATTTGCATTGAAAAGGTAGAAAGGTCAGAATGAGGAAGACTTCATTTACTTCCTCATTTTGGGACCCCTCCCCATGAAAGGGACCACCGACCCATTTCAAGGAACAAACTACGCATGCTTAATAGCTTTTGAAATGATTAGCATACGAAGCGAGGAATGGGATGTACCAAAATGATGAATATGTATTTGTATTTTGGGTATCCAATACTGGTATGGATAAAAGGACCCTGTAATCATCTGGAAGGTGCAGTGTGTATTTGGGAGCTATCCGGCACGCTGCCCGGCGTCGCAATAAACATACACTTTCTGACTTGAAACTGTTAGAGAGTTTTTGTCCGTCACAGTTGGATATCGGTACTAGATCAATATCCATATTTCTTTAATAAATCAGTTGGCTCTCTTCAGATACTGTAAGGCCACAATTCAGTCACCCCTAAGCTATCTCTTTCCAGGCTGAACAAACTCAATTTGCTCAGTCTTTCCTTGTAGGAGAGGTGCTCCATCCCTCTAATCATTGTTATCTGATCCCGAGTTTCATTCTCTAACACTGTATTTTAAACACTGGAATACCGAGCTAAAATGGATTTCTGCTTGCTTTGTATCATTAGAGATCCTGAGAGTACTGGCTGCTCCTTTGTTTTCAACATGGATTCAGAAGGGTGCAGTAGTGACAAAAGCTAAAAAAAATAGTACCCAGAAGATCAAAGATCCCGAGCAATAAGAGCTTTGCAAGTATAAGGATTTACCTTGCAAGCTTAAGTTCTGCTTGTATTGTTAAACAAGCCCAGTGGATTTGAGATGGCATAAGGATCCCCTCCAGCAGTGATATGTAAGGCTGACAAGCAGGTTTCGGACCTCTGAGGAGACGAGGTTATTACTGTGCATAATCTAGAAAAGATGCCAGGACACTGCTGTCTTTAGGGCTGCTGCAGTAGTAAACTCTAGATGTTGCAAGGACACCACTTCTGTCCTCAATGCCTTCTGCATCTGTAGTGGTTGGGATGCTGCAAGCATGGCCAGCTCAGCTGCAGTGTTTTACACTTGGGTCTTTTTTCAGTTCTCTTCAACTGGAAGTTTAAAGTCTAACCTGCCTGTGCTATCCCACTTTCAGAATGTAAGGACAAAATATTAATGTAACTGCTACGTATCACAGTTTTATTTTGATCTCTTCTTCTAGAAGGAGAATTTATGTTTAAGCTCTGGAAAACGTGTTGTGGAGTAAACATGGAGTAAACATTGCAGATTGCACTTGATAATACTCCAGTAATAAATTTTCATTAAAAATGGCACAAATTGTACAAAAATGTAAGCTTTATGTAAAAGGGAAATATGTAATCCTTGCTTTAGCTGCAAAAGAGTTGTCTATCTCAGTAACAGGACTGTAGTCGTAAAGCTTTAACATACAAAAGTTTGCCTGCCTGGTCAAAACCTATATTGTATATATATTTCTTTATTAAATGTTGCATCTACTCTGTCTTATTACAAAAATTCAGGTGTTTTGTTTTTGAGATTTTTGGCAGGAGCATTGTAACAAAGCATGTATTTGCTTATTTTAGGGCATGACATCCACTTCCATGATAAAAAGATTGCTTTGCTGGAGGCTGGTCCTAGGAAAGAATATGATCACATACCAGACAGTTACAGCAACAGGGTCAGTTCCATCTCCCCAGGATCAGCAACCCTCCTAAGCAGTAAGCATGATTTTGTTGTTTGCATTTTTAACATTTATATTTGAGCTGGTTTTGTTTAAACAAAAACCCTTTTGACCATGTGTTGCCTTCACCCTAATATGAGTAGGATTATTTGCCTTTGTCTCTACATGCTGAGTTGTGTTTATTAAATCCAAAATCCCTTGATAACAGGGATCTGTGTTCTGGTATCTTGGTTTGATTTATTATAAAAATATTTGTGACTTTAGGCTAGTGAAAGGTTGCAAGGTACTCTCTACAGCACCTGGAATGTTCTAATCACAAAAGAAGCTTTGTGCTTTGTAGTCTGGTAACTCAGTCCTCAATTAATGAGGATTAATTATCATTTTAAAGAGATATTTCAGCCTTGATTCCTTATGGAGAAAGATATGTTCTCTACAATAATGGCTGTGCATTTCTGTGTCTGTTTTATTACCCAGTGATGGGACAGTGAAAGTTGTCTGTTAGGTCAGAGGTTCATGGAGAGTTCTTGTTTCTTTCCTGCTGCCTTGTGTTAACAGTAAAACAATGTGATTCTGGAGCTGTGATAGCACTGAGGCAGACCTGGCACTGTCTAGGGATGGTGCAAGCCAAACCTGAGCATAGTCAGGTAAGGGTAGAGGAGAGTGTGGAGTGAGCTTCAGTTTTGTTTTGGTCTCAGTGTCCCACATGAACCTGTGAGAGTGTGGAGTGAGCTTCAGTTTTGTTTTGGTCTCAGTGTCCCACATGAACCTGTATCTCTGTATATTTCTGTCGTTTTTCTCTTTCAGGTTGTGGTGCCTGGGATCATGTCTGCAGCCTGAGACTCAAAGCGTTCCGGCGAATGCAGGTGCCTGACTTAGGGCTGCAGATACACCATGTGTCTGTCTACTCTGAATTCTCAAAAGTACTTGCATCAATGACACAAAAGTTTTTCTTTCTATGGTAAAGGGCAGGTCATGCTTATGTTCATTTCTGTCCCTTTTTTGTGGGTAGCAGTCTGTGCAGAAATACCTGTCCTCGGGGTCTTGATGTTACAGGTTGCAAGGTGGATTTCTAATGGCAGCTTGGGTATTAGCAGGAAATAATGGTAAAGGGTGTATTGGTTTGGCTGGGATAGAGTTTCTCCTCTTCATGGTGGCTTGTATGGGACAGTGTTTCAGATCTGTGTTGAAAACTGTTGATGACACAGGGATGTTTTAGCTGTTGCTGAGCAGTGCTTACACTGTGCCAAGGGTTTCTCACACTGCCCTGCCAGTGAGCAGACTGGGGGTGCACAAGAAGCTGGGAGTGTACACAGGCTGGAGAACTAACCCTGACTGATAATCCATACCATATGCTGGCATGCTCAGTAATAAAAGCTGAGGAAAAGAAGTAAAGATGGGAAGTTTGGAGTGATGGTGTTTGTCTTCCCAAGTAACCATTATGCTTGATGGGGCCCTCCTCTCCTGGAGATGGCTAAACACCTGCTTGCCCTTGGGAAGCAGTGAATTAATTCCTTGGTTTGCTTTGCTTGAACATGTGGCTTTTGCTTTTCCTATTAAACTGCATTTACCTCAAGCCATGAGTTTTGTACTTTCACCCTTCCAGTTTTCTTCCCCATGCCAGTGCAGGGGAGTAAGGAAGCAGCTGCATGGGGCTGAGCTGCCTGCTAGGGTTAACCTAGAGCAAGGTTGTAGCATAGCTTCATATGTCAATTATGTAACAGAAAAGTAGGGATGAAAAACTTGACTTGGAATTACTTTTTGAGGTTAAGCTAAATAATTTAATGAAATTAGTTTTGTGGGGCACTTTAGTAGCTGGGAATGGACAGTAATCCAGGATGTTTCCTCTGCTTCTGTGTTTCTAGATTACTTTGTCTTTTTGCTGTTAAGTCCCTGAAACGGACTTCTTTATCACATAGCTTTATGTAATGTATTTTTCTTTGTAGGTGTGGGATGCTTGTTCAGAAGCCATGATCGTTTTTGAGAAAGATGACTTAGATGACATGGGTTACATAGTGGAGAATGATGTCATAATGTCTGCTCTCACAAAACAGTTAGATGCAGTAGCAGGTAGTGGACAATTTCTTCAATGTTTTATTTCCTGCAGATAGCTTTCAGTTACTTGCCTTCTACTGTGTGCTAAGTCTTGAGAGGGAGAAATTCATCTAATGAGTAACTCTTGAGAAATGGGCAGCTTCTGGAATTGGGAAGGGAGGGAGAAATCTGACTTCCAAAGGCTACAGAGCAGGAAAGCACTTGCATATGTAGTTCTCCAGAATACAGTCTCTCCAAAATTGGACTAATTAAAAAATCTGTAGCTCCTTGTCCAGAACAGGCCTTGCAGTGACAAGGGGCTGCCCACATCTGTTTTCTCAGGGTGCCTTGAGAATTGTAGGGTAAGCTCCTAGGGTGCTGTTAAGACATGCGTGGCCTTGGCTGCTGTAGTGATGTTTCCTTTTTTCCTGTCCGTGTTGTGCTGTGACCATGGTACTCTGTGTTCCCATCAGATCGGGTGGAGGTTTTCTACAGGAGCAAAGCAGTTGGGTACACCTGGCCCCTTCCTTCCCATGGCTCTGACACAAGCCCTTGGGTCCAAGTTGAGTTAGCTGATGGACGCAGACTTCAGACCAAGCTGCTGGTAACTAAGCTCTTTATTTTTGTTGATAAGGAATCATCTCTAACCCAAGTCCTTTCCACTGGATTTGGTTCTGATTCCATGTGTGCCGCTCCACCCATGTGGAGTGCTAGAGTGAGGCAAGTGGCATACCCTGTCAGAGAGGGTGTGGGACACTGGGCATTGTCTTCTCTCTGCCTGGTGCATGGAGAAGCTGCTGAATTCAAGAACAGCAGAAGGGGCTTCCTCTTATGGTATTGGGGGGATTTTTTTTTCTGAATGAACAGACAATACACAGATGCAGGCTGAGGTTTTTAGAGTGAAGTACTAGCTCCTAATCTTTTTACAAGCTGCTGAAGAAGTTGCTTTGCATCTCTTTGTTTTACAGATTGGTGCAGATGGTCATAACTCTGTGGTCCGGAAGGAAGCTGAAATTAAGAACATTGAACATCAGTATGACCAGTCAGCTGTGGTGGCAACTCTCCATTTATCTGAGGTAAAATTCTACTAAACTGACTCTTCCATGAGCAGCAGAACCTAAGAGGGTGATCTGTCTTGCTGTCCACTTGCTTCTTTCCACTTTAGGCCACAGACAACAATGTAGCATGGCAGCGGTTCCTTCCCACCGGGCCAATTGCGCTTCTTCCGGTAAGGTGTTTATTTTGTTTAATGTTTTTAAATTTTTTTTAGTCTAGTAACTTTATTTCTGTCCACGCCTTTCTGTGTTGGTTCTGTCTCTTAAGAATTTGCACATCTGCCCTTCACTCTTCATTTATTGTGTTTTCCCTTCCTGCCATCTCACTTTATCCTTGGCATTTCCCATTTGTAACAAGTTGGGCTGGAACTGTAATTTTCAGAGGGACTGACAGGGTGAGGGAGGGTAGTGGGGAAATCTTTGCACTGAATAATTATTTTTGCTTCTTTTTCTTTTGATATTTACCCTTGACATTCTCTTAAACAAGCTGTCTGACACTGCCAGCTCTCTGGTCTGGTCTACATCTCATGACCATGCATCGGAACTTCTTGCTATGGATGAGGAAAGCTTTGTGGATAGCATCAACTCTGCCTTTGTGAGTATCAGCCTTGTGACAGGGAAGAGGCTTTAAGAAATAGAATGGAATTCTGTAGCTTAAACAACAGTAATAGGAGAGGTGCATTCTGAAGTTCCTTCCTCTGGTGAGAATGATACTAAAGAGGCACTTAGCAAAGAAAGATGACCCCTTGGGATTAAATTAGGTTAGTTCTGAAAGTCACAGAAGTTAACCTAGATTTCCAAAAGGCAGGAAGAGTAGGCTCATCCTAGTTGGAAATTTGTATGTCCTAAAATGGTGAAGATAGTTTTTTCTACTGTGTAGTTTTGTCCAAGTGGATAAAATTCAGTATTTGGAACTCAGATTTTTTTTCAGCTGGGTTCTTTTATAGGTCTAGTTTGGGTCAGCTTCCAAAGATTTGTTTGTCTGTTTCAGTGGAGCAACATAAACCACTCTGACTTCATTGACACTGCTGGGGCCATGTTTCGTTCTGCCATTTCACTCCTGAAGCCCTCAGGGACTGCAGTCCGTCAGCTGCCCCCAAGTGTTGCTAAAGTAGATCCAGAAAGCCGAGCCATGTTCCCTCTTGGAATGGGCCACGCCACAGAGTACGTCCAGCACCGTGTGGCTCTTATCGGGTAAGGTCCTCAGTGGCAGCCCTTGGGTGAGCGGGTGGCATGTGGTTAGAAAGGATGTGAGGATAGCAACTCCCAGTCAACAAATTGGATGTTAGAAATGATACATTGTTCCAGTTTGACTTTACCCAGATCCAGTTTGTTCTGTGTGCCCTCACATCCTTTTGTATGAGTAGCTTTCTGCTCATTATCTGTGCTCTCTGTGTAAATTGAAAGATAATTATTTCCCTTTCCTGGTTTGTACAGTCCAGTGAAACAATCCAGTATCTCATGCTGGATCTGTACTTTCCCTTACATTGTATCAGCCATTCTGTGCTCCACTTTGAGTTTTAAACTCACCTTTATTGAACACAAATGACAAAAATTACTCCATGTGGGATGTCAGAGACTTTTGTATGGTGGCCTATTCAAACAGGAAGATATATCATTTCTTATATTCTAAGGTCGCATGTACTTTCTTCTCTGCCCCAGTTGCAGTGTGGTGGTAGATTTTAGTAATTCTTGGATGCTGTGCCATCCTTTTGTGTGGTACACTTTTCATCTATCCGACCTGTGAACCACCCTATGCTTGGGAGCACACTGTGCTTTATAGCTTGGTAAAGCACATGATCTTGCATTTCATATCAAAACTTCATTTAATTTCTCTAACTTTGTGACTCCCAAATCAATGTTTGTCTTTAAGCTTTACAGATAAGTCTGTTCATAGAAGAGCCCAATTTTGTTTCTATTCAATGATAATCCCACCTCTCCTTTATACTCATGATGTCTGTCCCCTTTGTGTTTGGGCAATGTGCCATTGACAGAGCTCCTGTTGTGCTGAGGTCACTTACAAAAACAAAAAGGCCTGTTCCATGTGTGATCTAAGAGGACTTTGGCTAGTCACCTCTTTATAATTTTTCCTTTCAGACCTGCTTTTTGTTACCTCCCCTATGTCTTGCTTCTTACAACTGGAGAGGCAGTCAGGTAGTTCAGCATAGCATGCAAGGAGGTACTGGATAAAGTGCATATGCTGCTCTAAGGTGGTTCATTGCAAAGAGGTGAGGAGTGCTACACTGATCCCTTCTGGGGTTTGTCAGCCACTCTAGCTTTCTTCAAGAAGGGAAATAAATTTCTGTCTTCTCTTGTTCCAGGGATGCAGCACACAGAGTCCACCCACTTGCAGGACAAGGAGTGAACCTGGGCTTTGGTGATATTGCATGTTTAGCTCATCACCTCAGTGCAGCAGCCTTCAACGGAAGCGATCTGGGTAAGGATCCAAGCCAACATAGGGGCAGTAAAGGATTAGTCTTCCAGGCCTTTGCTGCAGTACCTCTGGTTAAGCATGCTGCTGTCTTGTGTTTGAAAGCTTTGTTGAAGCGAAGCTGTCCTGATGTCCATTGGCTGTGAAGCAGTTCACGATTTTTGGATGCAGTTTCCATCCCACGAATCTTAAAGCTGCTTTAAAAAAAATAAAGCTTGCAGGATGGCAGTTAGAGATGTGGTGAGATGAAGAACACTAGCTGGTGGAAAGACATCTTTATTGAGATGGACCATTTCTGTTCTCTTTCAGTTCCCAGAGGAAACTGCTCTATAGATAAGATGCACAATTGTTTGTGGCACATCAAGTGTAACAGAAACATTCAATTATCTCTTCCAGGCTCCTTAAAACACCTCCTCAAGTTTGAAACAGAACGTCAGAGACATAATGTCTCCTTGATAGCTGCTACTGATGTGCTAAAAAGGCTATACTCCACCACACTGGCTCCTCTGGTGTTGCTGAGAACATGGGGATTGCAAGCAACAAATGCCCTGCCTCCTGTCAAAGTAAGGATCTCACTTCAGTGAGGGCTGTAGGAATTGTCCAAAACTATTAATGAAATGTGCACAAGATGTAAAGGTCTTTGTTTGTTTTAAATGAAATATTTTTGGTTGGAAAATACTAGTGTAAACTGGGGGGGTTTGTGTCCTGAATGGGCCTGAGGAGTTCCTAAATAACTGATGGCTCAGTAGTGACTTTTTTTTCCTGCAGCACAAGGGAATATAAAAAATCTAAGTGTCTTTTATTCTGTATCAGTAATTAGGAGTTAGAGGTCATCAGAAGTCTTTATTTTGCTATGGAATTAAAATGTCAAACCTTGAATTGTATTCCAGCAATGCACAGAGAAAACAGGCCTGTGAAGACACATCTTCACTAAGGGATTGGGTGACTTCACAGATGCAGTGTGCAGCGCACACTTAACTGTTTCTGTGCTGGTTTGCCTTGTGAATTGTTCCCTCATGGCAGAAGTTCAAGTCTCTATAATGGAAATTACCTGAGGAAGGCAGTGGTGAGGAGTTTCTGTCTTAGACCCTGTTTGCAGCCTATCTGCCCGAACTTCTCATCCTCTTGATCTAGTTGCTGGATTTTTGTGAGGTTCCTTAAGCCCTCTGCTCTCAAAGCTCCCAACCACCAGCACATTAGATTCCCATTTTTGGATTTCAATTTTTCTTTAATTTATTCTTCATCTTTATATTAAACACAGGTGCCCTGTTTCCTTTGTGTAATGGTCACAGTTGAGACACTTCCTCAATTGAAAATCAGTACATTCCTAAGGCAGAGCAGCTGCCACTGGCATGGTGTCTTCATTAAGGAAGACTATGCTGCTGCTTCAGTGCTCAGATTTTTTTTTTCCTCTTTCTCTGTTTAAAAGAAAAAAACAAATGAAGATGCCTTTTCTGAGCACAGAACCCATTGGTAATACCAATTTTGTGTTACTTGGGAAGGACACAGGGATAGGTTCTCTGCACATGGCTAGAAAGACTGACCAAGAAATGTGGTTCATTTATATGAAAGGGAATGTGCTTAAAGGTTCTTTCTAAAACACACACTTATGAATTACTTTTCTTTTTCTTCTCTTTTAGGAGCAAATCATGGCTTTTGCCAGCAAGTGATCTATTGTCAGTCTGCCTGTTAGGAGCTTGCCTATGAATGCATTGCCCTTGAAAGGACTGTGACTGATTTGAATATTTGAATTTTTATTTTAATTTACAATAAAACTGAGGGACTGAGCTGTGTATTACACCATCCACTGGTTCATGCAAAAGCTGTCTCATTTGCCCCCCTCAAGAGGATTTAGGGTTTCTTTCCATAGTACCACAATGTCTTCAGCCACAGAACTAAGTGTAGTATGTGCTTTTAATTTGGGCCTTGTGAATTGAAGATTGAGGTGCAAACAGCTGTCTGTCTTTTGGCAAACACAGTGCTGAATTTTGCCAAGTGCTGGCTAATTTGTAACAGCTTTTGCTGCTTAATTACTTTCAGTTTCTTCTGAGATGATTTCTAGAGCTGTAACGTCACTCCTGGGATCTTGGCACCTCAGCTCAGACAGAAGGGGTAGTTTGCAGCAGAGGGAGACAACACATGGTGGCAGATATATTTTAAAACTCTGTCTGTTGTTCTCTCACCCTTTTCCCTTTCTCTTGGTGCTTTATTTAATAATGGTATTTCTTGTGGAACTGGCTAGTTTTAAAAGATACAAGGAAACATGGAAAAGATACAAGACAACAATAATATCCAGGAAAGAAAACTATACCACAACATCTTGAATATTGTTAAAACTGCTTTAATTACTAAAATAGACAATTCAAGATATTCTGTCTTCAGTTCCAAACACCAGCCTCTTGCATTAGACATTTGCCACTCACAAAATTAAACTAAGCACTGCCCATGGGAAAGATTTACACATATGGGTGACTAGTATCAGAAATTAACATCAGAAAGAATGAAATGTAAGTTTTGAAGTGAAAGCCATTACTTGTGTTTCTGCAGTCACTCACATTAGGCAGTTCTTGTTAGTGGCTGGCTCAAAGACATTACAAAATGGGAGACAAAAATCAGGGCTGCAAGTAGAGCTGTTCTCTTAAAAGGCTGCTTATTCTTTAGTTTAGCTAATAAATAATCTCATTGCACTAGGGTAAGTGTGAGGACTTGACTGGGTTGTCCAGATCCCCCCACTCACTGGGTTCAGATGTAAACCGCAGGGGCTCAATTCTGCAATTTCTTGCAAAAATAAACCTTTTAACAGAGTTCTTGTTTCTCCCGTAACTGAATGATCATGCTAGTAGCAGAGAGCAGAAGTTCTGCTTCAGTTAATGAATTGTGCCACTGACAAATGAAGGCCCTGAGCATTCAGATTAAATGCAACTTTGGTACTGGGAAGCAGATGCTCCTCCCTAGCATTTGTAGTATCAGAGTCTGAGGACAAGAATGCAGAAAAAACAACTTCCTCTGCATGGTACCCTTCTTCTAGCCCCTCCTTGCTTCAGACAAAATCCAACCCCTGAGCCCTCCTCAGGCCTAGTGTGTGTTCAGGGGGCAGATAATGCTGCTGCTTTTCCCTTAGGTACAGCATCCCACCTTCAAAACCCAGCCTCACTGCTGCCAGCTGTTAGCCCCAAGATCCAGTAAGAGTTTGTCATAGCACTGGCTCAGACTGAAAGATGATTTCTGGATTATTAAATTAGCTTGTTCTCAGGATAACACAGTCTGGCCAGTAACCACTGCATCCTACTTTGTGTTTTCTGAGAATACAGAAGCGCTCACTGAAGACAAAATGAATGCATTTGCAGCCACCTTGTTCTGCAGATCAAACCATATACCAAGTTTTGCCAACAGTAGGAAGAGGAATAAGAAATATTTATGGTTGAGAAGAAGCCACAATTATTTTCTTCACGTTCAAACAAACTTATAGAGAGGAAGGAACAGAACTTTGGTGTGACACAGGAATTTCTCAATGTGGATCTCAAACAAATTCTGGTAAGGAGTACACATTTCAAAAAAGCAGCCTGAATTTATGACAAAGTGTCAATGATAAGTATGGATGGCTGCATCCCTAACCCTTGGCTTCTTGTTGCTGATTGAACTTGTTCAATCAAAAGCTTGCCTTGCACCCTCGTGCTGTAAAACCTGAGATATGAGAAGCGGTAGCTTAAACAGTCACAGGCAAACTTGCACTGCTAACTAGAGGAAAAGGACTAATGTTCACAGTAAGGCAAATCTCTAAGTCTCCAAACTGTTTGGCAAGACCATTGAAGACATGAGTGCACTACTTCATCCCCTTGCTGGGAATTACCAATTATTTTCAAATCCAGTTTGCAGAGAAGGCAGCATGAGGGCAGTCTTTGGTTTGACAGAAGCGGGAAAGGTGTTTTAGAGCAACGGTAACTGGGACAGTTGGGTAACTGCAACTGCCAAACAAGGAAATGTTCATCACAAGACATCAGTGGATAAGTTTCCCTTAGTCACATGAGTAATACCTCTTTGTTGTGTTGGGGTAAACTCACCTGTACCTCACACATTCCTTGAAGAAGTGAAGACAGTAGCAAGCTGCCAATTATTTAATGAGGTGGAAAAAGTCTCTACAGCTGTTTTTACTTAGGGCAATGGATGGGCTTCAAATTGGAGACCACACCTTAAAGCTCACTCCAGCAAAAGGGACTGTGGTGCTCAGACTGCTTGCTAGCCCAGCAGGTCTTCCTGGGCTGTGCCATGCCTGCTGTCCTAGGGACAGCACTAGACTTGACTCTTGGTGAGCACCACGTCAGGTCAGGTGTCCTGAATCAGTTCACGCAAGAACCCGAGGAGCACCAGCAGCAGAGGGAAGAAGGCTGTGGATGTGCCTTGCTGAGAGCAGAGAAACAGAACTGGCTCTCACAGCAAAGTGAGCTGTCAGATCAGCCATTTTATCTGACTGCAATCTCCTTGTGGGTGGAATGTGACAAGCTCTTCTTCTGGCAGTTGACTTTCAATAGCTGGCACTGCTGCTTCATTGTGCCAGCACAACTATGTGTTATGACTACATGCTAAATGAATAAATTTATCAAGTCTGGTAGTCGGATGTATGGTGTAGCTGCACAGACTTGTAAAGGGCAGCAAAACTGAAACACAGGCACACATTCTGCTTAGGAAATGCCTTCTGCCTAAAAAAAAATTGGTAAATTATTATGTTTTAGCCAACACCTTTCCCAAAACTATGCCCAAAGTGTACTTATAGCAGGCCCTTCTTGAAAGACTGGAATATTCTTGCCATGTATTTGCTAAGCTAGCAGCTGGATTCTTAGAACACTGAGGTTGGCAGCATCCAGAGCTGTTCACTTTTCTCTGCATCACTGTTGATTCTAATTTCTGTATTTAACATCTCACGAGCAAACTTAAGTTATGTCTGTTTAAAATAGAAGGGAGTAGGGGATGTCACGTGTCTGTAGTCTGCCACCACATCCAGGAACTCTGTGCTTCTAACAAACTTGCTGGTGAAAGCTGGTTTTGAGCCCCTTGCATATTCTCCACTGGAGTTTAGACCTTTTGACTTAAGGCAGATTCTGAATCATTTATGGCAATCACAGTTATAAATCATACTCTCATTAGGCACAATGCCAGTCCAGCATAAAGAGCTGTCATATATCTTTGGTCCATGTTCTGCTCTGTGAGCAGTCCCAGCTGAACAACATACCTGGAGAGTGCAATTTACTTTCTCAGCATTTTCAGAAATGCTGAAGTCCATAGCAGTACCACAGGTCAATAAGTCATCCCCAGAGACTGCAGCAGGTAAAAGGTAGCACCCAAAGTCCAGCTTGTCTCTATGTTGTTTACTTTCTTTGTCAACTATAAAGGAAGAAAAACAAGTTGCTTCTGACAGTTCTCTAGATTCGTAAGTTGCACAAATGACAGCAACTATATGTTACAAATCTGGAAAGGTTCAGTAGATAATTAGTCAGAAAAATGTACTAATGCATGTTAATTGATAGGGATTTAACTGTTTTTTCTCACCTTTAAGATTGTGTTGTCCCTAAATCCAAAACCTTCCTTTAATAAAGCAGTGATGTAAGTGAGATCCATGCAGAGGAAAGGACTGGCTGACTTGTACCTCTCCATGTTATCACAGACTAGAGAAGGAAAAAAGAAAAAAAAAAGGATCTCAACAAAATAAGAGCTTTTATCCACATTGTACATTTGAACTGAACTCAAGCCAAAGCTTACTAAAATAAGCTACCCTCTTCTATTATGGTTATGTATGACACATGGTACATGCTACATATAGCACATCCAGTTTCTCTTAACTACATCTTGTATTACAGCAACATAATCCACACAGCTCTTTTGAAGAACCTCTGCTCAACTGATAACTAGCAGCATGTTAGATTACTTATTTTTTTAAGGACACAGCATCGCTTGTTTTCATCACCTCTCCTCCATGGATGGATCCAGTAATGGATTCCACCTTCTAGGATGGCAGTTTATTTTATTTTTTCCAACCACACTTGTCCAAGGAAATGGGAGAGGCTATTGCCCAACCAACCACTCCCTCGCTGCAGCTAAGTCAAGATTCCGTAGTCAGGGTGACAGTGACTGAGAAATGTATTTACACTAAGCATTATTTTCTAGATCTACTGTTACTGTTCTACTGGCAGCAAGAGCAGAGTTCACTTCCTTCTAAGAAAAGATGAGCAGCATCCTTCTACTATTGAAATGAGATAGAGAAGAATTAGTTCAGGATCACAGAATTGATCTCCTGATGGTCTAAAGCTAAGTAAGTGGTTTGATAATGTTAGGTAACATCTTAGCCACGTCTTTGGAAATAAGCTCTCTCACTATCCAGGGAAAAAATAACAACCAACCCACACTCAAACTTTAGAGCTTAATCCCCCTATTCAAAATCATCCAAGTTTCCAGGGAGATTAAGTTTAACTGAAAAATCATTAAAATTTAGGCCTTATTTTAGGAAAAAAAGTCAGTCCTGAACTGTGTAATTAAGCATCTTCTGCTGAAAAATATGGTCTTCTCATTTTCTTGAGAATGAGCACAGTACAGAGGTAACTTGCTTCTAGCCATCAGCAGCCAGGCAAGATGGGAGCTCTTTGTCCACAGGAGGTACAAAACTAGAACAAGCATTCAGGAAGAAAGACAGGGGGAGGTAAATGAATGTGGAAGAGACTCAGACTTAAAAACCCTTTACTCTCTCCCTCCATTTTGCTAGAGATTAAATAGGATTTAAGGGGACAGATTTACAGAATTCAGTGCTCTCTTAAACTTGCAGTTTGACAGAAGGAGCTCTTGATGCAGCAAATTCACTTTCTTTTGTAGTGACTCTTTGAACTATCACCTTCTCCTGAACAGAGTTGTAAAGCCACCAACATCTCACTGCTCTATCAGTATTGTCTTCTGCATCAGTTAGTCTTTGACTAATAAAAGTAACATGACAGGTGTAAGTAAAATAAAGGTTAAATAAATTAGCTTTTCTTCCAAGTCACATTATATACTGCCTACACATTCATATTTTTGTTATTTCTTGTCCAAACCAGTTTCCCAAGCTCATGACAATTACCTTCTTTGGCTTTTCTCTCAAAATTTCTCACTTCCAAAACACCTCCGTGTTCATAATCTGAAAAAGATGTGAGAAAACATAATCATAGACCTGACAGCATTTGAATTCTTTATCTAAGTTGACCCTAGACAGCAACTCAGGGATGCTGCACTAGGAGTGAGACCTGCTTGGAACAGAAGACAGAGCTGCAGGTGTAACTGGAGCCCTGAGCACATTCCATGTGCTGAATGCTGAACACCAAACTGCAGTGACAGATAAATGTCATTCCCTCGAGGCATTTTGTGTATCTCCTCTTTCTCAATAACATTCCTTTCCTCTGCTCTGTATGGCTCCAGCCACCAGGGTTCCTCTGTCTACCTTCTGGATGACATGCTCACATGTAGTAGATTATCCCAAATTTACCGATTAGGTTGGTGTCAGCTGCTCGATCATAGTAATAGGAGAAAGCATAGAAGGAACTTCCACGAATCTCATGTGGTTGGTGAAGTTTCCCTTTGACAACCTTGAGTACTTCCAAGTAGCAAGGCTTGAATCCTGTTTCTCCTGTCAGGAAAAACACAGATGGGGTGAGCTAAAGAGCATATGCAAGAGATGGAAGAAATAGTGGCAACTGGATGAAAAATTAAAGAAGCAGAGATTAAAGCATCAGAACAAGAGTTTAGATATCCCTTCTGTAATCCAACATGGCATTTACACATAGGCAAGAACTCTAAAAGCCCCATATCAAGTAGAACTGGTTAGAGCAGATCATTGCTGTGTCTGAAAGAAGTGCCACACAAACTACTTCCATGTCAAGCAAAACTCCCATTGACATGTTCTGCGGCCAGCAGAATCTTCTACATTTGCTGCCACTTGTTAGATAAAACCTTGCTTTCTCTCCCCATCACATTGTAATTTTATCAACCTACTTCACACACACCAAATCTGCAATTCAGCTCTCATGTCCCCAGTCTGTTCAAGTCTATGAGGGCAGCAGACTCACCCTTCTCTATGCAGCATTAGACTTATTATTATTAGAGACTTAAGAAACAGTTCCACAAGTGAGATTAACTGGTAAGCCAAAATGTTTGTACCCTAACACAAAGAGAATTTTTGCACTTTGCTCAAAGCCTCAGGAAAACCTCTCTTATTTGCACAAGTTATTCTAAACATTTCCTATAAAGGTAGGATTTGTAATAAGAGATCACAATCAGAGGACAGGGGTACAGATCAGCTACTCTTACAGCTTCAGATTTTAATCTGGATTTCGCAGAAGTCAACCTTTGCAACTGGACAGATATCCTTCATATCCCAATCATCATCAGTTGACTGAGGAAATATTTGACAAGGAAAAACTCAGATTCTGGAGATAAGACTTATTGTAACAGAAAAAAGTCTCCTTAATTTACCTTCTTTGTTGCCACCATACTGATATTTCACTCCCCCAAAGTGCCACTCTGCCTCCAACTGCTTAGGCAAACAAGAACTGCGGAACATTTGTCCATCCACAACTGGAAAGAGAGCAAAGAGGAAGTCAGAAAACACAGAATTTAACATAGCTATAAATCAATATGCAGAACCAGAAAAGGCTGAAAGATCTTCATTAAAGTCTTTAAGCAAAAGTACAAAAACTTGAATTGATGGATGTGGCACTAACTGATTACAAATTAAGGACCAATCTCAAGTTTGGAAAAGTTGTGTCAGTTTTGTCCTGCAAACAGCAAAGCAGCCAGGCTTGTCATTTCTCAATCAGATAAATGGTACAATAATGGCTGGATAATGGCTGTTCACCACAAAAGACAAGAAATGAGAGGTGATAAACACACAGATGCACAAACTCTTATGACAGCAGATAACCAAGACAAACAAAGCAACTGAGCAATGAAGACAAAACCTCCTAAGACAGAGATCAATGGCCACTACAGGATCCACTGAATGTACCTTTGAGGGATTCAACCAGAAATACTATAACTGGTAAGAAGAAAACATCATTATTGCTGCACACACAGGTCTCACAGAAAAAGCAAACTTCTAACAGTATGCTTGAGACAGCAAAATTTGCTACGGGATGCTTAGGGAAAGGCTCAAAGGCTGGGAAAAGGGAATTAAGGGATCAGGGAAGTGCAGGTATGGCAAACCAGAGGGGACTATAAAAGAAGACAGTCACAAATAAGCAGGCAGCTGGTCCATGTGCTTTTCTGTCTGAGCCTTGTGACCAATCACTGCAGTCTGTCCTATCTTCTTCTTAATTCCTACTCCAAACTATTTTTGATTTGAGTACATTTCAGTAATTATCACAAGTCCATCTAGCTGTCAAGTAAGAATCCAGAAGGTGGAAATCCCCAGGTCCTGGCCAGAGACTAGACAAAAGGCCCAAGCTCTGGGTGAGGGACTGGAAAGACTCAGGAATGTGTGTATGCACTCAGGTTACTGACTGGGAGCATGTGATGTGCTTGTGCGCTTCCATCTAGACTAGGGCAGTGCACACAACAGGTCTGGGGAACACCACAGGCCAGGCAGATACCAGAAGGGCCTACAAAGTGGGTTTGGCCTAAGCAGCAGCCCTAAGGAAAAGGATCTGTTCATGCTGCTTATGCTTCTGTGGATGCTTGTAAAGCTGTGTGTTTGTGGCTGGCCATGGTGCTTATATGCTCCTACATGTGCATTTCTGGAATTTGCACTTGAATGTCACTGCTGGCTGATCTCAAAAATAGGGAAAAGCAGCTGTCTCACAAGACAACCCCTTAACAAGTGGTAGCTGTTTTCAGACAAATATATACCATCAGCAACATAGAAAAGCACAAGATACAGAAGTGAAGACACACAGGAAATGGGCTGGTGACACAAGGTTAAGTCTTAAGCATCTCTTAATAAATCTTAAATGTTTTAGTATATGAACATACCTTCCATATTCAAAGCTCCAAGCGTTGCCAGTCTTGCAGCTTTTAGTCCAAACCCCAAATAGCTGTGAACAACAAAAAACAGACATTATAGTCTTGATTCCTGTACATCTGGTATGCTTTACCCATAGCCCTCTTCCTAAGTCCTAGAACACCCAAACCAAATTTCCTTCCTCTGATTCCCACAAGGCTCCCTCTCTAAAACAGAGTTCCCTTTGCTGAAACAACTCTGAGGGCCAAAAGAGTGACACAAACCCAAGGAATACAAGGAGTTGTAAAATGGGTGAATCTAAAACTGCAGGCAGTGGTTAGAGCTGATGTGGCATTTATACAAGACGATCATGAAAAGCAAAAAATCACCACCTTAAAAATGAGGGAGAAAGAAAGGTGTGTGCTGAGTACATGGGGATAGGGCAGCCACTCTTATGTGACACACACAAAACTATGTGCTCTTCGGGCGGAGTGCACAACCTCCCACAAAATAGGAACTGTGACTTTGTGTGAAATTCACCTGGTTTGACTCCACAGGTAACTGCTACATTCATTATAAGCTAGAATATGAACAATCCTTATGAGAATGTCATCACACATTGCAGCAACACAGCTAGATTAAAATCCTGTTGACCCTTTCATTCCCACCTCTGTGTTTGGTCACTTACCATTTTGTCATGTGATTTTAAACATTTCCAGAATATTCAGAGTTAAACTAACCTCCAGCTCTCTCTCAGTTTTTAGGAGATGATTTTTCAATCCCAATTATTTTAGGTGATCTAATGGACTGTATTGATGACTACAGCAATCAGTTACATCAGCAAATGTAAGGAGTAGGAGAGGATGACTATTAGACCAGCTCTGCTGTCAAGTAAGCAGATTCTATAACTGGCTGAGATGGTAATGTTCACTCCACTAAGTCTCAGGAGAGTCCTCTTTCCAAATCTCTGATAATTTTTAGTTCTGACTACTGGCACAGTATCTACCTTTCTGCTTGTTTCAGAATATTTGGCTTGAGTCCAGTAATAAGAATTCTTCTCCTTAAATATGGGTACAAAATGCTGTCTCTTCATTTGACAAACTGCCTAATATTCCCTTTCAGTGACATTAACCATGCATGATCCTGGAACGTTTCCAGCCAACTAATGTCATGTTCCACGCAGATATGTAGTAAAAAAGTCATGGTCTCTGCTGCTGGTACCAGGATGATGTGGCTGTTAGCTCAGGGGCTGCAAAAAGACTGATTTCCCCAGTGGAAATAGCAGTCTTTTGCTCCTCACCTGTGGGTATAGAGCTTGTACGTGCTATTAAACATTTCAAATGAGGTAAGAAAATCCTCAGGGGTTTCCTTCAGAGTTTCCTACAAGTGAAGTAAAAGAAAAAAATGTTTTAGTTTATATTATGCAATAAAGAATGACCAAGTTTAATGTAATATCACAGATATACCCATACAGTTTACTGCACACTCATCTGATCAGCTTTGAAAAAAACCTACAGCTTTCCAATGGTGCCACTGCTGTAATATCTGCAGCTTTTAACACTGATTTTAATAATATGCATCTTTGTGTTTCTTCAATGTATAACAGGAAAGCACAACAGATCAGGATGAAAACACTTTCTAATTCAGGTAACCTGAATTTTTCTAGAGTACTTACATGTTAATCTATATGTAGAGAGTGCCCATCAAAATCAGCTACACTGAACTACCTTGTAGTTCACTGCACTACAAATGCTATGAACTTTTTCAAGTCACACTAGGCACCTAAACTGAGGTATTCAGAAAAATTAAAAATACAAGGTACAGACCCCATTTTCACCATGCCAAATGTCTTGTTGGTACTCAAGGAAACACTGTGACTACTCACTCCCAGTCTTAGGGCTGCTTCACCTAAATTAGCCTCTTCCTCAGTCTCTTCCTCTCAGTCTTCTCTCTGTGCACACCTCCATCCCACTTGTACCCTGCTGTAGCTTCCTGACAGACTAACTCACACTCTTGTAAGGCTGAATCTCTTCAGCAATCAATTACTGTTTCTTTGTGTCCACTCCCTGAGCTCTCAGTCTCAGTTTGTGTCTTTCCTCTCATGGCCTCATCCTCCCACCCCTTCTTGCCTCTGTGCACTTTCATTCACTTTATCATCCACCATTATTCTGGGCCAAGCAGCAGAATCTCCGAGAGAACTGAAGCTGCATAGTCCTGCAGTCACCATGCAAGTAAGGAGATCCAGATCTGGGTTATTTTTTCTAGAGTCCTAGACAGAAGCCTGCTCAAAGCTGAAAGGAATTTGACAGTATTTAGCTTGAGCTTCTCCTGAGCAAATACAAATCAAAATTTGTTTTGGGTCTCAAGTTGATTATCACTGAAATGGCAGTCACATCCTTGGCCTCATACACCCAGACTGCCATATTTTGAGTTCTGTTTCTAAACCTTACATCACAAAAACTATTTAAAGGAGAGATCCTAAAAAAATTTGGAGAAAGCAATTATCTTTTTTTATGCCCTACTTTCACAAAAATGAGGCAGACACGAGACAGACAATTTCATAATTACTATGATTGGCTTTCAGTTGCTTTTAGCTTTGGCAATAATGCTGTGAAATTAAAATCAGCTCCATGCAGTTGTCATTGTATGTTTTCTACTTGCTTGTAATTCATATTTAATTAACAAATCTCTTACTATTATAGTATTTTGTTCAAAACTAATACAAGAGCAAGCACGTGACTGCCTCGCATTGCAGGAAGGAAAAATCTCCACTGCAAGTCAAAGGGAAGTATCCCCACTAATTCTGTCAGGTGGGAAAAACTCCCAAAAACATACTGAGCTTATTTATTTGAACTTGACAACACAGGTGAGAAGCAGACATAGTGTACAAGCAGGCAGCATGAACCTTGACTCCACACTGCCCTACAAATTCACACCAGTAGTCCTGGTCAGCAGCAAACACTCCAGCCCTTTTCCTGCAAGGCTTGAAGGGGACATTTGAATCCTGAACTGCAGTTCAGCCTATTTCACAGCTCTATTTATTCTCCAAAACCCTGACATGCAACACCCTTTCCTGTTGGTCCAGTGCCCACTTTAGCAGGTGTTATCAACACAAAACAGAAGACAAGCCCAGAGTATACTCGAGGCTTTGCTGAACAGGATAAGGTTGCATGTCATGTTTCAACATAACACACAATTGCAGAATTAAAATATCCTGATGTGAAAGCCATGTGTTTTGTGGTCACCAAGCATCCTTTGAGAATCCCAAGTTCTATTTAAAAAAATGTTAAACAAATGACTCCTTCAGAAAGAGTGAAATAAACACATCACAATATGAAGGTACAGAACATAATTTTCTCATGCAAACTGCAGACTTGGGTCCCAGTTCAAACTGTTTCTAAACAGCTATAGAACTACTATGAAATCCAGCAGAGGTGTCTGAGGGACAGAGAGCAGAATGCTCAAAAGGAACGAGAAGAAATTGATAAGAAAATAGAGAACTGTGCTATTAAAGAAATTTACCCTATACAACACTCTTCCCCTCCAAAACTTAGTGAATATCTGACTGGAATGGGAAAAAAGAAAAAAAAAAAAAAAAAAAAGAGAGAACAGCCCCTATATTTCTTCTAATATTCAATAATAATACCTAGAAATGTTCTACATTTGTTGAATACACAGCAATATCAACATTAATGGGGCTTTCCCAGCCTGAGTATAGAAAACAAAAGCTGTTTCTTTCTGGTTTTACTCATTTGCTTTCTTTTTATTTCCTCATTATTCAGGCTCCTTTTTTGCAAGCACCTATCAGCCAACTGCTGATCTCAAAGGGAACAGAAATACAGATGTTCTGTAAACCACAGATGTTCTGCTTGTGCCACCGCTGACAAAGTGGTATCAGAGAGTGCAGCAGTGCTCAGGTCTCTCCACCAGCCTTGCAGTCCCAACCCACACACTTTTAACCACTCCTCACCTCAAACCGTGGCAGGAATGTGATTTGGGTTGAGGCTCCTCCCAAGTCCAGAATCCCAACAGTTTGCTGGTTCTGGCCAGACAGCTGCCCTGCAAACAACACTGTACTCAGAACAGCCCCAAATGCAGAAATGCTGAAATGCAGACACTGCGTGGATGTTCAGGCAGCCACCAGGGGATCACAGTATCACAGCAATACAAGGAGGGCTGAGCTGCCCTTCAAAGAAAACAACCTCCGAGAGAACAGGCAGGCAAACAGAAGGTATTATAGAATGATTCACAGACTTTCTACCTTGATTCCAATCTCTCCTCCAGAGACAAAGGAGATAAATCTCCAGGCATGAAGCAAAAGCTGAAAGTAAGAGACAAAGTATCTCTTGCAGAAGACTGTCCAGGGAGAGTAAACAAATTTTGTAACCACCACAGAGCTGGGCAAAAGCAGGTAAAGGAAGGGCAGTAAGAGCCAAACCAGCTATTGTAATTTCTCTTCACCCAGAGCAGCTTTTTTTGCTTGCTCATCTATCTACTAGAGTATTGATTATCTTTTCACCAGATTGCCCTCCCAGAAGCTCTTAGAGCCGGTAGTGCTAAGGCACCATGCCCTGCAGCACCACTGTAGTTGCACAACTCACACTGGGATGAAGAACATGCAAGGCCTTGTTTCCCACACATTAGCAGTACCACTCCCCAAAGCACATTAGGGAAACCAGCCTGCCAGTGCCTCCAAGATCCAACTAAATTCTGGCACCTTCAGGGTTAAGATGTCTCCTTCTTACTACAGACTCTGGAACACAATCTGCCCAAGGCAATCCACTGCTTAAGCACTGGTGAGAGAGCAGGAAGGAAAAGCATGGCCATGGCAGAGGAACTAGAGGTGATCACCTCCACGGAAGATACTCAAGGTCAAGTTTAGAGTAGTTATACAGAATTAACTACCTGTCAAAAAGTTCACAGTGATCCAGGCTAAAATTCCTGCAATGAGTGAAAAAAAGAAAAAAAACCAGTCACCATTAAATACTCCCACAATCTCCTGCCCACTGTTACCAGCCATCCACAGGTTATTTATTTACGTGGAAATCATTACTAACTTAACCCAACCACCCCAGACTTCAGAGATTAATTCAAACTCATAATTAAATTATATGATTCATTCATACAACTCTCATGAGCTAAAATAGGTAGGACTTTGTAATATCCATGCAACTGCAGCACACATAAATCATATCTATTATCCAAACAACATACAAAGAAGTAATGAGCTGACACAATGCACAAGTTTCCTTAGGCCTGTTTTTGCAGTCCAGCATTTCCTAATCTGAAAACTGCATTCACACCACTCTGTGTTTTAATCTTAAGGTTTCTATAATTACACTACAGACAGAGCAGCAACCAGTAAAACACAAACAGGTCCTTTGACTCCAGTGGCTTGCTTGACACTTACATGATTCTCACCCAAACACAGGCAAACATGTGACAGTAGAAGAGGTAGGGATTTAAATAAACTTGGCAGGCTACCCTGTGCTCTATTATACCTCATTGGTCCTGCCCCTGTCAATAAAACAGTTCTCCCTACTGTACAATTCAACTCCATTACTCCATAGTGACAAACTATGCACTTATCAAATACTTGAAGACTTTATGATACTTCTCCTTTTCTCTCAGCCTGCGTGGACAGATTTTGTTCTTTAATCTTCCTCCATTTATTATTTGTTTAAGCACTGTGATAATTCTTGCTTTCCTTCAACACCTTCCAAAGTGGCAATTTATCTGCCATAAGGAAGTGCCCTGAATTGAACATAAGATGATAGGATGGCTCTTTTCATCAGGCATCCATACAGATTATTATTACTTGCCCGTTCTCCAAGGCAGTATGTCTGGATATGCAGACATAATGTTACTGTGCTTTTTTCTGCACTGCAAAATCATTGCTCACTCCAAACCTACAACATATTTCACCTTTTCTTATATTTTACAGTACCTGCTTGCTACTTCACTAGGAGTATTTTTCCCAACAGAATATTTTTAACTTACTATTTTATTGTTTAGTTATCTATTTTTAATACCTGCCAATTATCCTTCATTCTCCTCTAATATTCACAATCCTCCCAATTTTAGATTGAAAATTGCTGAGCTGATCATAATAGATTATTTTTAATGCTGATATTGCAGAATTTACAAGGCACTTTCCATAAGCTTCCCAGCTTGCTATATATTGTCATGTAGCCTTTCAGAGGTGGACACCACCTCTTTTGCACCAGTTCCCAGGAGTGGGCTTCAGCTGGACAGCCTGCATCAGGCAATGCTTATTGTTGAGACAAAGTTTTGCTCTGAAACTTGTGAAATCTCTTTGTGTATCTGCATTTGTAGCCTAACAGGTGACCAAGTAACGAACACCACCTCTGAAAGGCAGGACTGCGTTGTTTCAAACAGGGCCAGAAACCTTTTTTTCTGCTTAGTTTGGGGATCATTTCTCTTTCCCTCTCATGTTCCTAAGATATGCCTCTTTTTCCCATTTCTCTTTGCTTTTACTTTTTACCCCTCCTAAAACACACCTTCATGAGATCCGTCCATGATGCCAACACTGTCCTCTGGAACAAGGAATGGTGATTCTTCAAAGACTTCTTTCACCTGAGGAAAGAAATAGTGATTAGATTTCCTGGTCTTCCGAGTCTTGTTCTGCTCTGAGGGTCACAAAATTTTGTTTTACACAGCAGTAGAAACTAAGACAAGTGTGTGAAGTAGGGGCTAGGAAAGCAAGAAAAGAAGTATTGTAGGTCTCTCTCCATGCCTACCACCACAGCAAGACACAGAATTTCAGGACCAGACAAGATACTCTGTGAGTTTCATGCTATTGTGGGATTACAGTCTCTTTTCACACATGAAATTCTCTTATGCTAAACAGAATAGAGAACTGAATGAAAAACAAGATGAAACAGGGAGAACAATACCAGTGCACCCAAAACTACTTAGTACTACCTCTGAAAGCAGAGCCTGGGCTTTCTCCTCTGACAGCAAGCGAAGTCCAGCCGTGGCTTTTAACACTACTGGGGTCTTTTTCCAGAGATGAGATGGCACAGCATCCACAGCCATGTCCAGCAATGTTTTGACAGTTTCAGCACCCTAAAAGGAAAAATATATTTTTCATATGGCTTCCTCCTACAGGCCTGTCAGAGAATAGGCCTCTCAGTTTCCCCTCAAAACTAGTGAGAACAGTATTCACTAGCAGAAGATACCCACACCCAAGGTAAGTACAAAAACCATGCCAGATACCTCATTAGAACATTAAATGGAATGTCTGCATTGGAAAGAAGGTGTATTCATAAATATATTTTAGGGAAGACAAATATCATTGTTTGTGGAAGGTATTTTTTGAAAGTATGGAGGGAGGTGAGGGAACCGATTACCTGACAAACCTAAACATCTTGCAGTATGATGAAACTAAATTGTGCAATTAATGACTGATGCTACCACAGCAAGGGGAAATATCTGCAGATTTCACTAAATGCAACATAAGAATTCCGAGTGTGTCCATTGCAGATATTGTAATTAAAATGCCAGCTGTGCAATGGTTACCACACAAGGTACAGAAATCACTGATGGCTCTCAATTATTTCCACTGCTCTAACAATCACAGTTTGGCATTAACAATAAACATTATCCTGTGAAATGCCTAGAAATTTCTTTTGGGCTGAGTTCTCCTCTCCTACCCAACAAACAAGTTTTATTGGAATCATAGGTGATCTTATAAAAGTTTTTTAAAAATCCCAGATCCATTCACTCTTCCAGAAAGTGTCACATTCAAGTTCTGTAGCATGGAATCCAACTGAGCAAAATGAGAAACCTGAAATCCCCGTAATGCTAGGCCACAACTTCAAAGCTGCTAAAGCACAGAAAATAGTGTATCTATCTATCATTTCTCTGGCACCTCCTTTAGTTTGTGTAAGAGCTTCCTGTCAGTGCAGGGGGTCTGGAAAAAGGCAGCTTACTTCAGAACTGAGAAAATTATTCGTAAATGAGACAGAGTATGCATTTACTCATATTTGGGGTAGATGTAGTGGAAATAAACACTGAATATGGATGCTGCTAGAGACAAAAATCACTTTGTCTTTGAAATTCTCAAAGGCATATAGTCTAGTTATATAAATATTTAAGCAATTAATTAAGCCACTGTTCCACTGATGAAATATGTAAAGCACCAGCCCCTATTTCACTGTGTTGAACTTAACTCACAAAAGTAGAGGAACAGGTTTAGAGAGACAGCAGCAGAACTTTTACATTTCTTCTTGACTTTTTGCAATTGCAATCAGTAACATTTGAACTTGGTGGAATCTAATGATATAACAGAAGCATGACCAACTCCCAGGGAATAAAGGCCAGTCTTACCTTTTCAGGCTGATCAGCATATGCAGACAGACCTGGCTTCACAGACTCAAAGATTTCCCCTTCCACCTCTGGAAGGTTTTCTGCACAAACAAAACATTATATGATACAGTCAACAATTCAAATTTTATTCTTTAATTTCCAAAAGGTTGCACTAACTCCTGTGAAGTGACTATCCTTGATTCTCTTTGCAAACAAGATTATTCCCCTCCTGAAACAAGCCTTGCTCCTTCACTTCAGGAACATATTTAGCAGAAACTTGCCCTTGTACCCTCCAAGTTCACAAACAATTTATGAATAACATGTTGTTATAATTAAAAGTATGTTCATTTAGCATTTGTGAACTACACTAAGTTACAACAATGCAGCATAACTGTTGCTTACTCTTAATACATTTCTTTCCCTTTCTGTCCTTAAGTCAATTGTGAAATACTAGTGCATATTAAGACACACACCATCAATTCCCAATTATCCTTAGGTGATTCATCCAACTCAGAACAGAGCTGACTGTGCTCAAGTACTTGGCTGAGAAGCCAAACAAGTTTGACCACTGCTCCCAGAGCAGTCTGGGTGTAGAAGATATCCCTGAGTATTGCATATTGCAAGCCAGGCTGAGTCCAACAGAACTGGACCTTGTACCAGTCCTTCCAAACTATGGATGAAGTCATGCAAAGACACACAATTACTATGCCCCAGCAACCAGTCTTCAACCTTTGCAGAACTGCTGGCTCACTGTACCCAAGCTACTTCATCCTCCCGAATCCTGTCACACGTGCAGCCAAAATTGGGCACCTCTGCACCACGTGAGCACCAGATACATTGAAGTGTGTTGCATCTCAGCACACTTCTCCTGGAAATGGCTCAGACCTTCAGTACTTAATAACTCTAACTATCTGATTTTAATTTGCCTCAAAATGTGACATAAACATATCTAGAATTCAAGTATTTCTTGATAAAATTTAAGGTAACGTGCAACCTGACAAAACCAGCATAAGTATCTTTTCATCTCAATGAGATATTCCTTTTAAGCAGCTGCATAGATGAAAATGTTTGAAAATTTAGAATTCTCCAGTATACCCAGAATTGTATCTCTGAGACTCAAAAGACCTACAAAAAGGTATTTTACACAGCAAAACACCATGACAAATGGACAATAAACATCTGCAGGAGGACCATTTGAAGGACAAACTGTAGAAATCTTCAGCTGCTCCCAAATGCTGAGCTGGCAAAAAACAAAACTGTTTTGAGAAGTTGGAACATAAGTCAACATACATGGGGGTCTTACCTGGGCTCTTCTGCACAAAGGTGTAAATATGAATACGGGTTCCAGTGCTTCCTGCGTCAAACATGATGCCATAAAAAGTGTTTGCTCTGGCATTTATAGGGCACATATTAGGTGGAAAGAAATCCTGAAACCACATTTCCCTGTTTGAATGTGAAAGAACAAAGGGCAAAGAGGAAAATGCCAATGCTATAAGGATGGGAAATCTGGAAGATGCCATCTTGCCAGGACCCCTTGAGGCTGTCAAGCATGTATCAGCAATCACAGGGCTGCAGAAGGTCCTGGAGAATTAAAAAAAAAAAAAAGAAAGAAAGAAAAAAAAAAAGGAGTGGAAATTATCAAGAGCTCTCTCCTTTAAAACTCTGTTAAAAAAGAAAACAAATAAATCATTCTGTACATATACATTCTCCCTTTAGGTGCTTTCCAACACCTCATCCAAAAACAGATGTTTTATTGCACTTAGTGCTACAATTACATCTAACTAATTTGTTCTTTAAGAGTAAAGGTTTCTCCATTTCCCAAGCATAGAAGAGATGGGGTAGTTTGCTTTCCAGTATTTCTAGTTTTGACTTTTATACAATTTCCTTCTCTTATTTGTCTTGCATATTTTCAACATTCAGAGTTTCTAGCAGCTCCTCCCAAAAGCCCAAATATTATCTGAAAAATAAGCATTGCCAGAGGGGAACTCTGGGCAGAACCACTTTAACATTTACACACTTGAGATGCTGTGGCAGAACACAAGTGTTATTCAGAGTCACAAACAAAGAGAATTTCATCTCAGGCTAAAAACAGCTGCTGGGAGAGATTAGCACGCAGAGAGAATGAAGGCATATCCTTCCAGCACCATCCTCATCCCCAAGAAAAGCCTGAGCTGCACCAGAGGGGCTGAACAGAAGTGCACCTGAGCTCTGCTGCTCAGTATTTTTTAATATTTTTCTTTTCTGTCTTTTTGGTTTGGTTTTTATTTTTAGAATTACAAACAGCAACAAAATCATAGCAAAACCCACACACTCTCACAAACCTAAAGTAGTTGCCCCAAACACTCAGGTTGCTTACAGAGCTTCTAAGAACAGTTTCACATACCAAAGCCCCAAAGCTGTGCTATACGGTATTGGATATCAATATACAACTACACCGTCCCTAACACCTATCCCTTTGAATGTATTTTTCCTAAGACATGCTAATAAAAGACATGGGCACAGAAATCATGGGGTGCCCAGCTAAAAAGGAGGAGAATATATAGGCATCTTTAAGAGCAGAAAAGAGCATGTGGCCAGATGTCCCACCATATGCAGTATCGCCTGCACCAACCTACACACAGAGCACTCCGCATGCAGAAGGTGCAAACAGCTCCTTATCACTTTCCAGACACTTGGTAACACATGCATCCACCCACAGCACTGCATATTCTACTTTATATGGCTGTTCATCAGCTCTGCCCGAGACCCCTGCTCACTGCGTGCTCTTACATTTGACTGTCTTTTAGCAATCTGCTCAGCCCCACCATGTTCATTCTCTTGAAATCTTTACTTGCTGTCTCTAGCCTACATGTATATAAGTCATTCTTAAACCCTCTCCTTTCCTTTCTACGTGAGTTTGCTGTAGCCTCTATTTCCTCACACCTTTCTCCCATGCCCAAAAAGCTCACTTATACTCCACTACTTTTTATCCCAGATTCAGCCCTTGTAAGATTTTTATTATTTCCTTTCTTCACCTTTGTCCCCAGTTATAGCAAAGGGAGATGAACTTTTACCCATTCCCAGCAAAAAACATCACATTCCTCAGGCATCTCTCTAACTCACTCCAGCATTCTGCTATGTCTAGAGCCACAAAGTGCACAGCCCACTGCAGATGGGTAACCTCACCTGTCTGCTGTGACCTTTATTTTTATCCTCCCCTTTCAAACAAATGCAGAGATGCGGGCAGAAGCAGAGACTCCTGATGCTCTCTGCCTTAGAAGCACACTCTGAAAAGAACTGACCACAATTCCACTAGCAGACAACAGCCCTAGCCAGTGTCTGTGACAGATCAACTCCAACTGCAGTAATTTCTAAAGTATACACATTTTATGTGGAAAGGAGTAAATAAGTAGTTCTGTAATTAAGTGCTCTCCTGTAGAGGATTGATGAGAAGTGCCAAGCAGTTTTGGCAGTTTTGTAGCAATGGATTTGTACTAAGATGCAGCTGGCATTACCCAAGTTTGCTTCATCAACAGCAAGGAGGGCCACTGAAAATCCAAGCAGCTGTGCTGTTTTAACAGAACCTGAGGTGCATTAGTGAGAGCAACCTTCCAGCAGGTTCAAAAAGGTGTTCTTATTCTCGTGCAATGTAAGGATTTTGTTTAATGAACGATCACAAATACAACCCAAGCACCTGTCTTAAGAACAAACTCCAGAGTCCTATTACGAACAGCACATGTGACAGTTATGTAAGCCTCAGAATCTCTGATGATCCGAAAATATCTGAGCAACTGCCATCATTAACTCATACTTTCCTTACCAGACCTACAAGAACCTTAGTCTCACATAAAATTCCCTCACAAAGCTTCTCTTCTCTATCCATTCTCAGATATCCACCACCATTTTCTGTTTTCTATATTTCTCCTGACTTTTTTTCTTTCCCCTTTTATACTTCTAAGGACAAATAAAACCCCAAAAAACCAACAAACTCACAACCAATCATCATGGGATTTTATTTTTCCTCTCCCTCATTAAGAATGAAAAACACATACTGAGCCCCTTCAATGACTGGTTAAGTCCATTTAATCAAGCACCCTAGCAAATCAATGTCCACAAGAAGAATGACAACAGATGAGAGTAAGAAATCAGAGACAAGAGAAAGAAATCAGCAGAGCATAAAGAAATGGAAAAAGGAAAAAGAATTTGGAATGACAGAATCGAAAGTTTGGAAGAAAAAATTCAGGGTAGAAATAGATAAGACATAAGTTACTGAGAAGGAAAAATATTTTCAAAACAGTTCCTCTCAAACAACTTAAAAGTCCTAGCTGGTATCAGAACTCAACAGGGTGGAGAAAATGAACAATAAACAGAAAGACAAAAATGGGGTAACTTATGTGAGCACAAGCTTAATAATGCAATCAAGCAGTTCAGCAAGGTAAAGCCTACAGTTCCCCACCAATAGGCTCAGTTACTGTGTTTCAGAAGGAGCAGTAGTAATCAGCATTGACCATGAACAGGTTAGGCACACACCTGAAGCAGGATGGAAGCAACAGCTACTCCACTCCAGGGATTCCTAATGAAAACCACCTTCAGAGCACCATGGCAGGAGACAGTGGGCCTGCACGTCACCTTCGCTGTCGGCTAACAGCAGTGGGCTATGTGTCAGGCAAGTTATAAGGTCACCAAGGCACATCAAATAACAATCGAGTTGTTTTATTCAAATTTGGGTTTATCATTACTCAATACAAGCAGGGAAACATGCTTATATAACTACACAGGATGAATTTCAAGAAGTTGAAAGTTAACTTGAGATCGAGTTAGTAAAACATTTACACAAACACTAGAGTTGACCTCAACATCCCTGAGGCCTGAGCCAGCAAAACAGGACAGAACACTCATTTGCCAATGAGAGAAACACATGTAAATGTCATCTGTACACAACAGATTTTAGGTACTAAATGAAAAAGCTGAAGTACATCCAATATAAAAAATTTGGGAGCTATGAAAACTGTATGATCCAAAATTACTGGAATGTTGCATAGAGACTTCCAAGACTGAAAGCATGAATAATAAGAAAAAAAACCCAACCAAAGTCTCCCTAAACAACAAAAGTAAAAACTATACCATAATAATAACCGTAAGACAGCAAAACACAACCTTACTTAGAGCTCACCATACACAGAAACACTGGTAATTTTCAAGACAAGAATTATTCAACACTTGACTTTTTCTGACAAAATAACACACAAAACACAAACCACATAATAGAGACATCTCTCTGTAAAAAGGGATGCGATCTGAGGGGAGGGAGAAGCAGTGCATCAGAGATACACAAGAATTTCGCTTCTGTTTCCTAACATAATACTGGGAAATATTTGGAGGTACACCAAAAAATTTAAAAATAATTATAAATACTAACTACATAAATACAGGCAAATATTTTCCAAAAGTAACTATTTTAGGAAACAATTAAAATTACATGATTCAATTAATATTCTTCCATGCTGAAGCACACCAGAAATCATTCAGAATGGAAAGTCTTCTGTGCTAAAGCAGTAACAAAATCTGTTTTCCAGATGAGCACTCTTATGGTCACAAAATCTATTTCCCAGATGAGAGCTTTAACACTTAACACTCAAGACTAAGTAAATACTTTTTAACCCTTTTTTCCCCCAGAAAAAAAAAGTTATTACTTTTTTTTTTCTGGAGTTACTTTTATCTATTGAAAAAAAAATAGCTTTCTTGGATTGTTTTGACAAAAACTTAAGCTTCTTAAAAGCACACTGTTTAGAAGACACAATAGAAGGAATAACTGAATTCAAAGGCAGAATTTCCCAGTATTTCCATAAAAATAACGGCACAGTATTCTTTGTGCACATATATTTACGGTAAAATTCTGCCCCTAGAGCTTTAAACTCCAGGGGAAAAAAGTAGAACCAACTCACAAACATGCATTATCAGAAGTTTCAATCTTTCTTCCCCCGTACTGAGGCTCCAAAACACATTATTTATTTATTCACATTTCTGGCCAAGTGAGTTTTCCATTTTCCTTTTAATTAGCCCAGGGCAGCTTTTCCAGGAAACCGCTACACTGCGGTGTGGGCACCCCTCCAGAGCGACGAGCGCGCACACCTGCGGGGTGTGTAACGGCACCTTTTCCTGGCACAGCTGGTATTCCTGGAAAACACACCTTGGCTGCCGACAGGCTCGGGCCGCTGAGGGCTTTTGCCTGCATGCCAGGCTGGGAGCGCTGAGTGCCGCAGCCGCTCCCGGGAATGCGCTGGACACGGCGCCTCAGGGCCCCGCTGGACCCCGCCGCCGCTGGGGCTGCCGGCTCCGTCCCTGCCGCGCATCCCGGCGCCAGCGCGTCCTGCCTTGCTCCATTTCCCACAGCTGCGACCTAAACCCTCGCCCCGAGCACGCCCGGAAACCTTCCCTACCTTCCTTCTCTCTCCCCTGGCAAAAGCCCCCGCGGTCCTCCCCGTGCCCCGGCGGGGAGCGCGGCCCGGGACTCCGCAGCTCTTCCCGGAGCCGGCAGCGGTGGCGCTCGGCAGGAACACCCTCAGAAACGCCCGTCCCCTCCTCACCGGCCGGCCAGCGCTATCACTCGACCGGGACGGGGCGTCCTCCCGCCCGCCCCAGGGAATAAAGGAGACGCCGGCGCAGCTTTCCCTTTTCTCCCGCCGCCTGCCCGGCCTCGCACCCAGCGCAGCGCCCTCCCGAGCCCGGTGCGGGGTGCTTCACCCAGCCCAGGAGCGGCGGGACGGCGGCCGCCCCGCGCGCGCTCCCGATCCCGGCGCCGTTGGCACCGGGGGGTGGGGGGGGGAACGGCGGGCGCGCGGTGTCCATGGCAACGCGCGGACGCTGCCGCGCCCCTCCCCCCGCCCCCGCCGGCTGCGCGCGCTCACCGGCCGCTCGCGGCGCCGCATCCCGCCGGCCCCGCGCGCCGCGTCACCGCTCGCCCACGTGACGCGCCGCCCGTCGCGGGAGTTGCGCGTGGCGGGCGCGCGCCGCCCGGCCTCCGCGGGAACGGGCGTCCCTCCCGCCGGGCCCCGGACGCCGCTCCCGGCGCGGAGCCACCGGCCGCGCAGCTCCCGACGGCGGGGCCGGCGCTGCCGCCGGGCGTGGCCGGGACGGCGCGAGCTCCCCGCAGGCAGCGCCCGTCCCGCCGGGGCCGCGGTGCGGGGCGGCAGCGCCCCCCCGCGGGCGGGAAGGCGCCAGGCGGGCCGGGCCGAACCCCGAGCCGTCCCCGCCTGCCGCCCGCTCCTTCCCGCAGGAACCCGGCGGCCGGGGTTCCCGCCCCGCTCCTGCGCGGGGGACCGCCGAACACCGGAGCGAAGCCGGCGGAGCGGCGCGGCGGTGGTCGGGGCCTTCAGCCCGCCGTGGCCTAGGGGAGGCTGAAGCGCTTGTTCAGCTCGAAAACGGAGAAAGCTGCGAGGGAATCTGCCGGGCTTGGCTCCTGGGGGGAGGTTTTAGGGAAAACGGAGCCAAACTCAGAACACAATGAAAAAGAAGCTCTGTGCTGCGCTCCCATTTGCTCTATCACAGATTCTTTGACTTTACCCCTATTCCTACTTATCTAAATCCAAGCACCAAGCAAACCCCTTTTACCGTTAGAAAAAAAAAATCTGAAAATGGAAAGGAAAATTAAATTATTTTAACATCCTATTTATTGACTAAGAAGATACAAAGCTCTGATCCCCAGACATTGATGAGGTCAGTTGGTAGGAAACTATTTTCTTGCTCATGTGCCAGTGCTTGCTTTCAGCCTATCTAGTATAAAAGATCTTATTTGGACTTTTTCCAGATGGCCAATTTTCTTTCTGTATCTGTCACTTTTTCTCCTTTTCTAAACTTCCTCAGCACTGCGCCACCATCTATAGCACAGCCCAGACAGCTGCAGTATAAACACTGGAAATGGCCTTACGGCGCATGACCAGAAATTCTGTGAGAGAGACAGAAAACTCAGCGCCAGCCAAGTATGGTGGAGCTCAAAAAACTGCTGCAACTACTAGAAATGAAAGATTGAGAGATGGACGGAGTGAAGAACATAGCCCAGAATATCTTAAATGATGGGACTGTGGTGGAAAGATTCTATATAGATGCTCTGTGATGTGAATCAGGAGATCATATCCAGTAGAAAGCATTAAAAGAAAAAGGCCAAAACTGCCTATAAAAAAAATGGAATATGGAGGCGTGTGCAGCGAAGAAGCAATTTCCCCAAATCACAACGTTCAAAAGCAACAAAAATAGCATAAATAATGTGCACAGTGACCCAGAGGAAGCACATAACTGCTACTGCTATGGAAACATTGAAAACTAGTGTCCATCTTCCTAGATAGACACCTAAAAATCCTTTGCATTATAATAGTTTATGGATTTCGAATGCTTATGGAGACTTCTGTAGTGAGAATAACTATATGAGTTGCAGTATCCTATAAATTAGCAATGACTTTGTGGGAACCTAATTTCAACTAGGTTATCACTTTTTGGTCATTATTTCTATAGATTAAACTAAAGGTAAACTCAAAAGAGTTATTTGCATATTCTGCCATGTAATGTGGAATTTGATAGAGAACTTCCAGTACAGATGTGCTTCTGTAGTTTCATTTTAATAATTATTATTGCTTATTTTTTGTTTTATAGGCAGTACTTTTTTTCTGGCATTGCTCTTTTGCTTTTTACTCACTCCAGTGAGCTAACAGTGAAGCCTAAAAAATTAAAATTAAGGTGCTAACAGCTCTTTACTATATTGCTGATCATTTAAACAGAAATATACATTAGATGGCAAATCCAGTCTGTTTTTGCTGGTTTCCCATATCTCAGATGCCTCTGCTTTGCATTGTGGTCTCAAAGCTGTTTTCCTCAAGCTTTCTAATAATCTTAAAATTAAGTAATTACAGGAAATGGATGCTGACATATTGAAGACAGGATCACATGCAGTGCAGTACTGATTGACAGAATTGCATTTTATAGTGAATAAAACAAAATCTCAGATTTACAAGTATATCTCAGAATTTCTGTTAGGATGCAGTTTAAATTAAATTAGAGCTACACATGCTGCAGTAGGCAGGATTTCAGGTCTCCACTCTTGTGCTACACGTCTGTACCTACCAACTGCAGCGGTGTCTGAGCACTTGGATTTTAAGCCATAGAATTAAGGTCCCCCATATCTGAAGCCTTTATATGCCCTTGGTGAGAGATTAACATGATCTTAAGCCCCAGAAAAATGTTTGTTTAGTATGGATTGGCTACTGAATAACTTGGTGACACACAGTCAGTTGGAATGCTTTGTTCAGGTTATCTCAAAAATGATACAGCAGAAACACTCCCTGAAAAACCAGGGGTGAAATTTGTAATTGAGGTCTAAGGAATCTTCTCCCCTGGAGAAGAAGGGAGAGACTGGAACTGAGAGAGAAAATTGTGTATTGACCCTTTGATGTATGAACAGGAGAGACAAGGCAAGGACCAAGTATTTGAAACTAGCTAATGTTCGTACAAGGCCTCCCCTTCCCAGTATTTATCATAAAACAACTAACAGAACAGAAGTCAGTGGGTTTGTCCTATTTAATTTAGGGAGCCATAGATTTAGAAGTTGAAAACACAACACTGTGTGCTTACTTTTTTTTTTTTATGTGCTATGAAAAGTTGAATAAGAACAATGCACAGCTAGAATTTTAAACCTGTTTTACACACAAAGAATCTATGAATGATATGCCTTTGAAATTTTCTTCTAATACATTGATCTTTTCCATGTTTTTCAGGGGGGAAAAAAAGTTTGAAAAACTGGATATCAGAAAGTTGACATGAGAAAAAAAAACCCCATGTTTTGCAATTGCTTTTTGTCCAAATGAATGGGACGAATCATGGTAATCTTTTGTTTCTTCAGTAGGTGGATACTGAACTGGGCTGGTCACTTCAGGTCACAGGATTCCAGTTAGATTCTGAATCTAACATAAGAATCTAACTGTGTGGCTTGGTGTGAGGTACTTTAACATTTTGAAAAAGTCGGTGGACTGTATACTGATTTTGTACACACACTAGACTGTTAGATCTTTTTGTATTGTATCAAGAGAAAAACAAGTGGAAATAAATTTTGGTACTGCTAAGGTCAAGAATAGAAGTCAGGAGAATTAACTTTGCTCAGTGCAGTGGGATTTATTTTGTTAAGTCATTAATGAATCCCCATCCATCTTTACCAAACAAGTAAATAATATCTATTGTGACAGTAGCACTCCCCAGTTATATTTCCATATAAGAGTATTGTAAAGCAAACTTCCCAGTATTAAAATTACAAATATCCACAGCCAGATTATGAAAAGTTTACTTACTCTATGGTTCATTGCTGCCTTCATAAGAAATGTGGGAGCATGACTTTAGAGATACCTAAAATATGTCTTACACTGGAAATTCAAGATTCGAGAAGAATTAAGTACATTATAAGCTGTGAGTTGGGACATAAGATTATAGTAGTGTATTTATATGCACATGAATGTTTGTGTGACAAAAGTGAGGATTTTTTTTTTAATTTTAAAATTTGTTTTTATGTGGATTTTTCAGCAGCAGGCATTTAGGCACAGTTCTCATGGAAAAAAAATCTCATGACCTCCTGAAGCCCTCTCTTATTGAAAACCAGGCTTTTCTAGAGGATGCTCTTTTGAAAGTCCACGATCACACAAGAAGACGCATTTTCAGCTAGCACAGTGAGTTTGATTAAAAAGGCAGAATCTATGCAGCTGGTGTTGCATTCAGTATAGAATCATAGAGGGTGGACCATGATGAAGACTCATATGCCTGATTTTCAGATACCAACTCAGATACAACTTTATTGCTAATTATAACACTCCAAGGCAAGCAGTATCAGCTTACCTGGAGGAATAGGTAGGGCGGGGTTCTGGCATGCACAGCTTGTCAGACATGAGGCAGTCAAGCACACGAGCCAAAATGTAATATTCAGACATCAAATTACCAGATAAAGTTCATAAGCAGGAGCCCTGGAGGCATTTATACATAAAAATATAGAATGATGTGAGACACATCCTTTGGAAAGGCAAGCTGCCACTTTCTAAAATGGACATGGAAGTGGATTGGAGTCTTTTACTTGACACAGGAAAAACAAACCTGTGAGTGGAAGCCACAGGGCCAAATTCTCAGAGGTGGTTAAGCCATTTTAAAACAATTTTTGGACTTATGTGTATTAAATAGCTTTCAGAATCTAGATTTCAGTGCTTTCTGAGCAAGAAACTGTTTTTAATAATTTTCAAAGGGTTGACTATGAAATTGTATTTTAATAGTAATTCATTATGAGATACTTGAGACTATACTTTTGTATAACATAGAAGATACATTATTTAGCTTATTTTTATGTCAAATATTAAATAAAAAGGAGAATAAACAGATGAGTGGAAAGCAGTAACAGCAGTGAGATGTGAGATGAGGCAGGTAAATCACGATCAAATAGCATCTGCAACTTGATCTAAAAAAGGCAGTTCATTATTAAAAAAGGCAGTTCATTATTAGAAAAGTAACACACAAGATTTGTATTTCTAGTTCAATTATTTAAAACTATCTGTGTAAAAATGCTGTTGGAAATGTGGATAATTAGAAAAGATGCTTGCACACAAATCAAAAGATCATACAGGTGTGTAGAAGGTACCTGGAGAAAGTGCAGGAATAGTCCTGCAATTTCTCAGGGAGCAGGTAACCTTGATAATAGACTGTTTTTGTTACAGGAGAAGATGGATTTTAGAATTTCTAAAAGAAGATTACAATGGGTTTTAATAGGACAACAACAAAGTCAGAATAGCAATGCTGATTAGGGAGAAAATGAAGGCATTTTGAAAGTAAATGACTGTAGACAGTATTAGAGGCTCTTAATTAGTATTTCTTTCTTTGGTGCTTGAATGAATGCAATATTTTACCTTTGCAACACAGAAGATACTTCTCCCAACCTAATATTTATTACACAGCAGGCCACATTATCAGATTCATCCTTTTCTGCAGTGATCTTTCCACATGTTCAGATGTTAACAGCACAGACCAAGGAAGGCAGCTATATACTTTCCATGAACAGCAGCCAGCAATTAGCAACTCATCTGCACTTTTCATTTTGAAAGTTAGCTTCTGAGTAAGGCTGTGAATTCTAGATCCCCTGTCTGCTGCACTGCATCCTTGACTCTGTATTTGAAATCTACTTATTTTTCTCATTAAGTCTTAAAGACCTCATTTTTTCCCAATCCAGGAGCTTGCAAGACCCTGTACAAAGCACTAGCATTTGGACTAGTCGTTAGAACTATGTGTATAAAGTGTTGGTATAACTTGGTGAAGATGTCTGTGATCAAACAAGGCATTCCTTGAAATGCTGTGTGAGGAAACTGGTACAGAAGTCCCTGAAATACTGTAAAAGGAAAATGTATACATGGGTTACAGGAGTTGCAGACCATCTCCTGTGAAGAGGGGAATAAAATCAACATCGCACCTATGTAAGGTCTTACCAAGGAACAGTCATGGTCTGCAGAATTATATTAGCATGTTTTTAATTTGTAATCAAATTGCAAGGTGAGAATTTCCCTCTAGTGTATAGCAGAGCAAAAAAACAAGGTACAAACATTAGTGAATGCATAGCAATTGCAGTAATATAGAGCTGTCAGTTACAAGGCATCTTTACCACAAGGCAGGATACAAAATGTTCACATTCAGATTGTTTAATTAGAATACTTAATGGTTACAGTCATTAGAAGAATATTATTTTCCATGGATGTTTGAGTGAGATCCCTGCAGATCCTTCATGGCTGCATCATCTTTCAGGAACCAGAAATAAAAATGCAGGTTCTCCAGCTCCAAATGCACAGATTCTTAAAAGCAGATTGTATATACCAAGTCTTACTCCTCTCTAGCAATAGGAACTTGCAGTCCCAAGAGTACATGACTGTGTTTGAGCAAATGTGACAAGGAGTCAATCAACCAACACAAGAAATACAGCTACAATCAGGACAGAAAACCAACAGACAAGCCCTGGCTGCTTTGTGATTAAAAAAATGTGTTCTTTCTTCCTACTGACCTGTTTACTTAGGCTGCATTTTATTCAGATGCACATGATGCTGTGACACAAAGATACATATACATGGTTATGTTTCTGCTTCCACAGTTTCATTATGGTACAGGATGTGTAGGTTTGTATCCCTTAGCACAGGGAAAAGGCACCAAACAACTTTCAGCTATAATGGAATTGCTGGCAAGCTTGAGCATACAAGCCCCAGACAGAAAAGGAACAGAAGTTTACAAGCTGTCAGAGGTACAGTGAAGGTCACTGTACCATACAGAAATTTCTTTCATCCTCAGACAAGCAATCAAATAGGCTTTCCTAAAAAATCCATACAAAGCTATTTCCCAGTGTTTTGGAAACTGCTCAACAGGTGAATGACTGACAACTTGCTATCTTCATTGTATGTAAAGTCACTTCTGTGAGACACCCAAGATGTCCCAGTTAAGTCACTCAAAATGAGTACTCATCTTTGAGTAAGGTGAACTCAGAATCTAAATATGCAAGATAAAGAGGTAAATAAATCTGCTACAAGATGTAGCCAGGAGTGAGTCACTAAGGCTAAAGATACTGAAGTGAAAACCAGAGTTATGTTCAAGTTTACAGGGTCTGGAAAGAAAGACAAATTAAGACCAATCTCAGTGGCTGCCCTTTCAGTTAGATAAGGTTATTTAGTCTTTGAAAGGTTGTATGGAAAAAATTAGTTCAGCTAACCAAAAAACACTGACAGCGACAGAAAATCCAGACCATGAGTCACATGAGCCTGCACAGTAACAGATCCTTGAGACAAAGGAGCTTGCTATTCATTCCCAAGTAAAGAGTGATAGTCAAGACAAGGCTGGAAAGTGCAGCATAGAAGGGCTCCAGGAACAGCATCTGCAAAGGCTGGTTTAGTTTCCCATAGTTGGCATAACCACAGCAGGCTTGGCAATGGTGGCATCTTCCTCTTTCCATTGAGAAATTATAGTTTTCAGCTGTGTATAGAACTGCACTCCCTGGAGGAAAGGAGAGATCCACATATCAGATATTTGGCCTTATGAATTCCTCAGGTCTACACTAGTGGTATATCAAACAGTTTTTGCTTTATCTAAACAGGATTGAGTTTTCTTCTGTGGAAACAATTCTTGTCAGCCTGTTCTTTTTACCAGTTTCACAAAGATTCTGATTCTGTGAGAAAGCTTGCTAGTTATTTCTGCCTTTTAAAATATCCTAAAAAGACCTGCATTTTTTTACTTAAGGGGAAAAGAAAGAGAAGTGGGCTATCCATGATTGTGACATGCATTATGGTGCTGTGATCACTGTCTGGTTTTCAATTTCCTGGTTGAAATAGCTTCCAAGTCTCCTCACTAATGAAGTCTGATGACCATATCCCCATTGCCATTTATAACATGATTTATCACAATTCAACCCAATAGAGTACTCTGAATCAGAAAGTTACCTGTTTGCCATAGAAATTGGTGTCCCCTCTGAAAGAAGCACGAGAGCCAGTGAAAGAGAACATGGGCAGAGGTACTGGGATTGGAACGTTGACACCCACCTACACCAAAGGAAAGCTGCCATATTAGTCACAAGAAGTAACAGATTGCAGAGCACTCTCCAAATGCTTCTGCATTTTGTTTTCTTATGTCTGAGGCTGGGTACTGCTGGCTGAGAGGGCAGTGATTACAACTGAATGAACCCACTGTAAACGGTGAGGGCTAAAAGCAACAATCCTAGCTGGAACATACCTGCCCCACATCTACTAAGTGAGAATACTTCCGAGCTGTGGCCCCATTGGTGGTGAAGATTGCAGTTCCATTCCCATAGGGGTTATTGTTCACCATCTCAATGGCATCATCCAAAGTGTCTGCTTCCAGCACCACTAGGACGGGCCCAAAGATTTCCTCCTTATAGCAAGTCATGTTTGGCTGCCAATACAAACAGCAGAAAAATCAGTTTGTATAAAGGATATAATAAAAATATTGTAGTAAATACAATATATGAAACACACATGCTGTTAGTACTCATGATATTCCTAGGATTACTGATCACACTGCATTGCCACAGGCCATCCTTCAGTCCTCCTCACCTCTTCACCATTTCCCATGCCTTGTCCTCTATCTAGTACACTAAAGAAGGCACCACTTTTCATCTCCAGAGTGCTTTCTGCTTTTACTGCCTGCATTACAAGGAGTACTTAATTGACACTGTGCAAGGGAAGGCTGAGCCATTTATGGCCTTTCTACCAGGTGATCACTGATTACTGACTGATTTGGCTAACCCATTTTTCAGCTGACCCTGCAATACCTACTTGCAAGCACTGGTTTTGGTCATCTTACCTTGACTTTGGCAAGGATCGTTGGTCCAACAAAATTGCCATTTTCATAACCCTTCACTTTGACATTACGTCCATCCAGGAGAAGGCTGGCACCTTCTTTTACTCCTTTCTCAATCAGACTGCAAACCCTCTCCTTAGCCTGGGGACTGATTAGAGGCCCAAGATCTGCTCCAGGCTGGTCTCCTGTGAAGAGGCAGAGACACCAAATTTTTAACTCTGACAACTTCCTTTTCATAGGCATCTGGGAGATAACTACACTGGTAGGAAAAATCTGAAAATGCTGATGTTTCCGAGACACAGAACACAGATTTGAGACACTGATGAACAGGAATAATAGCCTGCAGCTCTCAAAATCAACATGGAATCACCAGAAAGCCAAAATTCAACAACAGATTATTCTCAGGAAGGAAACTTTTTCCCCTTTGCAGCACTTTATATTGAATATAAACAAAATATAATTCCCCTGGAATTCATAAAAGTCTAGATTTTTCAAAGTACTTGTTGCCATTTTTCTTTTTTTATTGTATGCTTACTACAAACTGGAAGGATCTAGAAATGAGGTTGCTATATAAATGGCAGATATGAATTAAACATAGGATTTAACCTCACATCTCCAGTTAAAACAAGACTGATCCTGTAAACATTGCATCAGTCCCACCAGCAAGCTGAAAACAGGTTCCTACTTCCAAGTCTAGGGCTGGGTTTCCCAATCAAGACAATCTGCTAGCTCCTACCCCTACACATCAAACCACATTGGTGGTGCTAATAGCTCCAAGGGTCACTACACAGTATGGCAGATAAGCAGACCTAAAAAGCTATGGCTGTAAAGAAGCGGAGTACCTTGTAAAAATTATCTCAGTCTTTACCTGCATTTACTCGTAGATTTTTGGCTCTGTCCACAAGCTCTGGCAGCCATTTCTGAGCTTCTCCTACTAGAATTGCTGTAGACAGGGCCATGCAGCGTTGGCCAGCTGCTCCAAAAGCAGCTCCAACCAGCTGGTTCAAGGTGTTCTCCTTATTGGCATCAGGCATCACCACACCATGATTCTTGGCTCCCTGAAAAACAACACACACAGTCTCCCATTATTAACCACCCCAGACCGCTTCTTCTCTAGCCCTCTGGCAATGATTTCTTATAGTAGCTATGCTTCTGCTACTGACAGGCTGGCAAGAGAGCAGCCTTATCACTTAGCTATCAGCAGCAAAGTTAGCTTCTGCTGCTGAGTGGTGTGGTCTCCTAACATTCACAGGTGACAGAGGTAGTCTGTGTGCTCAAGTGTACTCTGTTAGAGACATTACCATGTTGGCTTGGACTCTCTTGCCATTCCGGGATCCTCTCTCATAGATGTACTCGCCAGCCTGATTAGATCCCACAAAGCTGATTGCTCTGATATCCGGATGGTCACAAATGAAATTCACAGCTTCAAATAGGAAATAATACATTATAACTGTGGTGCACAAATGCTTCCCTCTGTTCCCATCCCCACAGCACTACATCTGTGTATCTTTCTTATCGAAATCCTTGCTTCTGTGTTTCCTGCATCTGAGTTCCCTGAAAACCTGTCTGTGTAACTTTTCACTCACTTCTCAGGACACATACTCCTGCCCTGTCTTCATTCTGGCTCTCTTACATCTCTTCATGCTTTGGGCACCTCCCAGGGTGTCTGAGCAATGCCAAAGTGAAGTTACTGTTCTCTATTTATATCATCATGTCCTGAAGCTACTTGTGTGCTGTAAAAAACAGCATGTTAGGAGCCAGGATACTACCATCCACTGTACAGTCAGTGAGGCATTTAATTCTTGTTTAGGCTTCCTTGCGAAACCAAGATGATTTCTCTACTTATTTCAGTTGCAGTTTAGGTTGCTAAGTAGACTTTGAGCACTTACATGCCTTGGGAACTCTGACCCCAATCCCCAAAATTTTGTCCACCATATCTCCTGAAAGATCTGGTGCAAGGTGACAGAGAATCTCCCACTCACCTTTCAGCTTCATCAATACAGCTGAAGCATCTGTCCAAACCTATCTAACAGCAGCAGTCTCGGACTCTCTAACTGGTGCCTCCCACTGAGCACACACCACACCACATACACTCATCATCTCCCAGGAAGGGTTGTTAGTACCTTCATGTTGTCCATGGATAATATTCAGGGTCCCATCAGGGGCACCAGCATCTTGAAACAGCTTGGCAAGGAACATTAGTGCTCCTGGTACACGCTCAGATGGTTTCATCAAGAAGGTGTTTCCACAAACCATAGCCATGGGGAACATCCAAAGAGGAATCATGGCTGGGAAGTTGAATGGTGCAATGCCAGCACACACGCCCAGAGGCAGGCGGTAGGTGTAAGTGTCCATGTCTTTAGTGATGGAGGGCATGGTCTCCCCAAGGATGAGGGATGTCACACTGCAAGCATGTTCAACCACCTCTGCGGCACAAAGGGCATTACGCTGCTGGATGATCTGTTAACCATTAGTCCCCAAACTCCCTTTTCACTACTGCCTTGACCCACCTCGTTATTCCAGCCACTTCTCCCACAACTTAAAACTCATTGTGCTCCAGAAAATCCCTCTGCCAAGCATTGTGAACAAATTATGAATGGATTCTCTCTTGATCACACTACACATCATCGTGATAGGAACACAGACACAACAGCCCCAGTATAAAATGCACAGGTATCGTATTATTGTACCACCTGGGACTCAACCTTTGATATCTGAGCACAGGTGAGAATTTCTTATCCCTTTTTAGTAATTTGCAGTCACTCGTAGAAAAAGCTCTAACAACTTGGAAGTGATTTCAAGATACTCTATCTAAGAAAACTCTTCAGCTTAGAGCTACAATTGACACTTTTCTTTGAGTAGGGGGCTGTAAAGGGATCAACATATACAGAGCAATCAGTTGCTCAGGAGACCTCATCCCTTCCTGTGGGTTCTCAAACCCCCTTTTTTAACAGGAGGAGCCAGCAGCTTACGGAGGCCTCGGAAAACATCTCCCTCAGCATCAGCCAGAGTCTTCCCTTGCTCAAAGGTGATGAGTTTGGAAATTTCTTTCTGAAAATGGAAAACACAAAGTTTATGAATGTTAGAAAAGTGCCTGCCCATGAAATAGATCGCAAGGATAAGATAGAATTAACATAGAGCTGAACATCACAATGAATAGAATGAACAGAACTCAGAAAAACCCATACTGACTGATTTGCTCCTTATAAACAAGAAGCCAATAACCCACCTAGGTGACATTTTAGAAAAAAAATCATCCTAGGATGGCTTGTATTCTAATGCTTTCAGACATGACACCACATACACACCAAAAAATCCATCAGGGAAACCCAAAAACATAGTAACATACTTGTCTTCATCAACTGACACATGTTCCATCAAGGCTCAAAGTTCCTTCTGTGGTCTCTTGGTAAAGGGACAAATTCAGAATAATATTCCCTAAGAAGCGCTGCCTCTCTGTTACCATTTGATGGGAAGTGCTTTGCTGCACGTCTTGACAGTGTCTCAGTTGGGTCCTTGATCATGGCAACACCTCATCAAGAACTCTGTAAACCGCGAGTCCCTCAATTTAGTTTCTGAAATCAGCTGCAATGCATTCAGCCATAGCCATCACACACAGCCAGAGTGTCTCACCAGATTGTCTTTGATAAGTTGTTGATAGCGCAGAAAGATTTGCTGCCGACTCAAAACAGATGTTTCTGACCAGTTCCAAAAAGCCTTTTTGCAAGAAGCCACAGCTGCCTCCATCTCACTGGGTGTGGCTTTCGGTACACGGCCAACCACCTCATTTGTGGCCTGAAAGAAAAAACAAATTGCATCAAAACTCAGCTTTTCCCATCTGTTCCCACCAACACAAGAGTCCTTTCACAGCACACACCTAATATTCTTATTCTACAAGGAGTTGTACTTCTGAGGGCAGAGCACAAAGGAAATGGCTTCCTTGACTGCACACAGAAGGCCTGGGCTATACCTGGAATAGTTCTGAAAACCTGCACCCCAAATATATCAAGTTAGGCACTCAGAAAACTACAAATGCAGTGCTGATTTCCTAACTGGAGTTGAAGTGACTTGTCTATCTTGAAACTTCTAGAGAGTATAAGGCAAAAGATTCTGTGGATTATGGTCTTTTCCCTCTCCATTGTCTTGGTTCATCTGGCTGTCCCTCTTGCACATTAAATTAGGCAATATTCCTTTGTGAAAAGCAGTACATGACTGTGCATTTGCTATTGATGTTAGCTTACCTATACCCCTAGGCCAAAGTACTCTGTTTACATACAACCTTAATTCTACAGTATTTTAACTTAAAGCTTGTTGCCAGTTTGACCTCCTTCTAATGTTCTCTTAAAAATTAAATCTGCTTTGACATGACAAAAATTTCAGATATATCAGAGAGAAACTACTCAAAACAAGAGGAAGAAAATTAAACAAGAAGACTGCTTGCTACATAGAGACCAAATGACCTTCATGAACATGATTTGCTGCTCTGATCATTTGCACAAAGCAAATGAAAATAGAGCTTTACAGAGAAGATTTAGAAACTGCTGTTTAAAGGCTTACTAGGGAGGCCAGGAGGATGAGAATTCTGAGTGCAACCTCATTTCCATTTGTCTTTGGTGGAGTATGTAGACAATACAAGTGCTACTTATCTATTTTACACTACATAGCATCCAGCTCTGTGATTATTGTGGGTCACAGATAGAAGCTCTCTGAAAGGAGAGGAGCTTCAGCTGTCAGCATTTTTCACCTTTTTACCCTGAGAGTAATATCAGCCTCTATCAGGACTTCACATTCAGCTGGGATCAAATCACACCCAGTTGATTTTATAAACAGAGTGAAAGACACCCTTCAGAAATTTGACATACTCATCACAGGGCCTTTCTATGAAAAAAAAAAAACAAACCCAGAATTTAAGCTTCCTTTCTGGAGATCAGGGGCTTACTATGTGAGGGAGCTAAAGGTGATAGTAACTTATTCTGAGACTGATATTTCATGTGAAAAGGAAACTGAGAAGCTGTAGTCTGCCGAGTCTAAACCTTTCTCAAGAAATATATGTATGTTTTTCTTCTGCCACATCCCTGAAGAGAGGCACAGACCTTTGTTTCACAGTGATCACTATTTACATAAGATGAGACCATTTCACTTACCGGGTTGTGGATATCAATCCATTCAGTAGTTTTGGACTCAATAAACTTCCCATCAATGAAGAGTTTGGTTGTTGGCTGTGGAGGTCAAAACACTGGACAGTAAGTTATTTTTGTCTCAACATGCCTAAATACCAATGTATTTTGTGCCATATTACATGCAAGCCTTCATCATTTACTGCTATGTGAACCACTAGAGTCTGGATTCAGTCTTCACAGCAAGACCCAGCTAATTGCTCTCAGCCCCATTTTGCTCTCTTTACACCAAAATGGCCAAAATTCTTTCTAAAAGCAGTTACAGAAAAAAATACATTCCTCTGCTTATGTTCAGAATTGTTTAAATCTATTTAATCAAAGCTTGAAAAACTGCAACTCATAAATGTTCAGAAGAAACAGTTAATAATTCACTTCATGGGAATTCCGTGAACCCAGTGCAGATTGTACCACTGTCCCATGTGCCTCCTTCCCATCAAGCCACTAAGCAGGTTCATCTTTCCAGTTTATAGCTTCAAGCAGAAAATTGGACTTTCCCCACCCCCCGCTTGGTCTTGCAACTAAGAGCAAGAAACCTGTATCTGTGGGCTGTCCTGGCTGGCAGCACAGAAAACAAAACTTTCCCACTCACATGAAGAGGAGGGACAAGGAAAGTTTGGAATAAGGAGTTCAGGCAAACATTGAACAGAACAGAAAGCAGAGGTAAAAGCTGTAATTAGCATTAAATAGGCAACAAAACTGTACCATGCAGGCAAACAAATTGTGACTGCATAAATTAAGAAACTAGAAAAGAAGAGTTGACATTGGGAGGTAAGGAGAGAACTAGGAAAAAGCAAGAACCAGTTAATCATGACACAAATCCATGACTTGGGGAGAACAGGTAAGAGAAAGGGGAAATGGATCTTCTGTATGAATAACAGAAATGGGACATATCAACAGAACTGGGATATAAACCCAAATATATCAGAAAAATGAAGAAATTATGATGTGGAATTATGAAAGGGAGATGAGGACTTGGATGCCATCCGAAGTGTAATGAAAAGAAAGAGATCAGAGGAAGAATCAGGAACATAAATGGTACTGGGAGGACAAGTGATGACAGTGAAAAGTGGATGAAAGTGAAAAAAAATTAGCAGCAATGTTAGTTGGAACAAACTGAGAAAGCTTTGAGATGAGAAAGTTAGGATCAGAAGTATAAAATAAGTCTGTTAATGGACAAGAATAACTTAATGATTTGGAAAGCAACACTAAAAGAGAATTAAAATTTAAAAGTTGCAGATGATTATGTAGCTGGACTCACACTTGGGAACAGAGGCAGAAATCTGTGCCTACAAAAACACAATCTCCTCTAGAACCTGGAAGGAAGCACAGGAAATCTGAGTTGCTTGACCGAGTTTCCTGACTGTCAGAAAAGCTGCTGGTCTAAAGAATGACAACCTCCTATGACTAACAATCACTCCACTAGCCTCAGTGCCACCGAGGCTACTGCAATGGAGCCACAAGCTCCAGTGCTTTATGACCCACGCAGACTTCAGTGCAGTGGAGTTAATGTTTTTTTCAAATTGCTTAAAAAGGCTATCTCAAACATTGCACACACAACAAAAAATACTTTAAGCAAGCCAGGAAATGGTGAATTAAAATTAATTGCACTTTTTCCATAAGATCGCCACCTCTTTTTATGTAGAGAATGCACCTGCTGTGGAAACATGGATGGTAGTAAAGCAGACTACTTGTGGGATTCACACTTCGGAGAGTGTGCAGCCATGGACTGCGGAGGAAAAAATACAGTACACCAGCTAAGGCTGTTTGATACTGTCCGAAAGAAACCAGATCCTCCCTCTGTCGCAAACACATGCGTGAGGCCAGTCCAGAGCCACCAGGAGCAACGCGAGCTGACGGGCGGCCACCGCTCAGCTCCGAAGTCTGACAAATCGGACGTGGAACTTTTTCCGTCCCTCCCGTCGAGCACGGGCGCAGTGCCGATGTTTGTTGCACCGGACCCACCGGGGTTCCAGCCGAGCCGGCGGGAACGGCCTCGGAGCAGACCTGAGGGCAGTGTCCGGCGGGCGGCAGCGGCGGCGCCCCGGGCTCTCCCGCGCCTCCCTCCCCCGCCCACCGGCTGCGCTCCGCGGGACGGGCACTCACCACCGAGGAAGAGAAGGACGCGGCGACTGAGGTGATCCAGGGGGCACCGGCTCTCCGCGGCAGCTGGACGGGGGGCAAGCACAGACCACCTCAGGGCGGGTCAGGCAGCACCTCCCCTCGACCCCCCTTCGGCTGCTCCCCGCCCGGAACCGACCCCCCCGCGGGGTCTCGGGCTCAGGTGAGCCACGACCCCCCTGCGCCCCCCGAGCCGCGGGAGCCGCCGCGGGCCGGGGCCGGCCGCCTCACCCTGAGCGCCACGCGGCGCCGCCCGCCCCACGCTCCGCGCGCCGCCGCCGCCGCCATCCCGGCCGAGGGTCCCCGCTCCGAGGCCCCCGGCGGCGCCCCCCGCCCCGCCTCGCCTCGGCCCCGCCCCCGCGCCGCCCGCGGCCAATCGCCGCCAGCGGTTGTTCTGGCCACGCCCCCCGAGGCCCCCGCCCCCCGTGCCGGGCCGCGGATTGGCGGAGGGGGCCGAGCCGCCCTCCGAGCGTCACGGCCCGGCCCCGCCCCGCCCGGCGCCGCCCCGCGGCGGCCGCGAGAGCGGCACGTGGGGCTCGGGGGCGGGGTTTGTTTTCGGCTCCCGCTCGGCTCGGCCGCGAGGGCAGTCACGTGAGGCGCGCGCCATGGCGGCTCCGGCGGACGGTGAGGCGGGAGGGCCGGGCGGCGCCGCCGCTCCCCCGCCGCTCCCCGCCCGCCCTCCCCTCACCCCCTCTCTGTTGCAGGCGCCGACCTGGAGACCTCGCTGCTGAGCTTCGAGAAGCTGGACCGCGCCTCCCCGGACCTGTGGCCCGAGCAGCGTAAGTCCGGCGGGCCCGCGGCCCCGAGTCTGGCAGCTCGGCGTGGGGTGGGGAGAGCCCGCCCGGGGCCGGGCCTCCTTGGGGCAGCTGTACGGACCGGGCTGGGCCCGGCGGGGTGGCGGTGCTGCCCGCAGAGGCGCTCACCCCGTGCCAACCTCCGCTTTCTCTCCCCAGTGCCCGGGGTTGCCGAGTTCGCCGCCTCCTTCAAAAGCGTGAGTGAGCGCTGCTTTGCTTTTCGCGTTTCTTCCTTCCGTGTGGTAGTAGATCGGCGGGGTCTCTTGCGCGCTTTACGTCTTCTATGAACCGTATCTCAGTAATAAGTCCAGTATATGCTACAATATGCCTTTTGGTTTTTATGTATCTTTTATATATGTGTTTCTTTTTTATACCTTGTGTAGTTCACTGTGTATGAGAATTATGCTTTGGAAGCAATAAAAAGTTTTAAACTTCAGAAAATCCTATTTTTCATACTGATTTTTGGCTTGTGGATGGTGGTATGCCGTTTTTAACTCTAAAATGTCCAGGAAAAAACAAGATTAAGCATAAAGATATTTCTATGGAGCACACTCTCATATTTTTGCTGTGGGTGTAACTAGTTTTCAATACAGATTGTACTTCATTATGTAATTCTAAAAATGGACTTTTCTGAATATGAGCTTCTATTTTTTTCCCAAACAGCCCATTACAAGTTCTCCTCCCAAGTGGATGGCTGAATTAGAAAATGATGATATTGATATGTTGAAGGGTGAGTATGAATATTGTGGTCAGGAATTGAGGTTGCCAAAGCAGATGGGAATTCAGTACTTACTTAAGAGGCTTAAAACACTTGTTCTTTAAATGTTTTGGTGGTGGTCTTAAGGCCTGAGATCTCTAGCCATCATATTTGCAGAATCTCCAACTCAGAAGTCTCTTCATCTTGTTAATGGTAGACATTTTCATTAAACCAGTTGTTTCCAAGAGCTTATCCAGATGTCAGTGGTAGGCTGATTTTTCAAAATAAGCAATGTAACATTGTGTATATTTCAGTCACCTCCCTTAGCCTTTTTGTCACCATATAAGTATAGTGAGCATCTCCTGCATTTTGAGAAGTAGCATTAAATTTTTGGAGGAGCTCAGCTGATGAGTTGGTGAGTAGCTTAGACTCGTTTATTGACTTGTTCAGAGATGCTCTACGTGTGTGTGTTCCCTCACAGATCCAGGAGCTCCAATGCAATGGTGAGGCTGTACGGGCAAGTTACAGCAGGATTAGCTAGCATGTACACTTGCTTCATGGTGCAGCTGTTAGTTTGCAGTAAACATCCTTCAGCGTGCTCTGCCTGTCATGAATTCCAGATGGCAATGTGTGATCATCTCACAGTGACATGTCACAGCTACAGAGTGAAAGTGAGATGGTTTAACTCTGACTCGCTCCAAAAAATGTGCTTGAACTCGCGTTATTAATGCAATTAAGTCCATTCCCTTGCACACTTTTATATAGCTTGTTCATGTTGCAATGTGAACTTAGAGGAACTTCTAAAGTATAGGTCAAATTACTCTTTGCAATGGTGGCAGATTGAAGCCTGAACTAGAGTCATGGCTGTCTTTCTCCTTAGGTTATAATTAGGAGTGGAGTCAGCTTGAATTTTGAACATACACTGTTCACTGAAACAGATCCTGACAGAAGTATGGCTTGAAAGTGCTCTGTGAAGTACTGAACAGGTGAACTGCTACTGGACGACTATAAAGAGGGTTAAAATTCACCTTCTTCTCTCTTCTTAAGAGTTGGGGAGCCTTACTACAGCTAATCTGATGGAAAAAGTTCGTGGCCTGCAGAACCTGGCTTATCAACTGGGACTGGATGAATGTAAGTGCTGTACACAGATATGACTGACTGCATTACCACATCTTTCCACTAAAGCATGTGCTTGTACATTGGTAGCTGGAGAAGTGTGTTGGCAGATTTGGCAGGTGTTTTACAGTGACCTCCTGCAACAGGGTGAGAGAATGAGCTTACATCTCCAACTTAGAGCCTACCTGCATGGGGGAAAGCATGTGTGTCAGTCTGGTGTTACCCAGTGGCACAGAGACGTCTGTTCCTGAGTTAACATTGTCTTACATAAATCAGGTCACTTTGCTTAATTTCCCACTCAGATTCTAAAGGTATTTCTCAGAATAGTTGTGGCAGTACTTCTCTCATATTCCGTGCACTACCTCCACAGGGAAATTTGCACTTGTGTATAGGATTCTCCTGTCACTTTGCTGTTCATACTGTTTTCTGCTTCTGTAGCTGTTACTTTTTTCTACATTCAGTTGTGGCAGGCAGTGATGTCATTGAGTAATAAAGATGACTTTCATCCCATTTGCAAACAGCTAACTCTTACTGTGGTTTTTTGAAGAAAGAGCTCCTTTCATTCAGTTTAGTTATGCTCTAACATAGACCCTGGTTGTAATTACTCTTGGGCTACACAAAGCACCAGCAGTTTCAAGTCTTTCACCTTCCTTTTAGTGGGTAATACAACTTAGTAATAAACCTTTAGAGTCTTTCTGACTGTAAACATAGGATAGCCTAATGCACTCTTAATAACAAATCATCGAGCTTGTTTTAACATACTTTATTTTACTTTCAGTGCTAATACCTGTTAAGACTGTGTAAAGCATTTGGTGGAGTAGAAGTTAAAGTATAACAGTGTAAAACTGAGTCAAATGTAAAGATTGGCTGATGGTTGGCTTTCTCAGTTGAGTTGTAGGCTCTGATGTCAGACAGTGTTGTTCTGCTAAATGGACTTTAGCAGAGCCTGAGTTGCAGTAAAGTAGGGACGTGTTTGTTTCCTTATTGCATGTGCAATATTTGTTGCATGTGGTTCCATTTATTTTTACTGAGAACAAGTGCATACATAAAGAAGACAAAGTGAGTGAAAACTGAAATACGAGGCTCAACAGTTATAACTTAAGTCTTGAATTTTCAACCTTTATGACAGTTTTCCATGCTTGTAACTTCTTCTCACTGAAGGCAGTTTTCCTTTACTGTAATCATTTGAATAATTTGTGTGTTGTAATGTACATTTATCTTTGAAAATTCTTACCAAAAATTAGTTGTGGAATTTGAACAGAAGCTGCTCAGGACTGTTTTTCCTAATACTGTCTTTAGGTTATTTTCTCTTATGGACTTAGATAAGTGAGAGAACAAGAAAAAAAAGCCAAAATACCTATTCATTAAAGTTAAGGGACTTGTGGTTTTGTCTCGGACATATATAATTTGGTTATATCTCTGTACTGAAATTTACTGGTCCCCTCTTGACTTGGCTGGTTCATTGAAACTGGCTGTCAAAAGCAGGACAAAACCCGCTGCTGACCAGTCTCCTCTAGATGGCAGCATGAGGCCTCCCGCAGGAGTTTTGCTTCTTTTCTTATAAAACTCTGACATTTCAGTTATGGTTTGAAGCTGTTCTTCCCAAGATTGTTTTTTGTGACATATTTTCTTTTCAAAATGTGCACTGTCTTTTTTTATGGTACTTTCAAGTGTTTCATCAGCAGTGAGGTTGAGCAAATTCTGCTTCACTGTATTAGCAACTTTTCCTTCCAACTCTTCTCTTCTAGATCCCAACTCAAATCCTTCACATTTTCAAAGACTTTTATTTTCATCCAAGTTATTAATTATGTACTGTGCAGGACCAGGGTGATTCCTGCAGCACTCCTTGAAAAATGTATCTATTGAGTGACATTGCAATCATGTTGTGAGATTTGTTATTGTTATACCCAGTTCACAACGTACTTTACATCAATTTTGCATTAGAATTCATTAGGCAAAGTGCTGTGGGACTGTATACCTTTTAAAAAGTTTATTTATGGAGGTACTGTTGCAACATTAGCATTGAAATCTGAATAATTGATTTGGCATTATGTAGCTTGATTAATTATTAATTACTGAGTTACAAGCCTTGTTTCTTGAATTCATATGAACTCTCTTACTATTTTACCTGTATAAGTGGGCTTTCTTGACTAGTTTGGAACAGATGTGTTGAATGTTTTGTCCATCTTGATGGGACATCTGGATGGCTTTCATCTAGGAACAGTTGAATACTGTTATCTGAATCCCACATTTTTATTATCTACAATCCCAGCTGTCCCAACTTTTTGGCCATGGATTTCTCAGTTCCTCCTTTGGTTCTGTGCTTTTCACAGATCTCCTTTCTCTACAGCTAACTTCCTCCCCACTTTTTCCCATAGGGGGTTACCTTTACTTTCTGTAACCCTATCTAGTTTGTTGACTGCCCCATGGCTTCTGTGAATAAATTTAATTTATCAACATATAATTTAGCTTTTTTTTTCCAGCTTGTTCTACCACTTTTTTCCTGGCATGCTTGTAGGTGGATTCTTGCTCAAATTATTCCTTGCAGAATATTCTCCCCTTCCTTAGAACAGGATTCACATCAAAGTATAGCTTTCCTTGAATGAAGCAGGATTTTTGTAGCATGAACCATTTAAAAAAATTTTTTACTTTCCTCTTTAAGGACAGGCTTGGGTCTCTTTTGTGTATTTAGTCTTTGTTAAAAGGTGATTCTGGAGTTCTCTAGAAGCTTCCAGGCTCAGGTCCTTGTATCAAGAAAGCCTTTTAAAAATAAATTCTTTTTCAGCACTTCTTCTGAGGTTTCAGCTTGCGTTTCCTTGTCTGCTTTTTAAGTTCTGTAAAATTTTACCTCATCGTTTTGCTTGTAGCTGCTTTTCTCTATTTGCTTTGGTTCTCAGAATCACAGAAACATTTAGGCTGGAAAAGACCTTCAAGATTATGGAGTCCAACTTTCTCACATTAGAGCTTCTACTTTCCTTTGGTTAATTAATTATTTTATTGGTTAGAATAATCAAAACAATTTTTAGTATTTAAAGTCCTGCTTTGTGTCAGTTTTACTGTTCCCGTTAATGTGGGTATTTTAAGGGAGAAGGAATTGGGCTCAATGAATACAGTGACTTTTAGTTGTTCATACAGTTAGGGTGACTTTGGGAGGCATAGTAGCTCTTCTGAATGTGAGCTGCAGCCACTCAGTGAGTCTCATTTCTGAGTCTGGGGAAGAAAAAAAGATGTAAAATTCTTGTTGCGAACTTTTTTCCTCTCCTCTGTGTCCCTTAGTTTTTCCACTTGCAGGCTTTGCTTGGAGTGGAGTAGTGTGAATAGGGAATGACTCCTCACAGTTTCTCATAGTATGGGAGTCAGAGAGAATAAAAGAGTGTGTTGGGACAGACATGAGGAGATACTTGTGTTGTGCATTGAAGTCAGAACACATCACCAGTGGAGCTTGTGGTCATGGAGTTTCTCACTCAGTAATGAGAAAAATGATTGGAAGATAAATCCTTCCAGGGTGTCTGACTGCTGTGGAGTCCCCAGTGGCTTGGACATCTTGGAGATGCAGAAAGCAGAGAGAAAGATTACTATGCAGGTACAGCTGTGTGCCTCCCTGCACATACACTCTTCTGTAGATGTTTGCCATTGGCACGTCAGTCAGGGTGGTGGGCTGGAAAGACCTTTTGTTTGACAAAGGATATTTTTGTTTATTTATTTTAGTAATAGGCTAAACTGCCTGGTAGTTAAGCAACCACTGCCCAAAATCTCTGAGAGTTCCCTGTAATGGAGAGACTCTTACAGAGACAGCAAGAGATGGATGGGCACATGAATGAGGAACAACTGCCCTGCTCTCAAGTTAAGCTGTCCTTGGTTTTGAATTGTAGTCCTCTGCAACCTCTGAAATTTCTGGAACATCATAAAGGAGTCCTTCTGAATTCCAAGCTATGTACAGATCACCATTTTTCCTTAGATTGGCAGTCTTCGGTTTTTCATTTTGCATTTCAGATAAATGCTGTCTGTTGTGATCTCTTGCCTGCAAGTTCAGCTTTTTTGCAGGTTTGGAGGGGCAGAACAGTTCATCGGGATTTAACTGTAGCATTTTTTGAGCATATACCCCTAGTTCTGTCAGTGATCCTTGTAGGCTATGTCATTGAGTTTTGGATGGTGTTTATTTTTTTTACTTCATTTTGATACTGATCATAGGTAGGATATGTTTAAATTGGGCTCCATCTTTGGTGGACTGAACTCAAACTACCAGACAGGGCCTGACAGTTGCTAGACATGAACTTTGTATATACAAAGTTGCTGAATTAGAATCAAAATGAGGAAATTAGGGAAGATAATGTATCCTTTTACTGAAATATCTTTTTCCTTTTGTGTAATGGATTGGCATGCCTAGGAGTGTCTCCATGTAGCATGAACATGTAGCCTTTTCAGGCTCCATGCAAAAGACCTGAAAAAATGAAAAAAACATGAAAAAATATTTTCTCATCATAGCCACTTTTTCTTTAGTCCTGGCAACACAGAGGCTTTTTAAGCTCAGAAGCCTTACTTTATATTTGTGAACATGGCCTCACTTCTGCATTACAGTTGCCTGGTGCTCTTTCTGGTGTGTATGTACAGTTTGCAACAAAACGTTTCAGGTTCTTGTATTTGTAGGAAACCAACATATGAACAGATGTGTAAGTAAAGAGTGCTTTAAAATGTCTTATGACATCTTCTGAAATCTATTGTTGGTCCATTTTAGTAACAGCTGTATGTCCACTCTGTAGTCTGAAGAGTTGCATGGAAAAGTGAATTGGACTTTTGTAGTTTCTTACTAGTCAAAATGAGGTTTTGGACCTGTGTAGAAGAGCTGACTCTTTCTATAACATGAAATCTTTTCCTATTTCCTTGGGGAAGTAAGACTATCTAAAGTGTTGTGTTGGAGCTGGTGAAGAGAAGTGCCGTTTGGAGAGGCAAGAAGGAAATAAAGTGAAACAGTAGCGTGTGATTTGGATCTACATCCCACAGCAGTCTCAGTGCCAATTATTAAGAAGGTATAGCAGTGTTTTTACCATCTTGACTGCTGACAAAAGAGTGAGGAATATGCTCACTTTTTCTTTGTTAAAAGCTGGCATCTCCAGAAGTACTGTGCTTCTAGCACTTGTGTGCTTGTATTCATTTGAAACATCATGGAAGAAAATATGTTTTGGATTGCCTGCATTGTTCTAAATATGTTTGGCTTGGAAGAGAAAAACGTCTGCCAAGTCTACTGCTTGTTATGTTCTTAAACAAAATTTTGTTTACGTGCAAGGTGAACTGTCCTGCATAAAAAGAAGCAGTTTGAGGTGTGTGTGCTTCAGTTATTTCTGCACTGTTTAGAATTTTCTTTGTAGACACTTTTTTTTTTCTTGGTTAGTTTTCTGCATTCCCTGCCTTGCTGAGTGAATCTTCATCATGTTTCAGTTTTGCTTGAAAGCATATTTCTCACTTATTTTGTTATTTAGTACTGTGTCTGGCAAGGACTTTATGTGAAATAGTATACTTCATGTGCTTCAAAGCTCGAAGGCAGAGTTTTACATCTGCACAACAAAATTCTGCTCTTTGGACACGGGATTTCTGTAATACACAGTTAGCTTGAGGTGTTCCTTAGAGTAAGTAGACTTCTCCCATAGAATGTATCACATTTTGAGTGGTTCATTTTTGGGTTAGGAGATGATCACAGAGAATTTCAGGAGCTCACAATCAGCTGAAATGGTTGGCTTAGTTTTTCACAGTAGGATAAATATAGAGGCTGTTTTCAGTTTACATTCATAGTAATTCTTGGGCCTTATTTGATTATTTCAGAGAGGTGAAAAGAACACCTAAATTGTCTGTTAAGATGTTTATATGGCTTGTCACCACAATATCCAAGGTGCTATGATTTCCATGTGAAACCTTGGCCTTTCTCCTGATTCTTTTTACACTCTCCTCCCACACTGTAGATCTACTGCTTCATTTTAATGCACATTGCTGTGGTAAGAGATACTCTGCATCTGCAGAGGGACAAGGAAATCACCTTTCCTTATACTGTTTGCTGGGTGGCTTATTTACAGGCAGGATATTTCTGGGGCACCTCCTGTTGGAATAGTGAGACATCAGAATGCCAGCTTGAAATTGCAATTCATACATGATCTGTGAATTGGCTAATTCTGACATGTAGGTAGTTAAGAAATTATTACAGTCAGAAGAGTCATGACCTCAACTTTTCATCATCTCCATTGGCTTGTGCCCCAGTTTGGAAGTGAAGGAGGCATAGGAAGTTTTAATTGTACCTGTGTGATTTATCCTCAGTCAGCTCTTTAATTTCTTCTGGCTGTCTGAGGTTTCCGACATGCTGTAAATTTCTCCAACTTTTTCATTATCTGCAATTTCTTTATGACTCATGAATCGGAGTGGAGAGAGAGTGTGGATTTACAGCAGAGATAAACATGTCCATAAAGTCTGTATCTGTGTCAGTAATTGTACTGCTGTCAGTGACTGTCCTGTTTTACAGGTCTCTCTTGGGAGAGGAACACGCTTTGCTACCAGTGTCAGAGAAGTGTTCGCTTTGATTTGCATTAACGTGCCAGGAGATTAAGTTGCGATGGTGATGATGGAAATTGAGTTTGGACCATGGCTGCTATTGTTTTTTTGTTTTTTTTTAATAAATGGGTATGTTTGAGTTGCCCTCTGTGTGCAGAAAAAAAATGGCAGACTCAGGTTATTCTTAAATATAGAATCAGGGAGAGACAGTATACTGATGATATCAGATGAGATTCTACCCTTATGCATAGATAGTGCAGTCTTACCATAAAACAAATGCTGTGTCTAGGTAACTGTCATTTATGGAAAGAAATACTGCATGGATCCTTAGGGTGTTCTCTGTCTGCTGGTAAAGCTGAATGAATATTTCTGTAAGTTTCAAGAAATTTCTGCATCTTTGCCTTCTTGCCCTTCCCTTACTCTTAGGGAAAGATGCTGTGATGGACATTGATGGTGAGTACTAAGGCATCATCACAGTCTCCAAGTATTGATGATTCTGATTGCTGCAGAAGGAGGTGTATACTTGTGAGGTTTGAGAAAAGGAAAAAAAAAATCTCTAAAACTCTCCTATATGTGTTAGAAGTTCAAACTTCTGCAGTTTTTCTGTGCTTGTATTTTCTGTTTGATGCCTGTTGTAAATAACTGTCTGTGTGGAATCTTTTTTGTTAAATTCTAAGTTTGGGTTGGATTTTTTTGTCTGTGACTTAATATTTTTTTATAATAAGGTAATTATTTTGCCACTGAATTCTTTTCAAATATCCAAAGTGACTGTAAAACCCCAATTTTCCATTTTGTCAGGTATTCATTGAGGCTCCCAAATGCAGCTGATTGCATTTTTTAATGCTGATGGACACCTCTTACCAAAGGGATATTATCATAAACAATGTAAACTCTGTGATTGCATAGATAGCTTTAAAATGTGCTTAGGTGTAGAAGTGTTAGAAATGCTAAAATGACACCTGCCATTGCATGGTTAATTCTGAAGCCTGAAGTTGGAAGTACAATGGGGAGTTTTTCCAGTGGTAGGCAGTGTCCCATCTAGCTCTGATAACTGAGTTTCCAAAGCTATTTATATCTGAGGATCATATGCTGAGTGGCCCAAAAGCTGGCAGATAACTGCTGTTGAAGTGAGTGATGCTCAGTGCAGCAGATAAATTCTAAATAAAAGCTGAGTTAATTAGATACTTTCTACCTGATCTTTTTTGAAATGTGTTTTTTTTTCCTTTTCTCTTGTCCTCCTCCTCACCTTCTCTACGTGCCCATACCTAGTTTGTGAATCTGATTTTGTTAAAACAAAGGCTGCCTCTGAAGGTACTTCAGCCAGGATGTATTACTTGCTTTATTAAAATAAGACAAAAACAACACCTCTGCCTCCACCAAAAAGAAAACCAGGACAACAAATACCAACAAACAAGAACAACAAAATAAAAACACCAAACCAATAAAAAAAGCCCCATAAAACATTTCTTATACCCTGGTATTTGTGTCTAAGAACATCTCTTCTCAAAGTCCCCTTTGTCTCCTATAGCTTGTTCAATTGTAGGAAGAATTTCTGCAATGGTTTGATCCTTTCTGGAAAAGACTTTTTAAGTTTATGTTGGTAGAGTGAAGGTTGATCTAGATACTTCCTGTGGTTAAGAAAAAGGAGACTTCTCTGTTTTAGTTGGGAAGAAGAGAAAGAAATCTGATTAATCTGAAAACTAACTGACCAAACTGCTCTGAGGACTGAAATCAGTCATCTGATTCATCACTATTAACTTCTGCAGGATTTTTGGTATGCTACTCAAACCAGCAATTTGTGCTTTGCAAAGACATCTGGAATATTGGCATTGGTCAGTCAAATAGTGGAACACATTGTGCAGTTCTGTTCTTGGAGGTTTTCCAGACCTGACTCAAAGCTTTAAGCAGCATGATCTTTCCTCATAATCGACCCCACTTTGACCAGGAGACCTCCTGAGCCCTTGTAACCCTGATCATGCAGTGGCTCCATATTTCTCTGAGCTAGGTTGTTCTAGAACTAGAAGTACATTTGAAGCCTGCATTCCCCACAGCACTGAATGGTTCAGCTTAGGAGCTTTAGGCAGGTGCAGCTTTATGATCTGCCTCTATGGGAGCAGCTGATTAGGAACAGGAAACCTAAGAATTCCTGTGTCACAGTGGTGGCTTTTAGACTTTGGGGGTATGGTGAATGGACTTTCAAATACTTCCACCGACAGAGCTGATTACAAGTCTGTGCAGTGTGGGCTGCAGAGCCCATTTTTGTGCACAGGGAGGTACAGTCCATTCAGTACAGTTTTTTATGCAGAGTAGGAGAATGGTCCTCAGAATACACAGAGGTTCTTGTGTGTCTTGGCTGAAATGAACAGTGAAACCACCCTCCTCTGTCTAGACAAGTAGAGGGTCAATGGGGCTCAACTGAAGAGCTTTTAGCCACAAAAGTAAAGGAATGGGCTGTCACATTAAAGCATTTCTACCTGCCACATGCTTGGCACAGAAAGAAACATGACTACAAACAAAATGTTCTTACATTATACTGTCAGAAGCCTATTTTTTGCTACTCTCATTCTGACAGGATAACTTGTAGACTACTGTCAGTGGAGGAATTGAGGATGGGGAAAAGTTTGATCAAGCATAAGGTTATGTGCATTTTTCCATTATCATTTAAAATCACAAAAATGCCTAACAAATCTCAGGAGACATTCTAGCAGGGACTCTTGAATCTTTACAACTGGTCTGTATTTATTATTTAAGCATCTTTTGCTTTGTCTGTGCCTTTATTCAATTAAAACTTTCCACTTCTATGTTACTAGACCACTTACTCTGTATTTACAAATACTGGAAAGACTATCCGTGTGTCATCTCTGTCTGAAATGTTTTCCTGTAAATTTTGGCTTCTGGCAGGAGTGAAGAGAGAATTTTCTTCCACAGTATGGGTTGCTGGACCTATTTGCAGAGCGGCAGCTGATCCTAGTGAAAAATCTCACTAGAGTGTGACTTTGGAGACTTGGCTCAGTTTCTGGTACTACCCCTCTTCTGCTTGGTTCATTTATTTGCCTTCTTATGTGCCTCTTCCTATCTCCCCAGCTGTAAGGTGGAGTTCGTGTTAACTTGGTTTTGCAAGGCCTTGAAACAATAATTAATTTTAAAAAACAGCATATAAAGCATTTATTGTTAAGTATCCTTTGTTGTGTGCTGCTGTTTGTTATTCCCTCCTGCTAGCTGCTATTACATGCCACAGGAAGGTATCATTAGAATATTGTGTCAGTCATCAGTAGTAAAATGAGAATATGATAATAAAACAGATCCCAGTATCAAGTGCTCTTCAGCCTGGGACCCAAGCAGAGTAACTAAGAAAAGCGAGGCTATTCTCAGCCATTTGCAGACATTAGATATATAAAAGGATTTCTATTTGCAAGCAGTATAAAGGTTAGAAATCATTAGTCTATATCCCTTCTAATGCCAGAGATTATTTACCAGTTTGGCTTGCTATATTACTCTTCAGTTTCCTCCCTTTTGGATCCAGTGATAATGCATACAAAGCTATGTGAAAATTTGCCAAGCATTTTGCCACGTTATTGAGTGGTTTCAGTCGTTTGGAGCATGAAGTCTTCTGTAAGATCAATAGTGAACTTGCCACCTTACCTCTTGCAACTGCAGTAAATGCAGCTTTGAACATCCTGTCTGTACAATGTTGCTAGACCAAGTCTGATAGTATCTGTCTCTTATTGCCTCATTAACTTGTGAGCATTAGAACAAGATAAAAATGCCCTAAAGCCTCTTATCTGATGATTGTTGTAACCTTCTGAGTGCCATTAGTTTAAGTTTGCAATCAAATGCTTCCCCTGAGTATAAGGAGCACTGATTAAACCTGAAGCGTCCCCAGAGGCTTTTACAGCTGTCATGGGGGCGGCGGCTGCTCCTGTCCAAAAGGAGAAGGGGGGCTGGAGGTCCCAGTGGGAGGGCCACTCTGCAGACATCCACGTGGCTGCCCCAGCTGTTCCGCTTTGCCTAATGAATTGTTTTACAAGGAGAGGCTGGATATTGTCATCACAAGCTGCCTTCCCCAGGGACTGAAGCCAGCCTGATAATGACTAATGTTAGTGATAGTAATTGAAGTGTGATGGCTCTCCAGGGACTTTGACACACGAAGAGCTGTCAGGCACTTGTGGCTGGTGCAGTCCCATGAATACCTCAGAAATGCTTTTTAATTGCTTGACTCTCATAACTAGTTCCCATACATATCCTGCAGAAATGCATGTTTTAAGGGGATAAGGAAAAGGAGCTGAGGACTCTGCTGTGACCCTTGGTGTGCACACGTAGTTACTGTCCTGACATGTTTCCAATGCCGTGTTCATGCTCCCATTAGTCTTGGTGTGCACCTGCTCAGTGTCTGCACAGGCATGTACAACAGATTACACCTGAATGTACCTTTTCTTTTGTGTCTAAGCCTTGTCTTCTTGATGCAAAGATTGTACTTGATTCTTAAAGAAGACAATAACTTTATTTAAGAATGTCAAAGGATTGCTGCTGTTAATAGCATGGAAGCAATGACAGCCATTTGCATTTTCATATGCATTGAAAACTGAATGTAAGATAGAATAAAAATCTTGTAAAAATATAGCATATCCATGTGTCTCAATATGACTGGAGTTTATGGCCATGAGATTTTGGGAATTTAGGGCAGAAGAGTAACCAATTTATGTAAAATAGAGTGATTTTGTTCTGAAAATGTTCTCATTTAGAAGTACATTGTTGAATATAGCAGTGGGCCTGAGATAAAAGTAACCCCAATGGCGTACTGTACTCCTGGCTTCCAGATTCCTAACATGAACTTGTCAGGGTGCTGAGATATGTTGAATTGCCTCTGTCTCTACAGGAAGGTTTTGCTGTGGCTTTTTGAGTTCTAGCTGGAGATCAAAAAAGGAAGCTTGATGCTATTGCCAGCAGAGTAGACATACTACCTCTTCTCATCATATTCATTGCAAGTTTGTTCTTCACCTCCCCCCTCCAGTGAAGTGTTGGCTCTTAGAAATTTATTTTGGTAATAAAACATTACTTTATACTTGCCCATGAAAGCATGTTTGAAGGCTGTTTGTGGATTCTTTAAAGTGTCCAAGAGATTGTTGTTCCCTAAGCACACTGCAAACGTGTATCATAATTAAGTCAGATGAATTAATGTGCAGAAAGTTTAGCTCATAACTTTTAAGTGATTAACTTAGGCTCTTAAAATGTGAACCCAAACCTATGGTTGCTGTGCTGTAATTCGGTTGTCAGTCCCAAAATTGTATGCTTCAGTGGGTTTTGGTTCTGAGAAAATGGGTGAATTTATTCTTGCTGGTTTTGGTCACAATGAGGAGATAATAAAGCTGTGCTTACTGCTTTTCACAGTTGTATGTCTTGACAGTAAAGCTAAAGGATATAGTTTAGTTATTTTCTTGCAGTTTATCTTACAACTTGTACTGTAATTGAGGAGGTGGGAATAGCAAACTCCATGCTGTGTAAGAAGAGATTTTCAGTTTGTGATTTAATCATACTGATTGGTTGCTACAGCCCAAGCACAAGAGTGGAGATAATTGAAAGACATCTAATAACTGATTAAGTAGATTTCATTTATGTGTTGTTTTGAGCACTGTTTTAGTGAAAGCTTGTAAGCTTTATTATGATATGTTCAGCAGAATATATTTTCTGTGTAGAAATTTTACATTGATAGGACATTTTCATATGGAGAGCTTTTTGTGCTATGAGGAATATATCCACATATTGTTTAAACTTCACAAAGTGATGATTATTTTGGTATCACTGTGCACTGTCATGTAAAATTTTGCTTTTCAGGTATTTGGTGATTTTTTACAAACATATGTATTATAAATAATTATCTCTAAGTCCTTGCACGACTTCCCCCAAACCTATTACTACATTTTAAAGCTTTCCAAGCTTACTGGCAATACAATAAATATTAGCTCCCATATTCTTCAAATTAAAATGTGACTTCTGTTTTCTCACTTTGGGGTTTGATGTCTGTTCTACTGAACCAGGTAAAATCGGGTTTGGTCCGTATTTGGAAGGGATTCCATGAAGAGCCCAGTTGTTGCATTAAGCAGCACTGGAGTCCTTCTCCTGGAGGGTTGCTGAACTGTTATCCCATGGTAGCTCTAGAGGGCTCTCTGCTGTTGAAAATGTCACATTTCTAATGACTTATATGACAAAGGTCTTAATAACCTGTTGGTCGTTAAGGAACTCATAACACTTTTTTTGCAAATGCTAACCTCATTGTCATCAGCAAAATACAGCATATGCAATTAGAATCTAATTTTCTCCAGTGTCAATTAAAGGGTCTCATTTTTATTCTGTGTTGTACTCTGCCTGTAAATGTCTGTCACTTAAGTTACAGCATTTAAGTAGTGTAGGAAGTAATTTTTGTTTGTGCAGTTTGTGACGTTCCTTGTTAAGTCAGTAAGAGTGTGATGTTGCTGGCACTGACTGTGCAAGAAAGAGAGAAGATAATCATCCCAGGCTTTATTGTAATCATGCAGTTTGTTACTGTAGTAGCCTTAAAAGTATATAGGCATTGTTTTAGGAGAATTAGAAATAAATGTATAAGATGGAGGACAAGATGGGACAGGATGAAAGTATGAAGAGTAATTTTCAGCAGAGCAATAGGTGCTTGTCCTCAAGTTCTATGAAGGCACACGAAATGAAGGACTACTTTCTGGTAATACTTCTGCTTTTATTTTAAAACCCTTTGGATGTTTTACAGGGACATGAATTCCAGTTCTGCTTGGTGGGTGGGCAGTGGCATGCTGGGTTTGACTGGGTATCTATATCAGACTTGGTTGCATTAAAATGGACTTTAAACTGGTTAGTTTGAAAATCAGTCAAGCAGTTAAAGATTGTAATGTTGTGTTCTCTATTGTAATAGTAAATTCTATTTTCTTATAGTTTTGTAGGTTTTTTTCTGTATATGTGTCGGTGCTACATTGCTTTCACTCAGTTGTGTTTTGAAAGCAGTGAAAACCAGAAATAACTAGGAGTAACATCTGTGAAAACTACAAGACTAGAAATGTCTATCTAGACTAGAAACAACTGCAACATGATTGCAGCTTACATTTTGCAGCACCTTTGGGCCTTATGGGTTGGATGTCTGTTATGGACAGTGCTGCAGTGTTCTGCATGATAAGGAGCTTACATATTGAGGGAGTGAAAATAACATTGAGTTTGATGCTTAGTGAGCTTCCCAGTTGAAAATATGCATGAGTGTCCTATTTTTACTCAGTGGTGAGCTCTGTCTTGTGTATTCTGCAAAGACCTTGTTTAAAATCACCCTTGTGAATATTGCTGAAGGGGGAAAAGGTGAAGTATAGATAGACTCAGGAAAGGAAGAGGTTGTTTTATTTTCACTGGTAGCATTTGCAGTTCCCCAGGCAATGAGGACTGCAGAAACTGGCATTTGAGAGCCACAACTTAATTAGATGTTTGGGTCTGTTGTAAAATCCTGTGGTGTCTGCCTCTTGTGCCAGTGTGAAAATTATCCTTATACAGTGGAGGAAAGGTATTGAGAAATCTTTCATGTAAATTCTGTGTCTTTTTCCTTCTTCTAGGAACTACATTACATAGTAGGAAAAATACACTAAATCCCCCTTATTTGAGGAAAACACAAACAAATAACAATTAAGCTATTGATTAGTTTTTCAGGCAGTAAAAAGATGCTTCTCCCAGGATTCATTTCCCCACACCATCCTTGACTTCAAACACCTGCAACTTACAAGTTCTGGTAATAGATGAATTCAAACACTCAGTCCTTCTAGCATTTTGGATGTATTTATTGCATGTACTACATCTTTTCATGTCTAACCACTGTAATTTGAGAGGAAATAATATATTTTTTATTTAAGATTATGGGGAGTACTAGTTCAGTGGAAGTGGGGATTTTATATATTTTAATGCACTACTGCAATTTTTGTGTAATGGAATCTTATATAAAAACCTTTTGTGTAACTATTGGGATTTTGGTTGTAAATTCAGAGGATATAGACGTAGCCAGTTTTAAACTATATAAGATTTTGCAATGTTTTTGGAAATATATTTTCAAGTAATTGTGATCGAACTGAAATATTTTTTGTGAGATACAGCATTGTGGAGTGGCATCTGCATCCTCTTTAAGCTTTGACTTGTTAGTTTTGAACACTTTTGTAGTCAATTAATAGCATGATCTGGAGTTGCTAAACAAAATCTCTTATAACAGTATCTCAGAATTCATGTTATCAGAATGTTTAAACATGCCTCCATCTATATTTCATGTAACACTGTATACTGTTAAATCCTGTCAGTTTTGAGATCTAAATATTTTAGGAAAGAATAAGTCAAAAATACCATTTTGGCTACTGCATCTGTGTGAGGGACATCCACCTCGTTTGGAGCATTTGAAAAAAGAATCCCTGTATTTACTGTGTTTGCCGATGTTTACTGCCCTGTAGAGCTGTTCAGGAAAGTGACCAAAGGTAGAGGGGGACACATTGAAAGTCACTTAGTACAAATTTGTATTGAGAAGAAAAAGGAAATAAACATTTTCTATAGTCTTCCATTCCTAGCTGTTTTTCTGATTAAGTAGCTATGGTGGGTAAAATTCAGGTGCATATGAGTTTTGGAGATCACTACACAGCTGACAGGGATAAAAAAAGTTTTCCCCAGCCTTTAAGCTTCAGAGGCCTGTGTATATAAGCTTTATGTTATATGAAGCTGTATTCTAACTGCCTTAAGGTGTATCCAGTGCATGTACAAGTCTATTGACTTCAAGGTCTGCTTTTTACTGAGTACTCTATATCTCTTTTTTAAAAAATAGAGAAATGATTTGTTACATTTTTTTGCCATTTTCACTTTTTGGTAATCAGCAGCATCACTGACTTTTTGTGTCTGAGTTTGAATGTACAGTAGTGGTGTTCCAATTTAAAAACAGTTTAGTTGAAATTATTATAGTAGAAATAATGTAAAGGTTGTAACAGGATGTAGTTTTCAAAAAGCTGAACTTTCTGTGTAAAAGCATGTATTAATGTTACCCAGCAGTTGTTTTCAGCTCTGGTCTAAAAGTTTTATTAAATTTTTGAAAATGCGTCTTTTTTCTGTATTATTTTGACCTAGCTTTGTTGCACTGATGGCTCTGTTGAGTGAACTTTCTCTAGCTATTCCACACTGTGAGCCATCAGTGGACAATAATTCTCTAGTTGCAATGGGTGGCAGTGCCTACTCTCTGAAGAGCTGGCTTATGAATCCTTGTCTGAGGTTCTGGTCTAAATCTCTTGGTCATGCTGAGGTCAGCACAGTGCATTTACCAGGCTGAAGTTGCAAAGTCCTCAGTGCCAGGTTGCCTGGTGCTTCCCTGTTAGAATTCAGTGTGCCAGAGCCATGGCACCCCTGTCTTTTCATGAATGGAATTCAAAAAGACACTTATATTTCCATAAATAAATTAGGAATTCAGTGGCTTCTTCCGGCTAATCAGGGCAGGCTGATAAACCTTGCTAGCTGTTTAATAAATGAATTGTGACTGATTACCTATTAATATGGACGCCTCAGGAATTCACCCTGGGGGAAGCAGAGCAGTGAAATAGAGAGGGGCATGGCCCCCTGGGAAATCAGGGCTTCATGTTTGCAGCTTAAATATCTCTGTGAAGTATCAATAAGGAGGTAATTGAATTTTGAACACAAACATGAGCGCCGGATGGATGAAGGAGAGGGGGGCCCTGATCATCTCTTCATGCCCCTTCATACTCCCCTCCCCTTCCCCTTAGAGACCACTCTAGTGAAGATAGATGCTAAATCCATTAAATAAAGATTAGACTGTGTCGTGGTAGAAAATGGCAGCTTAGCTAGATCCCTGGGCAAATTGGGACCTTTAAGCAATACAGAAAATTAAAATATACATTTTTAACAAGTGTGCTGTCGACACAGTAATAATAACTCTGTGGCTTGTGGGGTTTGCTCACCTTTCAGATCTGCTTTTGTTTGGTTATATCACTTGCTCTTGTTTTGAAACCAGCCTTCTCTCTGAAGCAGAGAAGACTTAGGGGAAAGAAGGTTATTTTCCCACCTTGCTTTCTTTGGCACTTTTTATTGGCTCTTATTCTTATAATAGTATAGAAGATCAGTACTCTTGTATTTGAATATGAAAATAATTAACTTTGGCTCCGACACACTCAGTCACATGTTCTGAAAAATAGTTGGAAATAGTCTAGATGCAGCATGGAGATGTAAATGTGATCAAACTTTTTAGATATTGTTTTTATTTACTCAGCACATGGCTTTGTTTTTTATTTACTCCAGATCAATTTTTCTGAATTCTACTCTTATGGGAAAGATTAGTATAGGGGGGTGCATTGTAAAAGGTCAATATTCTTTTTTGTCACACAGTGAATTGTAGAAACACAGCTGAGGTGGTGTTCAAGGGGTGACAGTGTTTCTTTATAATACTGTACTACACATAGAACACAACCAGGCCTTGTTCACAATCTCACTTACCCTATTGTCTGTTGCAGAAAGTCAACAGATCTTCTTGGGTTTTGCAGGCAGAACCTCATCTGCCTGTGCAAGTAGAGGACCAATTGCTGTACTGAAGAGACTACTCGTCTCCTCTTACTTTTTCCAAGTAAGACAATCATTCTACAGAACAAAATCCAAAATTGTTTCTGTTAGTTATTTGGAACAAGAAATGAGCATAAACCAATGTTTCCCTGGAGATAACTGTTGTTCCTTCCATCTAGAATTTTTTTTCTTTAGTCTAGATAGTTTTGAAAATGGAAAGAGAAAAAAATGATTTTGTGCTTTGCTGAATGTCTCAGTTTAAGACATATTAATAGGAAACCCCAATACACTGAATTACAGTGGACTGAGACAATAGTAGCATGGGGACTTCTGTCTGTTCTTGCACAACATCTCTCTGATAACACCACTTCCCCGTTTTCTGACTTCTCTCAAATATTAGCAGTTTTGCCCAGAAAACCCTTGATGCTACATCTTCAGCTTTAACTGCTAAGAAGTGAACTCAGCATGTTCATTTTTTGTTTTAAAAAGAACAGTAGATATTATTAAGTATAAAAAAGTATTAACACACACGTGCCGTTCTAGAGACGGTAGTTTGCATTTTGGGAATGCTTCATCTTCCATTAACTTAGAGCTGCATTCAGACATGGTTTTCTATTTGTTTTCCGAACTATCATCTGCTTCCACATCCTAGCAATTTCCTCACTTGTCTTTTGTGATGGGGTTTTGCATTGCGAATGTCTGTATTCTTTCATCCAGCTGTGCTTCTAGGAAGAAAAAAAAACTTTGTAAGCTGGCTTAGCCTCAAAGATTCTCTTTCATGGTGTTGACACCAAATTGAAAATTATCAGGTACCACCCCTTAGCTAAATTAGGGTAATTGATTGTGTATGTGCTGGAGCTGTCTCAATTGAAGAAGCCAGATCTCAAGCCTCCTTTGGTAAGGAGACGTTACACCACTGGGTTTACCTTTGGTCAAGCATGTCGATCATGGGCTTCTTCTTTTTTGGGGGACTTCCTGGCCTTTGTTCTCTTTGCAAGGGGACAGTTCCTTTCCTGAACCCCACCCCTCTCTCTCCAGTTCTCAGTCTGCTATTTATAACACATCTAGTTTCCTTTAACCTTAGCTGGCCGCTTTCAAAGAAGTCACCTGTACCTTGACAGCCTATGTCCTTTTTTTTTTTTTTATGCTACGGGCATCCCTTAGCCTTATTGTATCACCTGTGCCTCTGCCTGTTTTGGAGATTTTTCTGCTCTCTTCTCCCTGCTTGTACACTTAGACTAATTTTCTAGCTCAGGAGTTTTCCTTCCTTTGTATATCTCAAATTTAAAAGGAGACTCTTGCTAATTTGTTCTGTAGCTTCTTCTGAAGGCAGGCATGTGCCAGGAACCTCACAAGCTTATGGCTTCCCATATTAAGGCACTTAGTGATGCAACATTTTAATTAAATTAACCAGAATTCGTAAATTGTAGATAGACAGATTTTCCAGATCATCTCAATATGAGCTTTTAGAGTGATCAACACTCTGCTGGTGTTTAATCCATCAGACTGCCATATGGAGTGTTGAAGAGTAGAATATCTGTTTATTAACAGTTGTTTTTTCACGTCAGCAAGTACGATTTTTGTATTTGAGGACCTAGGAGTGCAATCTGTTCCTGCATCTCTTACGTGAGTTATATCAACCTCATGCCACACCTCATTTCATGCCAATCCCTCTTTTTTTACTCAATTTAGGTGATCCAATAGGCTGTCTAAATGGCATAATAGAGCAAGAGGGTCATTCTACCGGTGTCTTCAGAACTTCTTTGGTTACACTGTCACAAGGGGAATGTGTTGAGATGTCCTTTATGAAGAAGAAATTGCAGATATCCATATTGTTGGTGATTTCTGTGAACAGTTGAGACACATTTAGTCAAGCTCTGCAATTTGATTGACCATAATACGTTATTCACAAAAGTCAGAAAATTATTCAAGATCAAGCCTACATTTTATTCACTCTGAATTAATAAATTCTTGTTCCCAAATCCTAGGATATCTGGTGTTGGACTACTCTAGGAATAGAATTTACTTGTCTCTTTAGAGCAGTTGTGTGTTCCATTTTATTGTGAAATACAAGTCTGTTTCTACTCATTTAGCTGAGTGAATGCTTTCCATTGTTGGTCTTTCCAATGGGAAAATACTCTTCAGGCAAGAGGAAAAAAATCTTCATGTATTGTGACGTTTTCATTGCTCTTCTCAGAAAGAAGTATTAGCTCTTCTAGAATGGGAGATGAGATTGGTGCAAGTAAGTCCAAGCACCCAAGCCATAATTTAAATCTTCTTCCATTTTTTGATATAACACTTATGGAATAAAACCTTTCCTAGATATCCACACAGTGCTTATCCAAGTTTTTATAATATTATGCCTTTCTCAGAATTATTTACTCTGATCTTATCAAATCTTGTTGCACTCACAAATATGAGCTCCATATTTTGACTGTGATCAAGATCTCCATACATTTCTACACATACTTCAGTATTGTATCAGACCATTTTTCCATTTCTCTTTCTCGTCGTGTTTTTTTCTTTGTTGTTCTGATGTTCTGTATGTTGTGGGCTTTTACATGACTTTTGTGGTTTTGGATGAAAAACTTGCTATTTGGCAGAATTGTCTTGACAAATCTGTTTGAACTTGCTGGAGAATTTACTCAAAGTAAATTGGGGTTTGTGCACAGTTGATGAATGTGGCAGGATGTAATAATGTTTTGCGTGTGCCCCTTAAACCTCCTGAGCTCCTGGGATCATTCAAAACAGCTAGGTCCAGAATAGCCAGGTCTTCAGCATGGTGAAGCTGAGCAGATTGTTCTTCTCCTGTATGTCTTCAGGCTTGAGTGAATCTTCAAGTCACAGCAAATTATTATGCTATCTCCTAACTCTTCTGTTTGAATTTAATAATTGTTTATGCTTTACACCCTATATTTCTGCATAAGGTCTAATAATCTCTTCCCAGGAAGGAAATAAAGTCTCATTGTCTGTTTTGTAACTTTGGATACTCTGTCACTTCAGGCGGTATTTTGGTAGGAATAATTTTGAAATTGTGTGGTACACACTATTCACTTGTAGAGAGCTGCTTATAAATCAAGAGTTTTCTTCATGACAATGTGGGGGGAAAGAAGAGGATTTATTTGATTTTGAAAGGTAGTGCAGTTGTTATTTTACATCTCTTCAATTGAGAAGATAAATTGAAAATTCCTATTGACTCCCAACCCTGAAAAGAAGGAGAGGAGAAAAAATCAGAAAAGAAGTAATGGAAGCTAGTCAGATCAAAATTAGCAAAAATAAATGCTTTTTACATAATGAATTATTTGATGTGGGACTTTCCGCACACTGGGATTTTTTTTCTTTGGATCAAGTATTAGGAACAATTGAGAAGGAATCAGCAATTAAATGGACAGTGAGAACATTTTTAGTTAGAGCAGAAAAAAATCTAAAGTGATATAGGAAATATCAGCTGCTTCAGGATATAAAACAAGCACTTAAGAAGAGGAGGAATCTTTCAGTAATAATTATTCCATATGTCTTCATGATGTGGCTCCCTAATTTATCTTTTCCTGTGATGCTTCTGATCTTGGCTGCAGTCAGACAGGATGTCTGACTGGGTAGATTACTGATCTGCCTTGCCCTATCAATTCCTGTGCTCATTTACAGTTTTTATGACTACAGAGCACAGATATTCTTGTTTAACACGAAATAACATTTCTACAGTCTCTTTTAGCAACTAGTCATAGATCCTATTTATAGATAGGATTTTATATACCAGATTTTGGTCAGTGGTATAGCATGTAAATTCTGAGCATGCTCTGAGTTACATCTCTTGAAAGCACATCATTATTAAACCTTTTTGAAGGTGTCCCTGGTGGCAGCTCCATAGAGCAGGTGGCCTGCATGGCACAAGCACACAGAGAGTCAGGAGCCTGTGTCTTATCAGACCATATAATCTAAAAATCACTCAGCCTGTTTTGGTCTCCTGGGGAGATGATGACGATGACACAGGACTCTTATGCTAAAAACTAATTGTTAACCTGCAGAGGACGTCGTTCAACACAAATCCCAGCAGAAAAGGGCTGGGTGATGGATGTTTCTGGGTAGCAGGCCAAGCTATCATCTGGTTTTCAACAGATAGTTCTCTGGGTTGCCCCAAGATTTTCATGTTTAGTACCTAGCTTATGTGAAAATAAAAACCACATTAATTAAAAAAAAAAAAGCTTACAATTTCTGTTTATTAATGTGTGCATCTAAAACTGAAAGGAGCAAATAGTTCCTTCCCTGTCTCAGGGCATAAAATGCCCTCACTCTTACCTGTGGTACTTGGGTTTCCTGGAACGTTAAGCAAAGCACTGGGTAGGTAGAAGGTTAAAGGCAAGGAAACAGTGTTGAAAAGGAATACAGTAAGTAGTATATGGGAAAGGAATGTGGGACTGTATATACATCTGTTGATTGAAACATGGCCAGAAGATCCAGGGAAGTGATGCATCTGCATCAGCAGTGCCACGTCCAGTGGTGTCCTCCATGCCCGAGCATGAAAAAGATATTGGTAAACTGGAGTGAGCTCAGTGGAGGGCCACCAGGATGATCAGAGGCTGGAGCACTCGTCCTGTGAACAAGAGGCCAAGGGAATGGAGAATTCAGCATGGAGAAGAGGCAATCTCTCAGAGACCTGATAGCTGCCTGCTAGAACATGCAGGGAGGTTATTTGAGAAGATGGAGTCAGGCTGTGGGAGAACAAGAGACAATAATTGTAAATTGATGCAAGAATGTTTCTGACTGGAATCAAGAGAAAACTTTTCCACCATGGAACAGTCAAGTATTGGAAGGATTGTCAAGAGAGGTTGTGCAGTCTCTATCTGTGGGTGTTTTTATGGCTTGACTGGATAAAGCCTTGAGCAGTCCGTCTGTTCTGGACAGAACATTACCTGGAGACCTGCCAAGGTTCTATCAAATCTGAATCTGTACAACTTTCCTCATATGATACTGTACTGTATACCTTATTTGATCTGTTCTCTTCTGGTAGATTAAATTTTCATCACTAAGCAATTTTTCCTTGTATTCTCATTTTATTATACCTCTTCTACTCTGCTGTACCTTCCTAACTCTAAATACATCTGATAGTTCCATTGTCACTGGATCATGGTGTCTTCAGAGTTCTCCTGACTTCCAAAGTTTCTTCAGTGCCCCTCAACCCTCAGAGCAGTGCTTCCAGTCACCAAATCTATGGAGACTCTTCATGGCCATTTTCATAGCAAAGCAGAGGCACTGCCTTCTGCTTTCCTTTCTGAGCTGTTTTGTAGAAGGTTTGTTGTCTGCTTTGCTGCAGTGCCTCTGTTCTTTCTTCTCATAGTGGATGAAAACCAGTTCTGTGCTCATTAAAAGATAGCAGTGTTGCTGCATTCAGCTTTTATAAGAGAAGTACCTAATGGTAGACGTGGCCTCAGACCAGTGGTATGCATAGACTGTAAATAAACATGAAGGGATTTTTGGAAGCAGATGAGTACCAAAGCTTACTGGGCTACTCTCAGTAGACCTTCTGGAGAAAAAAATTGTGATTTTTTTGTTTTGTAATGATGTTTTGTTTTTTTGGCTTTATTTCTGAGTTTCAAAAAAACTGGAGTTTCTTCTGGCCTCTACTCTCAGAAGATATCTTCAACTCCAATACCCTCTGTATTTCTTGGATTCTTGATATTTTCTTCAAAATTCATTGATACTAAAAGCATGAGGATGTTTATAAAAAATGTTCTCACATTTCCTTGTGGGTCTGGGAGGGTATTTTTGAGTATATCTTTTACATCTCCTTTTACAGTTAAGCCTTACCTAGTTGCCTTTAAGCTCGTTAGCAGCTAAATTGTAATAATTGTAGCAGAACCTACATTGTTTAGATTTGAATACCCATTCCAAATAGCCTTGAGTGTATTACAGTTTGATTATCAAATAGGTCAGATTAGCACTAGTCCATAGATTCTCTGAGTAATAACAGTTTTTCACTATTAATTCAAACTTGACTCTCCTAGCATTTGGATGCTGTAAAACCTGTAACATTTCTAAATGAGTGCATTTCCTCAGGTGTCTTGTGACCAGCTTGGAGTTAGTAAAGATGGTTTTGAATTTCCTGAATCCTCTTCTAGGCTCTCAGATACTCCTCAGCTCAGGGTATTGCTGCCAGAAGAGTATTGTAGTGGGCAGAACACATGAGATTTATCAAGTTAAAATAGCTTAAATAATATAACTATACCTTAAAGTACTGGAATAAAGCAAGCAGTGAATATACTGGGAACGTTTGAGGATAGTAGTAGGGTAACAGTTACATGAAGTACCTTTTATTCACACGAAGGAAAGAATAAAAAAGATGGAGACAGTTGTGAAGGTTTTCTTCTGCAGCCCACAAACTGCATATTGCTGTTCTTCCATAATTCTGTCTTAAAGCCTGAGAATTTGACCTTGGAACACTGAGATTTCAGTCATTTGCATATATTTAGCCATACAGACTTTTTCCTTGGATTTTTGGAAAGTTTGGAAGTCTTCTATGTAATGTCATGTGTTGTATCATACTCATTGCAAAAGTAATCTTCGTTTAATTCATGTGTAAATCAAATAGTATTTTTCCGTCAAAACCCATGAATCTTCTTTTCATAGAGACCTTCAATACTGATAATGCATTGTTCTGTCAAGGGCTGCAGTCATCTAAACAGAAAAATATTTCAATAAGGAATCTTGGGATTAGAAAATATTTTAAAAAATTTAGTCTGCTCTTTAAAGTAAAGACATACTTCTGGACAAATAAATACAGACTACCACATTATGAGCTTCTTTGTTCTAGATATCTCTTTCCATTAAGTTTGTTGATAGAAGTTAAATTTAAAAATTCAGTTCTCCTTCACAGTTCAGGCCATTAACCTATTGACAAGGGTTAGTTTCTACCTTTTGGAGGTTAAGGAAGCTGTACCATTCTTGATCCAGCGCTGCAAGCCTCCCTGTAAACAAGCCTTGATGTCTTCTGATTGGATTTGTGTGCCCTGGCTTGCATAACCATACAGCTTGTATCCCAGCGTTATTAGCCAAAAGGAATATAGGGACTTACATAATCATTACACAATTATTTTTCAGTAACTGTACTGTAAATATGTAATTCTCTCTGTTCCTAATAACTCTTAATCTCTTTGTTTCTATTGGCTCATGGGCTCAGATTTGGCTGTGGCCTCCATGCCCTGGCCACTGATGAAACTTGAAAAAATTGTTACTCTCAGGGTTCACCTGCTTTGCTCCCAGCAGCAAATACGTGTTCCCCAGTGCAGGCAGGGGCACTGCATTGTGGTGCACTGTGTTGTGGGAGTGTGCACAGCACTTCTGCCTGCGTTCCTTCTGAGAAGGGCCCATTCATCTCCAGAAACCTTTCATACCTGGCTCTGTGTGTATGTTCAGCACAGACCTCTTTGCTGAGCTTCTTTGTGTGTTTTATGCATGAGAATTATAGTGCAAACAGTTTTGATCTCATTTCTGCATGTTGTTGGAGAAAGATTCTTCCTTGAGATCCTCTGGTGAGAAAATCTGAATTATCAAGAACTCTTGATCCACTGCAGGTGTTGGAAACCAGGAAGAGATTATTTTCCTTTTGGTACAAGCAAATAGAAAAAGGCCCTTTAGAGTGCTTCTTGTAAAAACATGGCCCTATTCTGCTGTTTAGTTATGGTATCTGTGGGATTTGGTGGTCAGAACTCTCTCCCAAATTGTAGCTCTTCCAGTGATAACTTATGCTAGTAAAGTACCTTTCAGGTATATTTGAAAATATCCTCAACTTTGATGCAAAATTGCTTTTCTTACTGCTTTTAGTATTAGAAGTGTAACACTTTTTTTTATTTCAGCCTTACAAAATAACTGAATTTTTTTTTTTCTGTGTTTAATTAGCTTCATGAGTCAGTGCCTGGTCTTAGGTCTTGACATTTTTGGCATGCAAAATTTTCTTGTGTATTTGACCTTGGCTTTATTCCAGAATAAATATTTTAAGCTGCTAGTTGTGCGTATTTTTTTTTGTCTTTGGTCTGAGTCTAGGGGGCAGACATAAGGAGCACTGAGAGAAGTGAAGTGTATAAACCACAATTAGAATTGCAGTGCACAGGTGTCTGTAGATCTTACACAATTGCCAAGCTATTTGTTTCTCAAATGATAGGGGCTTTGGGAGTATATTTTGGAGAATAAAGGGAGCAGAAAGCCTTCCATTTGCATATTAGGGTTGTGAGTTTGGTTGTTTGGGGTTTTTTTAGTTTTCTTTTTTTTTCAAATCCTGCTTTAAATTCTTCCAGACTTGATACATTTGATATCTTTACAGAACCAGCATATTGAATGGTTGAAAGTGATCTACTGTGGCTGGCGATGCAGTTTATAACTGCCTTCAGAGAGGAATCAGCATTGAAGAATAAAAATTTCTTGCATAATAGCTTTACTTTGAGCATCAAATTAGGTCTTGTGGTTTAAAAATCTGAATGCCAGCATTGAAAATAAGATGACTTGTAATAATATTAAAAAAGAATGACTTCTGCATCAAGGTTATGGGTGAGTTCTGCTGCAGGCCCTTGAGGATCTTTTTGGGAAGAGAGGCATCTTAAATCTCTATGCTAGTCATACACAAAATATTATTGCAATGAAAAAATAGTGAAGTAAATAAACAGCAGCTCACAGTACAGGATGCTTGATGTATCAGGAGTCCTAGCGTTCACTGTATTTTGCAATTTAATGCACAATAATTTTTGAGTTCTGTATTTGTGTATGCTCCACTCACTGTGTTGGATCTGTATTCTTGGGATGTGAGGTTCCATTAAAAAATAAATAATAATCGCAGCCCCCGCTCCCCCCACATGCACTCATTTTCTGTAATATGGTAATGATATCACCGTAGCAGTAATTACGGGTCATCTTCATTTCTTTCATCTCTGCTGGTTCTGATGGCTTCATTCCTTTGACGGAGAAGATTTGGCTCTGGGTGCTGTGATTATTTTGTTAAGCATTATTCGAATAGACAGGAGTGAGAGAAATTAATCAATCCAAATGCAATTAGCATCATGTTTAACCCAGTGATGGACGTCTCAAGGTGAAACAGCCAGGGGAGTTTCAGACATTATTATTCAATCCAGTGGCTCTTATCTAAATTATAATCAAGAGGTTTTTATTGGCTTTGCAGAGAGAAGATGTAACTCTTTCCCTGCTTTGGGGGTCAAAGGGATCAGATCTTTGGTCCTACAAGATATTGGCTGCAGGCAGCTCCTAGAATTGGGAGGTACTGTAAGACTTTACTGTAGTATCAGGGTCACTTTGACAAAATACCTGCACATCCTAGTATCTGTGGCCTGGAACATAAGTTTAGTAGCTCCCTGGTCATTGGCAAGGTTGTCTTTGCCCCTTGCATTTCATTGACTGACTTTGCCCATCTGAATGTGAGTGAATACTGTTTTGTAGTTTCAGCATTCGAAGCTCTGTGAACATCACAGTTTGTAACTGAATGCAAACAGAATGGCAACCTCCTTGCAAGGTAGGGAAATCTGGTTAGGAGAACAAGGTAAATTATTCTGCAGGGAAGGAATCTAATTTTTCTTAGAGTAGATATAATTTTAGTATTTATTGATAGCAACAATAACATTTTTGAGGATTTATTAATCTGCAGCAGATCTGTTGTCAATAATCCTGAATGATCTATGAGATCTCTTATCAGGTATAAGAAAAACATGACTTTTGTGGAGAAAAACAAGGTAGAAAGAGGTCACGTGAGGATTTCACAATTCAGGAAGGCATTAGGTATTTGATTACAATTCTTAAGGCTCTAGCTAACACTCACAAAAGTGTTTCAGTGGTTTAAAACTTCATCAGTCTCAGCTATTTACCACTTCTCTGTCAGAGAGGACTGTTCTTGTAGCATACTGGGAGGAGCAGTTCATGTGCTCAACTGCTCCGATTAACAGCCTGGCTTTGTGCAAGCTTTTACCTTCTTTGGCACTTCAAAACAAGCCATGCCAGACTGTGAAGTACTGCTGACATGAGGGCACATTCTGCTGTCTCATTCACCAAGGGGAAGACACTGATGTTTTGTACCAAGGGGGTGTTATTATTTAAAAATGCTGCAGCAAGACTTGACAGCTCATCTTTCAGATTCTGAATTCTAGCACAGTTGCTGAGTCCTTTTGCATACATCTTGTGCTGGGGTTTTGGCTGGGGTAGAGTTAATTTTCTTCACAGTGGCTGGTATGGGCCTGTGTTCTGGATTTGTGCTGAACACAGGTTGATAATAGAGAGATGGTTTTGTTACTGCTGAGCAGAGCCAAGGTCTTTTCTGCTTTTTGTACTGCCATGCTGGCAAAGAGGCTCGAGGTACATGGAAGGTTGGGAGGAGACACAGCTGGGACGGGTGATCCAAACTGACCGAAGGGATATTCTAGACCACATGACATTGTGCTCAGTGTATAAAGTGGGGGGAAAAAGGAGGAGGGGAGGGATAATCAGAGTGGCCATGTTTGTCTTCCCAAGTCACCATTATGTGTGATGGGGGCCAATGCTTTCCTGGAGATGCTGAACACCTGCCTGCCACGGGAAACAGTGAATCAATTCCTTGTTTTGCTTTGCTTTCTCTGTTAAACTGTCTTTATCCTGACCTACAAATTTCTTAGCTTTACTCTTCTGATCCTCTCCCTGATTCTGCTGTTGAGGGAGTGAGCAAATGGCTGCATAGGGCTTAGTTGCTGGCTGAGGTGAAAGCACAACAATTTGTGCTGAGGCTGTGATCCCATCTGTAAGGTTGGAATTAAATCACTGTATGTTTCAAGAATATTGTAAGGCTTGATAAACTTTGCAAGTACTTTGATACTGATTATTGAGAGATGTCATGGTAATGCAAGCTTATCCCACCTGGAGGTTTACACTGATTCTGTTGTCTTAGCTGAGGAATGTGTTTCAGGAGTGTTAGGTGATTGCAGTGATCTTCAGTGTCAGTGTAACAGTTCCTGAAGCACAGCTTGGAGTGCCTGCATGTGCCAGTTGTGCCTGCAGTGAAGGTGACTGACCTTGTTTTCACTAGCCTCTGCTCTCCTGCGATGGCAGTTCAACTCTCTGTGAAATTGGGCTTGGGGTAGCATTCACTGGTAAGTATTTGTCAAAGGCCAACAGTCTTCAACTAGTAGCTCATTTGACACTTATATTAGGAAGTAGACAGCAGATATGAGAGTAATTGAAGCTCTTTCCATGAAGAAAGAGGAGTGAACTGGTACCAGGTGGTGATAGGATTTTAGGGGTCTGGTTTGAGATAGATCTGCAGGGACCAGCTTCTATCTCTCTGACAGAAGTTCAGAATATGTTGTCTGGGTAAAAATATTCTCTTGGTCTTGCCTGTCATATGCCTCTTTTTTCTTTGAGGGCTGTTCAGTAATAATGTCAATCGTAAATATTTTTGCTGGATTTAAATTACCTTTTTGCCTTCAACTCTCATCCCCGACTTATTTTTTTGTTTTCCTTCAACATGCAATATTAGTTGAGTCCAGCTGAAAGGTGTGACTTTGCAGTTGGCTTTCACAAGTTCAGTCAAGCAAAACTCCTACAGTCGTTCACAGGCAGATTCCTCTAGGCCTTTTTTATGTCCTGTCAACTAAGAAAAAAAATCATTGTATCTTCTTATCCTAACATAGTATCTCAGCACATAAGAAACCATTTCTGATGCAACAGATTCCTGTGATAGAAGGTTAAAAAACAGAGAACTGTTCTGCTGTCTTTCTGCAATTCATATTCTTTGCCATAAAATGGTAATTTGCATTGACACTGCTTCAGCAAGAAACCTTTCTAGTTTTGTTTTCTATGTAGTCCAAGGACACAGCAGTATTTTGAGGGTGCATGATTAGTACTTTAAAGAAATCCTTCCATGCTGAAAAACAAGTTCTTTAGCTACCATAAGTACAACTGCATGAGAGGAATAACTGATAAGCTAACGAAGTATAACAGTGCCTAAAATAGCCTTTTTGTAGGCAAGAATGTAGCATTCAGAATGTGACAGTACAAGTCATTTCAGAGTTAAAAACATTAATTGTATTTCTGGGTTTTATTAGTAGCAAGACCTTTAGATTTCAACAAAGCTACATTTCCAGGTCAGAGAGGGATCACAGTCAAATTTGTCCCATAAGTTGTACATCTGGGAGAGAAGCTAAGAAGTGCTTCTTTAGCAAGTGACTTCGTATTAAAGTATCTATAATTTGAAGATACTCGTAGGCTTTGTTTTGAGATTTTAGATAAGCCCAGAAGTGGTAAGCAGTGAAGGTGTAATATTCATGATGAATGTGTGATAAATACAGTTTGTCACGTATATCTTTTACATAGACTTTATCCCCAAGTGTGTTGTGGATATATTTCACAGTATATTATGTTTAAGAAGTGTGCAAGTGTGTGTGTTACTTAGGATTCTCCTGGATGAAAGTTGCTTATATAAGTCACTGTTTTCCTTGCTGATTTTAAAGCAGTAAATCCTTCCATTATTTCCTGGCTATCCAGACCTTATGACACAGTATGTCCTGTGTTGTATGTGTTAGAAGGCTTTTTATGGGGAGCAATCAGGCTGGACCCCAATCTCCAGGGCAGTGGTTTTTTTTTTCTAATGAAATTGTCAGTGGAAGGAATATCCGGAACAGCAGTTTTCATTTTCAATCGAGGAAAAAACATTATGAGTCTTTGTCATTTGATTAAAAGTTACTTAACCTTTAAATTGCTACAGATGTAAAGATAGCTCTGAGTTTCCAATGTAATCGCCTCCAAGTTAAAATCAGGAAAATCTTTGTGTAATGAAACCCATATGTCATAGTGAAAGGATGCAAAGCACTGGCAGAGTGGGCTGCTCTAGCAGGAGATTCTGCACCCAATCTTGTTAACCAGGACTGCTTTTGGTAATCCCTCATCTCCTCACTTGTAGGAAATCAATCTGTACCACTGAATCTTTTCAACCAGCAACTACAAAATTTACTGCAGAGAGGCAGCTTGGGGACAATTGTAGTAAAAACGGAGCCTGAGGCAACAAGGCTAAATGTGGGATTGAGGGATTGAAGTTCTAAAGAGGAGATTATATTAAACCTTATTCTGCTCCCCTATCAAGTAGAAATGTCTCTTCCTCCTTTCAGCCCCAGCCTTTCCTATGCAGTCCCTGTTCTTGAGATCTGCTTGGCAGATCTTTGCCAGGCAGCAAACACAATCCCTACAGTACAGCATTCTCTGTTAATTATAATAGTCTTATAATATTTTTCAATACATTTATCTGAAGGAGTTTATTCAAGCATTACTTTCAGAGCAACCAGTGCTGTTATCAACCTAAAGTGGTTTTTTTCTGTGGAGTTCAGTGTCTTCCTTCTCCCTAGTAGGTGGGGTTAATTTGTATCCAAGCTATTGCAATGGTATCCATTGTTGATTTTTCTATTGTAGTAGATGCACAGCATAGGCAAGGTTGTAAATCGTGACTTGTCATGCAGATTCATGTTTCTGTTTTGTGCTGCGCAGCCTCTGTAGCGTGTGTCTGCTGGTACAATGAAACCTGTGCTCAAACCCTCTCTTCCCTTGAAGTCCATGGTTTAAACTACCATTGTAAAGAAAAAATCCCTGAGGTTTTCACTATAGTTTTGTCCAACCTTTTAATTAAAAAATCCACCTCTATCTGCTATTCAAATGGCTTCTGCTGGTCCCTTGGGTAGTTGCTTAAAGCTGGTTTTACCATCTCTCTTAGCCTGCAATCGTATTTGGAATGTGGGTGATGGTTTCTTCATTCACAAGCTCTTCCCTCACTCCAGCAAGCTCCATAAGACCCCAATGGAAATTATATTCCTATTACTAAGAATTCATTTCTCAGAAGCAATACTGAGCAGAGAAATCAGTTTAATATTAGAGCCTTTTACTGTGCAAAATCCATCAAATCATACTCCAGTGCAGATTAAACAGAAGAAACAAAGGTGAAGGAATAGCCAAGATGTTTGAACGCAGTACCGTGTAGTAAAAATTTGGCCTGTGTTTACCAGGAATACATTGAACTGTGGTTCTTGGACAAGTAAGAGAAGCAGCTGAAGCAGGGAAGACAAGATTGTTAATGCTTGTGGAAACTTGCCCTTAGTTTGGCTGTGTTTTTTGTGTCAAATGAGGATGTTACTTCCTGGCCATTTTCACACATGTACAAAGATAAAAGGTCCTTTTTCTTTCTCAGTTTGGCATCATATCTTTAAAAATAAAGCCCTGCTGCAAGCCTGAGTCTGTGAGGAGACGAGGAATACAGAATAGCAGAAGGCTGTCTCCTGTTCCTAATGGGATTTTGTAGCAGCATGTGCGAGTTTGTTTCAGAAGTCAGAAATGAACAGATGTTGGTATAAATTACCTCTGTGTCTGATGTCTTGCAAATTAAAAGCGCGGTTGGCATCACTAAACAATTTCACCAGGTTGGGGGGGGAAGCGGGTGGTGATTATTGTAGCAGGTCGGTAAGAATCTTTAAGCTGCAGCAGAACAGGATAGCAAGGATAAAGGAATGAAGAATAAAATGAGAGGTCTGTGAATTAATCAGAAATGTTAACATCTCCGATGACAAGTGAACAGGCAGGCACGTGCTCTGGAGCAGCCTCCAACCCACAGTAATTTCACTCAGCGCACAGAAGGAGTCTATGCTCTCTGCCTGATTTATAGGGTGCAGCCCCCTTTGGGGGAACAGAATTGTCATGCATTCGTATATCTCCTGTATGGGACTTGCATTCTGGAAAACTTTTCACTCTATCAACTACTGTTCAGTTTATGTGCTTTTCTCATTAAGAGTGTTTTAAAACCATGCACTATTGTTGGAGCAAGGCGGGGAGGTATCAAAGAACTAAGAATCTACTCCAAACTGAAATTTTAAAAATCTTTCAGTTTTCGATAGTCATGTTCTTTGGGCGTAACAACTTAGTTCCTGACAAAATACCAATCCTCTCTGTTCTTCACAGCATCTTTTACCCCTGTGTCACTTCAGCAGCACTTAAAACATACAGGTTATCTTGGGGTTAGGGAGGTAGAGGTACAAATGAGTACTTTTGTGGTAGCTCGTGCTGTGCATCAGAATCAGGATCCCAGGTGATACAACTCACAGCTGGAGGCATGAGGCAAGAAAATAGTGCAGTGATCTGCTTGAACCTCCAGCCAGTCTGAAGCATGTTCCATTCAGGACAGTGGACTTTGCAGCTTACAAGTATCAGTATGTAACAGACAGGTTATATACTTGTAAATACAATTAATTGTTTTACAAGGATTTTGCTGATGACAATACCTCATGATAAAATTTTGTGTAAACAAATTAGAATGTAGTAATTTAAAGAAGAGGCTTTAAGACACAAAATCTAACTTTTATGTAAACAATAACAAAATGTCTTTATCTGAGTGCAGTCTGAGTAATGTAAGCTGAACATTTTTATTACATTTTAGTTCTGTTCTGACAGATAATCAGTAATGTCAAAAGAAAACCCAACATCAACAAACCCACCTCCAGTTTTTTATGCTAATCTTAATTTCTGATGTTTGTCTCAGTAGAGAAGTCAGGAGTTGAATGGATAAAACAGAAAATTAATTCCTTTCTCCTTCTAGACTGTCTTTGAGACTAGGTGTGGGAAACATGCATGCTTTCAGCATTCCTGTGAATAAAACTCTCCATGTTTTGATGCCTGCCAGTCCAGCACAAAGCTTACACCTTTACTGAAAAGAAATGGAGGGTCACCAGTGGGAAGATTGTCTTTCTCCAGGCCTCACTTGCTAATGGTGCTGTCTTTGATGCATTGTATTGTTATTGCAAGACAAGAATGGTATGAGGGCTGCTCTGCCAGCTTGTGTGCTTGTGGGTTCTCAAGTCAGAAATGTCTCATGCAGAAAAGTGGCTGTGTAAACCCTGCTGTAGTACAGCTACCAGAGATTGATGGTACCAAGAGTGAAAGAGAGACATATAAGCCTTGCCTTGCTGTATTAAACATCGAAAGACTGACAACGCAGGGAGAAAGAGAAGACCAAAGCTCTATAAACTTTACTTTATTACCCTATCCATAGATGAACTACATTGAAGGAGTATAAACCCCATTATATTACAGCATCCAGGGTCTGACACTGCTGAGAGAGAGAAAATGCTGCCTAATTTCTGTTGAAGATCACATCATCCAGGGACCAATAATCCTGAAACAGAGAAAGAGAGAGTTCCATAATCTCTGACAGATTATAACATACAGGAACAATTGTGCTGAGATAGAGTGATGGAGATTTGGATTTCACCATTCAGAGATGGATAGTACATGGAAAAGGAGGTGCTGCAATAGCATAATGCAGTAGGAATAGAAAGCATAGATTGTATGTAATGAGACAGCCTGTGGGAATTATTGCTGAGTTTAGAAGATTCCAGACCCTGCCTGCATTTGTAACATGTCAGGAATTCAAGCTGAAATGCAGTTTTATTTATTTTCCACTTTCATAGATAAATAAAATAATTCTTAATTTTGGTACAAGTACAAATCTAAATTAATTTCTTATCCTATGGTTAGAATATGTTATACAATTATACAGATTATACAATTGTTTGAGTTTCTTGGCTTTTTAAAAAATACTGATTTCTTTTTCCTCTCCTGTGATTTCAGCTAGAGAAATGACTCGAGGGAAATTCCTGAACATCCTAGAGAAACCCAAAAAGTAGCTGCATCTAACATTTGGATGAAAATACCCCTGCTAAGTCATTTTATGTACTGCAGATCCAGATGAAGCCCAAAAAGTCTAAGAAGAACATAGCTCTTGCTCCAGACCTTCAGAAGCAAGCATCTCTTTTTGCTTCCACAGCTCATCTCTTTAAGGGGGAAATGTACAATATGCCCAGGTCACAGGGACTGCAGCTGGTTGCATTGGAATTTGGACTTCATCTGACCATAAGATGTCCAAGAGGAGGACTTGGCCCTGACATGCTGTGACACAGTTAGCTGTTTCAGTCAGCAGTTCAAATGAACAGCCAGTGTCCTTATTCAGCTGCTCTCAGAGGCAGCCTGTTTGAGGTACACAGCAGATCTGACACTGGCCAGTGTCCATTATGAGGTCTTGTCTTTTGAATTAGATGCATTGATTTCCTGTGTGTGATGTCTGTGCTGAAGGATTTGAGCGTAGTTTGGGGCGTGGATCGACCAGGAGCACTGGCTCAGCAGGAGCACATACTTCTAGTGTAGAAGCCAAGTGCAGTCTCTTCATTAGATTCCAGTTGCCCACTGCCTTCAGAGAAGCATGTCTGGTACCCCGAGGAAGAGCTCCAGACCTTCGGTGTGCCGGGAGCTTCATTTCACCGCTGAGTGGTTCTCTAAGTGAAACTGAAACTACCAGACCACAGGGAGTAAGAAGTGTTACTGTGTCTCACGGAAGATATCCTCACTGAAGCTTTGGCCAGTACACAAAGAAACAGCTTTGTCAGTCCTCTGCAATTCTTTGCTTCTTGCAGGGCTAAAAACTGGAAAGAGTTCTAAAGTTGAAAGATGGTAATGTTTTCAGTTATCACTCCAAGAAGTGGCACCAGGAATGTTAGCCACATTGTGAAGATGGTCTGCCTATACAGGATCTCAGCGTTTCTGAAAATAATGTTTTGTGGTATATTTAATTGCTTATAAACCAGCACCTCAAAATTTTCTTCTCCTACAAAACCAGAATTTTTAAGGTAGAAACTTCTGTGAGCTGCTCCCTTTCAGAACACTGTGACTGCAGTTCAATGCCTTTTTCTTCTGTTCATGCACTGCTACATATTCACCCCTTGGAAAAGGTATAGAGATAGAGCATGCTCAGACTTTTTGTTTTATTTAAGATAATTTTTTTTTCATTCCATCCTCTTTCCTTTTCCTAGAAAAAAACATTTTAAGCATTAGTAAATGTGTTCTTTTTTAGGATACAACATAATGTTGAAACATAACGTGTTATTTTTACCATACAGGCTTTTCAAAACTTGTAATTTCTCAGGCTGTAGTCACATATGAGAGGAGAAATTATTTGGAAATAATACATGGAACAGGCTGTCCTTACAGCTCTGCATTTTTCTGGCTTTGCAGAGAGAGGAGACTTTTTGGGTGTGTGTGCAATAAAGAGGGGGAGATTTTTTGGATCAAATAGACTTCTGAGTTTAACTGAATTGCTGGTGACCCTTTGGTTTACAGTCTGTGGTTTCTGGTTATTGCCAGTCAGAATTAGGCTTGTTTTGGACAGCTCTGGTTAACTAAGTTTAAGTAATTAAATCCTACATCCTGGAAGGACCCTGCACAAATTTAGAAATATCAGGAGCCTGATTTAAGAATTAACAGAGTTTCTTCTGTCCTTCACAGTTAAGACAGATAAATGAGAAGAGAAGCTGAAAGTGGTTCAGGAACAGAAAAAAACCTGATGGTGCAAGCTGATGTTGATGTAGCTTTAAGCATTGAATTATAGATTCGGATGGAAATTTAAGTTTGTATACTATATATGTAATATATGTACACATATATGACATAATGGGATACTTCATCTGTATCGCCAGTATTTTATAGAGGTTTCTTTGTCCAGCACATTAAGGAATTGAGATCTGCAAGGAGAATATAGGAAAATATATGAAAGCCTGTCCTGGAAGTATATATGTATCTTCTGATATGTGCAGTAAGAAATTTCAAACTCTAGGTGTTTTTTAGTAACATACATATCTTTAAAAAAAAAAAAAAAAGAAGAAAAATATTTTTTTGTTATACACAGTAATCATCTTCTATAGGGCAGCCATTAACATATGCTTTAGAATTGTGATATTTTTTGATTTTGTACTTATAATCTGTAGAGATGAGTCAATGATCCTATTTTTTATTGACAATATTTATATGTATTTTTGTGTGTTAGCCAGAGAATTTTTTTCTGTCTGTTACTGCTTTTTGGTTTAATAATATGCAAATGCAAACCTCAGAGATTTGTCTGGGTTTCCAAAATAGGTCTCTGTGATGCAAAAGCTTTTGCTTGGCCACTTAGGCAATACTATTCCTCAGGCTCTTTTTCACTTATCTGCATGACACCTCCTCAGGGTTTGGCCTGTGGATGTTCCATTCCCATCAGTAAATAAATATTTGTCAATATTCAAATGCTACTAAGGGTTCTCGTACCCTTTTGAACACAATTTTTTCCTTCACTTCTATCCTTCCTGAAATCCATGCAGGTACCTATCTGTACAAGAAAATCTGAGTGACTTTTTGTTACTGATGAGAATGAAGAGTGTCAATGAAGAAAATCAAGATTTGGTAATACTAATCAAGCTGATGCATTGTTTTATAAAGTGTTTTCATGTATTGGTATATTACTGTGAGTTTCTTGGATGTAAACTCAGTATTTATTTGGTTACATTTAAATGCCAGTGTTACACACATTCAGTTATAAAGGCTATTCACTTCAATCTTGGACTATCAAATGCTTTACTGTCTAATCCAACTGAGAAGAAATTCCTGTTTGTTATGTGACTCAGTATCAAAATAAAAGTCTGTGTGCACTGGCAATTGAATATTGTGATATTCCATTCAATTCAGTGTTTTGCCATTACAAAAGAAACAATTTTGTAACGGTCCTGTAACTTACTGTTCTGAACTTTGATTAATATTTCCCTCAAAAAGATACCTAGGAATGACAGATTAATGAAAATGGACTAATCTATCTTGGAGGTAACATTTGAACCTTATTCTGGTTTTACTGATCTTTATGTTATGTAAAAATGCAAGGTGCTATTACAAGTCAAATCACAAGCCTGTCTTATCTGTAATCTTCTCTTTGCTTATAAACAGTTGTAGAAGGATAGGGAAGGATATAAACAAAAGGCTTACACAGTGATTTTGCATTAGGGTAACTTACACAGCATCCAGCAATCTGTTTTAGTTGAATCTGGTTCGCAGTATACCCTACCCTCCATAAATTTGTCTTAGTCCTAATATTTCTGTACTTCTGACCTGAAAAATGCCCCAGGATAGTGAGTTCCATAATTCAGTTATACAAAGAAAGGTTAAAAATTTTTAAAAAAGAAAAAAAAAAGCTGGGGGGAAAGTTGTTTTAAATCTGCTTACCTGATAATTCCATTTTGAAACTTTCATTTATTTTATTGTCAGGAATGGTTGTTTGGATTTTTTTTTCTTTGCTGTCTGTGCACTACTCATGATTTTTCAAGTTCTGCTATGGTTTTTGTTCTATGGTTATGTTCACCTTCCTTCCTTGTGTTCACAGTGTTCAGTGGTCTGTCTTCTACTACAGCCTGAGCTGGCATAATCAAAATTGCAGAGTAGTTGTAATGCAAGCATTCTGTGAAGTGTGTACATCCTAATTGCAGTTCATACTTTGTTACTCTGCTGTTTTCTTTCACAGCATCGGGGCCTAAATCCTGTTTTGAGTATCTCTAAGAACAGGATCATCAGCCAGATTTGCAGTTGATCTCATCCACGTCATCTGCAGTAACTAGCGCTGGGCAAACAATGATTTTCCCAAATGACAATGACAGTGATGCCAACCATTCCATGCTGATGAACTGACACCTGGCAATTCCATCATCAGCCTGTGTGAAAAAGGTAAATTTCATCTTTGTCACATGGTCTGAAATCCTGGCCTCCCAAAAGTTCAGTAACTTCTCATAAACTTTTCTGTAATACTTCTAAACTAATGTATATTTTTAGATATAGACAATCAAAAGAAAAAGAGATCTTGCAAATTACTGTTGCAGAAAGTCCACAGCAATGCATACGCTCCCCTAGAACCAGCAGTCATTCGAAAACACCAAAGATAGCATTTCAAGCAGCCTCACATTTGAGTTTCTCCTAAGTAGGAGTCTCAGGCAAAAAGGGTACTTGTAGTAGGAAAATGTGTCACATGTTTGAGTGAGCTATCTGAACATGGCATACAAACTTGATAGAGCATGAAAATAATCCTCACTTCTTAGTGTTGTACCCCCATATGCCAGTCTGTACTGACACCTTTGAAGAAGTCATTAAATATTATTTAGTAGAAGGTGATAATTCATTGAAAGACAATTTTCTAGCAGGTTGTCTCTGTATCTTCAGTCCAGGAAAATTATAGTTGGACAGAAACTTCCCATGGAACAACAACTCTGTGTTGGATAAAAATGATTCAAAGAACAAATGCAAATGTTGTAAACACATTTCTGTTATAGCAAAACCTTCCCACCACAGAAATATCAAAACCCACACCCACTCCTATGTGCCCATCCCAGCACATACATCAGCCAGGGTGCCAGTTACATCCAAAAGGTATTTCATGTGTGATGCCAAATACACATTGCCCAGATAAGAGATGCACCTTGGTATTTAGAAGGCAAGAAAAGAGAAAAAAAATCTAAAAAGAGAGACAAAACCAAGTTTTTTTGTTTTACATAATGCTGTGCTTCATGGAATCAAACCTATTCTAGAAACATGGTACTTCTGCAAGCCAATCTTTACATCAGTGATTTGAGTTTCTTTCAGGAGGATGTGAAATGCAGTATTCTGAACTCAAATCATTGTGGCCAATCATAAAGTCCACATAAAGATAGTTAAAAGATTAAGTAGCCAGAGATCCAGACTGATCCAATTGTTACAGAATGTAATCCACATTCTGCATAGAATAGGTGCAACAATCAGTTGCAATAGGTGCAACAGTCAGTTTTATTGAGATTTTGCTAGATTTTCAGCATGGCAGGATCCCTTCGAATCTTGACTTCATCATCCACCGAAAGTGCTGGTTTTTAGACTTGACCTTTTCCGACGTGTCTCTTTGAGGAGGATGACTGACTCCAGGCAGCTGATGAGTGTACAGAATAGGCGTTTTCTTGTTGGGTTTGTGTGGTTGACCTCTGCCCTGCCTGCTGATTCCTATAATACAGATCAGTGACCAGTGAAGCCAGAATGCTCCCTGCCTGTCTCTGTTATAGACACCTCAGTAAGAAACAGAAAAGAGGAAGAGGGCTGAGCTTGAAAGCCCTTACTTAATTGCTAGTAGAAAAAATGGTTAATAAGAATGACCTTGCACCTTATTTATTGACCAGATCTCTGTGAGGACAAAATACTTGACTTGGTTCTGTATCACTTGAAAGGCTGGCTCTGTGGCCCATAGCTGATGAGCAGGCGTAATAATATAGGGTAATTAAATTTTGCACTTGCAGACACTTATATGTGAGGGAGGATTTCCCTCTCAAAAATAGCAGGCTCTGTTTTCTTCATAATCACAGAAGTTTAAGCTAAATTTGAAGCAGCAGAAATTTGCTATTTGCTATCTTCCACTTACTATGATAGCCCAAAATGCAGGAGGCTATGTATGAAAAGGCTGGAAGAGAGCTCAGCAGCTACATGAGAATGGGGGACAAGAGACCAACAGAGCAAACCAAATGGGCACAGGTGCTCAGGCTGCCTGGTTTTATGGCCTTCAGTTTGTTTTCCTCTCTGTAGTAAAGTAACTTTTTAGTTGTAGCTAATTTTAATTTATTTTTATATATGTATATGTATATTGATTATCCCAAATTGCCTTTCAGAGAAAGCAATGGCACCTGTCTTTCTCTAGTACTCTGCATGAATCAGCTTGTCACCCTATCTAAGGTTTCTCCCCCTGCTTTGCACAGTGAAGCCAAATAGCACATGTGAAAATGGGACAAATTACTTCTGTTGAGGCCCGTTGTGGGAGGAATCAGGGTGAGCCCTGATTTGCAGAAGGGATCAGTTTGTAATCAGCTGCACAGGAGGCAAATGGATCTGCATGCTATGAGCATCCTTAACAGGATCAACTGTGATATTTTGCTCAATATGAACTTGTAATCAAAAATCAGGGAAAATGTTTTGCTGAAAAATATTTGATTGATGACAGTTTCTGAAGAAAGTGCCAGGTTGAAAATGAGAGGTACTATGTGCCTTTCTTTGCCTCGTTTTGATAAGAGAGCTTGAGCTGGGATCTACCCACCTCACAACTCATGCTTTTAATAATTTTGTGAGAATCTTTAGAAACCTGTCCTGTGAGACCCAGCCAATGTTCCTTTACATGAGAACTGATAGGACCTTGCTTACTCACATGCTCCTTCCCAGCCTGAAGTCTGCCTGGGCAGACCCATGGCAGGGCCTCACTGGAGAAAAGCCCATGCCAGGTGTAGCATTTCTCTAAGGGCAACTTGCAGCCTCACCAGAGACTTGAGGCACTGATCTTTGCAGTCAGACATTTGGTTTTGATGGTGCATTTCTGCGTGGAAGCGCAAGTACCTGTGTACTGCTGGAGGTGACAGAGGATAAGACAGTCTAGAGTTGAATTCAGGTTTCCACCATGCAGGTGCACAGTGGAGATGGAGAAGGCCCATGTCCCCAGCACCATGTGCCTGATGCCCAGCTACTGGCCCCGTGCCGTGTAGCTGGGCCCCAGCGCCTGGATTGCTTTTCTGGCTGTTTTTGGCCGTCCCGTTCTCCTGCCGGTGCCCGAGAGGCGGCTCCCTGTCTGTCTGCGGCGCAGGGAGTGCTGGCTGCCGCTCGTTAGAAGAATTCCCCCAAGTCAGACCTATGGTACGAGCCGTGTGAAGCGGAAGACAATTAGGGGCTTATTAGTGTCCTGGGGAGACGTGTAACTTGTGTTGCTGGGACTTACCAAAACAGCGAGAGTCTTACCGGCAAGCTCCAGCCGAGAAAAGACTGAGGGATTGTCTCACCTAATTACGGGGAATGGGCCTCTTTGTGTTTGTGATTCGGTACGGTTGTCCGATCGCTTTTCTCTGGCTGCTGGCTCAGGCCGAGCTGGAAGTGTGCTAATTAGAAGAGAAATGGACGTAGTGATCCTGTCAGCTCTCGTTACCGGCGTGGACAAAGCCGAATATTATTCTGAGGCAGTGTTTTGTGAGTGTCCCTCTTCCAGCTCTCATTAAGGGCAAGGTTGGTGGACGGAGAGGGGACTTGACCACATGGGTTGGCTAATGGAGCACAGTTACCGTTACTGTGCTAATTAACGGGCTCAGGAGGCAAATGTTTCTCCAACCAGCCGTCCCAGCAGCTGCACCTGGTGCTTCCAAAACCTAACCATCTCGCTGGGCAAGCCAGGCAAACACTGTGTGTACAAGCAGAAAGGGGGTTATGTATGATGCATCCATCAGCCATCCAAAAGTGCAGAACCAGTAAAATGATCATCAGAGAGATGAAAAAGACATAGTACTGCAGTAGCAGCAGGTCAAGCTCTAGCAGTCCCTTCTCCCCAGTGACCCTTCACATAGAGCACAATATGTCAGCTTCTGCCCGTGGAAAGTGGGTAACAAGGAGAGAGCTGAGGAATTGCCAGGACCTCCAGGTGCCATCAAGAAAGGTATCTCCTGAGAGTTGTTATGATCATCACAGCTCTCAGTGTGGCCAGGAAGGAGAAAGCTGGAAAGATGAGAGGTGACATGGAGGTGAATCAGACTGTCCCTCTCTGTGTTGAAGATGGGATGCTTATGGTCTCAGATGAACAGCAAGACGTACATACATATCAGGATGATTGTTTTGCTCCAAAAGACAGTTAGGAAACATTGAAATTATGCACAAAAGTTAATGTAGGTGAAGATGGTTACCAAAGGAGCCATAGAAAATGCTAAAACCAAAATGTGTGCTTTTGTAACATTAGCCTGAAACTACAGTGAGAGTAAAGAGAGTGACAGCAGATAGTGACCTACTGCAGAGGGAAAAGAGAGAGACAGAAGACAAAGCAGGAGCCAGAGCAGGTCTGTAGTGTCACAACAGCTGAGATGGCCTTAGCAGAAGGGAAGAATATTGTGTGCTGAGGAGGCTCAGTGGAAGTAAGTAGTTTTATTAGCTCATCACACAGACTTTCATTTTAATACATAGGTGTTTTGTAAACAGAGTAACTTGCACAAGTTAATTGCTGGTTGATGTTTCCAAAGTTACGGGAATGTATTGGTGATTAAGTCTGATTTGGATGTTATGATCATTCTAAAAGTCCTTTGTATCTTTGGGCTAAATATAGTAAAACATAACCATGTCTTAAACCTTTTGATTTGCTTTCTCTCTTTTAACAATGTATTCCTTGCATGCACTCAGGCATGCTTGGGTACTGTTTTCAGACATCCTTTGTCAAGGGTTAAAGTTGCAAGAGGTTCCCTCTTTAGTTTTATGAGTTATTTTTCCCTGGTGGTGAAACTGTTCCAGGAGGAGGGTTTGTGTCCTTCCAAGTCTCCACCAACAGTTTCCTGTCATCTTGGATGGGGCTTGAACTCTGCCTTGTGCTTGTGCCTCCTTATTTTTTCTGTCTCCAATAGCTGTGAACCAAACAAGGATCCTTTTGCCATAGCAGCATGTTCCCTATGTCCAAGCCCTGTAGTCCTGCAGAGCTGTAAAAGCCTTTCCCTTTTAACTGGGGTTCATTTCCTACTGGCTGCTGTGATGGCTTGAATCTTAGGAGTCTTGATCTTAGAATCCTGATCTCCAAAGAGGGCTTGAGAAGTATCTTCTCTGCAAAGAGGTTTATTCTAGAAGGAGGAGATGTATAATCCTCTTACGAAAATGCAGAGAGGAAAGGAGAAAAGCTTTATTTCTCCTGCCTTACTCTAGTGAGCTGGCAGCTTTTATGCTGCCTCATTAATAGAAAGAGGCAAAGGTCTGAACATAAGCACTCTACCTGGGCCAAGGCTCTCTCGTGGATGCTCAGTGAAACCCATGTCTGCACTGCTTTTCGGTGTCACAGCAGAACAGTTTCTGAAAATGAAAAACAACTCCCTGTTACACCATGTGGCCACTTCAGTTTTGATCTAAGGAGGAGTCACAAATCACTGGCAGAAAAGTAAAGACCATCATACCCATCTCCATTTTTGTGCTCTGGAAGCTCAGGAGTCGAGTGGCCTCCTTGTGTAAAGGTTGTGACAATTCCCATGTCAGGCCTTCCTCAAGAGATTGGGCTTTACTGGCAGACACCAGGAGAAAAGACACACTGCTGGTTTTGCTAATTTATCTCTGTTTCTTTTTCCAAGGAAGTATTGGTGTCCCTGCTTGCAACACCTCTATTTGACTGGCCTGCCATCTTGCTGTATGGATAATATGTCAAATTTCTGACTTTGAAATGCAAATAAGGATCCACTGAGCATAAAAAAAGTGTTGGTTTTGTGTCCTTATGAGGATGGCACTCTGATAAAGAACATCCATCATACAGATTAGCAGTACTCAAGAACATTGTGAAGAGAGGTGAAAATATGCAGATGGAGGGAAAGGGTGCAATGGCTTCTTGTGACCTTCACCAAGACCTCCTGGCATTCATGTAACACTGGTTACATGGTACCTGGCCTGTGGGCTGGAGTGGTGCTTGTAGGACATCTCCTCAGCAGTTTGAGTTCTCAAGTGCACTACCAAAGTCCTTTAATTCATGGTGACCTCTATTGAGCTGTGCATCACGGAAACACATAATTAGGTGAATGTTTCTGTCCTCAAGAGCTTATAAGAAGATGAAACAGTAAAAGAGTGGGAGAAGAAAAGGAGACTTCAGGATGTAAAGAGTCTTGTTAGAGGTTATCCAGCACAGTTCAAACCCTGTAACTTCTTAGCCCCAGTCAAGTGGCCCTTCCACTGCTTCCCATCTGCTTTGTTGTTTCATTAAATAGATGTAGGTTTTAAAGTAAATAAATAAATAAAAATGCAAATGCCTAAGCAACCAACAGGCGTAAGAAATTTAAATAACAGTAAATTACGGTGCAGAACCAGACATTTTAATCTTTTTTTTCAAGACCTGTAAGAACTATTCTATGAATTTAATTTTCGAGAGACTTTATGCAGTGTTAAAGATTTGAGAATTTAAAAATAGAACTCTAAAAATGAAGGTTTCTCACAGGACTGCTACAGTGTACACGGTGTACACACATATTTAGGAGAAAGCTATGAGCATTACAGAGACCCTACAAATAATTATAACATCTTCACTGATGTAGAACACTTACTCTGACCTTGCTGAGTCTTACACTTGGGCATAGAGGGTGTAAGTGGTACTTTGCAGATTTCTTGTAAACCCACAGTCCAAATGTTTGCTGACAAACCAAGGCAGGAAAAATGTAATTTTCCTAGTTTTTCCATGTTGAAAATTTTGCTATTGCTCTGATGATCTGTGGGTCTGATCCTGCCTTCACACAGAACATTATTAAAATGATCACTGCAGCTCTCTAGGGAGCGTAAAATTATTTTCTCTAACAAAAGAGAGATAATCTTTCTCATTCACTTCAATAATTTGGAGAGGGAAGAATTTGCTACAATTGATATTAGTGTATCCCATTTGTGTATGCATCTGGGTAAGGTTTACAGGAATTTTACTAGCAAATATCAAAATATTTATTAGCAAGTTTTTTTGGTGGGAGAGAACTGTGGAAATAAAGTGATATGGAAGACTGAAAGAAAATACAGGCAAGTGAGAAGAATTAGGGACTTAGAAATAGGAATTTAGAAGACAGGAGACCAAGACAGGTAAAAAAGTACATTTTGAAAGACAGCGAGCCATGGGCAGGAGGTTGGAGCAAATGTAAAGGAGGCAGACTATTATAAATGCAGTATAAGAAGAAAAATAATGAAAAAATCAAAACACGAGGGAAGAAAATGGGAAGAGGTGGTGGTTTTCAGCAAGAAGGAGGTCAGAGAAAAGCAGAAGTTTCATGAGCAGTGGCACCAGCCAAGGAAGTGTGGTTTCCTTGTGGATGTGTCTCTCAAGACTGCATCATGTGTGGATTCTCTGATGTCTTACAGGAGGTATGCTCACACTTCAGCAAGGGCAGTCATTGGATTTCTTTCTTAGCCAATTAATGTAATAAAATGTACAGAAATGTACAGAAATGCATTGCCTACCTGGAATGTTGTCTGAAATTAGCCTACAAGGTTCAAAAGTCATTGGGACACCCATGTACACCATGTGGATGGATGCTAAGATTAGATGATTAATAGCTGAAATTGCAAATGGATAGAGTGATAGAGAATGGGAAAACATTAGGAAAATGGGGATTTATGTCTGCTGTTAATGCATTTAATTTGCTTTACTGTCATTTCCTTTCCTGGTTTTACAATTTCTAAAAAAATGAACAAGGATCTGTTTAAAGCCTCCCTCCCAAATCAGGCTGACTTCACTGTGTCCACACTGGTTGTTTCTGGGGAGAAAAATCTCTTACAGCAGTTTTGTCTCCAGCATGAGACAAAAGAGATTCCGGGAGCTGCCCTACCAGCTACACCATCAAAACCTGCCTGGGATCTCACTGAAAGCATATATGGGACAAAGATACTGCAAAAGCCTTCTGGTCTTTCCATACTGGGGTGAATTCCAGTTCTATTACTCAAACACTCCAGCTGTTTTTCTGCTGTGCTACACAGCTAATTCCTATCTCATTGGTTCCTGCTGCAGTTATTCTCATCTGGTGTTTTCTAGGGACCTCCTTGTGACCGTATACTGTGGTTTGGACAATACTTGTATTTTTACTGGCATGCCATTTTATTTTCAGCTGCTCTATCCCTCATGTCCTTCCATATTTCAGTCTCTTAACAAAATTTCCTGATTTTCAGGCAGAAGGTGTCATGTCAAGAAGTGTTAAATAGGACAGAGCTGACTGCTGATCTCTGGGAGGGAGATCTCTTCCTCTAGCACAATACCTTTTAATGCATCATTATCCTTTATTTGTGGGTCTCCAGCCAATTTTTCATTCCATCTAGTGGTGTAGCCAAACCCATTTGCATTAATTTTGAGTAGGATTTATGTATCAAATCTTTACTAAAATCTAAATGTATCAAATCCATTGTGTTCCCATCAGCCACTAATTTTGCAATTCTATTTTAAAAAGCAATCGGGTTTCTCCAGCACAATTTGTTCTTTAGAAATCCCTAGTACAAATGCTTGTTTTCTTATCTCTGGGTGGTTAGCAATTTTTTCGCCATTTAAAAAAATTATGTTATTTTACTAGCTATACATTTTCCTAGGAACTCCAAATTTGCCTCTTTTTTGTTTTGTTTTAATGATCAACAGCACAATTCCTTTTCCCCAGAGGCAGCTTCCGAGGTTTTGTAACTTAAAATTATTGTCCATGACAAAAAAGTAACATTTTTCATTTTCCTTCCAGCAAGTGGATAGATGTCTCTTTTGTCCTGAAAAGTTGAGTGTACAGGCAGGGTGTTATATAGCTGATGAGCCAAATATGCTGTCAGTGAAACAAACGTGTGGAAATCACTGATTTCTTAAGTGAATCCAGTCAGGCTTTTTGCCTGGTAATATCCATTCTGGTCAATTGTTATTACCTACTGAAGAAGTATCACGAGGGCATTTGTACATGATTTTATTATAATGTTCATCAAAGTCTTAAACTAAGATGAAGTAAAAATAGCATCCAAATAAGCTACATCCATACTTTTATACATACGTAATCTATAAGTATTATTGAGGGAAGCTAACAAAAAGAACAACATATTGTCAGAACAGTAAATTAATTTTGTCTCAGCAGTGGATTGAAGACTGGTCATCAAAATAATGCCTAAATAGTCAGCACCTATAAATTCTGAGAAGCTGTCCTACCACACTAGTTATAAATCCCAGCTTGGAGCTATACCAAATAAACAGTCTGTACTTTCAGGGGCTGAGTATCTGATGTTTTTTCATGTCTAGCACTTACACAAATTCAGAATACCTTTAGATGGGAGAAGGTATAGACAGATGCTCAGAATCAGCTGTCCCTGTACTCTTTCCTCAGAGTCACTTCTCCAGATCTGCAGGAGGTACTGTCAGTGCCTTAGTCAGAAGTCAGGGGCAAACCTTTTGCTGCTTGTGCCTGACTTGTGCTGTTGGAGGGCAGTTCATCCAATACCCCCATGCCAGTCCCACCTTTGCCAAAGTGCCCCATTCACTCTGGACTTTTGGTCCTTACTTGGAGGTACAGAGAGATGGATTCTAGGAAGGAGGAACTCAGTTGGTCTCTTACTCTTTTCAAGGTGACCAACAGCTCTGGGGCACTCCAGGAGACTAATCCTCCCAGTGACTTGCTGATCTGAAGAGAAAAGTTTTCTTCTCTTTCATCCTTGTGCTTCACACTGCCTTGCAGCATCTTTAAACAAATTAGATATAAGATCTCCCTTGTGACTCTTCAATTTAATTCAAACAAGTTTGCAACAGATCAGCACTGCTGTGCATGAACATAGTATCATGTAAGCAAAATGTTCAAAAATATTCTTTATTTTCTACAGCGTGGAAAGTGATGGTTTTTGGTTCTCTCACCTCAAAATATTATAATGCAGGACATGTATGGTGGTTTGCTTTTATTTGGATCGGTCAAATATCTTGAAAAATTCCAACATTTAATGGAAAATTTAATATAAAATCCCTGCAGAAATAATGGGAACAATACTAGCACAAAGGTCAGGCATTCAACATTTATTCATCAGCAAAATAAAATTACATTTGGGCTAATGATAAATTTCACAATTTCTATTCCTTCTGCTAACCTGAGATAAATGTTCTTATTTTTCTTGCAAACAGGATAATTACAGTAACTCTCTTACTCCTGAGCAAGGCAGTTGATCAGGCATCTTTTCTGAAACCCAGATATTGATAGTGAATAGTTACTTAACAGGTCTTTAAGGTGAAAGATGTTTGAAATTATATAAAAAGTCTATGCACCTGTGTACACTCTTCTGCTAACTGGCTTCTCAGGCACATGAAGTATGTGGATCAGAAATTTGTGCATCATGTGCTGCATTTGGGTAGGAACTATAGAACTTTGATCCTGAGGTCTCATTTAAGTTTAAAATACAAGCTGGTTTTCAGGTGATTGAGAGCTATGTCACTTACATAGGCAGAACCAGAAAAATAACTTTCTTTGAACTTCAGGACTGGAGGTAGACCTGCTTGGTGTAAACATGGGCTATGGATTATGTTGGATATGGAACTTATGGAACAATATGGAACTTATTTCTTAAGTTTCTGAAGCTGTTTAGCAAGATCTTGACTTAAAATTCAGCCTTCTAACTGTTTTGGGAGAGTTGTCATCCAGCCTTGCAGAGTAGGTGCCAATATACAGATGCACAAACACATATACATAGTAGATATGACATAGATTTTAAAGCAACATTTCATCAAGCTTCTGTTGTTGGCATCATAATTTTGAGCTACTTCACAGAGGCTCTGTGTATGTGGAAAAAACATGGTTTCCGGAGCCAGACTCAATAGAAAGAGCTTATTTTTGGTGGCCACTACCTCCATGTTACAGAAAAAATTCTTAGGTATGAAAAAAGCTGTAAATATTTCAGAAAAATCAGCACTAAGAAGCTCGCCCTTCAGCCATTCCTACTCCTCAGGTTCAGAGCAGCCCTCTCAGGCTGTTGTGTTATCTCATGCTGCAGAGGTACCCAAATTAAATTGAGACACTGGAGAATCAGCAGGTTACTCTTTTAGAAGGCACTGATTACAGATGGTGGCATGGACAGGTTCAGACACGGCTTCTGCAGTAATGAGGTAGGCCTTTGTGACTGCACACGTGGTGCAGGGATGTTGGTGCTGAACAACTGCTTGTATCTGCCAGATCACAGAAGAACAGAGGTAGTCAAGAAAACCTTAGTGTTTTACATCTAACGCTTTTCCTCCCTGAAATGGCCTGAGCTATGTCCAAAGAGAAAAGCAACAGAAAGGTTATCATAGAAGGAACAAGCTGAGTCACCACCTGAGCACAGTTCTCATCCAGTGACACAAATGACTGCTTCAGCATGTTGCGCTGGCCCAGGTGTCAGCAACGGCATCCTTGCTACTGCCCAGGTAATCATCTTTCTAAAAGACTCCAACCTGCGGAAAGTCCAGATTGCTTTCCAAAATGGTAGTCTTTGCCTCCCTGGGACAAACAATTTGCTGAGACCTCCTCCTCTCTTTTGGATTCCCAAGAACAAGACAATTCCAAAGCCAAAACTTCTGAGATTAAAAGTAAAGGAAATTCAAACGGTTTACCCTGTCACTGATCACAGCAATAGTTTCCATTCTGCTAACTTACTTAGAAAGATTATGTCTAGTTTGTGTAGGGATTACTTGCACTTTTACTACTGTAAAACAAACTACTGGTATTACACACATTGCCTTTTTGTTTTTCTCCAGCATCCACAGACTTAGTACAGAAAGGAATTTGCCTAAATTTAATTGAATTCTGGATGTCCAAGTGACCTGTATTTAAATACCAATAGCTTGTTATATACCAATAAGCAGTCTCCCTGGCATCAGCCTAAGTCACAACATACTGTTGTAGGATGGATTTCTCTGAGGAAACACCTCTCAAATAAATGATCCTATTCTATACTCATTCTTACATCAGTATGGCAATCCTAGTAAGGCTACTTACCACTTCCTCAAAGCTCATATCTGTTGCTGCTTACTCAGAGCTTTAGAGCTGTGTAAAATTTCCTGCTACTAGAACTAACCTCCTTAAGACTGGATTCAACAATTTCCGTACAGACAGAAGGAGCTCCTGGCTCAGTTACTGTAGAATCATGAACATTGGAAAAGACCTCTAAGATTGAATCCAATCATTAAGGTAACTCTGACAGGTCTACCACCATATCCCCAAGCACCACATCTACATGCTTTTGGAACACTTCCAGGGATGGTGAGTGGGACTTGTGGCTTCCAGATATTTCTCGGCAATTCAGGCGAACAGTATCAAAAAAGAAGTTTTCTTAAAGCTTAGACCTCAGAAGAGTCATGGACCCTATGAAACATTCCTTCTTCTGGAAGGAACTCAGCATGACAGTGTGGCATTTGGTGGGTGAGGTTTTCTACAGCAAGAGAGAGCTCTAAAGGTTCAGTGAGTTAAAACATGCATAATGCACTTTTCCTATCTGGATCTACCTCAGACATCCTATTAAATGGGGGCAGCCACTTAATTTACCTCTGTCCTAGCACTCCATCTGTAAGCTGATAACATTACACGAGCTCACAGAAAATGTGTATGGTTAAATGTATCCTTGTTTATGAGATTCTTTCATCACTGTTCATTAAATCTGTGTCAACAGTGAAAAGAGGAAGAAATTCATAAGGAGGTAACCCAATGCTATGCGTAATGCTTAACATTATTGCACCAATGTATAGTCTTTGTATTTACACTGAAAGGCAACAGCCTTAGTAATAGTCAAGACGAGAAATGGCCAAGGTTTAGCCAATTTCAACAATGGATTTAGAGAGAAAAAGAGGAACCTACCTGTCCGGGCTCCTCCAAATAACTCCTTTCCCAGGTTCTAAAAGATAGATGCCACTATAAAAGTTGTTGGGGTGATCTCCTCTCAAATGCAACCTAAGTTATGGACACCTTCTCCTGAAAGAGACAGGCACGGGAAAGGTTCTAAGCAAGTGAACAAAATTTATTTGTCACATGGGTCCATTTGGCCTCTGTACCATGAATCATCACCCAGTCTGGGTGTGTTTAGGGTAGAAAGAAGGAACAACAAATGGGAGAAGGGTATTAAATAATAATTGCCATAGAGACCAGTCAGCTTTACCCAGCTCCATGAAATTTAAACAAGAGAGCTTGAAAATGAAACATCAGTACATTTCAAAGGGATAAAAGGCAGTGTACAAGTTAGCTGTGGAATGCAACAACAGAGTATCAAAACAAGTTGTTTGTAAAAGCCATTGTCAGCAATATGCAAATGAGTCACCTATATCTTTCATCCTCTCTGATCACACCAAGAATGTGAAGATGGTATAGCACTTGCAGAGGAGCCAGAGGCAGAAATAAAGCTAAACTAAGGCGGAAGAATGATGCCAATGTGTGAAGGCAAGTGTCTGAGAGGGCTTCAGTTGCAATGCAGCTTCCTCTGGCTGAAGAGCCCCAGTGGTCAGGTCAAACTATGATTTATGATTTTTTAGATTCTTCACCAGACTTCCATATGCTCACAGAAGAGTTGTCCGCAATTTTGTCAGGAGATCCCATTCCTTCAATTTCTGTTATCCAAGCCTTCATTGCCCATAGCAATGCAAAATACCTGGTATGAATGAAGCCTGTGTCTGCCCTGACAGTCCAGCTATTACCGTGCCCTGTGGTCATTCTGCTCACCAGCATGGCTTGCTTCTCATTCCTCCTCTCAGCCACTTTCTGTATTGGCTTACCACTGAATCCTGATCCAAGCTTACTAACTAGGCAGTACATCCATCATGTCTGGGGCAAGACTTCCTGAAGATGAGATGGAGTCTAAAGGTGGTGAGCCCTCCCACAGCAAAAAGAAGCCATCACAAACTTTTGTGACCTTTCAAGTATATTTTTCCAGCCACATCCTCTCTGACATAATTAGACAGTAGCCTTTTAATAAGGCATCCTCTGCCCCGCTTCTCAGCATTGCCAGGAACATCCCAGATCTGTGAGCTGCCAGTCCCCCAGGAGAGGAGTAGCCATAAGGCCAGACCTCTGGGAGTCATCTGCAGGTAACCAGCCTTGTGCTTGTCAAAAATGGTGAAGATGGTTTTATGGTCAAGGCCCAGGGCGTAGGGCTCGAAAAGCTGGATCCAGCTTAGATTTTCAAAGTAACCTTGGTTGTGTCATTTAGCCTCTCTCTATGCAGGGATTCCGCCAGTCCTAGAAAGGTGAGATAAGGATACATTTGTAAATGCAGAGGACATGCCTGAATTCTCCACTGAGGGAGATCAATAGGATGTTAGGTAAATACCTCTCTTGCTGTCCTGTGATTTGCATGCAATAAAGAGCAACTGAGAAAAGTTGTACTGAAAAAAGATACCCATTTTTTAATCAGTAGTTGTATGATGTAAACATGAAGTGACTAATGATGTCTGGCAGTACAGCGAGCACAAGTGCTTGCAGCCTGCCAGCAGCTGCTGTAGACTCCAGTTGAAGTGATGGACCTGTGACATCCCTCCATCGTGCCGGACACCCTGCTGGGGCCATGGGCATGGTGCTGGCCCAGCCTACAGGGAGCTGCAGCCTTGGAAGCCTTCATCCCATGTACATCTCTCTCCCCTTCTGCCTGCATGCTTGGCTTCCTGTCCTCGAGTCCCCAGGCCATCACTCACCTCCAAACTCCTCCCTTTCTGCTTTATCCCCACAGGGAGCCCTCCTGCCCTGCTGCATCCCCTCTGGGGGTGTTTGTCCTCCCGACGCTCTGCGGCCGTGGCCCCCAGCATCCCGTCTCCCACAGGGCAGCCTCACTTGTCCCCACCCTGGGCCGCCCAGGTGAGTGGGCAGCAAGCGGGCACCAGAGGGGGGCTGCACATCACCTGACCCCCTCCAGCTGATTCCCTCAGACAGGACGTCAAGTTAATGAGCCCTCGGGCCTGTAATTAGCTGTCAATTACCTCAAATTAATCAACTCCTCGCCTAATTAAGCATAATCGGCAGGTGGGCAGAAAACGGGCCATTGTGCGGGAGCCATGAGAAAAGCATGGCTGGCAAACTTGTTTAGGATCAGCGGCGCATTCCCGGACGCCGAGCCACCGACACCCGGGCGCCCGCCCCGCTCGCGGGCGCCCCGGCCCCCGGGGCCCCGGCCGCGGCCTGCCGTGATGGGGCAGCGCGGACGGGGCCCCGCCGCGCCGAGGGGCGGCGGCGCTCCCTCCCTGCCGGTGTGGGGGGGCCCGGGCCTGCCAAGAGCCATGGCCTGGCCTTAGCGTGGGGAGGCGTTTCTTCTGGCGAAATAGCCGCACCACCAAGCCTTAATGCCCCATCTCACGCTCGCATTTTCTCTCCGCGGCTTGCCGTGCTTTCCGCGCTCGTACCCTACTCGTGTCTCGCTGAGAAAGGGACTGAAACACACGCCCCGTTCCCTGACTCAGGCCCTCCTCTGTTCTGAGCGCACCAGTTTAAAGCCGTGGAGATACATCTGGGTGGAAAACAGGGTTTCAACAGGCACTACTTACTACCTATAAAAATGAGTCATGCTGAATTACTTTTTGTGTGGAATTAACACCATCCAAGAAAGTCCCCATCCGTCCTCTAGAGCTCTGTTTGGCGAAGGGGAGGCATTCCCCGCCGAGGCCAGAGAAGGAGCAGGGCTCCTGCCAACTTTTGGATGTCACTGGAGCGCAGGACGCAAACTGCGCTCCACCGTGCCGGGGGCCGGATCCTGCACCCTGCCCACTAAATCCCAGTGAGCACCCGCTTTGTCTGGAGGCAAACAGAGCACGATATCCTTCAGAGCTGCCGTGAAGAAGAGCTGGGGAAAATGCAATTTCATTGTAAAAGTATTGTGGTCAATATTAAAGTGAATGGTTTTGATTATGCCTAGAAAGTGTTTTTTGTTTTTGTTTTTGGTGTTTTTTTTTTTTTTTTTTTTTTTTTTTTTTTTTGTGTGTGTGTGGGGTTTTTTTTTCTTTTTTATGTAGCCAGATTATCACCCAGCGTGCTGGATTTACACTGCATTAGCGATTGTCAAGATTAGAGCAGAATCCCCAGATAACAAACAGGAACACAAGACGTCAATTTATGACATAATAGCAATAGTAATGCAACAATAATCATAGCAGAAAGAAGGATGCAGTGGAGGGCAAGTTGAATATCTCAGCTCTGAAGAGAGAAGCTCCCTGCATGGGAGTGGCTTTGATTGAAAATCCCCATTATGTTCAGAGGTATAATCTTGTACTTTTTTTTACTGACAGAGAGGAAAAACAACAGCCCAGCACAGGTCGGGCAAAGTTGGTGCATGAAACCACCACCAATTATAGGGACAAGTTAGGCAATGCAACCTTCCCCCTGGACCCTGCTAAGTGTCTATGCAGGTCACAAAAACTTCCTGGACCTCCCAAAAACAGGTGTACATAAAACTTGGCATTCCTGTGCCTGCAGCTATTTGGAACACAAGCCCCAGGAAGAGAGGCTGCAGGCAGCCTCTGCCCTGCAAAAGGTGTCATCAGCTGGTGTGAGAGAGGCTGCAGAATTACCGTGCTGGGGAAGGAGTGGGATCCTGGCAGCTGGCCTGACCCCGAGGGATTAGAGACTCCCCCACCTTCCCAGCTCACATGGAGGCACACGCTGCAGCCAGGCCCAAGAAGCCCCTTTTTTTTCCCTGCTTGCCTTGTTCTCAGTCAAGCACTTATTACTGCAGCAGGAGGCTTGGGCAGGGACCCCTCTGCACACATAATGCAAGAGCCACGAGATGCTGGGGGACTCAGTCTCCCCTCTGTCCCCTTGTCAAAGCCACTTTTTTCCAGAATTTCTCCTGCACCTGCCATCTCAGGGGATCACTAGATCCTTCTGAGGGAAAACCTCTTTTATGTGGGAATCAGGAACTCCAATATCCTCACTTCCCTCATTGATGAGTGTTGTTTTTCCAGACCCCTTTCTCCATCATGTGTCTTCTTTGGCTGAAGCACTGATTCCCCTCTTTGGGGTCCATCAGCACATTCACGAGGACCAGGCTGGAAGGGATGCACTGCATGATGGTGTCAGGGATGGTGACATGAGCTGCAGGCAAGCAGCACTCTCCAGCAGTTCCCTGCTTATTTGCCAGCATGCTGCACACTGGTTTCACCTGCTTATTCCCATTTAGAGCTGGAGCTCTAAATGACTTACATCAAGGCTGACTACCCATTTCTACTATTAGCAGCCTTCTTAATCACTCATAACTCTTTTGGATGGGGAGTGTGAAGTTCTTCAGATCTGATCCCTATCCAGAGAAGCAGTGGTTGCTTTGACTGAGCTGTGTTTGAGCAAAAATGGCCCAGGGATTTATGACTTTAAGTGCCCAAGCCACAGAATCCTTATCCCATTATAAACCAAAACTCTATCTTCATGGAAATTAAAGAAAAAAAACAAAAACAAAATAACAGAGAAACAGGCAGTAGAAATCTGTTAGGACTAAAATGATGAAGCAACTTTCAATGATCCATTGAAAATCCATTGCAACAAGGGCTGAGTTGTCACAGGTAAAGAAATGGTGCTGAGAGAGGCAGTGTTCCTGCTGCTGGGGTGCTGCTGCCTGGAAACCTCCTTGCTGAAGGGACTGCATGGTGAGCAAGTGTGCAAGGCACTGTACAGTTGAATGCTGCCCCACGGGGAAGCCAGGGGCTTGACTGGGACTGCACATGGTCACCTCTTATGGGAGCACACCTGGAGCCTGGCTGCTGGCTGCAGAGCTACCTCTTGGAGAGGAAGAGGAGGGGTACAGGGGCAGGGTCAGAACTGATCAGAGGAGTCCAGCGGCTATTCAAGTTCAAGTTGGAAAAAGGTATCTATTCCTATCTCTGACACTGTTTGAACTTGACTGGCCACTCAGCTGTATCAGATTATACTGTCCTGCAGGTAGTGTCCCAGCTGGGAAAATGCTCTTCTCTCCCTTGGCACTGTCATAACGAACACCAAAAAAAGCTGGGCAAGCAGTGAAGCTGTGCCATTCTCTGAGTTTGAAAAAGCAAAAGCTATAACTATTTCATTAATTATTTTGGCCAATGAGTTGGAAACAACAGCAGGGAATTCACAATCGCTCGCCTGTCATTCTGTCTGTACACAATACTGTTTGCAAGGATCATGGTCACCATCTCATTTACTTTGTGCAATGCCGTAACATTGAGGCTGGCCATGTTTTGGTTTGGTCATTCCTTATTGCACTGCCTTGGCAAGCAGCAGGAGTAGTTTGAGGGGAAGGCACTGCAGCTCTAAACAGTTGTTTCTACAAAAGCCATGAGCTTCTCTGGACTTAACAGCTAAGTGGAGCAAGATGGAGAGTGAGGTCTTCCTGACCAATCTCTCTGTGCAGCTCTACTCCATGAATATAAAAGTAAAGGACTCAGGTTAGAAGGTACTTACACATGCATAAGTGTTTTAAACATTGCGATTCTCCTACATGTGTTCATTGCAACACAATCTGCAGTCACAGATCTGTAGTGTTGCAGTCTCTTCCAGGCCATGCATGAAACTAACTTCAGTAACAGCTGGGTAACCACTGAAAACAGCAGCCACTCCCCAAGGCCAAGAGTTTTGGGCTAACCTTGAGCAGGCTGCCTTTCCTCAGCTCCTGCTCAGGTCTAGGTCCCATGGAAAGGTACACAGCAGCCTGTCAACATCAGGATTTAAGAAAAGCATGAAGGAAAGTCACAAATTTCAGAATTGTTCAGTGTCGCACCTGGTGAACAGCCTCATCCTGGCACTGAGGGTATGCGCACACGAACACATGCAAGTCTGCTTAACAAGGTGCAAGCATGCTATGTACCTGGGCAGGAATCCCAGGGTCTAGGAACAGCTATGACCAAGCCAGGAGCCTTGAGGGTGACCAAGACAAGAGGCTGGGTGTGGAGATGCTCCAGCACATCTCCATGCTGCCAGGCAAGAGTCAGCTACCAGGCAGAGCAAGCCACATCTGTCCCTGCTTGTCTGTGTAGACACACACTGAATAACCATGGCTGCTTCCCAGAGCGAGTTTCTAGGCTTCATTATATTTTTACTTGTCTTGCAAGGGACAGAGCAAGCGCTCTGATCAATGAAGAGAAAGGGCTGCTTGCTTTGCAGGAGATTTATGTGACCATCTCTCTCTCTCTCAGCCTAAGAAATCCTGTGTGCTGTTCCGCACAGTTGTCATCCCTAGACAGCTGTAGACAGGGTGCAGTGCACTTGGGGAGCCAGCAGATGAGCACGCTGTCATTGCCCCTGTGCTCCAACCAGCAGCGCTCACCAGCTGCGTCTGGGTGCTACTGAAAGACATACTGTGCTGGTTTGTTCCCAGTGTTGCTCCAGTGACCTGAGCTAGCCTTCACAACCCAGGTGGATTCAGGAGACCCTTGTATGTAATCAGGCATCACTGTCAATGCCTGTGAGCGTGGCTGCTGCACAATCCCTGCCCGTGTCAGTCCCTCACCCACTGTGGATGCTGAAAAAGCTGCTAGTTCAGTTGGTAGGCTCATGATGCTGGATGGGGACACCACTGCTAAGGGGGCAGAGGGCACAGATGGCCCCAGGCCAGGGGCTGTGCACATGAAGGCAGCAGGGGTCCAGGACGTGCTGCCCAGTGTGCTGAGGCTGTGGTGGGCAGCAAGCAGGGACCATATGGAAGATGCTGCCAAACGAGGCCGTTGAAGCAAAGGCTGCCAATGAGTTTAGGAGACAGACATTTTGAGGAGGGGGAGGCAGAGGGAGTGGAGGAGAGCAGGAGAAAGGGAGAGCTCAACACTACAACCAAGAAGGGCTTGCCAGGGCCACACAGGCCTGGTGGACAGTGCTCCATTTTCCCTCACCGCACACCTTTTCTAGTGCCTTAACTTTAAGATCCCTCAAAGGAAAGAGGGGACCAAGGTGTTGTGGCCCCTTCTTTGTTTTTAATTACTTCCCATTTTAATCTTGATTTGCATGTCGATCTCTCAGAAGTGGGCCAGGGACTCTACAAAGCCCTCGTCAGCAACTCCCCCAATAATAAACAGGAAAAGGCTTAAGGGGCAAATCACTTGCATGTTAATGAGACTGTTTGCTGGAGTCAAGAGAGAAAACAGCAAACAAACAAATGGACTGAATTCCAGCGGCAGCTGTTTGCTCCTTAATCTCGGCTTGTCAGAGCTGCCCTTTGATGGGACACAATCTACACAAACGATTGTGCTAAATCTTCTAATCTACGTCCTCATTATTACATCCCTTCTTACGCATGTAAATCAGGGACAAACTCATTTTAATATTTAGATAGATTATGGAAGGGAAGGGGAGGGGATTGGAGGGGAAAGGAGCTGCTGGTGGTGTCTGCTCCTGCTGGTGAGGAGGGGTGTTAATAAGGAGCACAGGGAAGGGAACTGTCTGCATAGAGCCCAGGGCAGCAGCAGGAAGAGGAGCACCTGTTGTCAAGGCAAAATGGGGAGTATAAAAGGGCAAGGACACCGACACTGGGATTCTGGAGAAGACATGGGCATGGGGCAACATTGGCAAGGTGATGTGACAGGGCACTGAGGGGGACCTCACCCTGGAGTTCCCCAAGCCCTCTACCCATGCACTCGGCCCCTGGCTTTGTTGAGGTGGGATGCTGGAGGAAGGTTTGGTGTTGTACATGGGGGCTTAGTGGTGGCATAGTGAGAGGTGACAGGGCCCCACTGTGGGGGCACACCAGGGCTGTGGCATTATCCCTGGGTACCTTGCAGTGCAGGGCCTCCTTGCAGCACAGCACTGTTGTCTCCCACCTCTCTTCAACCTCCCTCACTGTTAAGTGAGCTGAGGATCAGATCAACCACCAGGCTGGAGAAGCAGGCTAACACCTCACTGCAGAATTCAAGGATGCAGCCTCACTGCCTCCACATAAATGTCATTAGAGCTATGGTTATGATATTTAATAATGCTCAAAATAATTGAGCACAACTAGTACAACTGTGGGAAAAAGAGATCTCCTGCATTTCCCTGCCTCTGGCATCTCCTAATCCAACTGTCAATCTACAACCTGCCCCTTAACCTTCTTCTTCAACTGCAGCAAACTCATGATACACCAGCCTTGTTTTTCTGAGACCCTCATTCTCCTCTGCTCCAGGAGGGGCTGTCATATCATTAAATAGGAAAAAAAAACCCCAACCTGGTTAGTTCACAAATTTGCCATTGACCTCACACTTGTGAAGGAAGGGTGCAGAAGATAAACAATAGCTTGGTGTACAAAAGGTGAGTGCAGAAGAACAGCAGAGGCAAGCTGGAATATAATCAAAAAGGCCAAGCAGAAAATAAGTTTGTAAGTAGCAAGATAATCAAAGGGAACAAGAAATCATTCTGTAAATTCATTAGTAGCAAGAAGAAGACTAAGCAAAATATTGGATCTCTGTTCAACAGGGAGTGAAAATTATTGACAGAGGATAATATTAGAGAAACTAATAACAGTGATAAGTAAAATCTTGGCATAGAGTAAGAAAAGTGTATGGGAGAGATAATGTTATTGAGTCAGATGCACTCAAATTTATTTGGCATAATGAACTTCATTGAAGGTGCTTAGAAATTTGGCTACAGCAGTCTCAGAGTCAGTAGTGGCTGTCTTCCAGAACCTGTTGAGATGTAATGGAGTACAGGAAAAATCACAGGCATTGCTCTTACAGAAGTGAAGGAAAGGGCGATGGGTAATTATAGACCAATCAGCTTAATTCCCTTTCCCATTAAAATTCTGGAATAAATTACCTAGTTATCCCTAAATATCAAAGGCTAAAATGAGACAATTGTTTTCAATGTGAATTTGTCAAGGATCAGTCCCTTTCAGTCAATCTAATTTCTTGCTGTAGCAAGGCAACAGGTCTTGTAGATAAAGAAGGAACGGAAGAGGTTGAGTATCTTCCATAAGCTGTTTAGGCTCCATTTCAAAAGCTATCCTTATGAATAAACTAGGGAAATATAAAATAACAGAAACTAACATTAGATAGATGAAAAATTAGTTGAAAAACTGTGCTCAGCAAATAGTCCTCAGTGGTTTACTATCAAAATAAAGGATGTATCGAGAATAGCTTCATGAAGATCTGTTCTGAGTCTGGTTCTGCTCACTGGATGAATTAACAACATGGATAACAAAAGAGGGAGTGGGCACAGACCTGGAAGGCACTTTGAGTACACTGAAGGACAGTCTTAGCATTCAAAATCATCTTGGCAATTTCAGAAAGTAGTTGAAAAAACGTAGATGCACATCAGTAAGAAACAATGCAAAGAATCTCAGTGATGCAGAAAGAATGAAATGCATAAAAAGGGGTTGGAAAACAACTTGTTATGCAGCAATTATTAAAAAAAAAGTAGTAGGCGTTAGAAGGGATTACAAGCACTGTCAAAAATAGTATAGTGTTGCAAATAAATCAAACCTCCTACTGTAAAGAATGGATAAGACTACAACTGTCAAGACCTCTGGAAATTACCTTTCCTTGTATTCAGCATTGGTGAGACTTTAGTTGTTGTATTGAGCACAGTTTTGGAATTGCCTTTCTAGGTGGACTCATTGGAGAGTGCCTAATGGAGGGCAATAAGAATGATCACAGATATGACATGCGTCCTGCAAAAAAAACCCTGAAAGAAGTGATGCTGTGTAACTTGAAAAGGGAAGACAGAGAAAGGATAAAAGAAAATCCCCAGGCATGAAAGCTGTATAGGAAGAAGGAAAAAAGCTGCCCTCTGTGCCCATGGCACAGGAAATTGTAGCAGGAAAGGTCTGTGTTAGACACTAGGAGCAAAAGTAAGGAAAATGAGCAGGGGGGGCGAAACAGACTGCAAGAGAGATGCTGGAAGAGATTACTTAGATGCTTGTCCCTCTGTCAGGAATGAGATGGGTATAACTGTGGTCATGGCACAAGGCAGAAGGAACAAAGAGACAGCTTCTCTGGGTTCCCACTAGTCCTAGTTTTCTTAGCCATCCACCATCTAACCTTCAGCAGTGTTTGAGATGCAAGTACATAGATAGTGATGAGGCATAAGGAAGTGACACTTGTTCACTGAACACATCACTGCTCTCTTTACCCACGCCCCACTGTATTCTTACTAACCAGGAATGACAACAGGATGGAGACCTGAAAAATTATGGAAACCCAAGAGCTGACTGAACTCTGAAGATGGACAAAGTAATGGCCCTTACCATCTTCTGGGGTGTGGCTAAAGGAAAAGGGCAGCGGTGTGCCACCCAGATCACTGCCGTGTGAGCCCATGATTGATTGAGCATTGCTGTGAGAGTTAAAAGAGTGGTGTGAGCATCTGCTTCCCTGTCACCACCAGATAACCAACGTGACTGCTGGTACTGCTCCTCCCTGCTAGGAAAACTAAATCAAGTGATGCCTTGAAGACTTAAAATAAGCTGTCTATAAACTTTAATAGAAATATCTATTTCTGCAGCATTGCCTTTGGGAAATCTAGTGAGGTTGTAAATGTATGAGGTTGGCCTGAGTATCCACCACAAGTAATGGAATTTCAAGTAAAGGCTGGAAAATTTTCCTTTACCCTTTCTCTCTATTCCCAGCTATTTTCAGTCTGTATGATTGTCATTCATCACCTTCTTTCCTTGGCACCATGCATTCTTAATCATAGAATGGATATAAAGGACCATTTAGGTTGGAAAAGACCTTTAATACCATTGAGTCCAACAATTTACCCAGCACTGAACCATGCCCCTACAACCCACATCTACGTGTCTTACAAATACTTCCAGGGGTATACTCAACCACTTCCCTGGGCAGCCCGTTCCAGTGCTTGGCAACCCCTTCTATGAAGAAATTTTTTCTAATATTCAATCTAAACCTCCCCTGGCACACAACTTGGGACCATTTCCCCTTGTCCTATTCCTTGTTACTTGGTAGAAGAGACTGAACATCACCTGGCTACAACCTCCTTTCAGGTAGCTGTAGAGAACTAAATTCCCTCCTGAGCCCCTTTTGCCCCAGGCTAAACAACCCCAGTTCCCTCAGGTGCACCTCATAGGACTTGTGCTCCAGACCCCTCACCAGCTCTGTTGCCCTTCTCTGGACACGCTCCAGCACCTCAATGTGCTTCTTGTAGTGAGGGGCCCAGAACTGAATGCAAGATCTAAGGTGTGAACTCACCAGTGCCAAGAACAGGGGACAATCACTGCCCTGGTCCTGCTGGACACACTATTTCTGACATAAGCCAGGATGCTTGTATCCTTGTGATACACTTGATGCTCCACTCATCCTTGCCTGTCTGAGGAGCACAAACCTTTTCATTTGATGAGGGACAGACCATGAGAGGATAATGATCCCTTGGCCAGATGGGCCTTGGACTTATATCCACTATATCTGGGATTAAAGGTGGACACATTCTCAGGATCCATCTTTGAGTCAATACAAGCAGCTCACTGTTGTGTTCTAGATGTTGTGCTGATTCTCAGGTTGCATTGTCTGCCAAGCCAGGATATTAGCTCTGGTCTTCAAAGCTCTCTCAGAGTCAATTATGTCTGAGTCTGCATTTTCATCACAGCCCACCTGCTCATTTGGGAAAAGGCAGTGGCCTGAGTCCATGATGAAGTGAGGGAAAGTTGAGATGAAATGGAGATAAATGTCAATGAGGTTTGGCTACTGAATAAGTTTGCAAAGGAATACACTACCCCAGAATGGATAAGTTTAGGATATACAGCAGTGCTCCCTTTCTTATGGAGCTTTTCCACCATAACAGAAAAGAGGGGTTAGTATTATGAAATATTATTAAAACAAACAAGCAAATGCAATAGTGCCTTCTTAACAGATTATATAACGAATTACCAAACTATTTTAATAGTCATAAGGAAAACTGGTTTGAAACCCTAAGACATGTAGCAGCCCCCAGTATGCTTAAGGGAAGGCATCATCAGAAAAGACACAGAGCATGCAGAAGATTGCAGGAAAACACATCAAAGAGGTTGGGATGGGACATGGTGCATTACGTAGGAGTTTCCCGCCTTCACTGGGATTTATATGAGCCAAGCAGGCAGGATGCAAGGAGTCAGCAGCATCGCACAGCTTGTGTGTCTTGCAGTGGTGGCTACTACCAGTAGGAGGGCAAATGTGTGAGAGTGAAAACATGTAATCTATTAAATGTTCCCCGTGACAGGGCTCCCACAGTCCTACCAGTTACTCTGGGGGAATGGCTACAGTTTAACATCATCCATTCCCTCTCAATGCTCACCTTTGACCTGTGACCTGTGATCTGCCTTTCACTTAGTGACCAGTACTCCTCTTCCTGGTTCTAGCCCAAATCTTAGTCTTTCTCATCAGATTCTGTACCTTTCTGGTAGCTGAGGGATTCCTCTTCCTCTCTCTTCAGTTATCACTATGGTCAGACACATCTCTACATGGCTCACAGACCAAAACCACAAGTTCCCAGGCATTTTCTTTCCTCTTTTCTACACTCTGTTCCATTTATCAGTATTTCCTTAAAAAACAAAATTGCAAAACTGCACAGAAAATTTGAGTTTTAATATTGGAGAACTACAACATTAATAGGCTGCTCCATAATGTCATGTTTCTGAATGTGGAGTTGTCGCAATCCTTTTTAGAGCTTTGTCATATTGCAAATGTACATTGCAATCATACCAAACTATTATGCCTAGCTGTTTTCACTGTCCTACTGTCTGTCTCTGAGGCACATTTTTTGGCTCTAGGATTTTTCCCTTTAAACAGTTTGCTGAATTGACTCCAATCTATATTCTCCATGCTGCAGCACTCTGGTTTTCTTCTGCTCATGGGCATAAATTCTCCCAACTCAGTATCCTGCAAATGACATTAATGTACACCTTGGTCACCTTTCTTCATTGGTTTTAAAGACTTCAAGAAGGGCCGATTTAAACTCTCCTTGCTGAGAACTTTTGTCCCAACCTTATGGTTGTAGTCAGTCATTGTTATCACTGATAACTCCTATCTGAAAAATTCCCAATAATTCTCCCAGTGGCAATTTCACATGGTGCTAATTAGAGCCTCAAGAACTGTCCTGAAAAGGGAATTTTTTAATCAACAAAAAATCCCCTGCAGAGCTGAACAAAGCCCAGTGCATTTCTGACACTGGGCAAGAAGGTCACTTGAACCAGTTTAATTTCATTTGCACTGTATTCTTAGCAATTCGACCTAAATTTATTTTGACATACAAATCTTGCAAGTAGTCTTCCCACACACTGAATGCATCTTTGGTGTTCCCTTCCTCCAACAGTTCAGATGGAATCAGTATGCACAGCAAAATTCCTCCGGTTATGATAGAGTGATGGAAATTAGATTTTTGCTATAGCAATTGAGTTTAGCATTCCTTCCCCCTTTGGAGGATAAATTTGTCTATCATGCTTCTTTCTTCAGCACTTGGGTCTGGGACATCCAAATGTTGTAGAAAAGTAATATAACCACAGCCCAGAACAAGAACGTCATTTTGATCTTCCCTTGTTGAGGCAGAGGAATATGCAGTTGTGCTGTTCCACTACTGCAAAAGCAGAATAATACCTCTCCTCCCTTATAGTGGGATCCATCTTGCTTAACTTTAGATGCCCACACCTGAGCTAGTCCTGGGTCACTTCTCTAGTCACTATCTATCTCATCAATAAAGTCAATGGAGATGTAATTCCCCATGTCCGGTTTATTTTACCTGTATCAAGGTAAGACAAACCATGTCCTAAGCTCTACTGAACCTATTGATCAGAGATTCTCTGGCTATAATGGGAGTATGCCCAAAGTAGACTCCCTACCCTTCAGGTATTCATGCTGGATCTGATGTATCCCACTGCCACACTGTGCTCTCTCTTTGGACAGCATTTGACTCCATTTCTGCATTTGTTCATTCTGACAGTGCCCATATAGATGACAATAAGCCAGAATCTTGGGGCTGTTCTTTCATATTGCTGCTACCACAATGCTTTAGTCCAGTTCCTCTGTGCTACTTGGTTACTGCCTTTGATCGTGGAACCTCTTTTTGAAGTCTACCTACAAAAGTTTTTCCTGATTCCAAAATTCAGAGTTCGGGACAAGCAATGAAAGATTAGACCATGTCTATCAAAGAGAAGGGAGGCATTTTTGAGGAGTAAGAAATAGCCTCCAGGGTTCCAGTCAGGCCTGCACAAGGTACTGGGCTTGGCAGCTAGCTGGTATTCTGAGTTGGAGTAGCTCCTTCACTGCTGTCTCCACCCTATGCTCAGGTCAGTGCAGCTCTGAGCTACCACCCTGTAAATCATTAACAGATCTGTGCTAGAAACAACCTTTCCCTGGGAGGCAAAGGGTACCTCCAGGTGCTGATTTGGCCACTGTTTTCAGCCGTCAGAGAAATGATGTTCAGTACAGGTTGGTCCCGCAGGTAAAGTGAGACAGGTCAGGCTTGATGGCCTCTTGTATGTGTGTTAATATCCAACACACAATACCCAAATATTCCTAGCATCCTCTCTCACACCTGAGTCCTCCCAGGGAGCAAGGGCAGCTTTTGGAGAGTCCTCATTAGGTCACTGGCCTTGGGAGCTGAACTCTCCCCTCCCCCACCTTGGTACACAACTGTTCCTCATTTACATAAATTATCTCTATTCAATTATCTGTCCAGATGTCCGAATTGTGCCACCAATGATCTGTGAATGAATTAAAAATGGAATATAATTTAATAATAACTGATTAGAAGGAGATTAGTTGTTATATAAAAAGCAAAAACCAAGAGATAGCTAGTTGCCCTTAATCCGAGCCAATCCACAGTAATTATAGAAATACAGTCTCGCTTGCTCTCCTTCCCATTTCTCTTCTTCTCCCCCCACATTTTCTCTCTTTCTCCTTTTCCCTTTTCCCTCTGTCCTTTCTTTCCTCTCTCTCTCCCCCCTCTTTCTTTTTTGTTTCTTGGTCTCCATCCCTCCTGTGCCTTCTCTCCACTTTCTCCTCCTGTTTATAACTACCTACGTCAACAGAGTCAAAGCCCCTCCAGCTGCTGAAACACCCATGTAGCTGGGAATGTCCTGGCAGATCCAACCAGCAATAGCTTTCAGCTGCATTAACATCCTGTCTTTCAAGCCATGTTAATGATGGTGTCTTTATACTCTCACTTTTCCGTTAAACATTTCTGGAATCACTGCTTTTTCCCTAGGTTCATAAGGCAGGCTCTTTAAAGGTTTCCTTCTTCTTGTCTTTTGGAGTCATGCAGAGCAATTTCTACACTGTCCTGGATGTTTTAAAATCATAAGTAGCACAGAGGCTCTGCTCCTCCTCTTGCACTAGGAAGAACCCAGCAGCAAGTCCCTGAGCCCCTTTGGTGTCTCTTCAGAAAAAGAGCACCCAGACTTTTGCAGGAAACTTGCCATGGATTTTTTTCAGTGATATTTTCTCCTCTCCCAATCATACAGCCAAAATACCCCAGAGCTAGGCTGAGATAGTGCCACACTATTGGAGGCAGAAAAATTTGGAGAGAAAAATACAGCACTTTGTTATCTGAATGCTCCATGGGGATCCCCCATCCTCTCTAACAGAGCTCCCTCCCTCCCTCCTAGCTGCCACCCACCTATGTCAGCTGGGATTTCTGGTGCAAACCTCCACCACTCACTGTGATTTGCAATGGCATGAAGCTGAATAACTAAAACCTATTATTAGTTTATTTTTATTCCTCTTGTAAATTAGAACAAGAAAAAAAATCATTTGCTGGTGTTAGTGGACAATTTATTTCAGGTAATTTCATAACATGATTTGGAAACTATCAGCCAGTAATAGCCTGAGTCAAATTCCCCCACTAGTTTAACAAGGGGCTTGTCAGACAAGGACACTGATGATTAGGGATATTGCTTACAGACACACTCTTACAAGAAAAATGAAGCTGAAACAGGTATATTCACTGTCATAGACTCACCTCCCTGTACTAGGATACCAGATATTTAAAACCTCCAATGTCTTGGCTTGCTATGTGAATTCAATCTTTCTGAGTTAAAAGCTCTGCTCTCCCTTCATACATCACTCTTAAGAGCAGTGCTCACAGCAGCACTTTTTGCCTCTTCCAAGCACTAAGCCATCTGCAGCTGGTTGGCTCTACCAAGGTGGAGCAGAAATCAGATCATGAAGGTCTAAGGCCCAGAGAGCAAACCTATATGATGTAATACTACACAGATCATTTTGATGAGCTCACTGATGACACTGTGATGGTAGTTGGTAGTTATTTTACCCTCTAATGCACCTTCTATTTCTTTAAAATAGAAGGGTACTAGTAGGCATAAAGGATGTAGTTAAATCTACATGTAGTTAAAGCTTCACCGAGAACCAGCAAATGTTTCCTAAAATAAATTTTGAGAATATTAGCATCAAAAAACCCCAACTATTTCAAAAGCAGTAGACATTAATTACTACAAAATGTGTAAAGTTTTGAATTCAACCCCTTTCATTAGCACAAATGAAAATGTGAAGATTTATTTTGTCATTCCATTAACATGCAGTTTGGGTAAATTCTGTTGTTTTCTTCTGTGGAAACACCACCCTGACCTTCAAAAATATTTTTGAAGGTTTATTCTGGTAAGCTAGTTTCTGTAAGTGCTGGAAGCACTCAGTATTTTTTCCCTGTTTAGTTAGCTAGTTAAGATAACATGTCTAATTTACAGATCACTGCAACTAAAATTCTTCATTAATTGTAATTTCTGTGTTGCTGCAAATGTTACAATGCTGCCTTGCATATCACTTGCCTGTGCTTTTCATGAAGACATCTAAGATTCAAGAGAGTACAAGAAAATTTCAACTTTTATTAAAAAGCACTGCTGATGCAAAAGGTTTGACAACACCAATTGGAGCCATTTTACTGCAGAAAAAAACTAAAAGACATTTAGTACATTATTTAAAGCCTTCTACAATTTTGAACCTAATATATTTATTTTTTATGGACTTAATACAAAAACTTTGGACTCCTGGGCTTTTGCAGTGAGCATTTTTATATTTTGATAATTAAAATGTTATCACTCTGTGGCTGGAAGATGTGTTCAGCAGACTTTGAAGGATATTATTTACATATGATTTGGCTTTGATACTCTTATTTTTTGAGTAACATTTTACTCACAAGTAGTTCAATTGGCTTCTATGAGTATTATTCAATATGATAATGTGAGGAGAGGTAGAAAATATGTCCCCTAAGTTAATGTAAAACAAGCCATAATTACTGAAGGTAGATTAATGATTTCCAGTTTGAAAAAAGAGTTTTGTTCATTTTATACATCCATCACTAAAGCCCACAAGAAAACATTTTGCATTTTAGTATTTCTGTTGCAGAGATTCAAAGTTAAAGGGATTACTGAAGTGTTTCTTTATTGTTAATTTTCCCAGGTTTAAATTTATGATAGAGGATGTGTCAACTGTAATCATGATCAAACCCTTAACACACATTACCTCCCTCTTTTTGCATTGTTTCTATCAGGGTTTTGGCATCGGTTTTCTAGAGTTCATAATCCTCTAGAGCAGCCTTAGTTTGAAGTTGTTTTTCTTGATGATTGTTATGGGGATCTTCAGGAAAAGTATGTGCATTTACAACAAATCTAAGAACAAATTGCAATGTTTAGTTTAATTTTTTAGTCCAGGTTTTGTTAGAAATCTGAAAATAAAGGGCAGTGCCATGGCATGAGCAGAGGGACCAGAAGCACTGCAGTCTAGTCCTCCCATAACTTCATCAGATGACAGTGGGTTTTAGCACACCAAAGCCAAGTGACTTCTGCAGATCACCCCATGTGCAGGACCTTCTCCAGGTGATGCTCCTGCAAGACACCCATGAGGGACAGTGGCACCACCCTGTGCCATTGGCTTTGCCCAGCCTCATCCCTGGGCAGCAAGCACTGCTTTCTTTCCAGGGCCTGCAAACACCTTAGTTCATTTCTGAGTGCTTCCTTATCTCTTTAACCTATTCCCATCTAACAAACATGCAAGGCTTATCTCCCTGAGCTCCAACTGTGCCACACAAACCAAACCCCTGGCAGCTGGCCAAGAGCCAGCTTTGCCTGTGCTGTACCACACAAAAGCAGCAGCAATGATAGCGGCTTCTCTCATCCCAGTCTGTCAAAATGCTCTTTAAAGTCACCTAAGTTCAACTGTAAAGTGTCTGTGGAGTGAGACTGTGGCATTTTCAGGAATACAAGCTGATCTGAAGGTGGGCTGCTCATCTCCACACAAGGATGAAGGCAGAGACGTGTTGCTAAACAGAGGCTGTTTTGCAACAGAACAGGACAAGTCTTCCAACAAAATGGAATGCGCATTGGATGATACGCAAGGATGAAAGATTAGAAAGAGGCCCAGGAGTGTTCATAAGCAATGGACCTATCCCGAGCAACCTGAAGCTGGGATGCACATGAGATATCCCAGCTGCTAATACAGACTCCAAGGAAACAAAGGGCACTCAGGGCTCATTTTGCCTCCTCTGTCCTTTGGTTCGCTAAGGGGGAAGCAAAGGGATGATGGGACTGCAGTGGTCAAATCAAAGTGGTGTAAGTGACACCTGCTGGCAGATGCCTGGGCAGCCAGAGCACAGCGCTCCTCCTTGCTGTGGGAGCAGGGGTGGCATGGGCTCACCGTGGGTCACACTGAGCCTCCACACAGCCCCAGCTTCATCAAGTCATAGAATACCCTGAGCTGCAAGGGACCGACAAGGATCACCGCAGTCCAAGTCCTGGCTTGGGAATGTCATCTGTTTAGATCCAACTAGGATTGCCCAGATAGGGGAACCTTTTGACTCCATCGCTTCACCCTGATTCTCCATTACTGCATTCAATGGTGGCTCCATGGATTTGTTTCAGACATTTCTTGGCTCTAACTGCCCTGCATGTTATTAATACATTAGGGCACACTGGGAGGCACTAGAAATTGCTGTTGCTGAAGACTGGGGCACCTCCACTGTAGATGTTTGGGGCGATTTCTTTGGCTTAGCTCTTTTCTAGAGCAAGGACCCATTAGCAGCTGGAAGGTGTTGGAAGTGGGGGCTCAAACCACATCATCTTCCCACCCTGTTTCATCTGCAAGGACACCAGGCTGAGCCTCCTGTGACTGCTGTGCAACACAGAGAGCAGCAACTGAGGCAACCGGAACCCTTGCATCCAGAGGGCAACCTGGATCCAAAAACCACACTGAATGTGGACAGACCCATTAGTCACCAAGTCTGACCTGAGCCAAGACTGCAAGGTTTGTCTGTGCTGGAGCATGTATTTTAGAAGGTCTAAGTGGGAAAGACCATTCCTCAGGTAAACAGTTTTAATGCTGGAATATTAGACATGGCTGTAAATCAGGTTCTCTCATACTGTGGGAAATTCTAGCATTTTAAAGTATTTCTCTCCATGGAGAAATAATGTAATTTTAAAACGCCGTTTTTGCAACTGATTCTTTTTTTAACTAGTGTTACAGGTCATCAGGAACAGCTGACAGCAAGCAATACATATATACTGCAGTATACAGACACTGTGATTGACAATGGAGATTGTGATTCCTAGTTTATATTTTAAAATCATTAAGGTCATCTGAAATTTCATGGCACATGAAATATTTCACACTTTTGGCAGCATGAAGATTCTCTGCTGTGTTATAACAAAAGGATTTTCCACTAATTTAGTATTTACTCAGTACTATGTAGCAAATGTACTTAACAGTTTGAAAATTAAAATGAAAATAGATTTAAACTATTTTTCATGCTATAATGTGATAGTAGAATAATATAAAATGAAAATGCATAAATTAACATCAGAAAATACATTTCAATTTTGTAAAACAAACTGTTTCAAAATATATTGCTTTAGGGATTACTGTAAGCAACTAGATATTTTTCTGTCAAAAGTCCAAACACTTCCATCCAAAGAAGTTCTTTTTCAACAAGAAGCTGTTTTAAATATGTCATGCCTACTCTACTAATTATCCTCACTCTGAAAAATTCAGGCCTTATATTAATAGTTATATTTAATTAAATTAATTATGAAATAGGTAGCTTGACCTTCTAGTGCTAGATCCTGTTATGCCTTTGTTAATAAATTAAAGAACCTTCCATCCTCTGAAAGTGTCTCTCCTAACTCATGGGTTTTTCATGAAGTTCTTATCTGAATAATTTCCAGTTCTTTGGTGTTTTTTATTGAAAATGTAGACACCAGAACTGGACACAGTATGAGTCTGTTATGGTCTTGGAATGCCAAGACCACCCTCATTCCGCTAGGTAACGTCTTCTTGCCGATAGATCCAGAAATGGCATAGCTCTGATAGAGCAGATTACACCAAGAATACATGCTGAGTTTTTGCTATCTGTCACATCTCCTCCATCCTCCTCAGAGCCACTGCTTCCCATGACAGCAGCCTGTGACCTTCATTTTCTGTTCTGAGATATATAGTCCTGCATTTGGCTATATTAAAATCACATATTGTTCAAATGAGCAGAGCCTGCCAAGCGATCCAGATTGCTCAGTATAACTGACCTTACTCCCATCATTATTTATCACTCCACCAATTTTTATGTCAAGTTGAAATCATTACCTGCATTGATTTCGTATTTTCTTCTGAGTCACCACAAAGATATTGCATGGTATGGACCAAGAACTGATCTCTAGACAACACATCTTCAACATTTTTCTGGCAGTGGATGATTCCCCAGTGAATTTGTCAGAACCGCTAATTAGTCATCTTTTAATTCATTTAACACGTTTAATTCCGAATCCACCTCAAGCTAATTTTTTACCAAGAAAGTGACAGGGTGCCAAGGGAAGTGCTGGCCTGGCACCCAAACGCACTGTGACAGCCGCTGCCTCCACACCGCTCTATTTTTCTCTCTCCCGAGAAGTCACACTCCGAATGACGTTCCCCGCTGAGCACCCATCCTCGGGGATTACTGGGGCCGTGGATTTGGGCGCTCCACACCCCGCCGTGCGAAGCGGCCCCCGGCGCCTGGCGCGGCCCCGGCGGGCTCGGCGGGGGCTGCCCGCGGGAAGGCGCTCGCCCGCGCGGCGCTCACCCGGCTGCGCGGGGCGGCCCCGGGGAACCGGGGGGTCCCCGTGCCCGCGAGCCCTCCGCGGCCGACCGCGGAGCTGCCGCCGGTAATTAGCGGCATTAGCGGAAGGAAAGTTGCCTGCTCTGATCTCCCGTCCCGAGGCCACGAGGTCCCCGGGCGTCTCCATCCCTCTCCAGCCCTTCCCTTCCCTTCCCTTTCCTTTCCTCACTGCTCTATTGCAGGCCAGGGCGGCCACCCCCTTCTCCCCTTCCCTCCCCGCCAGCCGGGGGAGGCTCCCGCTTGTATTTACCAGCAAATGATTAATTGTTGCTCGGCGCTGGCCGCTAATGCTGCTAATCCGGGCGGCTGCGTGTTCGGCCGCTCGCCCGGTGCCAGGCCCCGCGGGCGGAGGGGGCGCAGCGCCGCGGCGGGCGGGGGCCGGGCTGCGCCCCCGCCTGTAATTACTCCCCAGACAAATCTCTGCAAACAGGGGAGCGGGGAAATCTCTGCCCATATTGCAAGGGGCTCCGGCCCCCACCCGCGGAATAATTTTGAGACTCAAATCCCAGCAAAGACCTGCTACAAATTGCTGCAAATTAAGCTGATTTTGCCCCGAATGAGGGATTTTCTGCTGCAGATCAGCCCTTCCCGGAGCTGATGAGGTGGGGATTAGAGAAGGGACTGAAATCAAAGGGACAGGATGGTGCGGGAGGGGGGAGCCCTAGAGGGGAGCCCAGCAGTGAAAGTCCCGGAGCATTAACGCTTATTGATTTCTACTTTGCTGACATTTTATTCTATTACCAAGTTTACGATTAGCCTAAACTAGGATCCGTGACAGCCAAGGCAGGGTGTGGAGCCCCGAGGGGTGAGGGGCACTCACTTCTTGGGCTTGCACCCCACCAGCCTCGCAAGCATCTGCTCGAAGCAAATGCCACCTTCCGGGGGCTGCCTGGCTCCTGGCCCTGGAAGGGTTGTGATGTGAACTGAGTTTGCGACCCTGGGCAGGCTGCACTGTCGTTTTGCTCACCAAGAGGATGCTGGTGATTTTGAGGAGAGGGAGCTTTCTCCAAATTTTATATTCTTATCAACCTCCAAATCTTTCTTATTACATGTGATGGGAAGAGTCATCTCACCCCCTTTTCAACATCCGTCTGTCCATCTCTCCATCCCTTCTTCTTTCCCTCTCCCTTCCCTCTGGATCCTCATTTCCATCTGTTTAAACAGCAACAGCAATGTCTGTTGCAGGTATTTCAAATTGCACCATTAAAGATTTTATGTTGTGGATGTTAAAATTAAAAAGATATATGTGCAAATAGTCACTATGAATTTAATCAACTTGATTTAATACTAATAGGAAACAGCAAATGGAATTTATGACTCAAAAAGAAGTGAATTTTTTAAATAAATACAAGTACTTTGTGAAAAACAGAAAAAAAAAATCTCAATCTGAAGAGTTTATTAGAGTCTAATCCCCCAACAACAACCGAAACCGGGGCTGCCCACCCAATAATCCTGGCTGCCATTAAAATATTAAAGATAAATCTAATCGTCTCTTTATCCAAAATAAGCGACTTTTATGTGGAGAGAAAATGTCTAACCCTTTGGGAAGAGAATTACTCCTAATGCATCAAATGGAATTCAGTCAGGATGGCAAAACTAGGTTTAAAAGCAAATGAGATGGTAATAGAGATAAAGGCCAGTATAACAAATTAAAAATACTCATTTACACGAATTAAAATCACTCCTGAAAGGGTTCTGAGTAAGGAGGCCACTGGATGGTCTTGGCCCTTCTTGGTATGCATGGGTTTATGCAGCCTCTCAGGACACGGGGGAAGGCAGGATGTGGTGCTGAGTGTCTGTGGGGAAGAAGATCTGTTCCTGACCTCATCTCTTGAGGCAGTTTTTACCCATATCCGAACGTGGTCCCAAACCCATGCGTAGTGGAAGTTACACCAGTCCACAGCCTCCAAACGATTGCTTCTGGCCCCAGCATTCCTTCCCCAGCTGTTGTCACATGCCCAGGATGTCCCTGTGGATTCCCCTGTGCTCCAGCGTTTGTAACACGTTGTGGCAGCTCCCAGTGGCACCAAGTTCATGCTGGGCAGGACAGGGTGCCCAGCCTGGCACCTGGGTGATGTCTGTCCTTGAGAACACTGTTGAGGATGAGAGTCCCCAGAAAGCTCAGCCGGATGGGGCAAAATCACCTCTGGGACCCGGAAAATGAGCTTGCTACATGCCAGGAGGAACCGCGCCTGAGTGGTGTTTGAGCACAGAACCCCGTGCAGAGGTCTAGGAGCTGTGAATTTCCTTTTCTGCAACCTGAGAAGCTTAAAAGGAATGGGGCAAGGCAGAGAGGAAACCTGTGGGCACTGCTGCCTTCCCAAGCCCTGTGCCTGGACAGACACAGCATCCCAGCCACAGTGCCCCTTCCCTTCCCACAGCTTCGCACCCTGCACGTGGGAAACAGCTTCCAGGCACAACCTGCGTTCTGGACCTGCAGGAGGGTCAGACCCCCATGGCAAGGGCATGGATGTGGGCAAGGGCAGCACCACAGCTGCTGATGGGTGCTGGGGTGGGGGCTGCTGCAGCAGCCGGCCTCCACACACATCCTCATGGGAACTGATGCGGTGAAGGTCGTAGCTGGTTCCACTACCTTGTTAAATCACTTTGAGATTGTCTGTGTGCCCCGCTTTTGGAAACCCAAACCAAACTGTGGGTGCAATGGAGGAAAAATGTCACTGGAATGTTTCTTCCAAAATACAGCCCAAGGCACACTCACAGGCAAGGTGCCATTTGCATGGGTTATAGCCAAGCACATTTGCCAAAACCAGGAAGATGCCGAGTTCCCTCCCAACCAGCTTCATGAAAGACATCTGGTAAATTGATATAACACACCTTTACCTGCTCAGACTTCTCCTTCCATGCATGAAAAGCAAAAGTGGTGCTGAAGAGAGAAAGTGAAACAATGAAATTGGAAATGTCCTCACTAGCAATATGAGGCATGAGTAAGAGCAGATCTTTACAGCATCAGAGCTTCAGGCTGCTTAGATTCCCTAGCATCATTTCAGGTTCACTTTGCAGTTTTGAGATTATTGATGCAATTTTATAGGCAAAATATTTTTTTCTTTAGTTAATGATTAGGATCTGGAAAGCAGGATTGCTTCCTTTGGAGAAAAAGCCACTTGTCTTCCCAAATACTCAAACCAATCATGTGAGACGTGTGAAACCTGTCCTTAAACCTACCCAGTGAAATATCTCCAAGATAGGCATCCTATCCTAATACCTGCCCTAAAGAGGATCAGCATCCTGTCCTGACACCTTCCTAACTGTTAAGGAGTTTCTCCTGCTGCCTTGCTACAGACAAAGCCATCTGCCATAATGCTTCTGGTCTATCTGCTATGCTCAGTAGATATAGTGGACAATTTTGGAAGACCACCACTGCTACATTTTTTTAAAATGTATTTGAAGACTTGTTGGCATCTCACTTCAGTCATCTTCTCTGTAGACCAAAGAAATGTATACTTTCTAGATATCTCATTATTTTTCTGCTGTCCCTCACCAATCAGCCCAGATCCATCCTGAAGCTCAGGATGCAGAACAGGCAGAGCAGAGTGCAACCCAGGCCATGGACTGGCTAGAAAGCTGCTTTAGATACTTTGTCTTGTATATTGTCCCCAGGACAGGTACTCACCTATGGACAGAAGGTGAATCTAGTAATATTTTCCTATATAATTATTTTCCTTAAAGATTCCATACCTTGTAATAAAACTAGATCTCCCTAACACAAACACATACTTTCCTTTAAACAAGGCAGAGTATTTTATTATCTGATGATGGAAAGGACATCAAATTGATCCTCAAATTTCCTCTTTCTCACAAACTAAGAAAAGGGAACACTTAATATAGCTAAATGAAAATGCATCAGACAAACCCCTTTGATACAATGTATAATTTACCTATAGTACTCATGTGCCAAAGCATTATTTAGAAGTGAGCAGGACATCCTCAGCCAAAAACTATATTATAATTAATTATTATAATTAAATGGTAATGAGGTGGCCAACATACATGGAGCATCAAGCAAATCTTTATAAACATTTATGGCAGCTTCATTTAGGATGTCCAGGTCAAACATCATTACTTTCCTACACCACACTTTAGCTGACTTTAAAATTATGTCTGCTGAACACACCTTAGACCACATAGTAAAGCCCATGTCTTGCTGCTCTGTTATTTTCTAATAAATCAACACTGGAACTCTTGAAACTGGTTGAACAAAAATAAGTTCAGTTGCTCCAGGAGAATCAAAAGCATGTCTACATATGGGTCTAGTTTGCTATAAAAATAATTTAGAGTAAGCTTCTTTAAAAAAGAGATATAAACATTTATCCATTGAATAATATTCTCTTCTGTTTCAAGAGTTGGAAAAAAGTGGCAATAAACCTCTGGAGTTGCCCTATCCAGCACTGCCCAGAGAAAGGAAGTGAACCAGATGTGATGGGACCATGACATGCAGCACCCACTCCAGACTGGCCCAAAGGGTTACATTTTTCTCCTCTGATTTCCAGGCAATTGGAAGTTACTGATGTATTCAGCTAAAAGAAAGCTTTGATATCCAGCCCTTAACTGCTCAGCAGCCCCATGCAGAAAAGGTTTTGTTTAACCCCTTGTCCTAAGCAGAGCAGAGCCACCCAACACCTCAAGTGGAAAGGTGCCAGAGGAGAGGTATCCTGAATTGCTTTGACCTTGCCACAGGAAACTGCAGGGCAGAGGAACTGCCTGTGGTGCAGCATGGCTGAGTCCTAGCAGCTGGATGCTCCATGCGGCATGAATGGAGGTGCTCAGCCAGAGAGAAAATATGAGAAATATGGATTCATCTGTGTCAGGAGAGAAAGAGAGGTATAATGGAAAAAAAAAAAAGGAAAATGTCAGAAGTGCTAAACAAAGTGAAATCTTAGCTCTGTTAAATGTCAGTGACCAAGGTCCTGCTGTCTTCAGTAGGATGAAGATTTTACCCAGGGGTTAAGAGGTGAGCTCAAAACTACCAGGATGATTCAGAGCAGGCAGAAACAGAGAGGTCTGCTCAGGGCTGCAGTAACTCAGCCAGCAGCTGCCAACTGGGAGCATTTGGCCATGGGCATGACAGGTGCCATAATCTCCTGTCATCATGTACTTTGTATCTTTGATTATTTAGAGATCGATAGACTGACATGTAAAGAAAAATATATATTCAATAGGACACTTGACATCAGAAGCTTCTTATATGGGAAGGCTTTTATATAGAGAGAACATCCTCATCAGACACTATGAGCTCCATAGAGTTCAAAATTTTAGGGCCTGAAAGAAACATTACCACCTTCTAGCCTGAACTTCAAGATAAAATAGGCTACAAAACCAAATAATTTCTGCATCAGGCCAATATCTTCTGGATGAGTTATAGATCATCACTTACAAACTTCCAGCATTGGTTTGAAGACTTTATATGATAGAATTTAAAACATCTGTAGGCAGATAGGTCTGGTCAGTCTTTGTGTCTCAGCAGTTTTGATTAATATAGCAAGTGTCTCTTCTTATAATATTAGCATTATCATGTCTTATATCCATCTACAGTGTAACATATGGTGGAAGGATAATGTAAAAATGTCCAGTGACTGTGACTTCAGTGGATCACCAGTTCTCCCCAAGGTTTAAGAACACAGCTAAAATAAAAACATACTAAGAGAGTCTTTTATTCAAATTATTTTTACATATGTAAGTTTTGAAAGGAAACAGGCAGGAGCTGCATGTACTTGCACTGCAGAGAAGACCAAGATAACCTATGCAGTGCTGGAAGAGCCCAAAAGCCATTGTAGAGGAGAGGGAAGAGCATAGGAAGATCAGGTCTGACCTATCTGTTTCAATCATCAGAGAGTCACAGAATGTTTTGGGTCGAAAGGGACCTTAAAGATCATTTAGTTCTAACCCCCTGCTATAAGCAGGGATGTCACCCACTAGATCAGGTTTCTTCAAGTCCCATCCAGCCTGGCCTTGGACACTTCCAAGGATGGGGCATCCACAACTTTTATGAGCAATGTGTTCAGTGCCTCACTACTCCCTCAGTAAAGAATTTCTTCCTAGCATCTAATCTAAATCTCTCCTCATTCCATTTGAAACCATTTCCCCCTTGCCCTCTCCCTGTCTACCCATGTAAAAAGTTGCTCTCCATCTTTTTTTAAGGCATTTTTATCCACTGAGGTCTGTCTAGACAAGGACAGCTTTGAACCCAGTGCTGACAGAGACAACAAAGAGCATGCTTCTGTAATAGAAATGGAGAAGTAACAATTTAGACACTAAGGGGTTAACAACAAACATTGCTTCTACTGAGATTCAAGTTGTCCAGGACACAGGAGAAGGCTGAAGTAAAACTAAGACTGAAGAAAGAACCAAGTCAGCCCAATACATGTGCCTGGATGAAGGATAGATTTGCAAACAAATGGGAGAAGTAGAAAAGTTTGGCCCCAAGGATAAGACAGATGAACTATGGAAAAGGAAAAAGGATGAGCTGGATCAGAAAAATGTGAGAGAATTTAAGGTTTCTAATGTTTTTCTCCCCAGGAAGCCATCTGAGTCATGGAGCTGAGGAAAGCTTACGTAAAGACAGATTTTTTTCAGGTGAAGACAGGGTGAAAATATTGCCAGAAATTAGTTAAAGAGGTATTGAGTAATACAAGTAAGTACTGATGTATATGAAACTTCAGTATATGTCAGCAAAGCCCCTGTGTCTATGCCTTTATATCCTGACAGTGGTCAGAGCATTAACTTTGGATGAACTTTTTCTAATCATCCCTCAAGAAGGCTAAAAATGATAAAGGTGCCACATGCTGTAGGGTGGACCTCAGGCTGATAAACTCTGATGGGCTTGTCAAATTGGACTCTGTGTCTAGCTTGAGCTAGAACACCCAAATAACCCACACCCCTCTACCTGTCCTTGGGCAGCGATGCAGAGCTGGGTCTGAAGGAAAAAGAGAGAAATTTTGGTGCACAAAGAGCTGTCAGAACATGGGCTCAAGCTGAGAAGCAACCCTTGTGCATATCCACAGCCTCTGTGAGCTCTGGGCAGTTCTTTAGGCAGAACAACAGTGTGCACCTCCTCACACTGATGCTAATACCACACAGAGGCAGTTACAACATTTCAGAGGGCTTTAGACCTGGTGGGTTTAGTTCTTCAGCTGACTGCAGCTTGGAGCCACATAACCCACACAATGTCATTCTGCCTCAGAGATGTTTGGGGAGGAACTGTTTCTGGAGAAATTTGAATCAGTTTACAGAGAACTTGAGAATCAGAGAAATCATAATAAAGTTCTGAATAATTTATTGGCAAGATTATAGCTTGAATTTTTACCCTAACAGACCCAGTCATGCTGAGGCACAGCTTCTGTAACTCCATGTTGAATGCCGGGGAAGGAAATTGCATACCATACCTAGGGAGCCCCAGTGGGATGGGAGAGAGGTCAAACGAAGAATTGGCTAATGCAGGCAAGACACAACCAAAGTCTGAGGTGGTAGGATTGTCTAATATGTCCCTGACAAGTGTACTGTGCAACCTCCCCACCCTCTAGGAGTGAAGCTGGCTGCTCAAGGTCAGCTCTCTGATACAGGCAGCTGCTGGGAAAGCCCTGGAGGGACCCTCAGCAGGGGCTCCTCCCTCCTCTGCTTGGCAGCTGCTTTTAAACTGAGGGTCTCATTCCTGGCTCCTGTCTGACCTACATGCCTGTAGCAGGCCGTGTACCTACTGATCTAGACCCCCACTCAGGGACTTGACTTCACAGCCAGAAATTGGAGCTGCCTCATCCCCATCAACTTGTCTGGTGATCTGGACCGAAAGCTGAGCCTGGCTACAGCCCACAACTGCTCTGCTTGCCTTGCTCAGGTACAGTGAGATGGGGCCAGGGCTGGGGGAAACCTGCTCTGATGACTCTTAACACAAGCTTCCTGTCCTTTAGAAAGTAGCTGGCCACCCCAGTGCCCTGGCAGTCTTCATTCACTTCCTCTGAACCATTTTCATCTTTGTGGAGATATGAGTTGCTTTTAAATAATGGCTGGGAATATGAATACCTTGCTGCTCTATCATGAGACAGTCTCAGAAATCCTGCCATCACAGTGGAGGTGCCCTTGGTTTGCTCAGGGAAGGCATGATTTTCAGCACCTGCAGCAGCCCCAGTTCTTTGGCTGGCCAAGACTCTAAACCAGGATTTCCAAAGTATGCAGGACATGGCCTTTGGGCAGTCCAAAACACTTGTGGCCATCCTGGACAGATACCACAAATTTCAGAGACAGTCCCTGCCCTTGATTCACCATGCACCTGGCACTGGACAGCCTTCTCCAGAGACCAGGAGGACAGGTTTCCCCTGGGGACAGGTTCCCCTTCATGGGAAGACTGGAGCCATTTAGCCTGATGAACTGCCCCAGAGGCCTGCAAAACAGAAAAGAGGAGCAATAGGGAGCTGTTTCTCCTTGGAGCAGAGGCAGAAGATGGACTTTTCATGCTGATCTGGATCTACAGTTCCAGCCCCAGTTTGGTATTCCTCTGAACAACTGGCCCCGTGAGCAGGCTGCAGGAGCCGTGCTGCGGGCTGTTGACAGCTATCGCAGGATGTGCGCTGGTGGAGCTCTTGCCTCGGGTTGAGCAAAACTGGGGAAGTCTTATGCTTTCTCTTAGTTCAATGTCTTCGGTTGGGGTAATGCTGGCCGGGATGAGGTGTGTGGTGTCTTGCCCACAGATGATAAAAGGCAAGTTAACAAGAAACGGTGTGATTCGGAAACCCTGCTTATGGGCATGGGTGTCTAGAGAGTCCAAGCAACTGTTTCACTTCCTCTGATGGCATGAAGCTGAATGCTTCTCCAATGTGCAAAGCTTCCAGCTCAATATTATTAAGGAACACTGCTCAGTTTTAATTCTTAGCTTACCTCCATGGGCCTTAATTTCTCTTCTGACCTCTTATTTATCTCAGAATGTGGGATGAGCAAGAAAGCCAGAGAGCCCGTGGTTTCCCTACACGTAAGTCTTGCGCATCTCTCTTCCAGGGCCGGTGCCCCACGCCGTGCGTGTTTATGAAAGCAGGGATGCCTCCATCCCTCCCTCCCTCCCTTCCTAACCCCACCTCCCCAGCACGGCTGGAGGCGAAGCGGGGCCGGGGCCTACGGGGCCGGGCCGGCCCTTCTTTGCGCAGGGGCGGGCGGCAGCCCCAGTCCGCTGGCGGGCACCGGCCCCAGCCCGCCGAGTAGCGGCCCCGCCGCCGCCGGTGCCGGCTTTTTGGCATCCCTAATCGCGGCTGGCCCCTGTGATTGGCTGCGCGGCTCTGACCCCGCTCGGGCTCCCGGCTGGGCGGATAAAAGGGGCCTGAGCCGGGGGCTCCCAGGCATTCCCGGAGCGGGCACCAGGGACCGCTGGCCGCAGCATGACGGGCAAAGCGGGCGCGGCGCTGGCCCCCAGCCTGCCCGGCAAGCCCAAGCCCGACGGCGCGGCCGCCGCCCCCGCCGCCCCGCCACTGCCTCCGCCGCCCCCCGCCGCTGGGGTCAAGTCCAACTCTGGGCCCACCCCTCCCCGCTGCACTGGCTTCGGCATCCAGGAGATCCTGGGCTTGAACAAGGAGCCGCCGTCGCACCCTCGGGCCGCCCTGGACTCTCTGCCCGCCGGGCACCTGCTGGCGGCCCGCTCCGTACTCAGTCCCGCCGGGGTGGGCGGCGTGGGCATGGGGCTGCTGGGGGCCAGCGGCATCCCCGGCTTTTACACCCAGCCCACCTTCCTAGAGGTGCTCTCCGACCCCCAGAGCGTCCACCTGCAGCCCCTGGCCCGGGCCCCCGGGCAGCTGGACAGCAGCCAGACGGCCAGCTCAGGTAGGCATGTCCCCGGCCCCCGGGGACCCGCTGCGCCCCACCAGCACCGTCGCCCGCACCCAGCAGCCGCCCGCACCCGGTGTCCCGGCGGGAGGCCACTTGCTCGGCGGTGGAAGGGAGATTTCGTTTCGATCCCGAGAATGAGGAGAAGCGCGGGCAGGACCATATTTTTCCCCGTCCGGGGCTGCGGCCGCGGTTTGATGGCGTGGCCCCGAGCGCCCGGCCTAGGGATGCGCAGAGCCCCGTCGGAGCGGCCCCCGCGACCCCGTGTTGCCGGATAATTAGGGGTCTTTCAGCATCCTTTTCCTAGACGGCAGCAGCCTCCCACAGCTCTGCCTACAGGCCCCGTTCCGCGGCCGCTTCGGGTCCCCCCAGAGCGGCAGGCAGCAGCGCCGGACCCTGGCTCCGGGGGCAATTCTCGGCCTCCCTCCGCCAGCGGCGCACGTCCCGGGCCATGCCCGTCGCCCCTGCCCGCAGCACGGCCCGCCGAGCAGCACGGGGCCGGGCCCGGGCAGGTGGCGCGGCGCCGCAGGCTGGAGTGGGACTGGAGCGCTCATCGAAATACGGGACCCCGATCCATCCTCCGGTTGCTCCTTCGGGCCAAAGGCGGCGGCGTCCTGCCCTTAACACCCCCGGGCCGTGGCAATCCTGGGGAGCCGGGGGCCGCGGATAGGCAGCAGTTTCTCCCGGGGCTTGTTTTTGCTGGTAGCTCCATAAACCTCAATTTCTCCCTCCCCGCTCCGGTGTTTCTGGGGCGCAGAAACAGTCCGGGATCCCCGGGCTGGGGCAGGCGGTCGCGGTTGCCCGGCCGCGGAGCGGGGGCTGCAGCTTTCCCGTTTTCCTACGGTTTGGTTGAGCTCGCCAAGCTCTGCGTTTTAGCAGCGAGGCAACAGCAGCCTCAGCAAACGACTCTGGTGGAGAGAGACGAGAGCTAGAGCCCGGTCCCGGCCCGGAGCCTTCTCTGGCTGGGGCGTATCGCCCCGAGCTGCCCGCACCGGCTGGGGAGCGGCGCTGGTGCCGCGCTGGAGGGAGCAGCCGGCGTCGGGCCCCGTCCGCCGTGCGATCGCAACGAAATCTTCGGCCAGAGCCGGCGGAGGGAGCGGAGCCGGTGGGCCTGGCCCTACCCGGGAGAACTCTGGTGGGGAGCGAACACCAGCCCACAGCCGCTGCCTGTCTTTCCGCAGATTCCGAGGATGTCTCCTCCAGCGACAGAAAAATGTCCAAATCCTCCCTAAATCAGAGCAAGAAACGAAAGAAGAGGCGGCACAGGTAAGACAGCGGCGGCCACTCCGCCCGCTCCCGTCGCTTCAGTCCCCAGGGAACCGGCCACCGGCGAGCCCTGCCGCCCCGGCGGGGACGGCCCGCTCCGGCCTGGAGCAAAATATTCTTCTCTGCACCGGCCGCCGGAGCGCCCCGGCGCCCCTGCGGCTTCTCCAGTGGGTCATTCCCTTTATTCTTTCTCCCTGTCCAAAATAAATCGAATATGGGGACGTGCCTATAGGGAGTGGGGGATTCGACCACAGGTGTAATTTTATTTAATTTTTTCTGGCTGCGGATCCAAGTATCCCGAGTCGCAATCCTGTGCAGCCCATGAGCTGCGGTGGAATGCGGATCATCGGTGTTTGGAAGGGAAAATCATCAACCTGTCAGAAATAATAAAAGCCGTTTTCAGCTCCACATACAGCAATCTTAATACTGGCTGTCAGGAAGACAGAATTCCTATAAATAATTTAAATATTTTATTACGTAAAAATAAATATTTTGCCAATAGATTAAATAGTTGGGAATCAGAGACAGCCTGCAAAGAAGCTGAAGAAGGCTGGGAAACTGTTTAAGGAAACGAAGATCCACTTTGAGATTTGGTTTCCAACACGCACGGTCAGGGTAATAGACTTTGCCTGACTTCTCCCACAGTTAAAATGGAGTTGGTTTGTTTGCGCTTTATAAACAGAAACGAAAAATCCCGTGCTGGCTTCTGGCATTGCTGTGGCCAGAGCGCCAGGACAAAGGGAGGCCAAACACCGTCCACTGAGGGTGATTTAGGAATAATTAAATCAATCCTGCCACGATGCAGGAAAGGTGGATTAAAAGACGCTCCAGTGAAAGCTTAGCAGGATGCGGGGTGGAAGGAGACCGACTGTCTCAGGAGACATCCTGCTATGTGTGCAACAGGAGGCTCGGTCTGGAGGGCTGCTTTCAAAAGCCGGACTCCCTCCCCAGGCAAATGTTCCCAGTTTAGGTGCTCTGGAGTAAGTACGAGTTCATTTTCTTTGCACCCCAGACGGGGCTGGGTGATAACACAGCTGAGACTGGTATACGGGTCCCGATCTGGATGAGAGATAGGAAACGAAATTCAGATTTGTTTTGTTTTCAGTCCTAGATAGAAACAGACCCGCAACATTTGTCTGTAGTTGAATATTCTGTTGTAAATAGTTAAGACCTCTAATTGTACCAAGGAAGGGGTGGAAGATGACTGACCAATAGCCTGCAAATAGCTGCAGGACAGAAACACCAAAGGGGCAGTGGATTGTGAATTGCAAAAGGGACGGGGACTACCCGGGCACGAGCTAAAAAGGGAAAACTTCAGCTGAATGTCAGCAAAACCCTCACGCCGATGAGCCTGGACAGGCTTCCGCGCTCTTGTGGGAGGAAGATGGAGGGGAATGCTTGAAATCTAAACTGGATGAAAATGGAAATAATTTTTCCTGTGGTCGCAGAGAGAGAAAATACATGATTCAATGTGCCTCTGCTGTCCCTAGAGTTCACAGATTTGTCAGAGTTGAAGAAAAACTGTTTGAAAAGAGAATGGATTTAAGAGTGAATTTAAAGAAGGGTCTGATTGCAGGCAGATCCTTTGCATTTGCATCCTGCTTTTGTTAGTATTATTATCGATCTGGTGGAATCCTTTCATTTTGTATAGCAGAGGATATTTCTGATATTTTCCATTTATGCTCTCTGGAACTTTAAGGCTTTTCTGAAATTTGTGTGTATTTTAGAAAAAGACTCTATTTCCTCTTTCCTTCTAGGAGATACATGGTTTTTATATTGATGGTAAATTTACACATTTACTTTGCACAAGGGCTGCAATTCGTTGTTGGGTTGAGGATTGTTTTGTTTTGGTTTGGTTTTTTTGGTTGAGTTTTTTGTTTGATTTGGCTTTTTGGGGTTTTTTTGGTTGGTTGGTTTTGGTTTGGTTTTTGTTTCGTTGGGGGTTTTTGTTTGTTGTTTTGTTGGTTTTTTTTTTTTTTTTTTTTTTTTTTTTTTTTTTTTTTTGCCATTGCAGTATTTTTAACTTTTATCAAAAATTGTGCTTTCTGTACTGGAGGAGTTGAAGGGTGGGAGTTTTAACCCTCAGGGAGTGGAAGTGATCTGAGAATTCTCATCCATCTGCTAGGGAAAGGGCTTTCATCTGTCTCTGCTTTCCAGCTGCTGATTTTTCAATTTGGTTGTCCCAAACTGAGAAGTGGCTGTGTGGAGGCAGGATGGGCTGCTGCCTGCCCAGGGAGGTCCAGGAGGATTTCTAAAGGATAATGGGGTAATGCAAACTGGCAGGGAGCAGCTAACAAGATACTGGAGTGGAAGCAGACAGGGTAAAGGTAGAGGAAGGGAGCTGGTCCTGACTCTCGGGGAAGAACTGGTGAAAAGTGGTAGGTTAGGGTGGAGAAAACATGTGGAGAATTCGTCCAAAGACTGAGACTAAAGGTGAAGGATTATTTGCTCATGGAGATGGAGAAGGCTAAGGGCCAGCAGCTGGGAAAGGGCTCAGCACCTCTCCAGATGGGGTGCTGAGGAGATGCTGCTTCATCTCAGTGTGATGATCCTCAAAGAGACGGCAGAGTGTAAGATCAGCTGCCATCACTGTGCGGGTGCTTGCTGCTGGGGGGGCACTGTCTCCAGAGGCAAGTCCCTGAAAGGGAAGGTGATTTGTAACTGTTCAAAATGCTGTCTTCTGGCATTTTCTGGTTCTCCTTTCACCCTGGCACTTGACCTTTTGTGCACAGAAACACAGGAGGTGGGGAAAAGCTATGTATTAGCTGGTTACCCAGGTTTCACTGTTTTCAGTGTCCATTTCTCTGACTCTTCATCATCTTTGCTGCTTCTTGTGTTTTGATCAAAGAGTTTTACTCCCCTCAGGACAATCTTCACATCCTATCAGCTGGAGGAGCTGGAAAAAGCCTTCAATGAGGCCCACTATCCTGACGTATATGCTAGAGAGATGTTGGCCATGAAAACAGAGTTGCCAGAAGACAGGATACAGGTAATCATTCCTCTTGGACCCCCTTATTGTGCTGCTCTCAGCCATGTTCATCCCTCTATGAAGAAAAGGTAGAGGCATGGGAAGGCTGACATTTTTCTGAATAAATTTCCCCAGGCTGTCCACTCTCCTGCTTTCGATGGCAGACAGATCAGATATTCTTGGCAGATTTGTATTTGGCGTTTGTATGTCAACATGTGCTGTGCGTGGTGTGTGGTACCAGCGATTTGGGGGGTGTGTAACAGAGGGGGTCTTAAATCACAGAGGGACAACAGGCATGCAAAATAAGATGACAGTGTTTCAAGGTCTGGTAAAAGCAAGAAGAGAGCCTGCCAGAGACCATGTCTGGGTAGGCATTGCTGAAGGGAAAGAGCTCATCTCTGCTCCTTTGGCCACAGAAGGATGCACTGGGATGGTGTGGGCAGCTAGGAGAGGTGTGGGTAGGATGCAGTGTGGGAATGATGGGTGAGTCCCAGCGAGATGTTTGCACCATGACTGCACTTTGACTGTATTTGCCTCCGCAAGTGATGTTTCCCTGAAAGTTTCTGGGGATAATTTTTTGAGTTTTTTTTTTTTTTTTAAATCTGTTAAATTTTATTAAGTTAACAGCTTTCAACATTAAGGTTTTAGCTGCATGTCAGTCCTGTTGTGCTACTGTGAGGAGGTAGTACAACAGGGTGTGGAATATCACTGCTGTGTGGTAAATCCTCCAGCAGGAAGGAGCAGCTTGAGCTGCAGCGCTGGGCCAGGCTGGGCCAGGACCAGCCTTTGGCATGCATTACAGCCAGAAAGCTGGAGAGGACTTAACAACTGCTGTTTACAGTGTGGGAGGCACACTGGACAGAGTTAACATGATGTTCAAAAGGATGAGCTCCAGCAGCTTCTTTTGCCCCACTTAACCGCATCAGGTTTCTACACGAGGCACAGGATTGTAATGGCCAAGCCTTGAGCAGGAGGAGTTCTGGTCTGGCTGGAAGTTAACCTGTCCTGGTTCTCCTCACAGTGGCAGTGGCTGGCCTCTGTGACTGGTGCATTGTAGTTTCTACTAGAGACGTTGTCCTGTGTGCCATGTGGTGTTGGGAGTGTCCTGGTTTCCCTGTTTCTTCCTTGTGTTCATCCCTCATGCATGCCCAGCATACACCAAGCTGTGTCTTGAGCTTCTGCTCTTTCTTTGCTGAAGCGATGGCCCAGGAGGCTGCTCCCTTGTGGGTTTGGAATATAGCTCAGAGGGCATTTAGCAGGATAACACTGATGCTGGAAGCTGCTGATGTATGATCCTGTGAAAGGACAGGAAGATCCTCCAAAACAAAAGTGTAGCCTTTTTTCCCTCTGTCCTGAGCTCCCCTCACCACCCTTATTCTTGTTCGCAATCCAAAATGACATTTTTATAAAAGCAACTCATGTTTCTTATCCCATTGATGTGGTAGGACTCCTGCTGATCTAACAGCTTGTAGATAACCTGTGTGCTAACAGGATTTCCACCAGTCTTCAGAAATAATAGCACACCATCTCAAATCCTACCTGATGCATTAGGATTTTGCTCTGAGAAACAAGCCCTGATGCTTTGCCTTTAGAAGAGTGAAGTGGATGAATGGTCACTTCTCCACTTGTGATCCTGTAGGACATCAGGTCAAGAGAGGAGAGACTGTTGGGAGTTTATTGTTGTTCACAGCCACAATTTGGTGCTGGGCCGGAAAGAAGATCCTTTGATTTCCCATAAAGGACCTTTTCAAGGAAGAGGTTCATCTAGTGGCACAGTGTATGTTGAATTCCAGAGGCCCCATTTCTCTGGCCAGAGCTGAGAGCATTCACTCTGTGTGGAGTGAGATGTGGCAGACAGTGTAGAGCTGACACAGCTTGTAAGGCTTCAGCACCTGGAACACCCTTCTAGTGTTGTGTTAACTGATTTGGAAGTGAAATAGCAGGTAAAGTATCTTAGCTTCACTGACTGCTCTGCCCTGTCATTCTGCAGCTGGCTAATGAACAACTGCCTACTCTTCCTGTATTGCAGCTTTTAAACCTAGGAGGGCTCCTTACTGTGACCCCTCTGCTCTCGAGATCAGGTTAGACTCGGACAGCAGAAGCACCCCAATGTATGGCTGTTCTGAACATCAGGTGTAACTAATGGCATGTGCATTCCAGAAAAAAGTGTTTGTGAATAACAGCTTTGCTGATCATGAAAGAGGAAATAATGAGAAACAACAAAATTTCACCTTGCCAGGGTGAGCATCAGGCTCACAGAGGAGTCCTGAGCACCACAGTACTTTCCAATAGGTCAGCAATCAATTGTCCCTTACCATGCTTTCTATGAAATCTCCTTGTGCATATTTTTTGTGTGTGACAAGCCATGGCAAGGTGATTCCCAACTTTGATCATACTTCTTGATATTTTACCTCATATTCCTTTTCAACTTTGGGCCTATTTGTTACAAGCCTAATTCTTTCCCCCTGGTTATAAAGTTCATGCTCTTTAAATAAATATAAGATATTTCTTCTCCTGGCTGTCACTTTTAATTTTCATCATTGCTTAAGTAAGTTGCAAAGATCTTTCCTTAAATCATCTTTCATAAATCACATGCTCATCTCTTAATCCTGTGGTTGTTCTTATATGAAGCCCATCCTGTCTGTCAGCCTTCCTGGAGATAAGGGAGCACATGCCTACAGCCGCATGCTGGGTGTGTTCACACCAGTTCAGCTGGACTTGTGGTCCTTTGCAGAAATAGTCTTGGATTAGCACTTGCTTGCTTCCTTATTTATTTCTATTTATCTAATTCAGTCACTTCAAACTTCTTTTAGACAGATTTTATTTTTATGCTCAGAATTTTCCCTTCAGTGGATTTTCCCTTCATATGGAATCTTGTTAACTTTGGCTAACAAGCATAATGACAGCCCTACCAGCTCTGACAGTGGCAAGAGGTGGATGCTACACAGGGCAGCTATCTAGTGATACTGAGTACTTTGTCAGACTCCTGGGATTTTGAATACATATAAATGTCTTAATATTCCATGGCAAGAAGTTCTGCAGCAGAACTGCCTGAGTGCAGTAGATCTTGCTTTGAATTTCTTAGCATCATTTAATGCCCCTTGGAAGAGACAGCTTACAATGAATCTTTACTCCCATCTTCATAATATTTATAATTTCACATCATCGCATTTTTTTCCTTGCATGAGTTTCCAGCTGCCTGAGGGAGCTCTATAGTTTTGCATTTTCATTGTAGCTTTTGGTTCCTCTCATCTTTCAGCAATGCTTTCTTCCTCCTGTAGGTCATTAATGAAAGTGTTTTCTGATATTGTTGTCAGCATCACATGTTGTGGACTTATACAGCATTTCATGTGGTTTCCCACTGGATCCTCACCAAAGACTGATATCTACCCCTTATTTTCATTCATGGAATTATTTCTCAGGAGGTATTAGTCAAAGAGAAAGTAAATCACCTATGAAATTTGATGTGAAAGTGAAATTCAAAGAGGGCAATTGAAAGAGTGATATATAGGAACTGTTTGCGGATAAAGCCTTCATCAGAACACTACAAATAGCCATCAGAGACCAAGAAAGTTACTGGTTTAAGAGAACATTGAATACAGGAAAAAAAATTTCAAACTCTCCATTTAAAGAGGATATGAATGTGTATTTTTTTTTCCAAAGCAGACACACACTGTGTGTGTGTCTTACTCCCACACTGAGCTAGCTGCTCCTGGAAGGAAAATGAGCATCCTCCCATTGGGCAGCATGGGAAAATATTTTTTTTCATAGTGAGATACTATGCACAAGTCAGATCAGATGTCATTGTGGCCATTTTGCAGGATACTTGAAAAAGACCACATTAATAAATGTATTTGAATTAATATTCATAGGAGTTGAAGTGCCAGTATTGGAATAAACTCAGACTGTTCTTTAATATCCAAGAGAGGTAAGTAGATTCCTGTGGGAAAGTATATCCTTTTTAAACATTATGAAGTATTAAAAATATCCTGAGGCTGACAAATACTGCAACATCTGACTTAAATTGCTGTTTCTCATAACAAATATCTTAAGTGTAATGTGTAGATTTTAGATTAGTTATCCCTATTGAATTTATTAATATGTAACTGTTCCAAACTTTAAACAGAGTAGTTACAATAAAAAAGTTCAGTAACAGTTTGCTTTGGGGATTATTGAAATAATTGTATATGTTTGTCCTTAAAGTATGTCTCCTACTGATCAAACAAATTGATTAATCAGTATTTCAAAAAAATAAGATCCTGACTGCTATTGTAGGGACATTAGAGTCACCTTTTAAGGGAAGTAATCAATTTTAAAAGGTAATAAAACTGCTAAAATTGTCAGTACTTGTTGTTAAAAGATTGCATGGTAATTATTGGATGACAATTTTTGGGACAAATAAAATTGCTCACATAAGCAAAAGGAATTCCAAGAAGAGGCTGGTGCTGCATGTGGAGTGGGGATTGTCTATGCATCCAGCAAGCTTTGTCTGGCAGCTAAGAGGCCAATTTTGGCTAAAAACAAAACAAGGTCAATTAAATCTCTTCTTGAAAAAGTATTTGTTTAGCTATCAGATTAACACATTTCAGTATCCCTGTGAAGCCTTTTAGGAGTTGAACAGGGATGGAAGAATCCGGAGGAGTAATCACTTAGAGGGAAGCAAGTACCAAGAGTATTTTGCAAGGACAGAGGCTTACCTTCCTTCAGTTTTGCAAAAAGGTTCTCTGTTTAGAGATGAACATAATTTGACAAGGCCTGAGGAACCTGTACTGCACCGAGTGTGAGCTCAGGTGAACCCCAGAGTCCCCTCAAGAAACATGATAGAAAGCATGAAGGAAAAATTAGTTTTATGCAGCTTTAGCAGCCCTGGCTTCTCCCTCTCCTGCCAGATTTTCCTGCTTGTTGCAGAGTGCTGAGGTGTAGTCTGAATCCCATGGTGTAAGTATGGAGTGCTGTGATTGCTCCATGCAGTTGGTGACCTTTCCTGAATGTGTGCCTGGAATGGCTGCCAAAGCATTACTTAGTGCTGCAGGAAGTGGTGTTTGTGGATTTTCTAAGCCTATCACTATCACTCTAAGAAGTGAGGACCTGTCTGCTTTTGTAAACATTTTGGGTGACTCACACACATAGAACAGAGAAAAGCCAGCATGAGGCACACTGCCAGCGAGTTCTGACCAGTATCTTTATACAGCACATTCACAGGGACCACGTAGCTGGAAGGAAATTGCAACAGTGGTTAGGGTTGTTGAAGGTAGATTACCAAGGTGAAGGACAAGCCAGAAGTGTTGCTGTTGTGTGAGCCAACCATTTCAAAACATCTATGTTTTAAGAGCCCTGCAAGCAGTTAATCATGAAATAAGAGTTGAGCAGCTAATGCTGGCTACCTTTGGCAATAATTTGTGAGCACTGGGCAAGCCATGACTCCGTGATACCAGATAAGTGTCGTAAACTTCCCCTATGATTCCAGAAATGTAGAAAGTATACAAGTGAGAATAATAAAACTAATCAAACTTAGTGGCTTACTGAGAATATTATTATGAGTTTCTCTTATGGCATATGGTACATCTCTGCCTCCATGTCTTTAATTGGTATGTTAGGAGTTCATCCACTTTTCTGCCTCTTCAATAACATGCTTGTTTAGTTGATCTAAATTCATATTAATTTCCATTTTTCAATTAAGAGTTGTTTAATTTGGCCCTTTCTCTAATGGATTGTTTTCATTACCCTTTATCTATGGCCTGTTTTCAGCCCATGTGCTAGAACTTCGTTTACAAGTTAATTACCAGAGCTGCAAACAGAGGGGCTGGGTGATGGGCAAGAGCAGGGGCCCAGGCAAGCCTTTCCAAGGGATTCTTGTCTGAAAAGTCTTACACCACATGCTTTTGGACACAGAAAGAAAATGTGGTAGAAGAAAAGAAGGAAAATGGAGGGCTGGGAATGACACTTCAGCTTAACGAAGTGGGGGCTCTCCTGCTTTTTGCTAGACCATGCAGATTGCCTGCTTGTCATGTGGGATTTTACCCTGCTACAGCTGGGGCTGTTAGGTGCAGTTTTAAAAGGTCTTTCTGGTGGAGAGGTGAAGGTATAGAGTTATGAATTTGTTTTTACCCAGGTACTGCTTTATCCCTCTGTGTTCAGTCCTTGAGTTACTTTAGCCACTGATCCATTTTCTAAATGAGACAGAAAAACAAATAAAACCAAACTTGCCTCTTTTTGCCTTCTTCTCTGTTCTTGCAAGCTGTTTATGGCTGTCCCAGGATAAGGGACTGGGAATTTGATGAGCTTCTCCAAAGAACTGGGAGGGAAACAAGGCCCTTTACAGTAACTCTGCTTGTTCTCTCCATTGTTTGGAGACACTATCAGCAAGGATCTGACACCTTCAAGCATTGGGTTAGAACTGGGTCACAAGAATTGAGTCCCCTGTGAGAGGAAAGACAGGTGGGCAACAAAATATGCTGAAGCCCATTTCTGAGGAGTGCCTTGGTAAAGGCTTTCCCCATCATGTCCAAGAGAATCAGGAATGGCTCTGCAGGCATGATGCCAGGCTGGGACAACTCTTCCCTGCATTCACCCCCTCATTTTTTTAACAACAGTAGTTTAAGGCTAACACTTCTCTGAGTTAGCTTAGGCTTGCAGTTCCTTGATCATTTTAGCTCTTCTGGAAATACTATCCCAAATCCCTGTGCTGGGAACACTTGTATTCACTTCTTCACTTAATGTTGAACTTTCTTTTCTCTCTTCTGATACCACTGCAGTTTTTCACATCTGAGTTTTTAAAATAATTGGTCATCCCAGCAATTTCAGTAGTTAATTCCTCTCCAGCCTTATGATGCCTGGCAGAGGGAGCCACTGATGGTTGCGTTCATGTATTCCTTTAATGACTCTTTATTACAAAGTTTTCCTCCTTTCCTGACTTTGAATAGAGATTTTTCTAACAGTTCAATAACACAGGCACTTTAGACACTCAGTTAATTTACTCTCCCCTTTATTTCTTAATGGATCTATTTCTCTCTATAGTGTTTTTCTTTTACCCTGATAGATCTCAACATGTTCTTCTGATTCTTCTCTGGAAGCACAAACCTGCTTTCCTTTTCATTGCCCTTCTCTGTGGGTGTTCTGTGAGCCAGGTTTTGCCCAGGCACTGTAGAGCAGTCCAATCCTCAGCAGACATACCAAGAACCTCAATCTCCACGTGTATGAGGCCAACAGGTCCATCTGTGTAGCAGAAAAGAGGAACTGAGCTCTGAAACAAACTGAGTCTACAGTATATTACAACAAATATGACTTCCAGAGGGTGCTTTATTGAAGGCTGTGAAAAAGCATTAGGTGCTCTTCTGTCTACCCTGAGCATTACTGTCCTGGGAGCAGCAGTGAGAGGTGTGCAGTTTAGGACCTGCCTGGTGTGAGAAGCACATTTGCTCCCTACTTTCTCTCTCAGCAGGTACCTGGTAGGCTCCCAAATGTCTAAGCAAAGCCACATAGTTATTAGAACTTTCAGCTGCAGCTTTCTTTTCAAAATTGTAGCAGGGGAATGCAAGCCAAGTGTTGCTTGTAGCTGGTCTCCTTTCTGTGAGTTATATAAATACTCATGTCACGCATGTTGCACATTCATAAACATTGGGGTTATGTCCCTTCCCTGGTCTAGAAGTAACCTAGTGACTGACTTGTGCCTGGCTGTTGTAGCTGACCTGCTGCAATGTGGATAAGCAGCAGCACCTTGCCAGGCTGGGTTAGCTCATACCTGTGTTCTTCAGGCAGGCCAGCACAGACAGGCTGCCCACCCATGCCTCTGGGAAGCTCTGGTTCACCTGCAGCTTCGGGATCCACATGGCAGCATACTTTCTCACCGTGCTACCCTTTCCTTTCTAAAGACACTGCTTGGCTCATCCAGAGGGAGGGCTGAACTGTGAGTGTCATTGAGAAAAAAAATTCTTGGAAGGATCTAGCCATCCCATCCTTGTGAGCATACATGATGAATAGCTGTGCCAAACACTGCTCATAGTCAGATGTGCCAGTGATGTCCTTTCCAAGACAACTTGCTTTATATCTATCACATCTTTCTGATATCTCTGGGTCCCTTCACAGTATTCCAACTCAGAGAGCCCCATCATTGTCACAACAACAACAACTGCCTTTTGTTATTTCACTGGATCAACTTCTTCAGCTTATATGATGACCATGACTGAGATCAAGGCTCAGTGTCTAAGTGACAGCTAAGGGGTGACAGCTGGGACTGTGCTGGTGAGCTCAGATGTGCTGTCCTGGTGTGAGCAGCATTCCCGGCCAGCCTGCATGTCACCAGTTCTGCAGGTCACACCATCAGCTGTGCTGTGCCCGAGCTGATGGTGTCAGCTGCAGGCGTCAGCAGCACAGCAGCAGCAGCCAGGGCCCAGAGCATCAGTTTTCTGCAGCTGGAAGATGTCATGTGAAAACCCCTGGAGTTGTGAATTACCTGAGCGAGGTTAAGGGTACACAGAGCTGAGGAACAAGTAGAGCTAGGAGCAGACACGTGGTAGGAGTAGAGTGCTGAAGGCCCACCCAAGCTGGTGTATGGAAACTGTTTACATCTTACAGCATTTTATAAAATTTCATGTTTGTGTAGATATCTTCCAGCTAATGTTTCAATGCTTCAAGTGTTCAGTGCATTGGTAAGCATGTGCTGTACTCCTTGGGGACTTTGCAGACTGTCCCCATGCATGTAAGGCTTGAGCCTTATCTCAGGGAGCAGTGGGCACCAGTAGTACTGCAGACACCATCTCTTGCTGGTGCACAGCCTCTGGTGCCTTTGTGTTTTTCTGGAGAAGGTCAAAGAGCACCTTTGCCCTTTGTTCAGTGTCTCCTGATGAAGGGCAGGGCACCAGGGAGCTGATGCTGGCATGCAGGGGCAGTCCCAGAGCACAGGCAGTGCTCCACAGCCTCAGAAGAATGCTGGCATCACATGGTCTGATTTCAGAGCCCATTGAAAGGCACCGTGAAGGGGATGTGACATTTCTCCTCTGACTGTCCTGACTCACCTTCTCTAGCATGAAAGTGATAATGTGGTGTGTCCCTGCATGATTACAGAGTGCATTACTTATGGATGTTTATGAAGATCTATGCTAAGGTTTCCTCTGTGCTAGAGGACCAGCAGAGCAGTGTTAGTGGGGGAAAAGAAGGCAAAATGAAATAATTCAGGCAGGATAGCAGCTTGGTTAATGGAGTCAGTTACTGTGATCCCCTAAAGGATGGATGTGCACTATCACCGTTTGTGACAATGACAGATGTCTCCCTGGGTTTCTGTGGATTAGGATGATGACTGCACTCTTGTCAGCTTTCTTGTGACTATCATGCATCTATGACCCTGATGTTTTTCTTGTTTTTCACTCAGCATGTTAGGAAAAGAGGAATTTAGGTGTTGATCTGCCAGGTCCCAGCATATGGGAGCCTATTCTGCAGTGCCAGCTAAGCTACTGGTCAGCTGGAATCACAGTGTGGCCATGATGAAGTCAATGTCTCAGAGATGCATTTGCTGTGCAGATGTGATGCACAGACTGAGTGTGTGCTGAACCACTCATCTCCTTATACTGACCCTGCACATCGTGTGCACACTTGTTTTTCTTTGGGGAAGATGGAATCCCTGGAACAAATGAAACTCTTTGCTTTTGAAAGGTTACCGGAAGTGAAAAAACATCTTGCCACATGAGGCCAGGTGAAAACCCCAGATTTACCAAGGGAACACAGTTTAAGACATGTTTCCTGGTGAAGTTGGATTTTACAGCTTTGGTTGCATAAATCAGATAAATTGCAACAAACAATTATTCGTGGCCCATGTAGTGCTTTTAAGAGCAAGATTCAGAGACAGGACTAGCCTGCAGGACGGGTGGCATGGTAACATCATGTACATTTTTGCTGGGTTCCTATTAAGCTGGTATTCAATGAGTGCCCTGTTTTTCTTTTAGCTTAGAGGAGACCCAAGCATGATGCACCATCATGTGTTCACTCAAGAGGGATGAGCGCTGTCTCACAGCTCATCTTGTATCTCTGGTTGGACCTGTTAGCCAAGTGGGTTGGACACAACTCCAGCTTTTATCAGAAGGGCTCTTGCTATGTTGTGTACAGGAACAGCCCTTTCTAAAGTGAGTTCAGCAAGTTCTTTCCCAGTGTTTAGCAAGAAGAGGGATGATGAGTCCTTTAATCAGCCATGCAGCCCATGTGCAGCCTTTACTGCTCTCATTTAACTTCATAACCACTTTACACCTGCCATAGAAAGTGATGTCACCATAAACAGTACCAATAACTTTGACGTTACATTTGAAAAGACAGCAATAAATTGTTTCCAGGCTTACACAAGTGGTGCAGTCTCCACTGACAGTCAGGAAGCTTTTCTGTAGTGATTGCTAAAGTGGAGGGATTTGAGGAAGCCCCAGGGCACAGTCAGACCTCATGCTCTCATGGCAGTCAGTTATACAGCCCCAGTACTCATGGGTATGGGTGGGGACATGTTCCAAGCAAGATATGAAGCCATTCTTTGCAGTGTTCACATCTTCAGATTGAACCCAGCCAGGGCTACAGGTCCTGTCTGATATGAGGATGAGTACATCACTGTTTTATCAGAGGAGTTTTAATTTTGACCACTATCATTGTTAAGTCTTGGGTTGGAGAGGGAGGAGGTAGAAAGGGAGAGGTGTATTTGTCAGGAGAAACTGGGTACTGAGATAGCAACAGAGCCCCGGATATGGAGGGCAGCTGGAGATGTTGGCTCGACCCCCCAAAGTGCTTCAAGTGGGGAAGTGACAAAGAACATACACCTGCCTGTCCATGTGCTGGAGAGACGGTCTCGGCGTGACTCTGGAGGTCTTGGGATTTTGCCCCTTACTTTAGGTGCTGTTTTGCCAACAGCTGTGTGCAGCTGCTCCCTGCAGCCTGGCAAACGCATGCGCTGGAGTGTCCGTGTGTCCGTGTCCGTGTGTCCGCAGGTGCGGACGTGCATCTGCCTGTGGCCATCTAGTGGACACTCAGCTCGTGCTGCTCTGGGCTGGGACCGGCTTGTTCTCCATAAATCACGCTCCTTGAAATGCCCCTGTTGGAATGCTAAATCAAAGGCAGGATGAGACATTTGTTGAAGCAAAATTTCACAGTTATCAAGCCTGGAATTTTCCTTTAATAGATGAAGAATGCTTGGGCAGGGAATGTATATATTTTTCTATAGTAATAAGAAAAAAAATTCCAATATAAATTCTCCTGTCTTTTTACCCTAGCTTTTAAAGTAGCTGCCAAGAAAACTAGTGTTACCAGTGGAAAATTTTAGGTTGAAAAAAACCAGAAACAATACACAGGAATACCACAGATGTTCTAAAATATCCCTTCACTAATTCAGGTTTCTGAATTATGGCTAACCTCAGGGAGATTTCTCTCTTCAGCAGACAATGTTTCGGGCACTGATTTGGTAAACAAACTAATATGATGAATGTGGATAACAAGGATGTGTCAAGTCTTCTGTCCCCTTGCAAAATGAGAGATTTCTCCTCCAACAATTTGCTCTTCTGCATCATCAATAATCTGAAGAAGTATCTGTTGTCATTTGTGATTCAGAGGAGGAAACTGTTGAGATTATCCTTGCCAGTCTTGACTCCAAAATTCCCACTCCAAAAACTTTGCAACCCTATAGTCAAGTAGAGAGTGCCTGAACTTTTATTGCTTTGGGCAGTGGGCACTGGAGGTGAGTATTAGGTGATTATTAAAGATAGAAACATTCCCACTTTTTGCAATACTGCAAGACAAACCTGTCCACTTTTCTCTGTTGTCCATTTTTGGAGAATAGGCTTCCTGGAACAAGCTTACCAGATTTCACAAAGGGTGTTTGTATGAAAACAGAGGTGTGAAACTTTTTGGGGTGTAATACATTGGTCCAAAAGACATCTCTGCTCATCACATCATGACAGCTTTGCACAAACATGCGGCATGCTTCAGTCTAAAATTAATCAGAAGGTTTCACCACTGCCCATGAGATGTGGAAGCAGAAGCACGGTCTTTTCACCATACCCTGGGCTGTGCAACAGAGAACCAGATGAAAATAAGTGAGAAGGAAGGTGCAGGATACAGAGCAATGTCAGTAAAGCATTTCACAAAGCTGAGCCAATCCACAGGGTGGGAAGAGGCAAGAGGAAATGTGGACAAACCTAGACATTGTTTGAAGCAGAGCAAATCTTACAGAGTCACAGGAAGGCACAGAGTACATGTCTCCAAGCAAAGACAATAAGCAGCCAAAGAATACCAAAACCACAAGAGATGTGTAAGGTGAGTAAAGTGTAAGGGGGAAACCCTCTCCAGGAAAAGTGAGGTGCCAATAATAAATAACTGCCCATTTGGATGTTGTGACTGATGTACCAACACAGCTGAAAATACCTCTGAGTTACTAAAATCACTGTGTGAATCAAGGCATGTGAAAATTTTGGTAACACATCCATACATTTGAAGAAATCACTAAGATCTTCTCATAAATTAAAGCCCCACTGATGGAGCCATCTGAATGAGGACAAAGTCATGGAAACAGGACACAGGGGGCAAACCTGCTGATTTGAAAAGGCATAAGGGTTGCCAGTGCCATGCTGGAGCTCATCATTCAATGCTCCTCAGAATGAGCTTGTGACAGAGATGCTTGACTGGGATCTGATCCCAGCAATACACAGTATTGAGCACCATTGGTTTCACTTCATTTCACGCCTCAGATGAAGATATGGTTCCTAGTATTAAAGCTAGATGTCAGTCTTCCTGACTTCTGTTCTGCTAAACATTCTGGGATTTCAAACTTTCATTTTTCCTAAGCAAAACCAAGAGGAAATTCCCATCAAATGACAAAAATTGGTTTTGGAAATCTCAGAATGATCTTACTGAGATGTTGATGCAATTTTGATTTTCTCATTTGGCTTTAAAGCATAGATTTTGCATGTCTTAGGCAGCTGAGATTAATATATGGCATTCAGAAGAAAGCTATAGATAATTTTGATTACACTTCCACTGGCTGGACACAGTTTTTCCTGTGTGATTGAATCAGCATTTTTTGATTGAAGATTTTCTACTAGCTCTAGTCAAAATGGGCTGCCAGCTGGCAAAGCTTCTGCTGCCTCCAGTATTTGCTGCCATGGGAAAGGGGATGCTCCGGGGTAGCAGGTTTAGTGGCAGTGGGCGGTGCTGGGGCAGGCTGAGACCCAGCCAGGGAAAAGGAAGAGGAGCATGAGGCAGGCAGGAATATGATAGTGGCATCAGGGTAGGAGCGAAGAGAAAGGGCAAGTGGTAAAAGCATCAGTAAAGAGGCGCCTGCAGCTCTGCACCCTGTGCTCTGGGAATGGGAGGATTGCATGACCTGGAGTGAGACCCTCTGCCAGCATCCTCCTGACTGCACAGCCAAGCAAACCCATGTTTCACACAGGCATGGAGGAGAGGGTGAAAAGAGGCAGCTCTGCATTCCTGAGGGTCTTTGCTTAGGCCCTGGAGGATTTGCAACCCTCCGTGGTCCAGGGGTTACAGATCTCGGCAGTGTGGAAGTGTAAATTACACTGTTTATCATGCAGAGGAGGTGAGGTGTGGTGAAGCAGCCTCCTTCCTCTGCCTGGTAAAATCCTCTCTGACATGCACAGAGTGTCTTCTACTGGGAGAAGCTGGGATCACAGCCAGTGGGACCACCACCCCACCCATTCGACAGATCTGTCTTGGGGAGCAGGCTGGCTGGGCTCCTGGAATGGCCAACAGTGGCTGTCATCAGTGCTAGTAACACAGCTCTGTCCGGCCATAAGATTTCAGTGCTGGGCAGTTCTCCTCTGCACAGGTAGAAGAGATGATGTTACCTTGCCACCTGGGACCAGGACATCAATCTGTGGCATCAGTCTTATGGTCCCCATGGCAGAGCTGGGGGACTGGCACAGTCCCCCAGTGCTCCCCACTGCAGCTTGAGCTCCCCCACAGCTACGAGAACTGGGACAAGAGAGGGTTAAGCTGTCAGCTCTGTAATGTTAAACAGGTGTCAAAGGCACCTCCATATATCTGCAGATTGAAATCAAATTCTTTGCAGTATAAAAAGATAAATTACCCAGGCGATTCCCGCCTCATCCCACTCATCAGGCCAGCGCCAGACGGCAAGCAATTTTTTTTTTTAATGTGCTAACGACCTAATCAAGCAATCAAGTCGGAGAAGATTGCGGAGTGACCCCGAGCATCCATCTGCCAGCGAGACCCCGACATTCATTTCCATTCTGCCTTGTACTTTCCGGGAAAGGGAGGGAAAAAAATAGAAAAGAAAAAAAATCCCAAACAAATTAACACCCAATTTTCTGTGAGTCTAATTAGTTAAATGAGGAGGTGTTTGGGGTGTCCACGGGGAGGGAGGGACTGCCTCTCGGAGAGGGGCCTGGTAACTCCATGGCATTAATTAGCGCAGGTCAATGGCATGGTTCCCTGGGGACCAGCTGCTTTAATTTCCCGTGATATTTCAGTGCCTGAGGCCCATCGATTCAAACTGAAATTAACTTATTTTTCAATCAGGCCTGGGCTGCCCCTGGGGCTGACTCTTCCTTTGCCTCCTTCTGAATAGACCTCAAGCAATTTTTCATCTAAAGCTGATGCCTCTGCTGGGGGGGAGAAGGGAGGGGAGCCGGGGAGGGAGGAGGGTGAGGGAAACAAGAGGAATGGAAATCGGAGAGAGAGCACTAATAGATTTCTGTATCACCCCCCTGCCATTGCTGACTGCCTCTCTGCTCACTGCCCCCCAGGTCACAGCTCAGAGATTATTCTGCCAATTTTCCGAGAAGATGAGGGGTTTTTCAAACTGGGAATTCAGGGCAAAGAGCACAGAGCAGCTTCCCCCTTTTTTCAAGCATCCGCCCTCATCCCAGCCCTCCCTGCAGGCACCACTGCCTGCAGCCCTGTACTGCTGCTCAGACACACAGTAAATAATGAAAGAAAATCCCAGGCACGAGAGCCAAAAGCCACTAGAAAAAAGACATTGCAATGGCAAATTAATTACATCCTGTGGAGAGGGATGGGATCTGCTTTCACACTTGGCCCTCTCCACTCCTGCAAGCGAGGGAGGGAGAGATACCCAATGTCAGTTGCATGGGGGAAGAGGTTGTATTGCCTTTGGGATAAGCATCCACCCATCAGCTTTCATCATGCTGCAGAAATGCATGCATGTTCCCATGTGGGAAGGGGCCTGGCTTGCCTTCTCCATGCACAAAAACCATGTTCTTCCTTGTTGCTCGCTCCAGGTTTGGTTCCAGAACCGCCGGGCCAAATGGCGGAAGAGGGAGAAGTGCTGGGGCAGGAGCAGTGTGATGGCTGAGTATGGGCTCTACGGTGCCATGGTGCGTCACTCCATCCCGCTGCCTGAATCCATCCTCAAGTCTGCCAAGGATGGCATCATGGAGTCCTGTGCCCCTTGGCTTCTGGGTAAGAGAGCAGCCAACTTCCTGGGGCATGGCAAAAGGGTAGAGACAGGGGGATGCAAGGAAGAAATCAGAGTCATGTTGAAGGGCAGCAGGGCAAGGTCCCCCCATCCTGCCACCCTCAATGCCTCCATCTGCCAACGACCCTTGTCAATAGGCTTTGACCACTCATCCCAAATTCCTGCTGGACCTTGGATCATGACCTGCAGAATCTGGCTGGGATACAAATTTGCCCACATGCTCAGGCTGGTGCTAACCTTCCCTTCCCATGGCTCAAGCATATTTCATGCCCAGCTCTGGAGCAGGGGCTCCAATCCTTGCCCAAGGCAGGAGGTCATCCTAGTCTCACTCATCCAGCCCTGTGATGCTGGATGGGTGCTAGGACTCCCAAATGCTCTGTCTTTGCCCAAGTTTAACTTGGTTTTCTGTGCAAACATGAAGGTAGCAGCTACCCTGTCACACTCCTGCTTTTTGCTTCTCTCTTTCTGATCTTCCAGGCTGGTTCTGCCCCAAAACTAGTATCTGGCATCTTGACAATGGGCTGTTCTGTCCTTCTGTCTGTGTGAAATGGAGAGAGGCAGAAGGGTGGTTGTGGTTTGATACAAAAATAGAAATATCCCTCCTAATGAGGGATCTCCCTCCCCAGCCTCGGTGAAGCTCAGGCAACTATGCTGCTGTCTGAGACCCTCATCTCCATGCAGAAACAAGTTAGCTTCAGGTTCACAGAGAGAAATGAAGGGGAGAATAATTATAGACCTTTGGGACCAGCCACAGTCCACAGATGCTGGGCTGCCCTTGTGCGGGGGCCAGAGCGAGTGGCTCGCCATGACTGCTGTGTGAAGCAAGGGTTTCTGCTTTTCCTTAATTCTGGCCTCTCTTTATCTTTGCTGTTTTCAGTTCAAGATGGCTTTCCCATGCCCAGGCGCTTTTCTAAACCCGAATACCAACAATTCTTTTTAGGGATGCACAAAAAATCTCTGGAGGCAGCGGCTGAGGCGGGGAGGAAGACAGAGGTGGAGCGCCAGGCCCTGCCCAAGCTTGACAAAGGTGACAAAGAAGAAAGGGGTCCTGATCCCAAAACCACCATTTCCCAGGAGGAACTGAGAGAAAACAGCATTGCTGCCCTCAGGGCCAAAGCTCAGGAGCACAGCACCAAAGTCCTGGGGACCATTGCCGGGGACACCCCAGCCCCAGGCAGGAAGCCGGAGACAGGGGAGGAGGCGGCAGTGGCAGAGGATGAGAGACAGACGGAGAAGTTGAACTCATCGCAGAAGGAGGAGAAGTTGATCTAGGGGGAACAGAGGTGGCAGAAGCCAGCCCCGACAGACACTGTGTCCTCTGGGGGCCATGTTCCCCCTTGGACTGCCAGATGCCCCTGGCCACCCCTGCCAGGGAGAGGGGCCCTGGTCTCTGTGTTTGGGGCTGCCTGGCAGGGGTGCCCACTGCCTGCTCCCCTTGAGCATACCCCTGCCCCTTGCTTCCTCACCCCCCACCCCTTCCTTTTGGGGGACCGGGAAGTGTCACATCATCACTGCCACCTATGACACTAAGGTTCTGGTCCCTTTAGCCTCACGACTGGCTCTGGGGCTTTCTCCTGCTGCAGCCCCAAACTCCATTTGCCGTCCTGAAGCAAACCTATTCCCTGCTGCCATGACTCTCCTTGGTGCACATCTCTGCCCAGTACTGCCCAGGCCCTTTCCCCTTGTGCCCTGTCCTACCGTGCCCCAGGCGGACACACCACCTTCTGGTGGCCATCACCTCTGCCTGTGGCCCAGGCTGCAGCAGGACAAGCCCATGGCAGTGCTTGCATGAAATGATGACCATCCATCTAGGGTGGTTTGCACCTTCCGCCCATCTCTCCCTGCTCAACACTAAGGTCTGCTGGGAAGGGACTGCAGCTTAAGAGTAGTTATGTTTTCCTTCTCTTTGGCAGGGAGAGGCAGGTTTAGCCTACAGGCACGACACCCTGGTCCCACCTGGTGCCCTGAGCTGACCCCAGCCCATTTCACTGGCTCCTGCAGGGCTGGGTCTGACTCTGCCCTAAACACCAAAATCCTACACCCCTGCAGAGGGGATGAATGGTGAATTTATTTATTGAATACATTATTCCAGGTGAGACAACACCATCCACCTAATGTATTTATTGAATTAAATTTGTCCAGAGCACCCTCTGAGTGTTAAAGGGAATGACAGCCATGCACATCCACCCTGATACACCCTGTAACATGTACATACATCCCATAGGAGCACGTGCAGACCCACACAGCCAAACTCACTCCATGGTACCATCACCTTCCCATCACAGTAAAGCACTATTCCCCCTCCGAAAGCCATAGGACAGTGACTTCCAGGTGACCCTTTCTGTCCTGCTTTCAGCTGTGAGCACCCTTTCCCCAGAGCTACTGTTTTTCTTCCATCAAAGGTTAAGCCCAGTCATCCAACCCCTGTTTGTCTTTGTCTCCCAATCGTTTGACGTGTTAGATGATAGCCCATGGAGTGTAAATAATGTATATACAGTGAGAAAATAATTCAGTATTGAGGTGTTTGAGATATGGACCTGTAACAACTTCTAGTCATCCAGCATCTGTGATTTATGTGCCATTTTCTGTAAAGATATGAAGAACAATAAAACTAAACAGGAATACTGTGTATGAGTCCACTCACCAATGTTCAAGGAGGGCGAGTTCACCCAAAGCTGAGAAGGAGTTGGATGTCATGCTGTAGCCAGAGACAGGTAAGAGATCCAAAGCAGCCCAGAGGTCTGCACTTTCCTCCCCAGTGAGGCATGGAAGAGATGGGGCTTGGGTCTCTCTCTGCAGTGAAATACAAAACTGAAAGGGGTGTGGCTTGTACTTGGAGCAGAAGTTACAGCATACAACTGGTTAAAGAACAAATCACCTCAGCATCCAGAGCAGCTCTGGTGCTTTGGGTCATCCCGTATCATGTGCCCTGGTGTTAAAAGAGTCGGACAGATCTCCAGGCAGGCTCAGCCTCTGCCAGGAACAGGCTGCAGGCCCTGCTGGCCTGAGGAATTGAGGCAACAGCCAGACACTGAAAGTGCAGAGGAGATGGTTGAGAGGGAAGGGCACCCATGGGATTTCCAGCAAGGTGAGCTCCAATTCGAGAGCAATGGAAGCCTATTCTGGGTTACCAGTGTAGTGGGTTTAGTGCTGGCCAAACACCACTGCATCCACTAGAATTATTTACTCATTTCCTGCTGTGAGATGGATTAGGAGGAGGGCAAAACAAGCCCAAAACTTTAAAGGGTATAAAGAAAACTTTATTAACAGAATTAAAAGAAAAATATAAAAAGAAAATCAGAATAAACTTTCAGAACACTTCTCCTCCCCACACCCTCTTTTCTTTCCCACTGAAAATGTAAAGAGACAAAATCCGTGACTTTCAGTCAGTTTGCCACCTCTAAAACAGTCTTTCTTCAGTTTTCTTTGGGAGAGGAGTCTCTCTTGCCATGCCATGGAGGCTTCTCCACAAGGAACAGTTCTCTCGTGGTTTTTAGTTTCCACATATAGCAGCCACCCAGAAATTTGCATGAAGTCATGAAGTCCCTTCATCTCTTGCAGACTTCCCACAGTTGTGTTCATGGGCCATGTCAACTTATGGGCTATTATTTTAAAGATGAGCTGTTCTAGTATAAAAGCAAAAATTCTTTTCATCCATCTCTGGGAACAGAGGTTTTCTTCTTTTTATTCCCGGGCAAGGTTTCTTCTCTTATCTCAAGATTCTCATTGGATCACAGCTGCTGCAACATTTGCTTGTTTCAACACGGATGCTTCTGCTCATGGCTGTGGTTAGAATGCTACATTCCCCCCAATGCATTTCACGAATTACAGAGAAAAAACAAAGTCTGATATATCAAATATATCTTCACCATAACCTTACAAAAGAATTTCAGCCCAAAACTAAGGCGTCTCCTCAATCCCCTCCTGTCAAGAATTTGACTCCTTCTTCACTGACCTCAGTGTCCCATGTTGTTTTCTCTACGTGTCCTCACCCTTTCCTTTTCCTGATTCGGGAGAGAACTGGTGTTTGTCGGCTCGTTTGTTCTCAAGCTTAATCAATTGAAACAATTTTTACAGAGCTCTGCAGCGCTGAAAGGTTGATCTCATCCAGGCTCTACATCAGAGATCGCTCACCGTGCCTCTCGCTGCTGGTCCGTGTGAACCGTGCTGGCCGCCAGCTCTACTCAGTGCTTTTCTTCATGTAGAGCACCAAAACCAGGAAAAGCTGCTGCTGCCATTTTTGTCCTTCTGTCCACAGCATGGCTGGCTAAAAGCAGCTACACAAACCAGTTTCATTGCGAGCCGTGCCGAGGCGGCCACAGCTGCGCGCCACCGTCCTGGCTGTGCCGATTGCGGCCACGCCGTCCCAGCCAGGTGGCCGCTCCCCGGCTGCTCCTGGCCTCGGGCCTGCCCCCAGTGCCAACTGTGGGGCTGCTCCCAGCGCTGACCCCGGTCTCATGGTTGCACCCAGCGTGGGGCTGGCTCCCAGCGGCATGGCCCAGCAGCACCGCTGGCAAAAGAGGATCGGCAGGCTCTGCCGGGAAGGGGCCCCAGCTGCCCCGCCGGCACGGGGCCTGGTGGGCTCCCCGGGAAGGGGCCAGCGCCACAGCAGAGCCCGGCGCGTCCCAGCCCAGGCAGTTACCGGCTCCAAGGCCGAAAGCCAAGAGACCCTTTCCCGGCCTTTGCTCGTTTATAAACCCGCTCTGGCACAGAGGTGCGCAGCCCCTTCATGTGGTTTAACTGGGTGTCAATCTTGAAAACTAGCCAGCTGATTGGCTCTGCCTTCCACAGGGACCCGCCCCTGCGGCCGGTGGACTCCTCCCCGAGGGAAAGCCAGAGTTCGTTAAACCAGGACACCAGGTAAGGAGTCACCTGCCCTGCTGAGAGAATCTGGGCCTGGTCTGGTGGAAAAACCTAACGTCTTCCAGGGACAGGAAAAATGCTGAGCTGCATAGGAGATAAGAGCCTTGGGGAACAATTAGGCTGCTTGGGCCTGACTTTGTGGAGAGGCTGTAGGCCCAGAGCTCCCCACGGGGACAGGGCCCTTGTAAGTTCCACCAAGCTCAGGGTGGCTTTGACACAAAACAGGTGTGTGGTCTGGGATGAGTGCACCTGATGGGAAATAGTGCCTATCTCCCACACTGGTGTCCAGCCTGTCCACCAAACATGCCAGCTCCACAGATTGTGACTGGTGTTTCACTTTGAAGAGAAAAGAGGAGATCTACTAACCCCATCATCTCTGCTGTTGATTCCTTAGGTGTCCCTGGCTGAGAACAACCCTACTTGCAGGGAGAGCCTTTCTCTGCTCTTTTCTTGTGCCCCCTAGGAAGAGAAGGGAATTTGGTAAATGACATTAAGGAATCCTGCAAATTCTACCTTATAAAAAATACCTATATCGGGCTTGAAGGAAAGGAAGGCAGAAAAAAAACCTGTTTGGAGACACAGAGGCAGCAGAGCTCTGCTATGGTGGGTGGTGGGAAGTCTCAGTGTGAGATGGGCTGCAGTGCTTCATGCCAAACCACCATGGCCTCATTGATTGCTCCCAGCCCAGCTGGTGGGTGGTACAGCCATTCTATAGTGCTTGGGAAGAGGCAGAGAGCCCAGCCCAACCTGCCAGAGGGACAGCTCTGACAGCCACCCAGCAAGGTGGGTGGGATGAGATGCAATATTCGCCTCCTGCAGCTGACAGCTATGTGAGAAAAACCTTCCCTGGCCCACCACAGCCTAGTGCTCTGCCAGAAATGGGCATTAATTCTGGGAAGGGGATTGTCCCATCACTCATGACTAGCATGGGGGTGACCCTAAGATTTACAGGGAACTGCCCCCTTTGTGGCCAGCAGAGAACGGGAGGTGCTGCGGCAGGGCAGGGGGTGGTGATGAATAGATGGAGGTGTGAGGGAGGCGAGTGGGGATGAAACAGACAGCTCTGGGGACGCAGTGCAGCCCTAGGAGAGAAGGAGCAGGCTCTTGGAGCCTGGCCCAGGCACCTAGGCCCCTGAGGAGAGCCCAGGCACACGTTTAACCTGGCTCCTGTTCAAGAACTGCTGTCAGGACTCAGATTAGCATGAAGGTTATTTTCAGTCAAATAACAGCCCACCCCTTTCCCCTCCCTTACAGTGACTGAATTTCTTTTTTCCCATAGTGCTCTGGAAGAGATGAGGAGAGGAACAAGGCAGGGCAGAAGGGATGCCCGGGCTCCCTGTGTGAGAGAGCTGCTTTGTGTCCAGTCAGCCCAGGACAACGTGGCCCCTCCTTCCACAGAGGCCTGAGTCTTGCCTGAGCAGCTGTGAGGGCTGCAGGTATCCATCTCCTCAGTGAGAGGCAGGTACCCTGCAGTGATGGCCAGGCTGCTGGCCAGGACCTGCTGCTTCAAAGCTCTTTCTCAGGCTCCCAGATGCCCCTCTGGGCTGGTGGCTTCCAGACCCTGGAGCCACGGGCCTCTCACTGCCTACATGCCTGAAGCTGTCACCTTCCCCAGGCCCAAGGACCACCAAGATTTGTACAAGGTGTCAGTGGAGCAGAGTGACATCTTCTGGGGAGCACTAGGAAGGAGCCGGCTCACCTGGATCACCCCCTTCCACTCTGCGACTTGAGCCAGGGCAGAGTCTCCTGGTTCCTGGGTGGGCAGCTGAATGTGAGGTAAGGAAGCAGATGGACGTGGGATTGTACCAAGTGCTTGCAGGTGCTTCTATGTGCATGACTTCAGCCCTGGGAATGCATCAGAAGAGCACAGTTAAAGGTCTGGAGAGAGGGGGATCCCCAAAAGGTCCAGTTGATCCTGCAGTGACTGTAGTGTAAGGTTGTGGCTGACCCTAAGGAAGCAGCTGGGTTTCATCTGACAGGTTGCAGCTGGATTGGTGTGTGCTGGCAGCTGGGTTGCTCTCCCTCAGCCCCGTGGATCCCACTGCAGTGCAGTAGCTCTGTCCTGCAGGACCATAGGCAGTAGCACGGAACCCTGTGCATTCAGCAGGCAGGGTTGCTCTAGGTCATTCCTGCTCAGAGGAGGCAAGTTGTAACTGTAGAAAGCAAAATACAGGAGAAATGAGCCATACTGTCACTACTGTAGTGGGAGGCTCTTCTGTGGACTGGGGCTGTTGCCTTAGGGGGGCTATCAGAGGAAGACATGGGGTGGTGACACTGTGTCCTGCTTACCGTGCTGTTGGTCCCTGTGTTCAAAATACAAGACAGACCTCTGAGAAAATCAGATCTTATGTAATCTAGTTGGGAAAAAGAGGAGTTATTTGCCTTTGGGATTTGACATCTTACTTTTTCTCCTTTTATATGCATTTCTTTCTCTCCTGGAAAACTACAAATGGTCAGGAGAAAAAAGCTGGTATGCAAAGTGGGGCTGCTGCATCATCCCATGACTTTAGCAGGTTTAAGGAAAACAAAGAGTAGAACAAGGCTTCTGAGGAAACTGCAGCTGCCAGCAATGTGGGAAACTTTACATGGAAGAACTGCATGAAAAGAAAGGCTGTATCTCTCACCATTGGAAAAGAGCAAATTTGTATGTGGGGTTTTTTTTTTTAAGTATCTGTCTCCTGCATCTTCACAGTTTAGGGTTTTTTTAACTTCACTTTTATTTAACTGATTTTATTTCTTTCTGATTTTTTTTTTAATCTCTTTGCAGGAAGGTGTCCCTGTAGGGGTGGTAGGAAGGCAGAACACAGTACAGGTAGGGCTAACAGAGAGTACACTGCTCCCTGTTGTGCCCCTTGCCAGGAGTGCAGTCCCAGGTGAAACCCCTCACTGCCTCTCTTTTCTTGTTCAGTATGTATTCGACTACCAGGACAGGACATCTTTGGCTGTGTGGCAGACATCGGCTGGATCACGGGACACACCTATATGGTCTACGGCCCCCTCTGCAATGGTGGTACCACTGCCCTTTTTGAGAGCACTCCTGTCTATCCTAACCCTGGTGAGTGAGGTGACTCAGGGGAGCTGGGACATTCCACAGCACCCTGAGATCCACAGCAGGCAGGGAGCTGGCAGCTTGATGCCAGGACATGAGCAGCAAAGGCTCTGTTGCCTCAGCAGCAGCCCGTGGGCTGTGCCCAGTAGAGAGCTGCAAGGGGAAGTCTTTTCCTCTGCTTAGAAAGCCATGTTGCTTCTCCAGGGGTGGACCTGTTAATCCCTCTCTCTCCCTGCAGAAGGAACAGTAGAAGAGCTAGGTGATGTAAAGAAAAAGGGGCTGCTGCTCATGAACTGGTTCCATCTTTCCCACATGATTAACTTGGCTGAGGGTCCTGGCACTGCTGGAGAGCATTTGCTCTCACCTCTTCTTTCTCTGCCTTGGTGTTGGGCTGGGAGGACCTGCATGGGTGCTTACTGCCCGTTTCCATTCCAGGCTGCTACTGGGAAACAGTAGAGAGGTTAAGATTAACCCAGTTCTATGGGGCACCCACCACCATCCGCCTGCTCCTGAGATACGGCAATGAATGGGTGAAGAATTATGACTGCTCTTAAAACTGCTTGGCTCAGGTAAGTGCAGCAAAATGGGCTGGGGCAGCAAATCCTTGGACATCACATTGTGCCTCTTCCCAAAGATGCCAAGAGTAGCAGCACATGAGACCCCAGAGTCAGGAGACTGTACTATTTCTGCTCTGCTCCAGTGTCTTTCCCCTTGCAGTTTGGGAACCCATCAACAAGGAGGCATGGGAATGGTACTTCTGTGTGGTTGGCGAGACACGATGCCCAGTAGCGGACACTTGGTGGCAACTGGTGAGATGCATGTGATTCCTTGTTCCAGGCTTTAGGAGTGACCTGCTGCTTTTCTAGCCAAGTGATAGTGGTTGTTGCTGACAGTCTTTTATGAGCAAGGCTGTAAGGGCCCCTGAGCACCCAAACATAAAAGCTAACCTAGATAAACAATGGGGATTTGAGGGTACATCTCAACAGATCCCTGCTGAACTAAATGAGCACAATCATCCTTCTGCAAAGTTCCTTCCCCAGCTCTCTGGCAAAGCCAGCCCCAGCCTCTGCAGTGTGTAGTAAGGGACAGGGCAAAGGCTATTAGCCAAGCAGTGCTTGGCATTCCTCTTGTTCCTTACTTTGATGAGCATTACAGTTTCTTTTCCTTCAGAAACAGGAGGCATCTGTATCTCACCCCATCCTTCTAATCCTGGAGCTGAAATCCTTCCAGGCATGGCTATGAGACCCTTTTTTGGGATCAGCCCCCTTTCCCCCAGGTGCTTGCAGTGCGTACTTGCCGATGGGAGAGGAAATCTGTAAGCATGTCTTTCTTTGTCATCTCTGCTAGACAGTAACCTTCCTTACTGGAAAGAGACAAACAGGGAAGCTGTTCTTCCAGCTAGTGCAGAAGTTGAGTTGTTGTCCAGCTTGCACTGTCCTGACAAGAGAGGCTGTGTTTGGGCTCCCTGGCACATCTTTCCAGGAAGGACAGGGCTGGGCAGGGACAGCCAGTCTCCCTGGAGAGGCTTTGCATCCCACCATGGGAGGCATTTTCTTGCACACATATGCTGGGAGGGACTAAGCCTGTCCTGTTGAAGTGAGCCACACAGGACCCTTTTCTCTGCCCTTCCTGACATTTTCATCACAGTGTTGTTAAACAGGCAGTAGCTAAACATCCAAGGTTACTAAAAGGTTACTTCAGCCATGGTTACTAAAAGATAACCATTTTACAGGGAAATGTCTTTCTGGAAAATGATGTCTCAGGAGCTCTTTGCATCTCACAAGCCTGGCCCGGTATGGCAGAAACCATTTACAATGACCACAAGAGATTTCTGGAAACTTACCTGACTTCTTATGCAGGTAAGGAAAACATGTGGCAAGACACTTTCACACATTTGGTTGGGTATGGTTGGGTCCACTTGCTGGCTTTCTGTATGGGGCAGGATTCAGGAGAGCTGGTATTGTTCCTTTGTTCTTCCAGAGACCCTCCACAGTCCTGAGGCCTTTCGTCTCCCCGGGTCTGATATCACAGGACTGCCCCTTACCAACCTTCCCAACTGGATCACACATGCTTTTAAGGCAGTGGATTTGCTCCAGGCAGCCAGCCTGCCAAAAGCACTGATTCAAACCTCTGCCCTGTTCTCTTCCAGAATCACCATGTGGCAGTGGCAGAGTCTGCTGTCATTGGGTACCCACATGAGATCAAGGGAGAAGGTAAGATGCTTTCTTTCCTGCCCCAAAACATCACCCGGGGCTGTGGCACTGCAGTGGGAAGTGGCACTGCTAGCAATGCTGTGTCCACACCATACAGCATGCTAGTGGGGATCTCAGCACAGCCATCACAACCTGCACATGCCCACCAACCAGCTAGGCTTTGCCTAAGGTGGCAGCAGCATAGGGTGGCAGCAGCAGTACTTCTGTGTGGCCAAAAGCACGCAGTTTTGGCTACAGAGCATCACCTGAGGCTACCAGCAGAGAGGGCCTCTCCTGGCACTAGGTCCAGGCAGGTGTCGGGGGCATGGTATGCACTGCTCAGTAACCTGGTGATCCTTCTGCCAGGAGCCTGTGTGTTTGTTGTGCTGAAGAAGGACAGTGGCTACACACAGGAGACTCTTGCTGCCGAGCTACTGGACCTCATCTCAAGGAAGATTGCTAAGTAAGCAGCTCCAGATTATGTTCAGGTAACACAAGCAAACTGGTCCAACACCCACACTGGAAGAATGACTGAGCCCTTTCTCTCAGCCTTGACTCTGCTCCTTCCCATCATAGGTCACACACCAGCTGCCCGAGACACGCTCAGGTAAGATTATGCGTCAGGTACTACGGAAAATTGTGACGGACAAGGCCAGTGAGCTTGGGGACCTAACCATCCTGGATGACCATGAGGCTGTGCAGCAGATCATAAAGGGACACAAGCATCTTGTGGAGCAGCAGAAGGGCCACTAGCTTGGCTCTGCCAGCAGCCACCTCCTCCTCCTTCACTGCAAAACCAGGGAAACATCCAGAAAAGCCACTAAGCAAGTGGTGGCCAGTAAGTTCTCAGATCACACCTCCACTGCAGTCTTGGAGTGACCTCTCCACAACACAACAGACCCTCAAACCTGTCTCAGTACACCCATGTAGACAGAAGAGAGAACATGACTCATCATAGGCAAAAGAGTAAGGGGAGATAAGCTGTTTCATTCCATGAAAGCAGAGGGCAGAAAGCCCTCCTTGAGGTTCCTTGTGCCTTGCAGTAGCTGCAGAGGCAGCAGCAGGTAGGATGTCCAGCCCTGGATAGGGATACTACTCTCACCTCTGCTTTGCTCTTTTGCAATAGTCTTGTCCAGGACCATTGCCAATATACAAGCATCTCCTCCAAAGCAAACCCCAGAAAGAAAACATGCAACAGTCTGGTTAACAAATATTCACTCTTCTCCATAAAACCAGTTTGAAAACAGGCCCCAGATTTTAATACAAAAATGTTCCTTTCACCTGTAGCCATGTGTTATGAAGAGAGCAGAGACATGCCCCTTCTCTGTGCTAGCATTTTTCTCCTCTTGTCTCCTGCTGGAAAACACAATTCTTGACAGAGCCACAAGATACATAAATCTGTTCTGCAGAGCTGTGTATCAAAGACAGAGCTCCTAGCAAGGCACAGAGGCCAGAAAAGGAGGCTGCATTCTAGCCTCACACCAATGTATCCAAGACAAAGTGGAGTTTCTCTGGCTATTGTTTCTACAAGACCCACGAGGCAGCATCTTCTCTCAGGGCGGCCAAACAGCTCAGCTCCTTTCTCTCATGAGAGCCAGGGAGGCAGAAGGAGGCTGGGAGAAGAGTGGCAGAGTTATGTCAACTCTTGGCAAAACTCCACACCATGAGTTCAGACATACTGTGTGTCCATCAGCAAAATCCAGAACTAGTCTTGCACTGTTTGACACAGCTGCTGGCTTAGCAGCTCCCTGTCTGCTATTGAGAGCTCTTCTGCACAGGTGCATGTTCTGTGGCTGGCCAGACAAGGGCATGTCCTTTAGTGTCCTTCCTCAGAGGGGAGCCGCTTCATCTTCTCACACCGAGTGAGCTCCCATCTTCCCTCCCCATGAAGTTTCAAAATCCAGCTGTGGAACTGCAATTCAATAGCACATTGAGGGATGTCTCTACAAGGGCATGGTCCACCCACAGTGAGGTCCTCCAGCCTTAGTCGCTCCCCTCTGCTCACCAGAGACCCTCTCTACCTCACCACCATGAGGGAGGCATGGAGCACTGCCTCCCTGTCTCACCTTTTCCAGGCTGGGTCTGTGTCCCACACTGATCAGTGTCATGCCCAGCTGAAGGCACATACGGTACAGTTCATGCTCCACCTCTTCTGTCAAGGCGCTGGTGGCTTCATCTAACACTGAAAGAAAAGTCATAAGCCCCAAAAATCCTCTCCCAACCAGACATCTCCTGTAGGCAAGAACAGCAACTTGCAAGAACATTTCAATATTAGAGCTCACCAAGAGCATCTGCAAGAGGCAAGTGAGGAGAAACCTAAGGACTCTGGTATTCCTCTGGCACAGCTGGTGTCAGGCAACTAGGAAAGCGTCTTTCTCCTCAAGTACTTGAATCCATCCAAACAACACTGTTCACCTCATTCCTCTCCCTCAACAGCTGCCCACCACTGCCTCATTCCCATCATGGCAAAAGCCAAGACATGACCTTCTCCAGGCAGACTGCACAGCAGACCACATGCCAGAGTGCCAGGCTGAACAGCAGTCAGTGTACTCTTCCAGCACAGATCCTACATGGAGAGTGTAGGATGGCCTGTGGCACCCTCCTGACTATTAAGGGTAAATACTACAGTCCTGGGGCAAATAAATTCAAATAATCTCTACAGCTTTTACTTTGCCATCCACAGGTTCCTTCTGCCCAGATATCACTTAGCTGTGCCACGGGCTTCAGGGGAAAGAGAGGTACTTAACATGTAGCTACCTGCTACTGAAACTGGCTCTGTTCACCCACATCCAACCTGGCCCTCATGGCAAATCCTCCAACAGCTCAAGCCCCCAGCAGAGCCTAAGGAATTGGCCCCATCAGCTAATTGCAGATGCTTCTGTGGTCTCTCAGGACTGTTTCTCCCACTGCTCCTTGTCTTCTTTTGCCACATGAGGGCTAAACCTTCCATATTGCCCCACAACTCTACAGATGCTCAAGAGCTTCAGATATGACAGCTGCTGCTACACTCCCCAACACATGCATTCTTTGCATAGCAACTGGTGAGCAGGCTAACAAAGTTCTTCTGATGCCATTGGATATGGGCCATGAACATTAATCACCAGTTCCCCAAGAAGAAAATGTCTTATGTACAGCCTCTTGATTTACCACTGTCCACCCAAATAATGTAGCATTTTCACATTTCACAAGTGAATCCTCTGTGTGCTATGCTGCTAAAATAATGGCCAAGACAAAGCATGTTCCTAGCACAGAAGTGATTTCATGAGCTGTCTCTGTACCAGCTTCTCTATACGCCAAAGCCTTGTCTTTTTTTCTCCCCTCTTTTGTAGTCAGTCACTCACCTGCATATTTTGGCTGGAGGTAGAAGAGCCGTGCAAATGAGAGTCTCTGCATCTCCCCTGGGGACAGGATGTCATACCTGCAGCAGGGTTGAGATTCAACACCTTCCTCAAGAAATAGAGCCTGTTTGCTGAAAATCTTATGGCTTCTGATATTGGAGGCCAGCAAACAACTGTCCCTTGTGCCCCCCTCCATACTGGGACTGGTTCTGCACCCCTGTACAGTCAGCTGCCTGCAGAACACCACAGCTGGTGATTGCTGGCATAAATGTTTGGGCCATGAAGGCTTTGCTCCTGTATAGTGTCCACATCTCATAAAACACAGATGGACACAGATAAATCCAGCAGCAATGTGCATCTGCTTAGAAGTGTTCCTCATTCAGAAATCACCCAAATACACACAGACAGTGAGCTCCCTTACCAGTTCCAGTCCACCTGTTCATCCAGTCCTCCAGCCCTTGCCAGCAAATCAGTCTACAGAGAGCACAGCAGACATGTGAACACAGTTCCCAACCCTGTCAGCCTATGCTGAGCCTGAGCATAACCACCTGCTTTTTGCCAGTCTCCCTTTCCCTACTTGAGCTGAAGTTGTACCATATTTCTCCTCTTCTTTCTGTCCCACAGACAGCTGTGTCCCAAGCACAGACAACGTACCCACATAAGTTCAGCGCACAATCATGCTGTGCTGCCACAAAAAATCATCCCTTCTCCCTCACTGGTGGCACCAGAAAAGAAGGCAGCAGTGCTACCAGTGACTCACCAGCCCAGCCAGCTCCAGGAATCGCACAATCCTCTCATCATCTGCAGACCCTAGGGAGAAAGCCATACAGCATAAGGAGAGGCAGTGTGTGCTGAGGCCACTGCTGAATGAAGGAGTTGGTGAGGGAGGAGGGAAGAACTGGAGTATCTCCTGAGGCACAATGTAGTTGACCTGACCACTTACTTATACCAGATCCTGAGCTTTGGCAGAGATAGCCCCAAAGACTCACCTTTCTTGAAAGTATTAACCATGCCTGCAAGCAGCATACCAGGAGGTAGCTGGGCTCCACAGATACGCCTGAGATTTGCCTCATTTTATGGCCACAGCCAGAACACAAGGATCCAGGCTTCAACTGCCAAGGCCCTGCCCAATAGTTGCTCTCTTAGAGCTGAGACTGCACACTACAAGTAACGGAGTCATGGGAACAGGGTTCAGATAAGAGCCAGCAAAAGGACCCTATGTGGAAGAGAAATACCTCAGGGTGAGTCAGCTGTGGAGCAGAACATACACTTGAGCTGGTACAGACAGCATCTATGGAAGTTAAGAGAAGGGGCTGTGCATCTGCCATGGATGTCTCTGAAGATGCTGGAGAGCCACAACAGTGGCTGATAGTTGTAGTTACTCTCAGCAAGATTGTGACTCCCAAGCCACAGCAGACCACATGTGGTCTGGCTTTGGAAGAGGGTAGGGGAAAGAAAGGATCCATATATTCTGACCACAACAGTGTGCAAAGCCCTAAGACATCATTTTGAAAAAGTGGAAAAGTAAAAGATGGAGGTAGATGGAAAATAAGATTAAGGCAAATATGGCTTGCTGAAAGTCAGACTGTACCAAACAAATCAGATGTATCCCAACAGCAACATCTATCATGTCTAGCACAGCAGGAATAATATGGCCAGCTTGTCCTCATTATACTAAGAGAGCAAGTTCTTATCAAGTGATACAGTGATCAAGTGGTACAGAGTATGCTCCCTCACAAAAGGAGGGGGACACAGAATTGACCTTAACACACACTAATCTAGGGAACACCAGAGCAACAAAAGCAAAATGGGTGAGTGTTCCTGATGGGTTACAGCAGGGAAGAAGCTGTACTGGGAACAGGACAGTGAGGCAATACCACAGCATTGGTTAATTGCTCTAATGGCTTTTCACAAACCTGAAAGTGGATAGATCTCCTTCAGGGGATAGATCACCTGTTTAACAAAGCAAAAGAAACCATGTCAGAGGGAGCTGGACACTCCATCAGAGATGCAATAACATGAACTCAGGCACAAGGGAAGGAGCAGTCACAGGTATCCTCCCTCTTGCAGGCCTGTCTGCACCCCAAGGGTTTGCAGGGCATGGCCACAGCTGGGAGCACAGCTGAGGCCAGAGCAAAGACAGACCCTGGACTCACCTGCTCACGCAGGCTTCCATCAGTGAAGAAGGGCCTCTGCGGTAGGAACACCACTCCTCGGGGACCAAAGCAGGTCAGCATCCTGATGCTCCCTGCACAGAAACACTCATCACATCTGCAGTATCAGGCAGGAACTTCCCACTGCCCCGTGTAGTCCTGTCCCATGAAGTAGCCAACAAGTCCCCACAAAAGTGTGTTTGCAACACAGAGCAAAACAATGAGAACCAAAGACTGTGACAAGAGATGGGTGGCTCAATTCAATTTATCAGTGACACATTCACCATCACATGGTGGCACTGGCCTCACAAACTGCCACATTGCCATCTTGCAAAGTCAGGGTAGCCTTGGTTGAGAAAAAAAAGGCTGTCCTTACCTCGTGTGCTCTCCCAGAGTCCTCCGAGGACCCTAAGGAGAGATGTCTTCCCTGTGCCAGTGTTTCCCACAATCATCACACTGTTTCCTTGTGAGATCCTGAGGCTCAAGTCCTTGATGAGCAGCTTGCCAGAGGATGGTACTGAGAGTGTCACTCGCTCCAGAAGGAAAGCTGTGTCCCTTGACACTGGGTCCTCACCAGAATGGTTGCTGGGCCACCACCAAGACAAAGACCAAGAGATCCAGGGGTAAGTGACCATGCTGAGATTGGCAAAAATCAGGCACCTTAGACCTCCTGTGCCTCTGTGACAGTAGCCCTGCCCCACACACCCCGGGAATGACAATTGACAGTGAGCACTGCCTGCTCCAACCAAATGCATGCAACAGACTGTGACGCCAGGGGCCACCTCCATCCCATGGCAACCTCACACTCTGGCACGTAAGCTGCAAGCCAGCCAGTTGCTGAGAGGCGACTCACCCGTCCAAATCCCAACCGGTTTTGGCTTCTGAGTAGTTACCATTTTTTTTTCTGCCAAGGCTCAGCAAGGTCTCCTGCAGTTCGCCAATCCTAGACACACAAGAGGTTGCATGAAAGCCAGGGACAACTCCAGCAGCCTCCTCACAATATCCAAACTTGCCCATGCTTGTACACGAGCAACTCTTTCTTGGGTTTTTTTTTTTGGGTTTTTTTTTTCTTTTTCTTTTTTTTTTTTTTCTTAGCACAGATGTGGGCAGAGTCTTGTTCTGCACTGCCCTTTCCTGCAGAGAAGTGTCCACATATAAGCTCACCTGTGTGTGTAGCCAGCTACATCAGTCAGAGTGCTGGAAAGATCTATGAGCTGGCTGAAGCAGCCAATGAGGTAGATGGAAACAAAGGCATTCTGGGGAGAAATCACATGGCAGAGTAAGGGTCAGTGCTGAGATGGGGCCCTGGCCCTTATTCCATGACTGCAAGGAGGCAGCCAAGGAGTCCACACATTTGGTCACATCAGCTGTCTCAGCAAGATGAATGAGGAGTGGTGAAGTCACCCAGGATGGTGGGAGTGAAGATGACCACATTTGAAAGAAGCAGGGCTTCCCTGCTTAGTGCAGCAGTTTTTGCCAGGTAGACACATGTCCTGTCACCCAGGGATGGTGTTTGCAGAGTGCCTAATGGCCTGCCTAGGGCCCAGCCTGCTTGCCCAAGTCACACAGATCCATACCACCACCCCTGCCTCAGCACCGTATATGGCTCAGAGCAGGGTGTCTCAGGCTGCAGTGCTCACTTAGCTATTTTTAGCTCTGCATTCTCTATCACAAGCCAGTTTTGAGTATCTGTAACAAGTCTGGTCAGAAAGGTGAATGCAAGCCAGCTCAGCCTCACTGGTGGCAAGGCTCACCACACGCAGTAGCCCAGGGCATAACCCAGACCCACAGCACTGCACAGACCCCATCTCCACCTGCACTGCTGAAAACCAGAGGCTTTCTGACCTCCTGGTTTTTTTAGACACAGAGGTCTGAGCCAGGAAACACATAAACACGTCCTTGACAGTTCTCACGCCCAAGTTAATCACATACCAGCTGCCTACAAGCTCCTGTTTCCATAACACTGTGAGGAGGGACAGTCTAACCCAAAGATCAAGTGCTGCAGGTTATCCAGCCCCAGGGCCACCAGCACATGAAACCTTCATACTCAGTGCCTGCTCACCCTCCACAACAGGGTCACAGAAATTACCCTTAGCTCACCTTGCTGACAAGGGAACTGAGCTCTGTTGGACCCAGGTCGCCGTAGACCCCAGAAAAGATGGGAATGGCAATGACCACGTAGCTCAGGATGCTTCCCAGATAATCAAAGGTGTTGATCCCAACTGGGCACAAGCACATTGAAAGAAGACAGTGAATTAAAGTAGAAACCTCTGTCCCAGTAAGGCCCAAGTGCTGACCCTGAGCACAGTCAGAGGAAGAGCCATGTTCTTGGCTCATTCCTTTATGATGAACCAGAGCAGAAAAACCCACTTTGCAGGATAGCGCAAGCACCAGGGTGAAAATGCATTTGCCAATCAAAGAGCACTTTGGGGCAGGCCTCTGAGCAGAGAATCATCATCCAGACACACAGCTCAGGGACTACCGTGGGGCAAAAGTGACTTTGCCTGCTTGTCACTATGCTTCAGGGGCCTGACTGATTCACAGTAAACAGGAGGGAAGGGCAAAAAGGAAGCTTGGGGGTGAGATAGTTAGTCATGAAGTGTGTCTTGGGAGCACACGGGCAGAAAGACTTAAGATTCCAAATTCCCACAGACACTTCTGTTTAGGGTTCTCCCTCCATTACACTGCTCAGAAGCTCACTGTGGTGCTGAGATCAGGAAGAGCTATCTTTATAGGGGTCATTTAAAGAAAAAAACCTGGACTCAGTGAAAAAGGGAGAAGGAATATTTTCAGGGGATAACTATGCTTAAGGGACAGGCTCTATAGGAAAGAAGTTTCCACACCTCCCAACAACATATACAGTCCCCAAAGCTCAAGCCCTTCCCTCTTTTCTTAGTGTGTGAACACCTGCACCACAAAAGGCCAGATTCTGGGTCCTCCACAACTTTGCCTCTTTATGAGGCTTTTACAAAAGAGGATTTCTATTTAGCACTGCAGGAGGCACCCTCTGCTCACCCTCAGGGCTTTCATAGACTAGCAAGAGGCAGAAGAAGAAAACGGAGCACCCACCCAACTGCTCTACCAGTAGTTTCCCAGTGTATGGGCCACCACAATGGAGTTACCACACATCCCACTTCACCCCCCAGTCTGCCCACTCACTGTATAGCCACAGCTCCTTGCCTATCAGCTCTCTCTGGGTCTTCAGCAGGCTCTGCAGCCTCCGGTTTGTGCGCATATGCTCCACTCGCCCAGCCCTGTAAAAGTAAGAATGCAACATGCCACAGACATCCTAGGACCATGGGCTTTAAAACTGAAGCTCTGAACGGGCCTGGCACCTTTGCCTCTGGCCAATAAGCTCTTTATTGACCAGGAACTGAACAGCCAGGACTGCCTTCCTGAAGGGTATCATCAAGGAACTCTGGCTGAAGCAAGCAGTCCTGTAAATCTGTCCCAGAGCCATGGCTGCTGCTGCTGTTGCAACAGGAGGAGGTAAAGCCAGGCTAGACACTGTCAGTGAGGCTCCAGCCTGAAACAGGGTACACCCAAGGTCAAACACAGTTCTCCAATACAGCCTGGTTGGAAAAGAGGGATGGCACTGCCACACAGCTGGACCCAGAAAGGAGAGGGCAGAGGAGTCCAGGGGGTAATAATCAGCCCACATGGCCTGCATGGCCAGCAGCCTTAGCCCACCTCTTCCCACTTCCCACTCCTTAGGAATGGGACAAAGGCAAGTCCTGAGCAGTGCAACCCCCAGTATGGGTACCCCAGCTCCACAACTTCCCCCTTCCCAGGGCTATCTCCATCAGGTCACCCACCACACAAGTTAGTGGGGATGCTCCAGTGGCCAGGCTGAGCCAGGAGCAAGGAGACATCTCCTAAACCACCACCTTCAAGCGTGACGGCTCCTTCTGCTGCTCTGCAAGGCCTGGGCTGCCCTCAGGTGGCAAAATGCAGAGAGAGCTCCACATCTCATTTCAGACTCCCACCTGCCATAGCACCTATTGCCCCTGACATCCAACAGAGGCTTGTGCCCACTACACAAACCATGCTCCCACCACGATCTATACAACAGGAGAGTCACTAGGACCCAAGAAGATAAGGCCAGAAGCAGCACAAAAACATCCAAAATAAGATTTTTGAGGTCTCATTTCTAAAGATTCTCAGTTCATAGAAAAATACATTGTCTTTCTCAAAAATCCATCTGGTTAGAATTCAGTTTATTGCCTTATAACACATCTCAGGTAACTACTGAGCTGCAGTCTTTGCTTTCCATGTATTAGCAAAGAGAAAGGCTTGGCCACAAGGAATTAAAGGTGAGAAAGGAACTGGTGACCTTTGTTCTAGAGCTATTATTCTGTTGCAGATGAGGAGAGATTGCTGTATTGGTTTCCTCTTTTCCTCCCATCCGCTTCACTTTTAAAGGAAGTTCGCCAAAGTCTTAGTAACAAAAGAAGTAAAAAGGTGGCAGTGCTCTGCTTCTGTTTCTTCCTTTACCAAAACAATGTTTAGGCAGTCTTAAGAGGACAAGATCACAAGCTAGAGAAGTTGAGCAATCAAAACCAGCCACTCACCACATGTTCCTCCTCTTACAGGATTCTAGGAACACAAACTTTTAAAAAATTCCTTTATTTTTAATTATGATGCATACCATGAAAATGCCTGGTTGTGTGCAACTCAGCTAAGCTCTAGTTTTACACAAAATGAAGCTTTTCTACTAAAACACTGTACTGAACCAAGACATTCTGTTTTCTGGTATAATAATCCACTTTCCATTTTCTACTTAGAATAAAAAAAAATCAAATATGTGAGGGAAAGTACTGCATCTTAAATAAGGGCATGTAATTACAGTATCTTTTCCATTACAAAAAATTACCATCAACCAGTAAGAATCAGAGTACAAAAAAATAACTCAGACTTGCCAGTACAAACCAAGATTGGTTTCGGTTATTTAAATGAGTTTCATGCCTGTCAATATAAGCTGTTATGAAATCAGTGATTTTGAATCAAACCACTGTGGGGACAGCACCACAACACTTGAAATGCCCAACTTCAATATAGTATGAAGGATCACAGTCAGGGAAGACCGGAGAGAGCACATGTGCTACAGTTCCTGGAAGAAGTGCAAGTTCACAACATATAGGGCAAAGGCAGACTTGTGCCAAGAAAGAAACAACAACCTCCTGCCACCACAACACAAACTACACCAAATTTGTGCCTCTTTTCCTGGTGAACCAAGCAGCAGATCGACAGGCTTCAGGGCATCACTAAATGGGGGAGATGCTGCTGGGCTCCTGATTGTGTGCTCAGCTCTGGGGTGAATGGCACTGAGCAAATTCAGAGCACCAGTACAGCATACGGAGGGTCAGGGCACAGACTGACCAAGAGGAGCAAAGCAGAAGTAAGGTGGCCAAGAAGCAGCTAGCACACCCAGAGAAGACATGCAGGCAAGCAGCAGCAGGATGGGGCCAGAAGCAACATGCAACAAGTCCTCAGCGGAACCAGATGCAATAAGACTTTGAGCAATCTTCCAGGTAAGGACCTGGCAAAACATCAGTAACAGTCTCTAAGCCAGCACCAAATCTGTATCTGCCCCTGAGGATGTTAGAAGGGAGGCAAAGGGAAGATAGTTGTCTCCAGTTGCTGTGGATTATTTCTGCAGATGATGCACAGAATGCAAAGAACCGTGTGTCAGGGCTGTATGATGCTGCAGTGAAAGGGACAGAAAGCTGCAGCATCAGAACTTTGGCTCCTCTGGGATATGCGAACACAAGGATGCTCTGACCTGGGACAATCCTTTTGAGGATACAAAGAAATTAACACTACTAACCTGTAGAAAGCAGCTGGTTCTGCATTGACACGGATCTGCATGTGCTTGAACCTGTACAACCAAAGAGACATAATTGTGTACAAATGCTCAGTGAATTATGTAGCCAAAACCATTCCTAGAGGAAACTTATCTTGCATGTTAGAGCAGTGATCTGAGGCATCTCTTGACAGAAATAATCAACAGGCTCAGAAAGGCACTAGAGACCAAGGCTTAACATGAGGTACCATCATTCAAGGCCAGCTGAGTGGTGCATTTGTTTGATATCCTGCTCTCTGTGCACATCTTCTTAGCCCTTGGGCTTACTGTTTGCTGCTAGTCCAGCATCTCCACCACACAAAATCACCACAGCCAACTGCCCTGGGCTGGGCTTCCTTTGCCACAACAGCTTATGGATGCCTTGAGCCCCAGGGAAAGCTACAAAGCCCCTGCTACATACACAGCCAACCCTGCAAGCAAGGGGGAGGAGGTGAGTTACAGAGCATATGGAAAGACTAGGCTGTGAGACTGAACCGAGGGCATTGCCTGCCATGACACAAGGCTGTGAATGGTTGGCAGGGGCCCAATACACTGACTCTGAGGCACCATTGCACAGGTAGCCTTCTCTGAGTGTGGAGAAAGTTACAGACAAGAGAATTAGCTACATACACAGCCCTGAATTGAGACAAAAAAGCAGCTTTCACAGGAGCTGCCAAGGGGCAGTGAAAACACAGCTCTGCTGGGACTCACCTGAAATCTCCCTCCAGTTTTTCCTGCTGCACAAGTTTAGACACAATTGGGCTCATCAACACTTTGTTAATCATTGTCCCAATGATGAAATACCCAAAGATGCTCACTGGGCCTAGCCAGCCTGTGCTACAGAGGAGAAAGAAAAGTCAGCCAATAATCCAAGCAAAAGGACACTCCTGCATTATTAGGTTCAAGCAATCAGAGTCCTCAGCTGTCACCTCTCTTGGCTTTCACAGAAGTTTGGGGGCCAACATTGCACATCCCAGCATCTCCAAGGCAGAGTTCTCTTTGGAGTATAGAGACCACTCACCCATGTGTACAAATATCTGTCTGGGGAGTTGTAATGTGGGCGGCAGGCTCCAAAAAAAGAACACAGAAAAGAGGTGTGCAAGCAGGGCCAGGATATATCCTTACCTGTGAAAGCACTGGTATGTGTAGTAGGCCAGTGTGAAGGGTGAGATGACGAGCTTGCTGGCCATGGAGCTGAGCTGCCTGCAGAACCTCTCCACATCCTGGCTGATGCGCTGGTCCCTGCTCAACACAAAGAGCCATTGACATCATTACAGCCCAGAAGAGCCAGTACTAAATCCCTAACAGGGCACAAACCAGGCTGTTTCAGTGCATGAACATAGGACAGGCAGCAGGTGAAAAGCCTTATCTGGGAAGGACCTGCAGATTCCCCACAGGAGACTATTTTCATGGCCCAGCAGGACCCACCCAAGGGCCTTCATGGCACCCAGAAATAACAACTCTTGCCACTGCTTTCAACCTGTTCCTTGTATTTATCCCTTGTTCCACTTTCAACAACATTGTTCAACGCTTGTGCTGAAGATCTCTCCATCATTGTCCTTTACTCCTCTCCTGGAACAACCCCCATACTATGAAAAACTACTGAGTCTCCCCCGAACCTTCAGTACTAGGCTGAGATGCCACCAGATCCACCAGGACAGGCTAGAGCACAGGCCAGGCCTTCAGCTATTGGATATTTGCAAACACTTCCATCAAATCTACCTTTTCACAAGAGCCTATCCCTTGGCTCTGCATGGAGTACCTCTGGTTCCTTTGCTGCAAAGAAGGAAGTGCTTCCACCCACCTCAGCCCACAAGAGCAGGAAGCAGCACACCAAGCCTTCCCACCTCACTAGCAGCAGGCACATGGGTGACAAACCCTGAACTCCCATCTATCCCACTACTGAGCAGGAGTTGCACTTAGGATAACTAGGAAGAATTTCAGTATATTTATTCCTCAGCACTTCATCTGTCCAGAGCACATGGATGAGGGCTTCAGCCTGCTGTGCTAAGCTCCAGTGGAAAGGGCATAACTTAATGCTGGAGTTCAGAATGAAGAGCAAGGATGGACTCCTGGATAGTCTCAGTGCAGATACTACCACAAAGGTATTCATCTTTTAACACTTTTGCAGTTCTGGAACAGCAATGGATTTAATTCTAGGGCAGCTCTCACCCTGACTGACCTTGCAGTCATCGTTTTTCCTTTTCCTCAGACTGTAATATTCCCATAAAATTGTAATTTAAATTGTGCTATAGTCTCATAGGAGGATATTGCTTTTTACAAGCTATTAAGTAACATGTAATGAAAATACATGAAACACATGAAAGCATGAACTCAAATGCCTTACTAATGCTGCAAGTGCTTGTATGCCACTCAGAACCCACTCTTCATTCCTTCGCAGTGGATGATTCCATGCATTTAACACTCAGCTTGGTTTGCACTGCATAATGGGACATCTCTGTTGCTCTAGTTTGTTCTCTAAGTACCTGGTGCAGCGAAAAAACTCTCATCAAGGAATTGCAAGATGAAGAGGATTTCTGCAGTGGCACCAAAACCACACTAAACAGTAACACTGAATGTTAGAGCAAGGTGTAATGAGACATACTCCACAGTAATCCCACACGTTTGGTCTGCAAAGGCCAGGAGAGCTGTCTCTTGCTGCAGGGCAGACTGACCCAACTGTCTCCTACATTTCACTGCACAATGTGAACACGTTTCCTAGTTAAAAATAAACCTGAGCAGAATAATCATGTGGTGAGAGGTCTCTGTCCTCCGCTTCCCCTCGTGTCCCCAAAGAAAAAGACAGGCATGCAGGAGCTTCTGGCTTCAATGTGCTGCACTGCCTGAGACGTGCTGCATGCCCTGGTAACAAACATGTTTTTTTTAACCTCTCCTTTTAACTCCATGCCACTGAAAAACACTATCAGAAATGAACGTTTAATGATAGTGGAAGTAAACCAAACAGCAGCCTGGAGGTGCATCAGCTTGATAATGATGACCTACTGCCCAACATGCAGAGCTGTTTGACCCAAGCTGAGACCTCTCTCCTTGCTTGCTGCTCCCCCTTAGATACCCAGCATGTTTTCTTGCAGCAGCCACACAAACCACCCTGCTCTGAAATGTAGGAGCAACGACCAGCAGCCAGTAGCAACAGGCAGCAGAACTGCAGAGCTGCTTCAGTTTCTTGAAGTTTCAACTATTAGCAAGAGTTAGGAGTCCCTGCAAGACAGCAAATTTTCCCCAGGACCCTGGGCATAGTCTCCTCCCTTGCCATCAACATGGGAAATGGCACCAATGCAGTGACTACATCAGAGGTGCCCACTCCAGCAGAGGTGCCAGAGGAGAGCTTGGAGTCTCAAAACAATGGTATAACAACACATTATTTGGAAAACATTGCCTTTTGATTTATAGTTTTTCAGACAGTATTTAATAATAACAACTTTAAATTGTGGAGGGGGAAGAATTAGGGAGATTCTACACTGAGATTAGCTCAGTCGGTTAAAGCATGGTGCTAATAATGCCACGGGTCCAATCCCTGTGTGGGCTATTCACTAAAAGAGTTGGACTCAATGATCCATGTGGGTCCACTCCAACTAAGAGTATTTTGTGGTTCTGTGACCTCTCACATGATGTCTAACACAGGATTTTTAGCTCTTCACAGTGTGCAACTATGACAGCAGTGCCCTGTGTGCGAGGCCAGGCTGGAAGGCCAAGGTCCACACACAGCTCTGAGGAAAGGCATTCGACCTTTGCTGCGCAGCCCAGGCAGATCAACAGCTCTGCAGTAAGCGGGACAGTGCACAAAGCAAACTGAAGAAGAACCTCTTGGGGGTGGGTCTGGATCCACAAGGAGAGACTGAATGCTCCTCCTATTTTAAGTCACCATTGACACTTCCTTCCTAGGAACAGGAAAGGGAAATGCAACTCCCATACAGTGCAAAACAAAGCCCTTCCTGGATGTGGCTCCCATGGGTCATCACACCACTAAAGTACAACCGAACTGTGCTCAGCTGCAGATCCTGGTGTTTGAAGTTCAAACAGAACAGGGACTGTCCTAATGCACCAGCTGTGTGAAGGAAAGGAGAGCCACTGCTGACTCCAGCCAGGCCCTTTGCAACGTCACACAGTGTCAAGGGTTGAGTTTGCAGACAGCATGTTTTATAGCAGCACTAGATCCCTGTTCCAATGGGCATCCACTTTCCTTGCAACTGAAACATCCTGCCCCTAAAACCATCATGACCAGCAGTCACAGGAGTTCCCAGCAACAGGTATCAGCTCACACCAGGGTAGAAGAGGGTGCCTAGATTTGTGCCTAGATGGTAAAAGCTTCTAGGGCTCAAGCCCCTACCCAGAGACAAAGAGAAGTCAGGAAAACGTGCGCAGCAGCCCAGGAGAAGCCAAGCAAGATACTGAAAGAAGCTGCCAGCAGCCTACGGGTTATCGATGTCCTCACGCAGCACGAGCAGGTTGTAGTAGACCTGGCCTTGGAAGTAGCAGCTGTGGAGGTATTCAGTGAGGGACTTCCTCCAGTTCACATACATCATGTTGCAGATAAACTGGTCGAAACTTTTTAGCTGGAACAAGGGCAAAGAGATGGATGGGGAGAGATTAAGTGAGAACAAATATTTTTTCAAAATAAAATAAAAACTAGCAGTTTGTACTAGTGATCCAGGGCATAGGCAGACTTGAATCCTTTGTAACCAGGATCATGCCAGGAGCCATTGGTAGCTTTCTCTTCCTCTCCCAAGACGCGTGAGCCTCTGGTCTTACCGTGGAGTTCACAATGATCAGAGTCACAGCAACGGCAGTCAATGTTTTGAATCCAGAGAAGTCCTTCTTCCCTAGGACCTCATAGTACTGGCTGGGGATGACGCCGACCTGGTAAATAACCAGCTGCTCTGGAGAAGAAAGGCAAACAAGGAATTGATGGACTGCGGTGACAAGGCAAAGTGGAGGGACCACAGGGAGCAGACGTGGGGTGCAGCCCCCCATCCCCACCACCCAGGCTCACCCAGCAAGGCGACACCGAGCAGCGTCAGGAACATGAGGGCGCTCGGGGAGGGCCACCCAGGAAAGAGCACGGCCAGGAGCCGCAGGAACCGCCGCAGAAACAGCCCGTCCAGCCGGGAACCAGCCCTGCAGCGGAGGGAGACGCGGGGGTGGCAGTGAGCTCGGGGGTCGCACTCCACCTCCCCTCCACCACGCCCCGGCCCAGCCCGGTCCGTCCTCACCGCCCGCCGGCCCCGGCGCTCCTCGCGCTGCCGCTGCCCCCCGCCATCGGCCCCCTCCGGCCCGGCCCGGCCCGGCCCGGCCAGACCCGCCCCGGCGGGCGCTTCACATGAATATTCATCACCTCTCCTCGCCCGGCATCAGCCCCGCCCGGGGGCGACCGCCGCTGCCGCCGCTTCCGCGTGTGCCGTCACCGTACAGCCCCCGCCCCCAGCACCGCCTCTCTCTCCCGCGCGGCCCAGCGGGAGCGCCCCCTGGCGACACGCCGCGCTGACCGCGGGCACAACGCCCCCTGGCGGCGCCGTGCGGGTGTGCGTGGTCAGCGCCCGCCCCGCCCGCGCGGTCCCCACACAGCGGAGCCGGGCGGGCGATCCCGGCGGGCGATCCCGGCGGGCGATCCCGGCGGGCGATCCCGGCGGGCGATCCCGGCGGGCGATCCCGGCGGGCGATCCCGGCGGGCGATCCCGGCGCGGTGGGTGTGCTCGCGTCCCTCACCTCCTCCCTGCTCACAGAGACGGACCGTGGTGCCGGGCAGGGTCCAGGGCCGAGCCACAGGCCGCAGGGCCGGAGAACCCGGGCACTGACGCCTCTCTTGAGGAAGGAGCTGGACAGACACGAACTGATCCCTCTGGGGATCCCAGAGGCTGAGGGACAGTCGCCGCGGGCAGCAGGTATTGCCCGCCTGTTACAGGGGAGACAAGAAAGAAGTACCAGTACTAATTCTGCACATTCGTCCTATTTTGGGGTGGGCAGTGAAGTTTCAAGTTGCTTCCGAAGGACTCGCAACTCGCAGTGGCCACTGCAGGGGATTTCTCAAGCGGGGACACTGGGATTAGGCAGCGATCCCCAGCGTAATGGCGAATGGCAGTGTGTATTCCCACCCTGCTGCAGGAACGGGACGAAGCGGTGCGGAACCCCCAGCAGAGGGAGGGACTTCAAGAAAGCAGCAATGAGCTGTCAGTGAATGGACCCTCTTTGGCTTCTCATTGACCCCAGTTTTAATACAGAGACCAATTAATTTTTTTTTTTTTCAGGTTTGGATTGGAATCTGGTTTCATAACCCAAAATACTGAGTTACGAAATATTTCAGAACAAGTAAATTTCTGGACAAGCCTGGTGATTAGGGATAAGAGATCCTATGAGCTGTCATGCCTTCCTTACTCATGTGTCTCTCACCTGCCATCCAGTTGATGCCATTTCTTCTGCAGAGCCTTTGGGCTTTTGCACGTACCCAGTGGGTCCCTCTTCCCATATGCCTAGTAGCTTTGTTCTTCTGCCAGTTTTCTGCCTCCCAGCCGTCCTTCTCTTCCTTCATCCTCATCTCCTTCATCTTTGCTCAGCTGCTACCTGCTCAGTGTCCAGATAATTCATACTTCACAAAGTCAGTGTATATGCTCTCAGGAATGAAAGAACACACATCAGTGTGTTTCCTCAGCAAATGGCCTTGTCTCTAAGCAGTGCCCCTTTCTCCTTGCCCTCATCTCCCTTCTCTCATCTCTTTTGGAATTCACAATGCTATCAGTCATACCTAAAGGTTAAGCTCCAGAGGGCAGAGATCAGTCCTGTGAAAACCTGACCTCAGTGATGACTAACTTTTATGTTAAAAGAATCATGTTTGTTTTTTTTTTTTCCTCAGCTGTTGCATCAGACCTGGGTGATGGTTGCTCCTGGGCAGTCACATCCTCTCACGGGGCAGTACTGCCGCAGCGGCAATTGTGTAGGTCACCTTATCAGTGGTTACCAGGATTGAACTGACTCCTTTGCTCTGTTGTCCATTTTATGATGAGGGGATATTTCTTCCCTTCCCTCCTGGACTGATGAAATGGCTTTCCAGCACCAGGATCTAACATAGAGATGAGATGGCCACAACTGTCTATCCCAAGCCCTCCTACTACTTCCTTCTCCCTGCCCTTTGTTCTGTCACTGGCACCCCACGACCTCCACCTGATAAAGCACACGCTGTGAGCTCCCTTTGGCGTATCAGCTTCACGATTTTTCCTGGGAACCCTCCTAAGGCAGCCAAGATCAAGAACAAAAGAGAAGTGCTTTCTCAGTGCTCTCCATCCCCCCTCCGAGGCTGTGCCCTAGACACTCAGCTGCTGTCAGCACAGAAACATTTACATCTTTTACAGCACTCCAGCTCTACTTCTCACGTTTCTCCCCCAGCAAACACCATGGCCATTTCAGTGTGTGCCTGGGGGCAGGGCTTGGGAAGGGACTGGGGAATCACAACTTGAGCAGAGTTTTATGGGTCTGTTTGCACTGAAGGGCCATATCTCAGCTCCCTGACTAGCTACAGACCCAAGAGAAATCGCCTCTGCATTGCTAACCTGTCACCGAAGTGTATGCCATGAATCCAGGGAAGGGAGAGCTGGGCCTGGCTTGCTCGGTCTTGGGCTCCTTGGGGCAGTGCAAGTTAATTCCTTGTGGTGTTTAGCCGCAGCCCCATCTGCTCCTACTTGCTAGGTGTGAAACATCCCATCCCCCACCCTCTCCTGCCTGTTCCATGCATTTCTGCCCTGCCCTGGACCAGTGAAGGAAGCCAGATCCTCCTGCATCCCTGGCCTCCCAGCCCCTGGCTCACGTCATTCCCCACTGCCCCTCTATGTATCCATTTCCCTGTGGTCCCTCTCTGCCTGCTGGTCTGTAGCTGGGATGCAGGGAGAAGCCTGACAAACCCATCTTTCACTGCCTTTGTGTGGTAAGTGGTCCTGGGTGTCCTCTGAAGCAAGCAGCAGCTTCTGTCATCATAGAAACAAACACAAAACTGCAGCCTTGAATCTGTAGTTTGCTTTCCCTCTTTCCCAGGTCTTAATGCTGCTGGCTTTGTGTGATGTTGCGTAATGAAGCACTGCCAGAAGATTATCCCCTTCCTGGGCTTTCCAAAACTGAATCCACCATTTCCTGCCCATGTTTCCAATTTCTAGTCTCCTCATAGGTACCTGTCCTCACCAGAGCTTGCAGTTTCTTCAGTGTGGAATCACCTACAAGCTTTAGCTCTCTGTCAGATCATTAGTTAAGGAAGGGTTAAGGAAAACTCCCATCCTGAGTTACAGCACTGTCTCTACTAGAGTGTGAACCAAACCAGCTAATTTTCAGCTGGATCAGCAAGCTGAACTGACTGACAGAGTCCCTCACACTCCTGTGCCACCCCAAAGCAGAGGGTGGGAATGGGAAACCGAGGGGGAGCAAACAGTATAGGCCGCTCAGCACAGCTTAAACCTCCATGGAGCCGCACCACGGGCTCCTGCTGTGATATCTTAATGATTCTGCCTTTTCCTTCTCCACACTCTGTGTCTTAATTAGCCTTTCCCCCTCCTGTGGGCCAAACTGCTCTGCTTTCTTTTCAATTCTCCTTCCTTGTGCTTTGCCTCTAACAGTGTCTTTCTACTGTACACTTCAAAGGCTTTGCTTGCTGCATCTCCCCCATGCTGGCGTTGGCTGGTAACACCCCCAAAGCAGGCCACGTCTGCCATGAACTCATAGTCATTGAAACGGTTTTGGGCCCTTTGGATCTGGGTAAGAAGCAGGCATGGGGAGGAGAGGTCAAGGATTTTCAGCATTTCACCTATAAGAAGAATTATTAGTAACACAGGAAAAAAAAAAAAAGGGGGGGGGGGAGAAGGGTCCCCTCCTCCACCCACCCTCCCCAGAGGAGAGCCCGCTGAGGGCAGAGTGCTTTTATGTGCAAGTGGGAGGGAAGGAGAGTGTTAGAGCTTCAGAGGGAAATGCTTTGATCTTGACTTTGAATCTCCTTCAGTTCCCAGCTCTCCCCCACACTCCCACCTATGGCCAGGACCACAGGATGTGGCCAGGACTCCTAGTACTTGCTCAGTGCTATGGTACTTCACTTGCTGTTTCACATTTAATTTCCTCCTGTGCACCTGGGAGCCTCACAGAGGCCTTGTGAAGCAAGAGCACAGTGCCAACACCAAGTTCAAACTTTCCTCCCCATCTCACAGAATGGGAAGAGAAAGGGAGCCCAGCTGGACAGAAGCTAGAAGGGAAAAGAGCCCCGAGATGAGCAGAGGTGAATTAGAGATGGGACCTACTCTCAAGGCTCTGGTACCCCAGGGCGGGGGGCAGGCAGACCCAGCTCTCCTGTGCATCCTGGTGCATTAGACTGGTCAGTGTTGAACATGACCCAGAAGATGAACTGGGAAGCAGTAACCATTAGGAGATGGACAGGGAGTGGCTCTCAGAAGACAGCATTGATGTCCCCATGTCCCACAAAGAGTTACTTTAAGGTGGAGAGAGGAGAACAGCAATGAGAGCCCTTGGATGTCATTGCACAATTGGAAGGAGGTGGCACTGACAAGTGTTGGACAATGGGGAATGACCCTGAGTTCTGATTCACTTCAAAGGAAGAGGACTATAGGGTGTGAGAGAGACTTAGGGGCCTCCAGTCTCTTGTCCAAGGTGGGATCTAATGTGTAGGCAAGTTCCTCACTTCCCTTGGGAGATGAAACTCCTGTCTGGGCTTTCCCCTTAAGCTGTCTTCAAGTTCAGGCCAAATACTTCTGCCATCTGTGTTGCCCCTTTTTTCCTCAGCTGAAGTCACTCCTGTTAACTGCTCTCCTTTGCTGAGGCTGATGTACTTGAATATCCCTGCCTGCCAGTTCTCACTTCAGCACCACTAAATAGGCTTTTTCCTCACATCATCTCCTATCTATAAATCAATCACTCCAGCTCTGCTACTCCTGGCTGAAAACTTGCTATAGTTTGTTACTTTCCCTTTCAGTATGATGTAAGCAGACCTGTCTGCCAGTGTCCAGCACTGACCTGGCCATGCACAGACCGGAGGGTGCATCACAGGACTCTGCAGAGCCCAACCATTGCTCTCTCTGAGCATCACTTTAAGGGCTTCAGCACAGACGTGAGGCAGTGGGTTCAAAGGTGGTTTCAGGTCTGGGAATGAGAAGTACCAGATAATGTGAATGCCAAAAAAGAACTTCTGTTATTCACAGTAAACAAGTTACTACAAAAATTGCAGTGGACTTCACGTTTTCCAGGTCTCTCTTGGGCAATATTGCACCAGAACCCCTTGAACTTCCTTCTCCCTAAGACTGGTAGGCATATTGCAGCTGCAGCAACCCGATTTCTGTTGCCAGTTTAGGCTGCAAGCTCTGCTCATTGCTCTTTCCTTGTGCAGCAATGCCAGGCACAGGAGAGAAAGCCGCCACAACAGTAGACACTTAGGACCCTCCTAGAAGTTCCCATGCTCTCATTCCATCAGCCTCTCTACAGTCCCAGCTCCTCTGACTTCCCAGAGAGATTCAAATTCTGCAGTGCTCTGGAGTGAGAAAGGTGGGAAAAACAGAAGCCAGGGCACCAGCAATGACTGTAAGAGGATAGATGTGTCAATTTAGCCCATGTATAGATCATAAATAGGTCATAAAGTAGTGTGGATCAACCTTTTGCAGCTCCAGAAGTGGTTTTGGCAACTGGTCCACAGTCTGACCTGCCCCAAATGGCATTTGGCTGCCCAGGTGTTTCAGTTATGTCCCGTCCTCTCTGAATAGTCTCATCTGGTCCGCCCATGGACAGCCCTGCAGTGGGTAGGGTGTTCTGACTCCCCCCACTCCTGGAGGTCCCCTAGGTGGGACTGGGGAACTTTCCTGATGGGGTGGATAGCTGAGCGTTTAAATGTTGTCCCCATGTGTGACACTGTCAAGATTGTCACATTCCAGTGACAGAACCAGAGCAAGCCCTGTCTTCTTATACAAGAACTCAGCACCAACTCCTTTAGACATCCTTCCTCATGAGGTTCAAGCCAACAAGAATTTTATCTGCTGAACAAAGAGGTTGCTCTTGACCTGGGAGAAGACTCTGTGCCCAAACTTGGAGCAGTAAAACCTGCCTTACAGTACATCTGGTAACATGGTGCCTGGAGACTCCCCATAGCTGGACATCACCTTTTCTCTGAGCCTTGTCTGGGAGAGAATGGGCTGCAAGCAGGCAGACAGAAAAGCTTCTGCCAGCCATGGCTAAACTGCAAAGGTCTCCATGGTTGTAATGATGAAGAATCCTGCACCAAAGCAGGAAGCACTCTGGTCCCCCACTGAACTCCTCCAAGGAACAGAAAAATGCTAACTACTTGTTTATAAGCTGGAAGCGGGTGTGTGCAGTCATCTGCATAACAGAACTGCCCAAGCTGTCTCTTTGTGTGTTTTCCAGCTCCTATGTTAATCACTGACCCTGCTGACTCCGGCATTTACCAGTGTCTCACTGCCCTGTGAGCACCGCTTTGCATTTGCAACCGAAGAAGTTAAAAGGATGAAGGATGAGAATGGAAGCTCAGCAGCTGTGGATATGAACACCAGCCTGCCAGAGGGGAAAAGAGCCAGGACTGGACAGGTTGATAGAGAGAGTGGAGCTGGCTTTGGAAGATTGTCTGAAGGGGATAAAGCTCACCAGGGAATGGCTGAGGTCTCTCTTCCTTGCACTGTAGCTTCTCTGGGTCTAGTGTGAGAGACTTTGAGTCCTGAAGGCCAGGGTTCAGTGTCACCTGGGGTGATGACTCCTGAGGCTGGAAGGACTCTCAAGCAGCCAGTCCACAGCTTCCAGGGAACCCTTTCCTCCTGTCAAACCCTCCCTGCATTCCTGGGATCAAATGTGAGACAGAAGAAATGGGAAAAACTGCTCTGGGTTAAGTGCTTCTGGGCAGTGAAGGTATGCCTTGACTTGTGCAGCAATGCTTGCTCCTGGACTACGGTGCAAGCGAAGGCAGCAGGAGAGGGAGCTGGGCACATTTACCCTTTGAAATATCTGTGTTGAGTTGCTTCCTGAATTGCACAGGAATCCTATACATGGTGTTTCCATGAGCCCTCCTGCCCTCACGTTGCCAAATGCTGCAGCAGAAATGAGCGCCACACTGAGGTTCCCCAAGAGCAGAGACATGTGGGGCAGGAAGCCCTTACTCTCTCTGGCATGAGGAGTTACTTTGTGCCCCTCGCTGGATTTGGGCAATTGTGGCAGGTTTCAGGTTGGTCCTCCCCAGGGATAAACTGAGGAGAGGAAACTAGATACTGCCTGCAACCAGAGCTGCACACACACAAGAAGCACTGACACAGTTAGTGAAGATCCCAACTCTTCCCTCTTGACCAAACTATGACCCCGTCATTAAAATGCACTCAGGCCTCACACCCAGGACCAGATGGGCTCCTTGGGTTCCTGTTTTGGGGTGGTGTAGGTTGGGATGAGACAGGTTCTGGAGGAAGCTCTAGAGTTCTGGACACGTGGAGAGGCCATAGGGTGGAGGAGGTGTTGACAACTTAGCAATGCTGGATCGATGCTGGAACGAGGTGCTTGATGTGCTGGCTGTTTGCACAGCCTCACGTGATGCCCAAGAAACAGGATGAAGCCATTGTGAGAGTGGGAGTTAAGGAGTGGGACCTCAGCCCTGAGATTAGGTTGAGGAGGCAGCAGGGCAGAGATAATGGGGAAAAAGACAGCTCCACTGAGGGCCCAGGTATCAGCAGACGGATATAGGGCTGTCCAGAGCTGAGGACAGGGAAAAGGTTTCTGTAATTTGGGTGCCTCCCACAGACAAATGAGAAGGTTTTGACGGGCAGCTTTGTCTGCATTAGGAGTCCACGGGTCCCACCAGTCTGGCCTTGCTGGTGAAAGGGCACCACTTAGGAAGGAGAGAGGAAAGGGCATCTCCTAGCTAGCAGGACAGAAGGACCGTGACCTTGTCAGGAGCAAGCCGGGAGAAGGGAGCAGACACACATACAGGCTGTGCCAACCCTTGGGCTGCAGTGAAACTCACCTGGGACATGCCTGCTCCCCGTGGGCCACGATGCTTGCCCCACGCAGGCGCCCAGCTCCCACCCCGTGGCCCCAGTGGGCTCCGCCACTCGCCATGGGGCTGCAAGCCCGGGCGGGATGTGGGGTAAGAGGATGCTTTGGGGCGCAGGGTGCCTGGGCGCTCCGGGGCGCAGCGGGGCAGGGCGGCCCGAGGCGGCGGGCCCTTTAAGTGAGGCGGCGGCGGCACAATGGCCATTATCACTTTAGCTTTGGAAGTGACCCCCGGCCCGCTCCGCTTTCATCTGGGCCGGGGCCGCGGGGATGGCCCGCTTCCTGCCGGGGGAGGGGAGGGCGGGGGCCGGCGGGGAGGGGAGGGGAGGGGCGGCCCGGCCCGGGTCGGCCCGGCCCGGCGCCGCACGCGGCCGGCCGCTCCCGGGGGTCACTGCGGGGCTGGCACCGGGGCGGCCGCGGCTCCGCGCCGCTTCCTGCCGCCGCCCTTAAAGGTGCGGGGCGGCCCAGGGTGCGGGCTGGGCGTGACTTGACCCGCGGAGTCAGGTGAGTGCGGAGCCGTGCTGGGCGCCGTCGGGGCCGCGGCTCCTCGCCTCCTCGCCATCCTCGCCTCCTCGCCATCCTCTCCAAAGCCGCGGGCTGTCCCGCTCTGGCGGCACCATCCCGGGGCGGGAGGGCGTCCCATCCCGTTCTGCCCTCGGTCTCCGCTCGGCAGCTACCCGGGCACCGGCGGCCTCTCCCCCGGCCCGGGGCTGTGTGTCCCTTTGTCTCCTGGCGAGGGGAGCGGCTGCCTGTGCTCCCACCCGGGGTGCGGGGCCGTCCCCGTCGCGGGGCAGCCGCACAGAGCCACCTCCGCCGCCTTCGGGAGAGGCGTGAGCAGCCACGGGTGCCTGGGGCTGGGGGTATCTGTCAGGCGCCGCCCGCACCCGAGCGCTCAGTGCCCCCGCCCGAGGGGTTGACGAAGCCGGGCTTGGCTGCAGCGCTTCGGCCTAGGTTAAGGTGGGTCTGGGGCTTTTCCTACTCCCGGTGAGCGATGCCCCATTTGTTAGCTTCGGTGGATATGGCGATGTTGGCAGATGGAGCAGGCATCCTGCTGCCTTTGATGCTTGCCCCTGGAGCTCCTCCGGTGATATTTCTAGCCTAGACAACTGCTGGAGGCTACCACTTCTGTGCTCCTGCTGTACGGTCCCGGTGGTTCAAATATCTTGCTCTCGAATGAGAGCCTGTACCCCTGGGGTGGCGTGAACCCGCAGCTGGGGCGGGGAAGTGAGCCACTTTACCCAGGTGGGCTGCGGTGCATGAATACCCCTGCTCCTCTGGGGTACATGGGATCTTTGGCAGTTGGGGCTGAAGTCTCTTGGATTCCTGCTGGTGGGAGCATTTTGGGACTGGCTGGGGGAACTTGCACTACTGGATGCCACCAGCCCATCAGTTTAGGTGAGGGAACGTGACCTGCAGCTGTTTCCTTATCTGTTACAATGCAAAAGTGGCCAGGTTAGGTAAAACCTTTATCAGCAGCAAAAAGCTCCCTTGGTTACTTCTTGGTGCTGAGGTGGTTTAGTGAACACTTGTCTGTCGTGTTCAGCATGCTTCCCTGGTGCTGTACAGGGAGAAGTGTTCCCTTTGCATCGGGTCCTCTGTGCTGAGAGCTGCTGGGTTTCATCTGGCCATGAACCAAGCCCCCCAGCTTGTCTGACTTCTGCTTCTGATTTAGCCAAGCCTCTCACCACCTGCCCCAGGAGTTCCCTGCTGCTGATTCAGCTGTGGGTTTTGCCTTAGGATTGCTCTGGGAAGCAGGAGCTGACAGTGACATTGAGGTTGTGGATTTATTGCTGAAGAAAAGGATTAATGACCATTAAGCTGTGCCTCCAGCTCTCCCTCTCTATATCCTTCAGTCTATAAGGGGGTGGGAAATGCCTACTAGGACAGAAATACCAAGGTTGTTGCTGGTGCTCTCTAGTCTTATGTCAGCTATGTCCTCACCCCCTTCTGGGTGAAAAAAGTCTGTCTTGCCTTTCTTGGCTCTTCTGGTGGGACAGTGCTCAGTGACCTTGGCTGCTGCCAGGGGAGGTGGCTGGCTCCTAAAGCATTTGACAGACCACAGAGAGGGAGGACTTGGGCTCAGTCAGCCCTATAGTTGTCCTGAGTTGTGCCTTTGTTTCAGCTCCTCAAGCACATGTCACTCAACATAGGCTTAGTCAAAATTTCTATAAACTACTGTAAATTTCTACAGACTTCTAGGAAAATAACAATGCAGATCTGACCTGAAGTGACAATTCCATGCCTTCTCAGACCAGGATTTAAGGACAGGTTTTTCCTCCCTGCTTCACAGCTGTGTGCATTTGCCTGTGTTTGTCTCTAGTAACTGATGCCCTACAGCTGTGGGAGCAGCTGTAAGAACGTTCTGGCCACTGACATGCAGGAGATTGTGGAGAAGTTTGGAGCAGGGGAAGGGATGCAATTGCTGACCACCTGTGATCTGATTAAAGGCAAGGGGCAGCAGCAGCACAGAGGCTCCTTGTGATGAAGAACTTGTATGTGTCAATGTGATTCTGTGGCACCTCATGTGGTTTGTTCATGGCCAGGGTCTGTAGATGTTACAGCACTAATAACCATATCTGCAGCAGGGCTGAAAACTGGGAAAGTGCTGGCTGGACATCTGCTTTACTATTGAGCTGCTGCTTTTCCTGCTTCTGCTGTTCCTCTGTGTACCCACAGAGCTGTGAGTGCATAGTAATACCTGTGAAGTGTTGAGAGAAGGTGAGCTCTGGCTGGCCTGTGAACTGAGCAGGCTGCAAAGTGATGCCATACATATCCGGCATGATATAAGAATGAAGCTTAGGAGAAAATGGAGGAGATTTGGCTTCTTGAGTGAGGTGTTGTGGTCCCTGGGAGAAAACTGGCCCAAAACGGGGAGAGTAGGCTGGCTAGGCAGAGGCCTGAGCTGTCTGACTGTGAAAGGATGCTGAAGAGGGCTGCACTGATGAAGCTGGAGCTAAGAGCCATGCAGCCATCATGAAAGCCCCTGGAGTGGTGGGGACAGAACCACGTAGGAATCCAAAAGCTGAACAAAGCTTTTGGATTCCTTTGTGGAATCCAGTAGAAATACAAAGCTTTGACCCCTTGTATTTCATGAGTGGGAACTGGCATGCAGAGGGAGGTAGGACAGGACTGGGACCGGCTCAGGCAGAGAGGAGCGCTCCATAAAGACTCTGAAATACCCACTCAGTGCTTACACTCTCTCTGTACTTTTGGGTTGCCTCCTGCCTGGTAGCTTGTCTAGAAGCCCTCCTTTTGTGCCTTCTCCTTAGCTGGTGGTGTGTGTTAGCTGAGCAGCAAGTGACATCTAGTGTCGGCTCAGGTAGCAGTAGCCGTGGCTTGGGCTGGCTCTGTCACTTCCATCCGAGGTTCTGTGACAGTTTTTGGTGCATGCAATGGGTGCAGCTGCGGTGCCCTGCTCTGAGGGAGAAGGCAAGCTCCTTGCCTCTTCTTCTGTTGAGCTTGAGCAGCTTGATCCAGGTCCGTCCATGGCCCCATACAGAGTGGTTCTGTCACAGGTCCTTTCCTGCAGAGATGACAAATGTTTTCCCTTTGGGGGAAACTCTTCTCTCTGGGTGCTGCTAGGGGAGTAGTAAAATGGAAATGATGGAGCCAGTAGAGGGAGAGGTGGGTGTAGGGGTGATGCCAGGCCAAAACCAGGTATGCAGTGGTAGCACATGACCTGGCTTCCGACCCCATGGATGCAGTCACTCCTTAGTTTTGCGTGGACAAGTGGAGGATGTGTGCCATATGTGCTGCCCACAGGAGGTCACTGGTGAGCAAACTGAGCCCATGTTCCACTCCCAGGTCTGCCTGGTGAGGATCGGGGCTTCCTCCTTTGTGCTTGGAATGTGCATGGTGGCCTTTCCTCTACCTTTTTCCTCCATCCTGTCCTTTGGGCAGGAGCTGGACTTGGAGGCCAGGTCATTGCCAGTCTGGAGTGTGCACTGTCTTCATGTCCCGTGACTTCTTTATTTTTGCCATCCTTCAGGATGATCCAGAGGCACCAGCTGGTGCAGTCTGTGCTGCAGGAGCTCCAGGAAGCTACCGAATGCTTTGGTCTGGAGGGTCTCACCAGTGCTGCGCTGGAGGCAGAGAGGACCTTGTCATCTTTCTCCCTACCTGGCTATTGTGGAAGTCAGTTCCAAGAGGAGCTGGAGGTTGACCGGGTAGCAAGGAGCCTCTATCCTGAGGATGCCCCAAGTAACATGCTGCCCCTTGTTTGCAAGGGTGAGGGAAACCGCCTCTTTGAGGCTGCTAGTGTGCTGCTCTGGGGCAACCCCAGCCTCAGCCTGGAGCTGCAGGTGCGTACTGTGGTGGAGATGCTGCTGCACAAACAATACTACTTGAATGGCATGATTGATTCCAAAGTGATGCTGCAGGCTGCCCGCTATTCCCTCTGCACTGAGGAGACCCCAGAGATGACCAGCCTCCCCATGGCTATCCTGGAAGCCATCTTTGATGCTGATATCAAAGCTACCTGTTTTCCTGGCACCTTTGCCAACATGTGGCATGTTTATGCTCTTGCCTCAGTACTGCAGTGTAACATCTACTCCATCTATCCCATGAGCAACTTGAAGATCCGACCCTATTTCAACCGGCTCATCCGGCCCAGGAAGTGTGGCCCACGAACCTCCACGCTACACATCATGTGGTCAGGACAGCAGCTCTCCCGGCAGGTCTTCAAAGCGCAGTACTTTGTGGCTGTGGTTGGCCTGGAGGAGCTGGAACCCACAATACCTTCACCAGAGCCTCCTGTCCAGCCCATGAAGACCCTTGAGCTGCTGAACAGTGACCCCCAGTTGACCTACTCCAACCTGCGTGACCGCTACAGCATCACCAAGAGCACCTTCTACCGCTGGAAGCGCCAGTCTCGTGAACACCGGCAGAAAGCGGCTGCCAGGTTTGCAGCTAAACACTTCCTCCAGTCCTGCTTTCAGGAGGGCAATGTAATCCCCCTCCAGCACTTCCGACAAATGTTTCCAGAAATCTCCCGATCCACATACTATGCTTGGAAGCACGAGATGCAGAGCATGGTCAATGGGGATACCTCTGCTCTGTCTGAGGCCCACAGGTTGCAGGAACTTCACAGGGTTGTCCCAAAAAAGGCTGATGTGAATGAGCCAGCAAATCCACAGGGGAGCTTAAAATCCTCAAGTCCTTCCCCAGATCCCATTCAAGCAGGAATCTTTATGCAAGGAGCCAAGTCCTACCTGGAGAAATGCATTTCCATGAACACTCTGGTGCCTTACAGATGCTTCAAACGCAGCTTCCCAGGCATCTCCAGGTCCACTTACTATAACTGGAGAAGAAAAGCAATCAAGGAGAACCCCAACTTCAAACATCCCCAGTCACCCTTGGATAACCAGAAAACTCTAGCTATAGGAAAGCCATTCCTGCAGTTGAAGCCAAGCAGTGTGCCTGTTAGGAAGAGACGGAATGGAGACAGGCCAGCATCCAGGAGTCTCCTGCAGCTCCATCCTTCTCTGTGCTGGAGAAAGCAGCTGCGAGATGTGGCCAGGAGGCAGGTCCAGCAATGGCAGCTGCCATTCTGCAAGTACCGCCTGCGCTATCCATCTCTTTCCTCCACAGCCTACTGGTTTTGGAAGGGCAGTGGCCAAACCACTTGGCAGCATCGCCTACCCTGGAGCAGCTCCAGCCTGCCATTGAACCGTATGGCTTCCCTGGCACCTGCAAGAGTAGAGCCAGGCCTCAAACCACAGTGTCATTTGGAAGTAGCCACCAAGCACATAGATAAGCCAGTGCCTGCCATGCCGTGCAGCACCACCATTTCGGGCTATGCCGTGTCGGATAGAGCCAACAGCCGGATGTTTGTGATGGATGTGATCGCCACTGCCCAATTCAAGGCACAGGCCAAGCTGTTCCTGCAGCAGCGCTTTGAGTCGAAGACCTTCCCAACCTACAAGGAGTTCAGTGCCCGCTTCCCACTCACGGCCCGTTCCACCTATTACATGTGGAAGCGTGCTCTGCACGATGGGCTCACATTGGTGGATGCCTGAGCTGGCCACAACTCCTCTCCTGATGTGCCCTTTGGCTCTCTGGTGCAGTGTCCAGGTTGGGGCCTCGTTAATTTTTGTTCTGGTTCGGTTTTGTTTTGTTCCTAGTCTCTGGCTTTCTTTTTTGTGTGGTTCAATCAAGTGTGGGAGCATCCTCTCAGTGCCTATTCCCAGAGGCTGGAGGAGTGGAAGGAGAAGGCATTGAGTATCCCAAGGGAGAGGGGCCAGGTAATTTTCCTTTCTTTGTGCTCAGAGGGTGAGCAAGGGAGGTAATACTGTGCCAGTGTCATGGAATGCTGCTGGGCCTCATGAGATGAAGGATGTGAAAGTCTCTCTGCCCCAGCCAGTTGCTTGAAAGAGTAATGTGGATGTGCAGGATGAGCATGGAGGTGCCTAGCATCTCATCAGTGAGCAGAGTAATACTGGCTCAGCTGTAGGTGAGGAGAGGTTTGGGGAGTGCTCAGCTTTATGTAAGAAGCATCTTTGGGCTTTTCCAGCTAAGGAGAATTAAAGCTTCACTTGGGATGAGTGAAGCTCTGGCTTTTAATACCTGCCTCTGGCTGCCCTGATATTTCCTAGATGGAGCAGAGGCTGGTAGATGAGGGGACTTGTTTGTGTCCTCACTGTAATCTGTATGCTGGGAATGCTAAGATAGGAGTCAGTGTCTTTTGCAGGCTCTGGAGAAGCTGTCCCTGACCTTTCAGGTCTTGTAGCAATAACCTTTCACACAAACCTTTATTCTCTCAGCTGGCAGCTACCTTATTTTTCTAGGGTCCCTCTTCCCTGATGTCTAGGAGAATGCAGAGAGACTGCAACTTGTGTGCCCAGTGTCCCTGCATCCCCTGTGCTGTGCTGCAAGCAACATGGATACATATTTCTCACTTGTTAAGAAACCAAAGCAATAAAGACTCTTCCACTCCTAGTCCTGTGTGGTTTCTCGCTCCCACTGCATGATTTCTAGGCAAGGCTTTCCCCTCCCTCTCTGCTTTCTAAAACTGTCTAATGGGCAGGGAGAGACTGTGCATGCCTCAATCCCTGCTCCTGAGAAGGTCCTCTTCTGGTTCCTGGTGGGGATTGTCTGCTGCTTGATGTCTCCTCTCTGGAGGCCTGGCTGGAGCTGTGCTTTCCCTGATAAGAGCCTAAGGCTTGCTTTCCAGAACAGATGCAAGGCTGGAGATAGCCCTGTGTGACAGCAGGGATGCAGAGACAATGTCTGAGATGTTGGTAGTCCTGCCCTGAAGTGGTGGTGGTGTACTGGGAGGCTGAAACCACCTGTTTGTACCTCTGCCCTGTGAGCATCTTGAGGCATAAGGCTGAGGAGGTCTCTGCCTGACTCCAAAAAGCCTCATCCCCTTAGTGTGTGAGTTCTCCTGTGGTGTCTGTCAGCATGGCTGTGCAGGACTAAGCTGTAGGATGTCTAGGGCTGGCTGGTACCACTGGCTGTCACCACTGCTGTGGTGGCAACTGCAGTACCTGGTCTTGCTTCCCAGGACCCAGAGCAACCTACAGATGTTGGGGGAGAGCTTCCCATGCTCTGCATTTACAAGGTCAGCTCCTGAGGCTGGGTCAGCAGGACTGACTCTTGTCTTACTCTCAGGCCTTTGACAGTGCATTATGAGCTTTGGTGACCATGTTAAGAGGAGATGCCACAACATATGTGGTGTGTCTGTCCCAAATCCATCCCCCTGCTCTGCCCCACCCCCTCCCAAAATTGCTCGCAAATAACTTGTTTTTCCTTAAGGTGGCTGGAACCTGTTACTGGCTGCTGCAGCCCAGTCCTGTTCCTGATGTAGTCTGGCTTCACTCCCTGTAAGCCTCCTAGGCAGAGGGGCCGTATGCTAGAAAGTTCTGCTGAGCTTTCTTCTGCAGCAGCCTGCAGGAGAAAGGGTGCTCAGGGTTGTCCTGTGGTGGGGCAGCCATGTTGAACCAGGATCTGGGGCATGCCTTAAGAAACCATTTAGCTCCTTGTCCTTGGTGATGGTGGGATCTGACCACTGCCCATCCACTCCAGGTGTCCTCTGTGGTCCCAGAGGAGGGTTTCTGGGACACTTGCTGTTTTGGGAAGGGAGGCACATAAGGAGCAGGGAGCTGCTAAGTGGAGCTGTGTGCTGCTGCAGAGAGCCCTGGGCTCTGTGTCATGAAGTAATTGAAGTAATTGGCTGCCAGGGAGGACTCATCAATGAGCTCCTCTCAGGGAGTGAGCTGATAATTACTGCAGAAAGATTAGCTATGTCTCCAAACTGCTGGAGGCTGGAGATAGCTGCTTTCAGCAGCAGTGGTGGTTGCAGCAGCAGCTATGAAAATGGATGGAAGACACCCCCCACTCTAAGTGTTCCCTGCCATGCCTGAGCCAAGGGAAGCAGCAGCAAGGGTGGGTTTTCTGATAGTGGGTGGTGCCAACATGGGCCCTATTTGGGTAGCCATGAGGCTGGGGCAGACTGTGCCTGCTGGCAGGGCTGGGGCATCCATCAGCATGGCACAGCACAAGGGGTGGTGGTCAGGTGCTGCTGGGGGTAGGTGGGCATCAGGAGAGTCTGGGGGAGCCTTTGTGGTGTGGCCCAGTGCTCTACAGGATGAAGGAATGGCTTCTGCTTCACATCACCCAGCTCTCCCTGAACTGTGAGCACTGCATGCATCACACCTGGCCAGTTGCAGTGGCCAGTTGCAGGATGAACCTCTTTTGGGTACTGGGCTGCACAACCCTTTGCAAGACAATTTTTAGAAGCCCTGGTGGAGAGATCTAGGTGTAGTATTTTCCCTGCCCTTAGCTGGATGCCTGGGTGGGGCATGGTGGGGAAAATAATACTTATTTCCCTCCCTATGCCATGATGGCAGCAGGCCATGTTGGATCACTGCCAGTTGGCATCACCTAAATGGTGAGCGCTTGTTTGTTATTGGTGTAGTTTGTGGCCAAGCAGAGTTTAAATGAGGAGAAATTGTAGCGCTTGATTGGTAAATGTCATGCTGCTATCACACTGAGCTGGTGCTGGGAGATGAGTTTGAGGCTGGCTCTGCTGCTCCGCATCACACTGCCAGGCACGGGATGGTGAATCTCTCCCTTTGCACCTGGGCAGTGAGATTTAGCTCAGGTGTCACCTAAACTTCTTCACAGACAAGTGCTTATAAATACTGACTCCAGAACAGATGAAAATTAAAAGGTGACTGAAAAGCAGAAGCTGGGGGGCTGCAAAGCACATAGGGACCAGCCTTTTGCTTACCTGTAATTTAGGGCTCTCCTCTGCCCTGCCACTAAGGCATCTCATCTGCGTCCATGGGATGAGTGTGGAAGGTGGGCAGCGCAGTGCAGCAGAGCCTGCCCAGGTGCTGTGGGAACAGTTGATTGTGCCCAAGTAAAGCTTTGGGACATTCAGCTGATACATGTTACCTCAAGCACGGCTTTGCCTCCAGATTCTGCACAGGCAGCTTGTCTGTTGGTGCAAAGAGCAATAGTGTTGATCTTAAAAGCACATCAAGGTGGCAAAAGGGTTGCATTTCACAGGATAGCTCCTGTGCTTTCCTGGGATCATCAGAGTGGAGAAGTAGCAGCAGCAGGAAGATAGAGAAGCCAGAGCCACCACTCAAAACTGCTCATGTGCTGATGAGCATAGCAGCAATTCATTATCAAGAATATCTGTGTGGGGAGGGGAAAAATGATGAAAAGAAAAAGAGGGGAAAAAACAGATTATTTTTATCAGTCTCCTGCATAATTCCCTCCATAGGTCCAGACTACAGGCAACTAGTGCTGCCAAACCAATTCAGTTGTTCAAACAGAATCTTTTTCCTTCTGTGTCCCAGGGGTATTTGTGGGGAACCATCTGCTTCTGTCCCAGCAGGTTACGCCAGCCACTGCCAGTTCCTGTTCCCTGTTCTTCTACCACCTGCTCTGCCTCCTTTCAATTAAAATTCATCTCATGTGCTGTGGCTGAAAATGTCTTCTGGAGTCCAGCTGTGGCCCATCCCTGCCCTGCCATTAGGCTTCATGAATATTTTTTTACTGAAGCAATTACCCAAACATCAGATCTGCCTTTTTCATGTTAGAGCAATGGCTCAGGCCATTTCCCTGGTTGCTGCCAGCTGAGGACCTCTCTGCTTGCTGCAGCAATTCCTGCTGGCAACACTTCATTGCATTTCCCTGCATTTCATCCCATCTCCACCACTCCTGCCTTCAAGGTAGCCCAGTTCTATTCTTCTGCATTTCAAAACCCTCCTAATTTGTCTCATTAGCAAATGACACTCTTTCCTATGCCAGCTTGCTAGTGAAAATATGGAAGATCAATCCTCATATAGATGCTCAAGGATTTTGCCCTCCAGCCCAACTGATCTTCTAAAATATCAACAGCCCATTAATACCTGTCTTAGCCTTCTTGGACAGCCTTTCCTCTTCTAGAAAAGAAGTACGCTGATGTGTAAGGCTATTTTAGCACAGTCAACATCTGGAAAATACTGCACTTTTGGAGAAAGTACTCAGGTATGAAAGCAGTTTAGGAAGCAAACTTTCCTTTTTCTAGCCTAATACTGTCAAGAGTTTGGTGCCTATGCCTAGACTTTGATATAGTATTTTGAGGATGGCATTTCAGAAGATATTGCACTTATATTTGCATTTCATTTCTCTTCCCCTGGCATCTTCTTTTACTGATCTCCCCATCCCTTTGCCATCACTTTGGTAACTGTAGTGCTGGGAAAGGTAGGAGAGCTGTGGCAGGATGGACACGCTCCTGCCAAACTCAGGTGCTTGAGAATAAAGTTATATCTTCAAGGCACTTCCATAACTGGGCAGGGAGCCTGCCTGGGTGGCTGGAAGGACCCCCTTGCCCATTGGGCTGTCCCTCAGCTCTCTGGGCCAGGAGAAGGCAGTACTCTGCACTCTGACTTCTGTGAGAAACGGGGATTGATCCTGCCTGACATTTTGATTAAGCAACAAGATTTATTTAGAAATGAAGTCAGTAAATACTGAAAGGATTAAAACCTGGTTAAGCATTGTGTCTCCAAAAGTAGATGGATTGCAGAGTGGGGGCATTTCTGCTGGGAAACCTTCAGAAGATGGGAGCAAGTTGAGCACAGCCCTGCAGCCAGAAAAGCTCCTGAGGAGAAATGGGCAGGAGTGGGGCAGAGTGGGGGGGAGAAGAGAGGCTCTTCCACTGCTGCCCCCATCCCACTCTCTGGCATAGCTGGAGGAGCAGCACCAGGTTCTCTGCTCAGGGGAGAGCCTGCTGATTTTGGGTGGGGAGACACAGACTCTGTCTGGCCTAGGAACTCCTAAGTTGGGTGCTTCTGACACCTGTAAGTCTTGAGTCTCCTAATCTTCTGAAGTACCATTAATGAGAATATTTAAATTGCATCTTCAACATACACCTACTAAAGGGCATTTGTGGTCCGTCTGCAAAGGCCTTCCTTGCTTTTGAGATCCAGCCCATACATCAACTGGAGCAAAACCAGGGTCAGCTCAGATGAGCAGCACACCTGCAGATATGGTCCCCAAATGTCCCTGTGCTTGGACACCACCAGGACATGGAGTGGAACAGTGGAGAGGGGACTGTATTGGTTACAGTCCCTTGGCACCACAAGGGATAGATGAGCAGTGGAGGGTGGTGCCAACACCCTCCTGTGTCACCCTCACTAACCAAGCTCTCCAGAGACATCACAGCAAGCCCTGTCACTCTCCAGTGACCATGGAGACAAGCATATGCCTTGTCCTCAGGAAGGTGTCCCCACCTAGTGCTCTGTCCCCTCTTGACAGCACTTGTCCTCTTGCCCCATGGGGACAGCTTGATCCTAGCAGTGTGTTCCGGCCTGTGTGGCTACCAGAGTCTGTGGAAGAGTGAGCTGGTGCCTGCATGTGTGGTGAGAGCAGAGGTAATGAAGCTCCTGATTTCCCAGCAGCTGATGCCTGCCTGAGTGATAGCTCTAAATTGGCTTCTCTCTGCAAAACATCCTCTCCCATCAGCCCCAGGAGAGATGGCATTGCCACAGGCTGTGCCTCCCCATGCTCTCTCCACAGCAGACTGTTTTTGGGGAGCAAAGAGGAAAAGATAAACTAGGTGAAGAGATGCACTGCTACATGATTTTTAAAGGGGATTTTTTTTGACAGAAATAAAAATTTGCCCTGTCTCAGATAGTTAGCTATTTCCTTACTGGATTACTGTGAAGGGGAAACAGTCACTATGCTATTAAGTGAGCCCAGGGACCCACTCTGCTTTTATTTCCCTGTGTCTCTTTTCTCACCATCCTCCAGATGAGAGATGGGAGTGAAATAAAGGCATTTCCACTCTACCAGCATGGTTGCAATCCCACCCCACTGATGGGTTCTGGTGAGAAGAGCAGATAGTGGCTTTGCCTCTGCAAGAGGCTTTGTTCTCCCAGGGAGTGAGGGTGCTGGGAGTGCAGCAGGAAGGATACCCCATATCCTGCTCTGATAGTTTCCACATCACCCACCTTAGGGCTGACCCCAAGGAGGGGCAGGTGGGCTGGGGGTGTGTGGGAGACCAGTGTTGTAGTGTATCCCATTGGCTGGGGACAGTGTCCCACAGGGGTTCTGAATCCCCCACAAAACACACCAGTTTTTTTCCCCTTCACCATCTTCTCACCTCATCCCTGTGGGAAGAGCAGTGAGATCCAGCATGGCCCCATCCCAGCATCCCCCATCAGTACTTCCCAGCTACTATTTGTAGCCAGTGAGGCTCTTTTGGCACACCACAGCACTTGCCGAGGGGTGAGCAGTGGCAGCAGAGCAGGCGACAGCTCAGATGTATTGATCGCTCAGATCTGTGCTGAGGTGCTGGTGCTCCTTTCCTCAGCAGCTTTCTTCCTGGCTGCATCCCAGAAGGAGGTAGGATTCAAAGGCCACCCCTGCCCTTGGCACAGGCTTCATCCACCCTGTCCTCAGCTGCTTCTGAAGAGAAAGGCCCGCAGGAAGTGCTCACCTTGATGCTGTGGAGGTTACAAAAGGAGTTCAAGCTGGAAGAAAACGTATTTTCCACTGCTGTGAAAAGAAACCAAATCCCAATACACCTCAGACAGTGCTGCTCTGAGCTCCTGGCTGAGCAAGGAGCATCTCCAAGGCAGGGGAGGGATGGAGGGGATGTTCAACCAGTCCAGGTAGTGGGCCTGGCTTGGTCCCCAAGTTCTTGTCCTCACAGCAAGGAGGCCATCTGGGACACCTGGTCATGGCACTTTGGCAACCCAAAGGCCACAGAGTGTGTGAAACAAGAGAGGGGTGTTTGTGCACAGATTTGGGGAAGGGAGCAGGGAATGGGCTTTCTGGTGACTGTCCATGTCTGTTGCTCGGTGTCACTGGCTTAGGATGAAGGCTGGTAGTACTGGTGGGGCAACTGAGCCAGGGCATGGGCATTTGGAGAGCAGTAGGAAGGAGGGTGATGGTAGCGGGTTGCTGAGGCCCGGGAGTTGAAAGATCTGTGCTGAGGTGCTTGTGCTGAGGGTGCCAGACAGTACCCGTGTTCACAGGGACAGGCACCTGCAGCCATCTGGTGGGGAACTTGGTTACAAACAGATGTCCCTGTCATGAATGAAGAAGAAGGAGTTGTTCTACTATGTCATGGAACTCTTTAGTACCACTTGTGGTTATTTTTTAGAAAGCTCTGGGATGCAGAGAAGGACAGCAGGTTGTGGTTACAGGACATCACCGTTTTACCAACCCTCCTCCACCCCCATCTCAGAGACCCCAAAGTCTACCTCATCAGCCACCAGAGATCTCACTTTGTCACTGCCCCTCTACACAAAGATTATCTTTGCACTTTCTGCCCTCCGCATCATCTCCCACAGCAGTGACCTGCCAGGCTTCCCTCCATTCCTTCTCCTTTCTGGGCTAGACATGTTGCCAGGCCAGAACTTGAAGCTATTCCTCCCTCCCCACAAATTTCTGAGTATCCCCTATGGGATCTGGACCATTACAGAGCTCTGCTGCTGAGCTGAGGGTCCTGGCTGGGAGAGGGACCCCTTCTCTGGGAGGACAGGAGGAAGGGGGTGAAGAGTCACTTCTGCCACACCCACTGGTAGTTTAATTTAATTTTTTTTTTTAAGCTCGATCAAATTTCTGGAGCTTGAACCTTCCCTGACTGCTGTGTCTTGTTGCCTTTTTGCTTCCTTCCCTTCTCCTTAGGCAGCTACAGCAGGCGCTGTGAGTCTGTAATAAGTTATTCAGCAGTGATCATGCTCTTCCTTGGATTTAAATTTCCACATGTTTCCCTTCAGGCTGTTTCCAACTAATTTCTGCATTTGCATAATGCCCCCCTTAGGGATGCTCTGGCACAGCCCCTTCTCCCCTGCTTTGACAAGTTCATCAGAGATTCAGGCTATTAGCGGAAAAGACTCTAATTCTGTTGGCCCTTTAGCCCGCTCCTTCCCCATGCATCTCCAATTAAAAAAAGACAAAGAAGCAGTTTGGGGTTCAGAAGGACGGAATGCCCACGGGAAGTGGGCTGAAGACTGCTGGACCCCCCCACCCTTGGAAGCCCCTGGAGGGAACCAGCTGGAAGAATTACAAATTCAGAAGCAAAAGCTGTATCTTATTGTAGATTCTGGTCTGGCAGCCCAAATAATTTCGTCTCAACCAGAATCAGCAGGGACCCCTCCACCCCTGCTGATTCTGGGGTACTTGAAGGGGAGGGATGAGGAGGGCTTTAGCTGGGACAGCACTGAGCTGGGGATGGTGGGGCTGGTCACCCCTGCGGCAGATGCACCCACAGACATCTCCTCTCCTGAAATAATACTCTTGCTTGGTTATTTGGAGGGATGGGCATCCAGGAAGGCTGAGCACATGCAGGAGAGGGAAATGAAAACCATCACATGGGTGCCAGGTGAGTCTGCCCCTTATTACTCTTCTCTAAGGCCACCTCATCTCTTCTGGACATGCCAGCCCTTCCCTGCAAATTCTGCCTCTCTGTCCACCATCAGAAGCCATCAGAAGCCATCTGCTTACTTCCTCCTGATGTTTGTATTTTTCTGCCCCTCTTCAAGCAGATTTTATGCTTCTACTACACACAGATGGTCCAGTCTGTCTCCCTAATTCTTGTCCAACTACACAGAGGAAAAAAAAAAAGCCTACACAATCATACTGCTCTCGGTGGTATTTCCCAATGTGATCTACACTGAAATACACCTCTCTCCAAGATACCCAGACACCAGCTAGATTATAACTTCCTTCAGGAACAGGATAAACACCTCCAGGTTTAAGTGAGTGCAGCACTCTTGTGAAGCTCGCCTCTTTGATAGCCAGCTCCACATTATTATAAACAGAGTCTTTTCTGCTGCTTTTTTTATTAGTTCTTCCATGTTAAAAAACATAATGGTAACTTTCAGACCAGCTTCTGTACATGTCTCTGATGCGCTTCTCTCTTTTATGGCTCAAGTACAATGGCAATCGCAGACATTAACATGCTTCTTTAGGATGAAATGTACATTTGCATGGCACCCAGCTGGAGGAACATGCTGCATCTCTTGCAAAGCTGGCTGCAGCCTGTCCAGAAACTCTGGGGAGGGGGTGAGGGATGCCCAGAGTCTGCCTGCAGTCTCCTACACATGGGGAAAAGAGGCAACAGGAGAGCCAGAGAAAGGAGGGATGGTTAAAGGTGGATGCTGGAGAGTGGGGGCTGAGGCAGGGCTTCTTTACGCCAGCCCTTTGGGGCAACCATTGCCTTTATACCCACTTCTCAAGCATTTAATGTATTGCTGAAAATATACAAATAAGCAAAAGTATGAGGGGGGCTGCTTGGTATTTCCTTGTTACCAGAGGCTTTTGGATGAATGGGGATACCTCTCTCCAAGGCACGGGAAGGAGTGTGTTGAGGTCACCCTGTGTCTCAGGCTCCTTCCACGTCTCTTCCTTCTCTGGATCTCGTCCCCTCACAAACAGCACTCCCACCCCAGATTCTGCAGGTTTTGACAGCCTTTTCTTTCTGTCCCTCTTCGTGTGCAGGGCCCTGACCTAGCACAAGGAGTGGAATCCTTCAAGACCAGCACCCCTCCCAGGACACTTCTTAGGTAGAGATCTCCATTACAAATCTTTTGAGTGCCCAGCACTCTGGGATGGCAACCTTATGAGGGCTCTGACTTGGGATCATCATGGCAGTCACTATTAGCACAGAGAAAAGCTTGCTGTCTCTACCAGCTTGCGCCAACAATGGGAGAGATGGTGTGCAACCACCAGCCTGTCTTCCTCCTATGTTTATGATTTGGGATAGACCAGCAACTGGGATGTTCTCCTGTGGATCGGGGGTCTGTCTGCAGAGGGATGCAGAGAGCATGCTTGTTGGTCTTGTCCATGCTCTGTCCTCCTACTTCACTGCAGCTGAGGGGTCAGGCCACCCCATGGCACTGAAGTGAGAATGTTGTCCCCATCACAGAAATCTGGAGACCCCACCAGGACTCTGGCCTCCCAGAAGCAGCAGCAGTCATTCCCTGGCACCACATTCCCTCTTCTCCCTGTGTGTACCCTTCATGGGCCAAGCCTGGGCAAGTGATGGATCTCCCAGCTGTGGGGCTGAGAAGGGAAGCTGTAGCCCCAGACTGGGGTTGTTGCACCAGCCCAGCAGCAGCGTGTGGCTTCTCTCCTGCACATCTTCTACCAGGCAAATGTGCTCCTCCTTTTCCCAGCAGCCAGGCTGGTGCTCAATTCCCTGTTGTTAGATGGTCACATGTCACAGTCTCAGGGAGAACAGGGGTCTACTGTTTGTCTGAAAGAGGAAGAAACCTGCACAGGACATCCATGCTGGGGCCCTGCTGTGCAAGCAGCCCTCACAGGCACTGGTGCTCTGTGCTCCGCAGGAAAGCTCAGTCCCAGAAGGGTCAGCGGCCAGGGATGGCAGTGACATGCAGGTGGCAGCTACACGTGGCCCCCTTTCGAGAGATAAGCAATCAGTGCTACCACCACCCCGATGTACACTCCCGTGCCAATGGTTATGGAGAGCGCGGCAAGGAAGAGAGCTCGGCGGGAAGCTGAACTGGCCAGATGAAAATCTCCTTTGGAGACAGCCTTGCTGGTCTGGAAGGAGAAGAAATGCTTGTTGCTCACAGCTGTACCAACCTGGCCTTTAACCAGCATGCAGTTGTTTCATGACTGAGTCAGTGCTTCTGGCCACTGCATCCCATGGGGGCTGGGAACAGACAGCAAGGTGTCTGTCAGTCTGGGAGGGCTCAGAACAGCAGTGCCACCTGCACACATTTCCCTGTGGATTTTGCCTCCAAGGGAAACATGGGCTTCAGCTACTTGTCTGAAAGCACCCATCTGGGCACACAGCCAGAGCTGTGAGTGGGTGGCTGGACTCTTTTAAGACCTCAGTGCATGGGGTGATGGCTGTGGTACTGACCAGATATCAGTGCATCCTGTACAGAGATGTAACGAGAACTGCCTAGGCTCAGGGAGCTGACTCTTGATGGCATGGGCTGTTGGTCCAGCTGTGCTGCCACCTGATTGCTGCATGGGGTTTTCAGCTGAAGCCTATTTGCTGTTGAAGGGCTGATGAAACCAGCAGTAGAGACAGATCCTCATCTCTCTGGAAAAGGATGGCAACTTCAAGCTTCTCTGAGTGTTCAGGGTATATTCCAATATCTCTTATTACCTACTACTTGAGTTCAAGTTGCCAGGTGGGCATCAGTGCACTCAATGTGCAAAGACACCAAACAAAGATATGGTCCTGGCCTCAGTGGGTGAACAAAGGGGGTAGTTATAGAAAATGGAGCTAGATATAAATTGCCCCACCTATATCACCACATGGAGAGTGCACTGTGCTATCTTGCACTACGTGGAAAAATGTGAAATCAACTGCTTCTTGGGGTCCTAATAAATTAATGCTTCCCCTGCCTCTCACCAATTCTGTGCCAGGAACTCATCTAATATACTTTTCCACCTCTGTTCCTATCCTCTTGATTTAACTTCTTAATGCCTCCCTTCATCTATTCTTGTTACAGCAGCATCTATGCAAATGTGGAGTAACTCCTCTGGCTCTGCATGAATTATTTTGGGTCAACAGTGATGTAAGTGAGCCCAGGCTCCAGGCCAAGCCCTCAGGAATGCAGCAGCTCCTCTGAGCTCCAATGTGCATCAGAAACAAGTGCAAGAGAGGAGCTGTAGTGTGATATGGAGACCAAGCTCCCCTTTGCATCCAGCCTCCAGAGCAGCCTGGCTCCTGTGGCATGAGCTGCCTCAGTTTGGGTCATGGTGTAGAACCTTCACATTACTGGAGAATGGGAGGACAGGTGGGAAAATGCCATTTTCCTGAACCTGGCTGGAGGGTGAGAAGCCGGGCAATGGGCTAAGAGGAGCCCCAGTTCCCTAAATAACAGCCAGAAAACCCAAAGGAAAAGCCTGACCTCCAGTAATCCACACCAGAACTGGAGGGGTTCCAACCCCCCAACAATTGTGGAGACATCCAGGAGCACCCTTTGTCTCAACCCTCAGAGTTATGGCCATGGCACAGAGATGAGCCTTATATTCAGAAAGGTGTTGGTCACCTCCATGGGCTGCTGAGGCTTTCAGGACCTCTGCTGTGGCACTTGACACATGCAGGCAAGCAAAGGGATTCCTTACCCCTTGGGAGAAGTAGAAGGCAGCAATCCCCAGGGGCCAGAAGCAACACAGCATGGAGAAAAGAGCCAAGCCCAAGTGGTCCCGGGGGGGAAGCATCAGGAAATGATCCTCGCTTTCGCTGTCGCTGGAGGAGTCGCTCTGCAAAACCAGATGGATTCAGCACATGCCCACCTCCCCGTGCCGCTCTGCAGGCTGCATCTCAGCGCCTCACCTCCCAGCTCCCACTCTCTCCTGGTCCCGTCACATGTTCTCATACAGTTCCCACTGGCAAATTTAAGGAGTAAATTTCAAAAATATTTTAGACTCTTTAGTATGGTTTGATGAGGAACAACATAGCTCAGCAAATTGGATTCTTGGTTCCCTGCCAGAGCAAATGCTGGGGGTCTGGGATTTCCCTGCATTAGAGAGAGTCTTAAACTGAAATATCTTCAGCTTTGGCAGAACTGACTGTTTGTCAGCTTAACCAAACTTAAACAGAGTGACTTATCCCCATTAGAGTCTAGGAGATCAATATCTTGCTAAACTAATTTAGGAAGTGAGGGAAAGCATTTGAATTGAAGCCTCCGTTGCAGGGGCAGCATGCCCTGTCCCCTTAGTGAGTCACTGCTCAGTGGCTGTGGTGAGCCCTCTTGCCTTTGGGCACTACTGGGCCAGCCTCAGACCACCCTGCAAGTGATGTGTCTTGGTGGGGAAAGGATGCAGAGGTGGGGACATCCCTGCTGCCATCTGAACAGGCTACATCACCAACACCAAAAGAAGCAGAGCTGTGCTGGGTCATCAGGCATCAGCTCCAGTGAGCTCTGGGACCCTCTCCCACCTCTCAAGATCCTGGATGATGTTTCCCAGCTGTGGCACAACTGTTCAAGCCATAGTGGGGCACAGCACAGCAACGAGGCTGCTTTGTCAGCTCTCATTCTTCCTCGTGCAGGATTCATCCTGTCTTTATATACATATAAAGCTTTCTCTCAGATGCTGCCATCACGCATGTGAATTTTGCTGTTATGCAGGAATTGCTGTTTCTCTTTAGCTCGAGTGCCACAGCAGTGGCAGGTTGCCCTTCTCAAAGCATTCCCATTTCCCAAGGGTCTCGCAGAGACCCAGCTCCCTTTTGCTCCCAGCAGCAGGCAGCCAGGCTTCTCTTAGGGAAGCTGACCTCCATTCTGAGGTCAGCAGTGAGGAAAAAGTAGCAGAAGTGCTAAGGAGGAAGAAGAAATACTGGGTGCACAGGGAGGCTGGAGATGGTAGGATTCGGGGGGGGGAGCTCTGGGTAAAGAAGGGAGAATAAATTATCAAGAATTTGAGCCAATGTCCAGAAAGAATGACCACAGTAGTTTAGTGCTGTCCTACCTGTCCAAGCTCACCTCATACTCCTGGAGCTCCTCTTCCTCCACCTCATAGGAAACAGTTTGGATACGGATGTCACTCTCTACCAGGCAGGACCCTTGTGCCTCTTGCCCTTCAGGAGCTTCAGATGAAGACTCTTTGCTTTCTGTAAAAGTGGTCTCACAGCTTTCCATCTTGCTGTCCTTAGCTTTGAGAGCAGTCTCATCCTTCACAAGGATGAAACTGGGGCCGTACAAAGCTTCAACAGCCAGCTGCAGGGAACTGGCATCCAGCAGCTGGTGAGTCCTGGCACCACCAGTGTTTTGGAATATGTAGGAATACAGTTTCCCTTGGCAGCGATGACTGGGGTAGTCCTGGCTGTGATGCTGGTGGTAAGAATAGCTGCTGCGAAGGTGGCCATTGGATTTGGCCAACAGCGGGTTTTGGAGCTCACGCACGCTTTCCATGCTGCCGGCAGCGGTGGTGGTGGGGAGATCCTGCAGGAGCAGAGGGGTGGGAGGGAGTAGGCTGTTATTTCAGCAAGGCAAGGGAGCAGAAAAGCACAGGCAATGTCAAGAGGCTAGTGGGAACAGAAAAAATTGGCAATACTGGAGAAAACAAGACCCCTCCCCACCTCTGAATGCTATCTCCCCAGGTGGTAGCAAGATAAGGATGCAACCCTGCAATAAGGTTATCTGATTCAGGCTGGATTAACATGAGGACTTGCTGTATCTATAATGCATCTTGGCCATGTGCAGCCTGACAGGAAAGGACCTACTGCGTCTTTTCTGCTGGTTCATAATGTGTGCTGTGACAAAGACTGACAGCACAGAAGTAGATAAGAGACTGACAATCATTCAAGGAGCCTTCCTGACTTCCCAAAGTAGAGGGGTTGCATGATGAATTATTTCCCACTGGACATTTCACATACACTTAACTGGCTTTGAGGTGCACATGAAGTTCTCTAGGACTCATCCAAGCCTGAACTGGGGCTGAGGCAAGTGCAGTGAGCCACCAAGGGAAGCCAGGGGGCTGCTGTGAGGACATGGAGGTGGTGTTTAGGCTGGGGTGGGAGTGTTGGATGCTCAGCCAGCTGTGAGGAGGAACTGAGAGATGTGGAGATTAAAGGGGAGACTCCACGGGGTTTGGTCCACTTAGAAATGATGACATTTTAAGTAAATGATCCATCACATCAAAGTGCTGTTTAAACCAGCTCCACCCCTGGGTACAGCAGCAGCCAGACAGCCTTGGCTCTGGGCCACCAGCTTCAGAAAATGCTGAGTCCAAAGGAGATCCTCAGTTACAAATGTCAACATGGGTTTCTTCCTCAGGGAAATTCACCTTCCTCTCCCTTCCTCCATTTCAGAGTGCTGAAGGCTTGTACTGCTCTCATTTTTTTTTCCCATGAAAATTTTTCAGATGAAATATTTCCACTCTTTTCCTTCAGAGGAGCATTTACTATTTTGGCTTCCCAACCCACCTTGGAACAAAGAAAAAGTACAGTGAAACATGAGCATTCTCAGGAGAGAGAAACAATTATTTTGCCCTCTTCACTACCTAAGCCCCAGGTTTTACAGTCTCTTTAGCATTTTCCCAGCTCCCAGACCATGACACCTTATTGCCTTGCAACCTCAAATGTTCTTGTTCTCCTTAGAGACCTGGGTCACTGACTCCTCTGCAGGATGCTGTGCAGCAGGGTCACACTTCCTCCTGCTGTAAGAATCCCTGAGGTTTTCTGATAGACAGCACATCATCTTGGCTTTAAATCTCAAGAGGGAAATATAAATAGAGAAACTGAAGACTTTAGAAACTGAAAAACTCAAGTGGTCCTGTTTCCTTGGCCAAACTCTACAACATCATGCAGATGGAGAGCCGTGCATGGTTTTAAATGGACCTGTCCATTGGCTTTGTTTGGGCAAAGCCATCACATTTTGGAAATCTGCTCAGGAAACGGAACTCTTCAAAAGCCCTCTTGTGCTGCTAAAACACTGTGCATTTTGGTGAATGCCCTTCACTTCTCCCTTCCTAAAACCATTCCCTGCCTTCCACAGTCTCCCACCTTACTTATAAAGCTGGTAGTGGCTTGTGCAGCAGATGGTCATTAAGTATTTTCAAAATATTTAAGGGAGTTGCATATTTATAGCAAAGACAGTTTTATTTTCTGCACAGACACAGAGAAGCTCAAAGCTACATCCCAACTTTCAGACAAGGAAACCACAATCCTCTTCTTTGCTTACCTTAACATGCAAATTAGATTTCTAATAAAATAACCTATTTTCTAACAAAACTGTAAGGAGATACCAGTCACCAAGTGTCATTTGAGAGCAGCAGCAAAAGCAGGAGCCCAGCACTAGCGAGAGAAAATTGACAGTTTTAGTTCAGCATCCATGCCTTATTTCAAGAAATGGTTCTGGCAGCAAACTAGGGTAGGAAGGAATGAGATCTTGCTGAGAACTTTTGAAGGCTGTCAGTTCCAAATGTGTTGAGAAACACCAGCAGACAGACCTTGGGCAGGCTGCTGGCCACTGGGCAGCAGGTGCTGCCTGTGTGGAAGTTACTGTGCTTTTCACTTTGGGTCCTCAGCAACAGGTTGGATAAGGAACAGAGCTGCACAGAAAAGCCATATATTCACAGCAGCAAGCACTGGGAAACAGAGAGTGGGAGGGGGAAAGAAGGGAAAGGAGCTGGGAGGAATTGGAAACCTAAAAGGCAGTTTGGGAGGTGCCAGGGAACGAGTGTGGGAAGACTGCATCTATGCAGCTGGACTGCTGCTGGACATTGACTCTGTTGAGTCTTATAGGATGCTAGAAGGGCTAGTGGGAGATGTCTCACTGACCTGGGCTGTGGGGAAGAGGCAGCGAGGGCTTGCAGGCAGCAAACATCCTAGGGTTAACATACCTTGGGAAAGTATCAGTGCGGGTATCAAAAGAAATCACAGGAAAAAACTCCTGAAGTATGAGGAAGTCTGTGAATGTGGGCTGGGCAGGGCTGAGGCTTCATCCCAGGGAAATGGGGTGAGCTCAAACCTTTCTGGTCCCTCAGATTGTCCTGGAGCTGTCCTTAGAGCAGAGCCAGGATCTTGGAGCTGCTGCACAAAGCATGGACAGGGCAGGGCTACAGCTAGAAGGATTTAGCCTGTGCTAGTCCTGTACCCTCTGAAATTAAAAAATATTTGCCTGTATTAAAGTCTCTTTTCCTTGCTGCCTTCCACTCTTGGAAGTTGGGGCTCATGCTCTCCCTGGGAGACTGCAGGGACAAGGGGAAAAGTACAAAAGAAAATCTCACAGTGCTTCTGATAAATAAGCAAAGGAGCCACCAACTGCATCCTTTGTGCCCAGTCCTGGCATTTGTCAGCAGTGGGGAGGGGACATAGGGCCAGTGTCACAACACACTTGCAACAGTGTGCTCAGCCCTGCTTGAAAGCAGCCAGGCTGAAACCTTCCTCTCCAGTAATGGTGAAGATGTGAGAGAGTTCCAGTACCAGAGGAGTTAGAGATGCTTCCCACTCCTCAGTCACCAAGATTGGCACATCACATAGAGGCCGTGTACCGAATGATCTGGGTTTGCTGGTGTAGACAAGGGCCACCAAGCCTCTAGAGATGACATTAGAGAGGAAATGGCAGAGAGGGTCAGGACCAGCCCTGCATGCACATGTGCAGGGAAGGGGAGAGTCAGACCAGCCCTGCAGTTGTTCCCAAACCCCATTTGGGTTATCTGAATCCTACAGGGAATTTAGCCACACAGGGACTTAAAAAGGGAAGCCTAGTAATAAAATAAGCCTGATGATAAAGAAAGCCTGTTAATAACCAAGCTTGGGGAAAGAGGAATGTAGTCAGAAAATGAAAGCAAGAAAGCAGTAAAAGACAAAATTATCAAAGAGTGGCCATTCTCTGTCTTTATTATCAGCAAGATTGGACAGTGTGCATATCCATCACCCCCATGGTGCTAGTCTGGGCAGTACTGGCAGCAGGTAACAGTGGTGAGATGCTGCTAGGTGCATGGCAGGACACATGTCTGTGCACACACAGAGACGTGCTGCAGGGTGCACAGGGAGGAGGCACATGTACAAGCATACACACACAAAATGGGCACACCTGGGAGGAGGCAGACTGCGGTGTCCTAGTTGAGCTGAACCATTGCTGCAGCTCTACTGCTGCCTGACAGCTGCTGGCTCCCTACCGAACTGCCTCCCCCTGTGCACGGCTGCTCCTGTAACCAGCTGGCTGAGCGGGCCCCCACAATCCCCAGCCTGGCTGCAGCAGTCCCCAGCAGAGTGGGAAATGCACAGCTGTGTTGTGTACTCTCAGCCTCTTAAGGCGAGTACTGGGTAAAATGAGCCAAAATAAGGCATGAAAACAAAGAGGTAGCAAATTTAGCTTTGTATTTCACAGATCTCACCTCCACACCACATCCCCTGAGGCAGTTCTCAGAGGGACCCTTGGCACAGATGCCAGCTATGATAAGCCAGCTAATGATGAATTAAGTAGCTGTTCCAGGAATCAATCATCATTTAATTGCCCTGTCAAGCAAACACTCTGCCTTGCTTCCCGGGCTCATTAGCAGGTTGTGGCTGTGGTGCATGTCCCCAGACTCCAGAGTGAGAAGGTTAGCCCACCCTGGCTGAAGGCTTTCCCCTTCAGGACAGCACCAGGGGAGGTCAGTGCCCTCAGGTACTGGTGTCCTATTGCACTGCCATCCCCTGGCTGGTCTGAGGGCAGGGGACAGTGTGAATGCTTGTTCCCGATCCAGCTGATGTTAAGCAGCACCATGGCCAGTTACAGCTGCCATAGCACCAGGACAGATGCAGACCCACTCCTGATGGAAGAGGAAAGCATAGGAGATTTGTTGAGCACTTGTCCCTGAGCCCAGACCTTCCTAGAAGCTCTCAGGATGTGCTTTGGACCTTCTAAACAGAGGCCCAGGTCCAGTCAGGACACAGTACCTCTGCCTCAGGGCGTCCAAGCTTGTGATTCTGACAAAGAGAAAACCATCTCACAAAAGCTGCTGAGAAGCAAAGGCACAGCACTGCCTGAGCAGCTGTCATTTCGGAAAGGGGGGGTGAAGGAAGGGCTGTGAGAGCTCATGGACCAAGCCCTCTCTCAGCCATAGGAGCCCGTGCAGCAGCATGGATCCCTGGCATGTCTCAGCCCTGCCGGGGTGAACCACAGCTCAAGGGGAGAAGGAAGTGCTTTCATCAGCCCCACAGACATGACTGCAGAAAGCAGTTTGACTCCAGCCAACACTGAAGCACTCCCATGGATGCTCATCCGACACCACTGCTTCTGGCTTGGGCACAGCACAAGCATGTTGATTGAGGGGCTGTTCATCCCCAGGGTGTAATAAAGCCTTCACCAGTCCTGGGAAAGGTTGCTGTGGCACGAGCATCAGGTGAGGTGGCCTGGGGGCTGGAAAGGTCAGAGGGGTGATGTGGGGGAGGCAGATCTCAGTGTGGGGCAGGAGGGAAGGGTGGTGAGACATGATGGCCCCAATGGGGCTGGTAGAGATGGTACCCAGAAAAACAAAAGAGCGCAGTAGGGACAGCAGTGGGAAGGCAAATGGTGGGCAAGAAGCATGGGGCAGGGGAAACAAAGTGACATCTGAGTCAGACAGAGCTGGACCCTGGCCACCAACAAAGAGAAGAAAAGGACTATGAAGCTGCTGGAGGGGAAAGAATTGGTGAGTACCAGGAGGGAAGGAAGAAGGTGACACAAAGTCCGGACTTGGATTAGAAGCAGGATAGCCTAAGCATTTGTGATGTAGAGAATCTGATTCACACCTTTGATGAAGCTGGTTTGACAGAGCTGGAAAGGAGTTAATAAAATGTTTGTTCTGATCTCCTGACAGGTGGAAAGCCAGTACCAAAGGGCTGCTGGCTCCAACAGAGACTAAATTGCTCTGAGAAATGGGATGTGATGGGCCGCTTTTCAAGGATCACAAGTCAAGATGGGCAATTTCCAGGTGGAAATCGGGTCTTTATTGTCTCTGATAAAAATGTTTCTCTGCAGCAGTGTTCTGACACAGCTATGCTCAGAACTAGGGTGTTGCTCCTAATGGTAGGGAGCAGCAAATCCATCCCTGGGGCTGGCAGGTAAGAGCCAGGCTGGTTTTGGAGAAGCCATTCCAGGGGCTCTCCAGGGCTGGGCTCCCACCCCTCCCGGTCCCCAGCTCCGGTGCCAGCTATCTGGATACACTGACCGTGCCCACATGAACAGGGGAGCAGTGGAAACTCCATCGCCTCCAAGTAGGTATCCCCATAACTCTCAGCTTCACACCGGGAGTGCCTGCACACAGGCTGTGCGGCGCCTGCAGAGTGGTCGTGGCTGCCGTGTCCCCCGCCTCGGCCGCGTCCGGCGCTCGCCAGGCGGCCACCAGGTGTCCCCGGCGCGCCGCGCAGCGCCCACCGCACCGCCCGCACAGCCCCGCACAGCCGCGCACCCCCGCACAGCCCCGCACCCTCCGCACAGCCCGAACAGTCCCGCACAGTCCCGCATCCCCCGCACAGCTCCGCACAGCCCCGCACCATCCGCACCGCCCGCATCATCCGCACCGCCCGCATAGCTCCGCACAGCTCCGCGCCGCCCGCACAGCCCCGCACAGCCCGCACAGCCCGCACAGCTCCGCGCCGCCCGCACAGCCCTCCACCGCCCGCACAGCCCCGCACAGCTCCGCACAGCTCCGCGCCGCCCGCACAGCCCCGCACAGCCCGCACAGCCCCGCACAGCCCCGCACAGCCCCGCACAGCCCGCACCGCCCCGGCCGCGGGGCCCAGCCGCTCCCGACCCTCAGCGTCGCGGGGCCGGGACGGCGCCTGCGGGCAAAGCCTGGGTCCGGTGCCTGTATGACCAAATCGCTGGGCACGCTGCGGCGCCCCAACGCCTCATGGTTGGCGTTGGCTCGTCTAGTGTGAGCACGGCACCGGCCCGGGGTCTGAGCTCACCAAGCTTGCCGGGATGCACCTCGCCGTGCCCCTCAGGCGCGAGAGGTACGGGAAGGGCTCATCGAAGCATGGATGGTGATGGAAATAAAGCACATGGTGGTGTGGGTGGCTAGGTGTATAATTAGCAGGCTTGGACTCTCTCGGCATGCCCTTCTTTAAGCTGGAGACGCAAACAAGTAAATAAGGTGGCTGTCGGAAATTTCTGCAGGTTGTCCTGTGTACATGGGACCAGGGAGGAGAGCGGGCAGTGTCAGGGGGCTGCTCCTGCGGCTGGCCCGGAGCTGGAGGGCAGCAGAGTGGCCATGGGGTGCCCAGCTGAGGCAGAGCAGAGTGGGTGACCTGACTGGGCCAGGGAAGTGGACCAGGATAGGATCAGGGATGGGCAAGTTCTGAAGGTTCCAGCAGCCACAATGGGACAGTCCTCTCAGCCTCAGAGCACTCCTGATGGATTTGCACCCAAACAAACAGTAGCCCTGCAGCACCTTCAACAAGAAGCCCCTGTAAGGGGCTGTAAAGTGGCACACGACACCAAACAAAACTGATGGACTGCACTCACCAGAGGCTTCTTCACTTTCCTGTATGGGCACCCAGCAGGGTTGCTGGGAGGTACTGGAGGTCAGGGCAATGACTCCCAGATGTGGTCGCTACTGGGACTGTCAGCATCTCCAGCCCTTTGAGGCATTAGCCAGTGAGACAGTTTTGGAAGCTGTTGGGCTCTCACTTCTCATCTGAGCCAAAAAATAAAAGTTGAGGGTCAGAGGAGTCTAATTCCCCTGCTTGCTACAGCATCTAAGTCACTGTCCTGGAGAAACATGAGCTCAGACTGGGTCTGGGCTTCAACCTTCTCTTCCTCAGCTTAGGACCACCCTAAGGAATTACACTAAGACTGCTCTCTGAAGAGAGGGGCGTTGGCATTCTGCTCTCAATGTAAAAACCTACTTAGAAAAATCCATGTACGCAGAGCCACTAAGAGCCAAACTCACTGACACCTGGGCTCCAATGCTTCCAGCACAAAGGCAGCCCAACCCCTCGCCCGAGATCAGGCTCCTTGCTCAGAGTGCCCAAAGGGACAAGTATCCCGCTGGACTGCTCACAGAGGTCCTTCAAGATGTGTTTACTATCAAGACATTCTCTCTGCTGCTGGAAGATGCACAGAAGCTCTTGCTGGCAGATTGTAATTTTGCTCATGGCTGATTTTCCTCTGCTAATGACTACAGTCCTCAATTTCACATCAGGTTTTCTCCATCAGTATTTATACCCAGTATTGAACTGAACACAATGGTTATCCTAAATGGTTCCACGCTCTTCTCTGTTGCAGGTAGCCGCCACACTTCTTCCAGTAGGCAGTTTTACCCATACCCTTTTCTCCAGTCCCATCATCTCTGCTTCAAGGCTCTTCTGCTCATGAGGTCCCACAGGCCATTCATGGCTGTTTTTACTATGGGACCCTGCACCCCATCCTCCCCAGAGACCACTCTGAGAGCATCAATACCCCGTGCCGGAGCAGACCTGTGCCTCATGCTCCCCTCCAGGACCAGCCATGTTCCCCTTTGCCCTGCAGCCCAGCCTGGGACCACGTGCAGGTCTGCATCCCAGGGATGATCTTCCTTCAACATCTTGCACAGAAGGGGTCAGGCAGATGGGACCTGGCTTTCTTCCAGGTGAGAGATTTGCACCATCTGAGACCAAAATTGGGACAGGGACATAGCACTCGAGGTAGCAGCAGTTGTTGGGGGCACAGAAAGATGTCCTCCCCTTCACAGCTGTGGTTTGCTGATAGAGTGGCTTAGCCACAGCACCTAACTCCATCCTCACATCTCCCTGAAAATCCCCCTCTTATCAACTGAAGCTGGCAATGTAAAGAGTCTGTTAAGGACTGCTCATTTGTCTATGTTTAGAACATATCCGTACTCAAATGATTCATTGGCACCCTGAAGGCTAGCGAATGCAGCACCCTCCTTTCCCTACTGCCCTGTTTATTTTATCCATGTCTCCCTGCCTTCAGCTCGGCTATTTCCACCTTGCTTACTGATGCTCCTGGGGATTCACAAGACTCCTCTGTAGTTCAGATGTTTAATTCATCTGCCAATGATCTGCCCTCTCTTTAAAAATGAACTTAAGTTGTGGAGATGACACCTTTCTATCTTACTTTTCCAAACCCTAAGTTTCCAATTATCAGCAGTAAGATGACTTCCTGGTCCAGCAAATAAGTGGATTGCTGTCTCCCCATCTGGCAAGCATCTGCAGGCCCAGACAAACTTCAAGGTGTTAAAATTATTACTAGGGTCAAAAAGTGCAATCCAAACCAGATGCTGACAGTCACTTCCATATTCCAGAATTCCATATTGCCAAAAAATACTCAAGTGGAGATGTGCCCTCTGAGTTTGAGGAGGGGCAGTTCACACTGGTTTATTCTATTGTCAGGAATATAATGAGAGGAAAGACAGCAGCTGCCCCCAGCCATCCCACAACCCTTGTCTACCACAGTATCAGACTCCAGGATGATGCAGAGGATAGTGCTAAATTTTCTTCCATATAGTATGGAAACACATGGCATTGAATCTCTGATATGCCTTAGGCCAATTTTTCACACCAGCTGTTGAGCTTCCAGACACACAGCTTGGGGACAAAGGAAGCTGGTTTAAGTGATGCACCCAAGAAACACTGGGGATCATTGGAGCCTTCCCTTCCAGGCTGAGCAAAGTGTTTGATTTGCTGCATTTTTCACTTGACAGAGAAACTGCCACAGAAAGACAATTTGGAGGAAACCTGTAACAATTTTTTTTTTCCTTTCTAATGCTGTGCCTTGGTCCTTCACTCAGAAAAGCCAATCATTTGCCCATCTCCAACTCTACAAATAGAGAAATTCTGTCTGAAGATGTTGCCTGAAATTACCACCCTGAAAGCAGCAATGCAGTTGCAGCTCCTGCAAGTGGTACCTGCCAGTCACAGGCTCAGGTCCAGAACTTTAGAAACTAGGCAGAAAAAGGGGAGCAGAAAGGGCAGAGCTTTGGACTACCTAGTGAAGTCAAAGATGGTCCTGGGAAGATGTGAGTATGTCCCAACACAGCAGAGGGGCTGTGAGGGGGGCAGAAAAAACAAAATGGCCTGAAGTGCCCATGCCCATGCCAGGGACCCACAGACTGCTCTGCCATAAGCTCCTGGGCCCGACAGGATTGACCCTTTTGGGGCTTCCTTCTGGGAGCTTGTAGGTGGTAGAGGGAGATTTTAAGAGCAAATTTTTTTCTGAGTACTTGGTCACTTCTCTGCAAGTGGTGGTGATGTCTGCAGGCTGGGCTGAGGGCAGGAAGGAGTTGGGTACCATGCTAAAGCAGGGATCTGCTCTACAAATTCACTGTGCTAAGCCGCAGCAAATTACTCATTCTTTAATAATGGTGTTTATTATCTGCCTCTGACGGTGGCTCAGGGAGACAAAGTAAAGTGGATTCAGCTCCCCAAAGCTTTAGCTCTGCCAGCTGTTTTTATGACACGAGAAACTTTTCCCAGAGAAATGCAGTCACTGCATTTTGGCTTGGGTAATTTCTTCTCATGACAATTTACAAAGTAACCAGCAACTATCCCTCAGAGACCAAAGCTATTTTTTCCCTTGCACATGGCAGGCAGGCTCAGACCCCACTTCTCTGGTTTCCCCAGGTATTTATATAGCGCTACCTTCCTCCTGGGAAAAAGGTTTTTACTGGAGGCAGATCCAAGCTAAATGAAATGGGAATTTATCTTTTTTAGAAGCAAAGGAAGCAGTCCAGTAAAATGGATTTGGGAGAGCAGCATGGCTTTTGTGAAACCCGCAGCAGCTTTGGAGAAGGAATTCTAAACAGGCACTGGGTAGAGAAGGAAAGTGTTTCCCATTGAAACTCCTGAACGAGTGGCTTTTTCCCCCAGACACAAAATGGGAGGTCATCCTCAGGGCTACGGGGAGATGGTGCTGCTCAGGGAAGTCGTGTCGTTGGCACAAGTCACGGCACCCTCAACAGCTGTATGTACCGAGGTCCCCGGACTGCTCCCCTGCCCAGCTGCATCCCGCGGATGGCCGGCAGTGGCGTGGCTCCCGCCGGCTGCTGAGGCTTCTCAGAAGAAGAAAACCACCCCCAAACTTCAGCCGGCGGCTGAGTGCCACCCGGGGAGGGAGTCCTGAAGGCAGGCTGGGTCCAAGGTGTCATTGCAATTGCTCCGACATATCTGGCCTCCAAAACTTTGGTTGAAATCCTTACATTTTGGCCACGCCAGAGCCTCTGACGAGATAATTTGTCCTGGTTTCTCCAGGTTGTAGCCTTTCATTTTTACATTCCCCAACGTATTTTCTGACCCCTCTGGCGCCAACTCGAGCTCGGCGCGAGGCTGCCTTTCCCTGGGGACGTGCTGCCATCCCACTGGAGCAGCCTGGGGACGCTGGGGACGAGCTCCCGGACCCCCCGGGAATGCCGACCCGCCCGGGTGCCAGCGGGGGTGCCCCCACCCGAGAGCCGTACGCGGGTCCTTACCTGCGTGTCGGGGAAGGGCTCACCCGCCAAGTTGGAGCACCGGCGGCAGGAGTGGAGAGGCGGCGGCTGGCATGACGGCGGCCGGCAGCGGCTCGGCGGCCCCGCCGCGGCCTGTGGCCGGGTGGGCGCCCGGCGGCCCTGCGGCGGGCCCGGCCGCGGCCGCGGGGAGCGGCGGGAGCGGCGGAGCCCCGGCCGGTGCCGGCGTGCGGCAGCGCAGAGACACGGCGCGGTGCCGGCGGGGAGCGGCGCAGCGCTCCGGCTGCGGCCGGAGCGCGCTTCACCTCCGCGGCCGCAGAGCCGCGCTCGCCCGCTGGTGCGATCAGCGGCTCGAGGGCTGGCTGAGGGGAGCCGCGCCGCTGCTCCCGACGTGACTGCTTCTCCTGCTGCTTCCGATAACACGGCACAAACTCTCTCCTTTCTCTTCGGATCGCTGCATTTCCCAGGGCACAGCCCTTCCCACTCCTCCAGCAGGAGAAAGACCCAGTGCCAGTGAGCAGAGTTTAAAGGAAAAGGGTAAAAGAGATTTTTCGCTGCCCGAGCCGGTGCTGAGGGGGCAGGCAGCCCGGCCTGGGGGCTGCACCCCAGGGACAGCCAGCTCGTTTGCTGGCTCAGTCAAGTATTTTTCTGCCCTGCTCCGTTAAGAATCAGGGTGGCAGGCTGATTTGCCCCACACACATCTGGGCATCACTCCAATTAGTGGAGGTAACCCGGGTTTGCACCAGCACGGCAAGAGTCAAGACCACAGCCCCAACAGCCCATTCTTCTTGAGCCCGTTTCCCCCCCACCCCCTCAAATGTCCCGTGGAGCTCGTAATGCTTCCTCACGTTTCGGCAGCTCCCTGAACCCTGTACCGATGCCCTGCAGTTCCTAAACTCCCTAGATGTTCTCCTAATAGTTTTCCCCACCTCAGGACCACCCAGCACCGAGAGGACTGTTGGCAGATACACCCGCGGCTGGAGCCCGGTCTAGCCACAGCGACCTGCTTGAGCGGCAGAGAGCCGCCTGCCTTCGGCCATCCTCGGTGCTGCTTTGCCAGGAGCAGTCCGTGACAGCTGACCAGGTGCGACCCACGGCCGCCCGTGCCCACCAGCAGTACTGCCCAGCTGTCACCCTCTGCAGCCCACAGTGAGGCTCCCTTGGGACTACGCTGTGTCTTCTCAGAACAACGTGACTTTCTGAAGGTCCGGGCTTGTCTCTAACACCTCCCAGCTTCTTCCAGGAGCTGAACTGACAGCTGATGGGCTCTGTACCACGGCAGCTGGGTCTCAAGGTCCCATTACCCGAGGGGCTGGGGCACTGGCTAGGGAAGGAGATGGGCAGGGCAGCCTCCTCTCTGCTCCAGCTCTCTCAGATAGCTGCACATCTTTCCAGTAGCAGCAGAGACGCCCTTTTGCAAAGCTAAAAGGCCTGAATTACACAGACTAACAACAGGACTGAAGTGCATGTGTTCCCCAAAGAAGCAGTGACAGGTGGCCAGCTTTCCCTCCCTGGGGGTAATATCTGTGTCCCACTGTTGGCAACCCCCAGCATGTCTGGGGAGGATTTGAGCCCAGAATGCTAGGCCTAGGCTGGGGGCCTCAGCAGGGAAGCTGTCTTTGAGGATGTCAGCAGAGCACTCTGCTATGAGCAGAGTGATCTCCAGGGAAAACAAGTCCCTGTGGCCAGACACAGCCAGCATAGCTTGAGGGGAATCAAAGAAGGAAATAGTTGTCCCCATGTCCCTAGGGAGTGGGACAGACAGGAAAGGGCTAGGGGAGCAGTAAGGAAGTTTTGCATCTCTGCTATCCTAGGTCTGTCAATCCAGATTAGAAGAATACTTTGGAAGTGGCCTCAGGATGTGACTTAGGACACAGGAACAGAGCAGATGACTTGTAGGGGTTCCTTCAGCCCTGCTGACTCCAACTGAAGCAAAGTCCCAGCAGGTGTGAAGTAAAGCTCTGGCTGTGCACACCTCAAGATATGGTGTGGGTGTGGGGTGAGCTGCAGCCCTGTGAGGAAGTGGGGGAGTCAGTGGGACTTGCTGTTGCATGGGTGGGAACAGAGGTTTGGTGGCAATTGCCTTCCCTGAGTCAAAGTCTCCATAAGGGCCCTGCTCACATCCTTGGGAGCTCACGGGGATGTGCCTACTTCCCAGTCCTGCTGTTTGCCTCAGTTATGAAATCCCATGCAGCCCTGTCCAGGCAGCAAGGGGTAATTAAAGGCAAAGAGGCCCCATTCCTCAAGGACAGCCTCTTGGCAAGGGTGGAGAGGCTGTGGAGTTGTAGGGAAGCAAGACATGCTCAAAACCCCATCTCTCCCTGTCCTGGGGGAGCATAAAAGAAAAACTGAGTTGCTGGATGAAGCATCTTCATCCATGGCTTGCTGAGGCCCAGAGAGCTTTGTTGGCTTTTCCACATGCAGAAGGGTGGGAGCACAGAGGATCGGAGGATAGCTCACAGGGGCATCACTGCCACAATGGTGTGCACGGTCACCTCCACAACTGTCCCTGCACAGTTCTGGCCAGCTCCTTCCATCAGCTGGGGATGGCTGCTCCATCCTTCACCAGAGCCACACATATCCCTGGAGTAATGTGCAGGTGCAGCAGTTGCCTGGCCAGGCAGAAGATTAGCCCTCACCAACTTTTACAGATATACTGCTTAGCAGGAGAGCTGCAGCATTGTTTCTCCTGCTTGAACACTGAGCAGGTGACACTAGCATCCCAAATCAAAGTCTCTCCAACCTTGGGCAGCTCTGAGAGAAATGTATGCATACATAGATATGTACATGCTTGTGGAAGTATGGTGAAAATCAGCCTAAGTAATGTGGTTTGGGGCTTTGGTTTTATAACCACAGCCATTCAGTCCAGATTAGAAATGGGCAGTGTCCCTGGAAGGTGACATGAGGCAAGAGGCTGTGTGACCTAGAAGAGTCAGCCAGAGATAAAACACTTCTGGGGCACTGAGGATAAGCTGCCAGTTGGAAACTTTCCTGCCCAGAAAAAGAAAAGGGACAGACTCTGAAGGGAATGTAGCAAAATGCAGAGCCTCCCAATCCACTGAAACTTCTTGTTGTATTTATGCATCCACTGGGATGCATGAAATGAAAATGGATATCAAAATGGCCCTTTGCTCTCAGCTGCAAGGGAGACTCCATTGAGAACCCATCCAACAGAAGGAAATGAGATCTCATTACATTAAATATTAGCTGATGCACTATCCCATTGGACTTGTTATACAATCCAAATGATGCACCTCTTCAAAAAATAATTAGAAAAAAATGTTGCTGGAGACATAAAATACAAAGGAAAAGGCTATACTTGTGTTTCAGGCCTGCTTGGCATGGAAAGGTGGGGTCTTGTTTTTGATTATGTTCTCTCAAACATTAAAATCTGCCTGCCAATATGTTCTGAGCTTCACATGCTTCATTTAACTACAGACATAGCAACAGATAAATATGCCATGACAAATTTGGTAACATTACTTTATTGACAGCCAAAAAAACCCCAGATCACTCAAGACTAAAAGTCTGAACTCCTGCCAAACAATCACAAGCGGAGTGCTGAGATGAAAGATTTCATGCCAGAAATGGACAGACACTACTAAAACGCCCAACAACTGGAAGGTCTCTGCAAAGGTGAGGGCTCAGCTGCAGAAACAGAGAGTGAAAACACAATGAAAGGGAAACAAACCACACCTGAGAAGACTGGTCATTGCTGCTTAGGTGACTGCATCAGCAGGACAAGAGAACATCAAGCAGGACTCACTTGTCAGAGGCACTCAGTGCACCTTGTGCTGGTGAGATATGTGGGGGGATTTGAAGTACCTATTTATGATGGCTGAGGGGAGCACTGAGCAGATTAAAGTTATATTTGCAGCTATTAAAAATGATCAGAATAGTGAAATCTAGAGACAAGAGAGAAGCTTCAGAGGGATGAGCCAAAGCTAATTAATTGGACAGCGTGATGGGAGAAGAAATTAAGCGTGGACAGGGGGAAGGTAAAACATATTGGAAGGAACAAGTTCAGTGCTTCATAATCACTAGTGATTTCTAAATTAACTGGAAGCATGAAGGCAAAAAAATTATGTGGGTGTATCTGTGGACAATAGAGTGAAAACCATCTGGTTAATGTAGAGTGGTGAGGGAAAAAAACCCTGAACATGCTGTCAGATTGCTTTCATAGAGGGATACAGAAAATAATAAAGAATTTACAGTACTGTGTTGGTAATGACTCAGCTGTTATGGATAAATTGAGACTTTTCAATTAGAAGACAGATTCAGATAATTTATTTTGAAAAATACAGTTTAAAAACCCCAAGTCTTCTGTAAAAGTGAAGCATTAAGCCCTGGAGGGCAGAATGAAGTTTTTAAAGTGTTTATCAGGAAGTCTAGCCATTTAGGAGGCAACAGTAAACAACACATAAGATGCAGTTCCCTTATGAAACATAGCACCCAGCATCAGATCTTGTCAGGACTCTGATATGATGTGAATAGCACCTGATAATACAGATAACTCCAACCTCACATGTAGTTAAAGCTCCTGAGAAGCCTGTGTTTGCAATATATATGAATAGCATCCTTCTGGAATTAGTGTCATTTTCCTCCTTCTTAGCAAACGTTGTCTTCTGAGGAGGCTGGAGATTAAAATGCTTCAATGCAGTAAAATCCACAGGGAATCCCTTCCTATCCCTTCCTTGCTCCCCATCACCAATGGCCCTGCGTGTCTCATGTAGCCGTGTCAAAGGGGGCGCCTCTTACCCCTGTGAGTGGTGCTGAAGCACTGTTCAGGTGTCAGGCACTGTTCTTCGGCATGTGCTGGGTGGAGGAAGGAGGTACTTTTGGAAAGCACCTGAATTCTGCAGTTATTAAGCTCCCAGTTGACATGCTGTGAATAGACATTCAGTGTGACCTTTTCCTTGCTCCAACTATGAAATCTTCCCGGATGCCTAAAGTATGTGGCAGAATCACCAGCTCCTCACAGCATAAGAAACTCCCATTCTCCTGGACAGTTGCCTTAGGAGACCAGGACAAGGAGGTCATTATGGCAAAGGGCAAGTCCTCATGAAGGCAAGAGACCTCCATGAATTCCAAGTGTCCCCATCAGAACTGATGCTCCTGGACCAGAGCCAGCTGTGGTGTAGGCTAGGAGAGCTGGGGAGCAGTGTGGGATTTTCAAGGATATGAAGGGGGCAAGGAGGGAGAAGGAGATGGTGTGTATGGGTGCAGTTGCATCATGTGGGGGATATGTTCAGGGAAATAGCAGACATCTGGAGGACGAGTGGGATACGGAAGGGAACCCTGTGTGCTGTCTAGCTGCTTTGCATTGCTCTGGAAAAGCAAAGCAGCTCTAAACCCAGAATAGCTGCTCCATATGCTTTGGCTGTTTTCGCCCGCAGCCAGAGCTTTGTGGTAAATCTGGCCATGAAAGATAACAGTCTCTTAAAAATGCTGAGCTTGTGGGACTACTTGTCCTCCATGGATGACCTCAGAACAGTCCTTCCAGCCTGATTCACTGTGATTCTGCAACTGCTGAAGGTAAAACTCTGAGTTATGAAGAAAATCAAGGGGCTGAAAATCAAGGAGAAAACCATACGACTTCGAATCTTTACTCCCATGTAGCCTGAAACAAAAAAAGTTCAGTGAGCTTCAGCTGTAAAAATGTAGATGTGCTTGGGACAGGGCAGAGTGTTTGAGGCCTGTCTGTGCACTTCTGCACCATATTATGCTGAATTTAAGTCATAAACTCAGGACTTCACTTTGACATAACTCTTCCCAAGAATAGAGGTCTGTGACATGTGGTTGCCTGCCAAATCTTGCTCATCTCTGATTGTGAGAGAAGTGAGGTCAATGGTTGACAGATGTGATCCAGCCTTCTGGTTACCAGGGCTTGTTCTGCTGCTGGTACAGACTGCAGCCACTAATCCCTGGGGCCTTGGAGGGCATGGAACAAATAGCAGGATTCAGCCATGTTTTCAGAGGAGATGACAAAGAGAAAACTTCTCATGTCCCACAGCTGGCTTTGAGACAACAGAGTTCAATCCCATTCTCTCACAAGGGCCTGGGCTGTGGTGTGTGCTTCACTTCATTAAAGATTCTTCTACTTACTGTTTTTTCCTGTTCCCTCTCATTTTTCAATGTTGTTCCGCTCTGCCCAAAAAAACCCATCTTGGGTGAGGATGTGTCCCAGCTTATGCATGTGGGGACATGTACAGCCACAGAAGCTGGGGGCTCTCAGACTGTCCACATGCTGTGATGTAGTGGCACAGGGTTTAAATCCAACCCCAGGAAATAAAGCTGCTACCTGAGGTGGCCATCACTTGCATGATAGCAGGTCTCCCACTGACTAATTGCTGAATAAACCCTCTTTAGAGGCTGGCAAATGATCCCTGGGGACCTCCTTATGCAGCTATTAGCAGGAGGCAATGCCTCTGGAAATGAAGCTTTACCAGGCTGCTGAAGCCCCAGACAAAAGGCAGGCAGCAGGGTTAGGATGAAAATATCAGTGAGCAGCTGTGTGAGCACCGCAGGGACCTTCCCCATTTGTGTTCAGTCTCTTGCTGTCTCAGAGGCGCTGTAGTGGGCTGCATCCCAGTCCTTGGGATCCTGTAGCTTCCTGCAGACCCTTTAGCATCCCTCTGACCTCCCTGGGAGCTTGTGCTCAATTCATGAGCAGTTGAGGGCACCCTCCACTTCATGGCTGTATTGAGGAGTGGACCTTGCACCAGGGCAGCCTCCTGATGCAACCCCCTCCACATAGACCTGCAAATCTCTTGATTTCTCCTTGCTTCTTCATTTCTGGTATCAGATCTCTGAGAAGCTGACTTGTGAACATATTAATGAAATTCAACTTGTCAAACAGGAATAGAAGGACTTAGCCCCCCAAACCCTTAAAAAGTATTGAAATTCACTCAAATAAGCAAAAAAAAAAGACTGAGCTGTCACACATGAGGCACATGAATCATCTTCAGGGAGGAAAGCAATTCTGGCGATGTCTGGGCTTGAAGTAACTGTAGTTAACATTATAATGACTCATACCGCATATGCGTCATATCATTTTTCATTAAGAGCAGCATTCTGATGTCCTGTGACTAACTGGAAGCTGGAATTGTGCTCCCAAATTGTGCTCCTTGGGATGGGAACTTGTCTTGCTCATAAGTTCTTAGTGTCAAAGGCATTAGCAGCTTCCAAATATTAAAATAATAATAATAATAACAACAACAATAATAACAATAATTCTCAGATCAAACACTTCATTCACGTGACAAATTGAGATGGGCTTTGTAGCTGTCATCCTCAAGAGTGCCATGATTTTAGTAGGGAGAAAATAGATAAATTGAGGGCAGGCACCTCCAGAGAGGCTATTCTTCTCCTCTCAGCCCATTAATGTCAAACCAGGCTCTTCAGCCCATTTCTGATTTTCAGACAAGGTCAAAATTTCCATCTTTGTCTCTCCACAGAAAGACCTTGGATTCTTTTTCTATAACCCTATGACATCCTCAGCATCCTCCCAACAAATTTTTTGATGTGCAAATCCATGCTAGTCAGGCATGAACATCAGCTCTGGCAGCCCAAACTGCTGAGCCAACATCACCCAGAGAAGCCCATGTGTCACCAAGCCTCTGTTTGTCTGCACTTGCCAGGGACCTGAGCCAGCACTGACCCTCCACCCTGCGTAACAGGGTTCTGGAGGCTGGCTGAGTTTGGGGTGTCAGAGGGGAAGGGGTAATGTTGCACAAGAGATGTGATCCAAAGATGACTGAGTTGGGGGCCACAAATGCAGGGGATTAAGGGAATGAAATAGTGGCAACTCATTGAGGACAACCTCAATTTTTTGAGAGCAGAATCTGCAGTTTTTGTGGGCTCAGTCCATTACACTTGGCCAGGGGAAGTGTCATGTCTCTGGGATGATGTTAGCTCATCTGATCAGACCAGTCCTCTCCACCATTTCAGCCTTGCTTTTGCCCCATGAGGTCAGTCGGGCTGTTTTGGGTGCTGCTTGCACTCTGTTGGGGTGGGTCTGGAGGACAGTAAGGATACCCATGGCAATGCCAATGGACCTTGCCTCTGTTCCAATGCTAAAATACTCAAATTATATCAAAATTTGATGAGTGGTGGGAGAAAATTACCAGGCAATGGGAGGTAAAGGTGAGGAGATCCCCAGGAACAACCTGTCACAGGGAAAAATGGGAGAGATGTAGCTCTGGGATATGAGCCAAGGATGCACTAAGCTGCCAGGGGAAAACTTTTGTGCGCCTACACCACCGCTATGTTTTGATGGTAGCATAACTCCACTTCCCAGAGGGCTGCCATGGGCTTTGAAGCACAACTGATGTCACTTGTTGGCCATGGTTGCCTTGTTTTTGTGCTGGTAGAGCTACGACACCCACTCAGGGATGGAGTCCTCTGTGGGGGATTACAATGAGCAGTCCTAAAGTGACTGCTGGAGCCTGCAGAAGGTCACAGGCTGCATGGATACCATAAGAGGTTGTTCAGAAGCCTTTGTGTAGCTGGGAAGCACCCTTCCTGCTGAGACCTGCCCTGGGACAAGGCTTTGAAGAGAGGGTGAGAAGCCCTGGTGCAGAGCAGCAGCAGATGTGCTACAGCAAGGCGCACTTCCTACGGCTGTCTTTGGAGTTGGTCTCATATACTCAGGGCAATGGCTCCTCCAGGCTCTGGGCTCTATTAAATATTGTGGTGTCAGCTTAAAACCACTTCTTATAACCAAATTGTCCTCCAGCGTAACGACAACATCGAATCTGGGTGTGAGCAGAGTAGCTGAGGGCTATGCTGGAGTTATTGTATCAAACTGCAGGAAGAGAAAAAACACAATCTGGAAGATACCTGCAGTGCTAAACACACATTACCCTGCTATCTGAAGAAACAGATCAGCCAAAGAAATGATTATCAAACTTTACCAAATATACTACCTATGGGCTGAAGGAAGCAAGAGAAAGTGCATCTCAAAGGGAAATATTTATAGAAAAAGTGAAGAACTTCAAGAACAAGTTGCTTACATTTGAAGCTCCCTCTCAATCACTGCAGCAGGACAAGGACAGTACCCCCCCCTGCTGGAGAGCAAGTGCTGTCATGGGTGGCACTAATGTACCATCTGAAATCCATATCGGGCCAATAATCATTCATATCAGCTGCTGAAATACCTTTTAGAGGCTAGATTGGCAGGAGGAAGAGTCTTACAAACCTTGGGAGGTGAGATTGCCTGGAGATAGCGACAAAAATACAATAGCAGTGGGGTCCAGAGGGAAACAGCAGTCATATAAATTGCCCATTCAACTTTGCCTCCCTAAGCCCAGGACATCCATCCCCCAAGATGGACCTGTGAGAAGGCTGCAGCAGCTGCAGACCAGCTCCAAAGTACTTTCACAAGCAGACAGGCCATGGTGGGGAGCCTGACTCTAAGAAGTGGCCAATATATTTGTTTTCTTGTGGATGCTTGGTTGTAAAAGCAAACTGTGTATGAAGTCCATACAGCTACTTGTTTTTTATTTGGGTCCCTTTTCAGGGTTATAGATTTAGCTATATCATTAACTGCCTCAACCTCAGACTAGAGATCATTTATAAACAGGAAAGTATTTCAAGTGTTGAATGTGCCAGGCTATGACATAAATAGGTATTGTTTGGAGGGACTGTGCTATAATCAATTGTCTCAGGATACTGTTATCTGTGAGACACAGATACAATCTCATAAAAATAGTTCTAAAAGCTGAGAATACAAATAAAAATATTTTACAAACCTCTCTCTCATTGATGCATTTTAAACACAGCATTTCTAATACAGCATGTCAAACCCATCAGCACAAATGGCATCATTGCTGCTCCAAAGGCCTGCCTGCCCTTTTCTTCCACCTCCCTCCACCAGCTGGTGAGACCCACATGTGCAGCCCTGCGGGCTTGGGGCCACAGCTCTGGGCCTGAGCAGGTACAGCCTGAGCACCAAAATGATGATGTAGCTTCTGGATTCAGGTGTCCCAGCCAGGATCATCTCATAGCAGCCTGTCCAGGACATGTGCCTGGACATCATTACCTATTGCAGCATCTCTCAGTGGTCCAAAGGTCCCATGTTTTTAAAATAAGCCTCTGCTTTAGACTGATGTGCCAACTTTGCAAAGTTGCTCTGATTCGGCTCTTCACAACTGAGTATCATTGCCCTGCAGTGCACCCCATACCAGTGTACTTTCAAAGCATCAGGGTCCTGCAGCATCTCTGCTGGCTCTGGAAACAGGGAAGGTGGGGGACCAAAGTGCATTCTTTGTTTTCAGCCAGTAGTGCAATTTGCCAGGCTGTACTCTGATTTACTGCACCCCCTGATGACCATGCAAGAGCAGTAAACACCTACATGGCCATTTGGCTCAATTATTGTAATTCCCTCTCCACGGGGCTTCTCCATCGTGCCTTGCAGGTTGTTCTGGAAGCAGCCGCACACTGGCTTACTGGCTGGAGATTCATTATCATGTCATCTTCACTTCTGCCACCTGTAAAGCAGTGGATTGATTGATTTGGTCTCGCTAGTCCCTAAAGCCTTCATCAGTGTTTATTGTGGATGTCTTAAAATCCCATTCTCCATCCACACAGGAACTGCCTGTCAAATCTTGTCAAATCTTGTCCTCACCTTAGCCCTCTCTCCTCTTTCAGCAGTGCTGCTATAGAGAGGGAAGGGCGGGGCCCTGAAGACACTGCACGATTGGTATTATTCTTGTTTCTCACCCAGCTGCAATGTAATTTGTAATGGTAATTACTGAAGTAATTACCATTTTCTAACACCCAGAGATGTCAGTGACAGGCAGTATGCTGGCAGCAGGTATTGCATGGACATGAAAAAGGGAAATGTAGAGGGCATATCTGGGATGCTGCAGATAATAGCACAAAGCCAGAAGTGGACTTAGAATAGCACTCAGCAGAAGTGTCTTTGAGAGAGCTCAGAGCTAGAGTGGTCAGTAGACCGGGAAGAATGATCAGAAGCTAAACAGAAAGGAGAGGAAGGATAGAGTTAGGGAATTGAGGATGAGAAGTTCAAACTTGATTCAAGAAGAAGCCAACAGAGAGAAAGCAATTCATATCACATCCTGGAGACAGAAGCAGGTGCTACTGGGCATGGGCTGAAGAAGGCAGAGATAAAAGAGCATGGTTGGGAGCTGAAAAGCAGAGGCTATCAAAGCATGATTTTGACCAGCACCTGATTAGAGCTAGAGCTGTCCATGCACTAAGGGCAAGCCAGACTCTAGAAAGGCCAGGCACAACCAATTGGCACAACTTGGACATGGGCTGGATGTGCAAGGAGAGGATGGAGGATGGATGAAAGTGCTCACTCCATCTTCAAGCTTCGGTTGCAGAATGAGGAGCATCACCAGGAGAATGTCACCTGCTGGTATTGTAGCTTTTTAGCATTCTCCTTGCCACCTTCTTTTCCCCTCCTCTTCTGCACCAATTTCCTTTAATTTGCTCATTAAATGGAGCTGGGTTATTACAAAAAATTGTGGCATTTTCTCTTTAAACCTGTGGAATAGCCAGAGCCCTGAAATTGCCCTGAACTCTAATGGGTACAATTCTGGCTCTAATAAATTACTGGCAAGCTTCTCACCGACTCTTGCAGAGCCAAGATTTCACCTCAGATGGACCCTATCTTTCAATTAAAAGTATTACTCTTAATATTAATTAAAATTCTGTCTAATCCTAGCTTTGCAAGGGGCAAACCCTGAAATTCATTAAGACTTGTATAAAAAGCAGAAAGGACCAGTCAGGAAAAGGGCCTTATTTGAGAGGCTAAGGAATGCCATCTTAAATTGACCTTAAATTGGCCAGGTCTGAAAACTGGGACAACTTGGTGCTGGAGCCCACTGGGAATATGATGTCCCTGGGTGCGAGTGGCTACGGAGCTGATGGGAACTCCTCCAGCTTCCCATGGTTTTGTTCTTGTAGGTCCTTGTCTTTTCCAAGGGTCCCAGTGCTGAGGCAGAAGAGGGCAGGTGAAGGAGGCAGCATGGAGCTAAAGAATCTGGGAAGTTCCCAGCTAATGCCTTTGCTTCACCTTCTCTTTGTCCTTCAATCTTCTTCAGGTATCCATCCACACAGACATGATCTTGCTCATGGGTGCTTCCCCCAGCTGCCATCCCCAGCAGCTCAGCCCACAGCCATACTGTGGTCACAGGGCAGTCTGGTCTCTGTGATGCTGCAGGCCTCACCTTTGCTATCCTGTGTTGTGTCCATCTGCCATCCTCTAAGGCCTCTCGCAGAAAAACCTCCAAAGAGTGCAGCCAGCAGTGGGGAGCAGCTGCTGCCTGTTCTGCACTGGGGGAGAAGCTAACAGTTCTGCTCATCTAGGGGTCTGGTGGTGATCATCCACCCTTCACCACTCTTCGAGGCTACGGATGCAAAAGACACTCTCTGCTCATTGAGGGAGATAACCCAGAGCCCAGCTCCTTACCAAATGTGGGGGCTGTCACAGCTGACCCTTCCAAGGACTTCAGCTGCATTTCTGACTCTGGGATATCACAGCATCTACCTAGGGAGCTGTGCTGGTTCTCAGCTTCCCAAGACTTCTCCAGGCTGGAAGCATGCCAGACACTGCCTCCAGCTCACAGACTGCCAGCAGACTTCAATGCCTGTGTGAAAGAAGGATAAGGGTGACAAGCAAACATGGGAACCATCTTGGCTGGCTGCTACCCACCGTCCTCCAGCACACTGCCTGCCATTGGCTAAGCAGCCATGTGCAACTCCTTCCTCTTCATGGCACTTTGGTCTCTGCTTGCAGATCGGGAGGTCACCCAAGAAGTGCCAAGAAATCCAGGGGCCACTGTATCCCTGAAGAAAACCAGCCCTGGTTTTGCACTTCACTCAATGAGACCCTTCATCCCCACCACAGCCTTCACTTCATCGCACACCTGTGCAAAGTCCCACGGACTGCTTGTGACTTACTGCTGGCATGTGATGCTGCTCTGGCCTTCAAACCCAACACTCACCAAGCCATTGAGAGAACACCTTAATAGGTTGCCCAAAGATTTGCTGTTATCAGCCTGGACAGGCAGCGCCTTCTGGCAGCAAGCAGGGAGCTGGCAGAGAGAGCCAGTGCACGCAGCCCTGACGTTAGCTCTGGGATAAAAAACCTACTGGAAGGGAAAAATATCTTGGAGGCTGGAAGAGGGAGAAATGAAATGGAAGAAGCTGGCCAGGTGAATTCTGCAAGGATCTTTCTACAGACCAAAGGCTGGGATCAAGGCCCAGCATTAGAGACATTTGGCCAAAAAGCTAATGAGTTACCTCAGTCAGGAGCTGAATCCCAGATATCATAGTATTTTCTGGCCCTCAGATGTGAACCAAAGTGCCTAGCATCTGTCCTTTGGTTACTTCATTTCAGTGTAGGCATCCTGGAGTCTCTGCTTGTGTTTGCAGATGCTGTAATTTTGTATGCATTCTCATGAGGCTCATATAAATAAAAAAATATTTCTTCATCAAATAAGTATCAGAGCATTATCCACAGGCTGCAGCTTTAGGTGGTTGCTTGACCTCTGTGAGAAGCTCTGGTTTGCTACATGTTAGACAAACAATTTTTCACTGTCTCTTCTGTTTCTCTGCACCTCTTAATTCCTTTGTTTTTATTTCTAAAGCTGTCCCATCAGGCTGAATGATTCCTAAATCCCTGTTCTCTCTCTCTCTACATTCTGAAATCTAGATTTAATCCTAGGAGTGCTAATGTTGTCTGAAGCCAGAAGGAAGGCTGCCCACAGACCCTGCTCCCTCTTCTCCCAAACATCACCTACTTTTCCCAGCTATGAAATATGCTGGATGAAACACATTAGGTTCCCTTGGTCGATAATCCATCAGTACTCCTGAACACCAGGGAAGCAGCCATCTTCTGCTTCTTGCAGCTAATTCCCTGAGAACTGTTCTCCCGTCTCCCCTGTCACCCTGCCAGATTCTGTTTCTCCCTATCACTCCTTTGTCCCGGTCTTGCTTCCAAAGTCTGGCACCGTTCCTCCTTCTGCTCCTTTCCTTAAAATGTGTCCATAATTCTCTTATTTCTTACGCTCTACCTCTTCTTGCTTTCTTCTTCTAGCCTCTCCACTCTGCTTTCTCCTTACTTCTATCTCTTCGTAAATTGTATACTGTCACTTACAACTATAACAATGATAAAAGACCAGAGATGTGGAAATATCAGGCATCAGTTTCTTACCTGTGCCTTCCCTCCTCTCCTCACACCCCAAGCGTATTTCCTTTTTCCAGGTCTCCTACAGCCACAGCAGCATAGATCCATCCTGGCTGGGGAGCATCCATGTCGTGCCAGCAGATGCAAAACTGACGAAGAATGTCAGAAAGGGCCATCTCCCCTCGCTAAGCTCCTTTGGGAAGCTGTGATATTACAGCTGGAGCAAGGTGAGGGCTGGCTTTGGCGTGCTTTCCACCCAGCCATCACCAAGTGCTCTGCAGTGATAGGCAAATTGCTTTATCTCTGTGACACAGATGGAGAAGTTGAAACAAATCATTGGGTTCTGTAATAAATGAGAAGGACACAGGCGGAGTGCTTTCCCTTTATGCTGTGATGGAAAATATCACTCAAGGGCCCTGGCCCCAGGGACCAACCATAGCTGAGCTTGACTCTCCCAGTGGGAGCAGTAGCAAACTTTTCACTGCAAATCTGGAATCTGCAATGTGAAATTCAGCCTAAATTTTGACACTCTTCTGCCTCCAGCTTGATGCTCAGGTGGCAGAGAGCTGACTAACTGGAAGCCCACACCAAAGCTGGACCTTGACTGTAGCACACTGTCTGCTGGAGAAAGCTGAGGGGAGGAGCCCTTTGGCAGGGAATCTGAACACAGCAATGGATATGACCCATGCATAGCAAATGCCATGAGAGGCAGTCATAGCTCACACAGCCTCACAGAAACTCTCACCTTCTCATTACCCAGACCCCAGGGAACAGATAGATTTATTAGAAGTTGATCCAAGCAGTCCCTGGACAAACCCAGCCCATCATCTCTCTTTGGCCATAGCTACAGGCCAGGCCCACAGACCCACCAGCTCTGCTCCTGTTCATCCAGTTTTCCTTGCTTTAAAGGAGGAGATTTTAGTTACCTCTCTTCTTCAAGTGCTTTTTGGCTGTCCCTCCTCTTGAAATACCTGCACTTATACTGCTTGTGTCATTCTTGATGATCTCAGTAAATCAAGCAGGTAACCAACTGTTGGCTGAACATTAGCCGTGCTGGAGATGCTTTTCCAGTGGTATAAGCTGTTTCGATAAGATAAAGAGAAATTAGTCAAGCATTCATGAACAGATGCTCTTCCTTCTGAAGAACGCAGGGCTCACTTCATTGTTTGAACAAATCTTTCTGATAAGCCACTGCTAGCTGCTAAGGTGCTGATTTGACGTGTCGTGTACCATTTGTCTTCATAGCAGTTTCCAAGTTGAGTGCTACAAACTGAAGCTGCCGACACCCATGGGCTGTTTTGGCTGAGTCAGACACACTTTGCAGCAAGTGCCTTTCAATAGATGGAAAGAAAACTTCTTGACCTGGTCCAGGAGGCCACCACATTGAAAGTGGTGGCCTCCTCGTTTCAGTGTCTCCCTACCACTCCTCTTGCAGCGCCACTAGGCACTTGGCCACTACGTGTGAGATCCACAGAGCCAGTGGTTGTTCTTGTGTTGGTTCTGAGGAGCACATAGACCAGTCCTCTCTTTTCTTTCCTCTGTGGAAAACATGCACAGCTCTCCACAAGGGCACAGTGTGACATGAGGATGGAGGGCTATCTTCATGGTGGGTTATCTTCATGGCAGTGGCCCAAAGGTTTGGATACCCAATCAGGGACAGACACCTAGATCCAGCATTTCTGTCCATTTGCAATAATGAGTGAGAAATGTAATGTCTTCTCAAGAGGGCCAACTCAAAAAAGAAGGTCAGTGCTGGTTCAACCACATTATACAAAACCATGCTAGCTTCACCTGATACCTGTATGGAGAAATGAAAAAAATAGATTTTCTTTTGTGTATCAGGAATCCCTGTGAAGAAACAAAGTGTATCCAAACAACTCACATTTCTGGAATAAAAGCAAACACTTGAGTTTGGAGGCTCGGTGGCTTCATTCACATAGATCAAATTCTCTATAAAAAGTTGATAAATTGATACTTCTGTTTGTTAATCCAAAAGCTACAACTCTTCACATGGGGTCTGGATGAACCCAGGCTCTCAGGACCCTTATTTAGTATCTGTCAGGCTCTAGCCATTTATTCTTGTCCAGCCTCTCAAAGCTTTAAACATCAAGCACAGACCCATGCTGCTCACTCCATGGGGTCTTGTTTCTAGGCTTAGCACAGCTTTGTGCTGCTGAAATCCTGGTCACTTGCACCAATACATAAAAAAGAGGTAATTCTCCTGAATGTATGGGTCTTTCTATTGTTTTTTACAGCTCTGAGGCTATCTTGTATTGCAGTTCTTTTATTTGGTACAAGCATGTAGAGCTTGTGTATGAAGCTATAACCCAGCCCATTCTTTTTCTGCAAGGTTGCACACCCAAAGCTCTAGTTTTTAGCCCCACTTCTCTCCCTACATTTATTCCTTGTTGTCTGATGTGAACTCAGTCATGGACATCATGGGGCACAGGAAACAATTATAAGGAGCAGAAATAGCCTCTACACACAGTGGGAGCAGCTTTCTAATTCAGAGCCCTTATTATAGATCAGAGCCCAATAAAATTCGAAGTCCATATAGACCATAAGAGACTGTGTGGTCTCTGGATTTCCTCTGAAGCATGCTATGGCAAGTAAAAACAGACATGTCTGTCATGTAAAAAAAAAAAAAAATTAACTCTTGCCAGCCTGAGGTGGACCAGTGTAGTAGAAAGATGGGTGTCTGAAGCTGGGGCTAGGTTAAGGCGGGACACATTAGCCCAGATAGTTTTACATCTGGGTTCTGCAGCAGCAACAGATTACTTGATTAGGATTGGTGCTGGATCTCCAGGGCTGGTTGGACTAATTTTCACTCTTGACCTGAAAATGCACTCTCATCTCTCAGAAAATTACTTTCTGTGTCCATGGGCATCTTCTCACTCACTGATTTACCTTGCACTCTAGTGGAAGTCTTAACAGGCAAAGGGGTCCAGCAGGTAGGACACAACTTATTCTGAGAGATGTTTCTAATCAAAGTCATTGCCTCTCCAAAGGAGAATTACCAAGAATCCTTGGGAAGTCCCCAGTTTTGTGAAAACGTACCTGACCAGGTTGCATTTCATGGCACTTTCCCCTGTGGCTCTGTGGTGCAGATGGCAGAGCAGGGATTTCTTCACCTGGCATCCTGTTTCTACCTCTACCCCCTGTGCTGGAGCCATCCTTTCCAGACACCACTTCCTTGGGGTGTGCAAAACATTACCTGGATCTGCTTTACAAAGCGGTTTGCACCACACTCGGTGCTTCCCGATCATCCATCATGGCAACTGAAGAAACAGCCCCTCCTCGGTGCTCCCAACAGAGGACACTGATATTTGTTGTTTCCTCTCTGCTTTCTGCTGTCAGAGATTCACACACCTCACTGCCCCAGCCTGACAGCTCATCAACGCCACGGGATGTTTGTGAGGCCCCTCAAAGCTGGGGATTAGGGCCTTCACAAGACACCAGCTTTTGGCTGAATGCACCCCCAATTCCACTGACAAATCTGCAGCAGCAGTGACCCAATTTCCTCTCTCTCCACCACTCAACCTTAGACAAGAGCATGGGATTTATTATGCTGGGATTTGTGTTCCTAAGTGTGAGGATGTTGCTATTATCAGCAGTCGACAGGCCATCAAGAAAACATTGCTGTCAAAGTGACAAGCCACTGGTTAGCATTTCCCAAAACCCCCATTTGTTGGCAAACAGGAGGAGGAGTACAGCTTCTGCCCATGAACGCAGGTTCCTGGAGGCCTAGGGGGATCATCCCCTTGACCAGGATGGGACGTGGGTCTCAGCTCTCCAGCATCACTGCTGCAGGATGAACCATTTCTGATCTGGCTGCTGTGCCCTGCTGTTGGCAGGAGGAAGCCCTGGCTGCCTTGCCAAAGGCTTTTTTGGTTGGTGAGAGATAATGACAGTCAGTGTGCTGGGGCTGTCCACTATGTCAGCATCCTATTTTTTGGAAGAATGTGTGTTAGGCTTGAATAGTGTCTAAGCACAGCAGAAGAGGTCTCAGCATGGAGCATTAGGCCCACAGGCTTCCTAATCTGAGAATTACCTAGGAATGGCTACTAGCCAGAGGTCACATCCTTTTTCTTTTTTTTTTTTTATATTAAAACAAATTCCTTCTTGTTAAGCCTCCTTTTCAAAATTTAGGACCACAGCTCTTGGCATGCCATTTTCCCTGATGATGAAGACACTCTTACACTGTGTCCTCAATTCTTTCAGAGGAGGATACCCTGCCAGAAGCATCAAGGGGCCATCACACACACAGCACTGCCAGGCTGGCGAAGAGGAGGTCACCTGCACATGCATTATTTAAAGCAGAGCCCAGACCGACTTCTCCCTTGAGTGCTCTTGAGCTGGGCTGCTCTACAATGCGATTGTTTGAAATGTCATGTCAGAAGGACCTTTACCAGCAACTGCTGAAAAAGAGACTTTTTGGAAGGATGCATGTGTTTAGATCTTTTCAGGAGCTGGTGTCACAGAGGAATGGGTTGTTTCCATCACTTTTTGTCTGTTTTCTCTGGGTCAAGGCAGTTCATAGCTGTTTGATTACTTTTCATAACGAATATGGGGTTTCTGTCTGAAACAAAGCCAGTGCACAGGATGTAAAGTGCTCTTCCACAAGGGAAACTAGCCTAAGGTTTCAAGGTATTGAATTGTTCCCTTGTGTACATGGGTGGTTTTGCTTTAAAAATGTATCACAAAGTAATGGGGACAAAAAAACAGAAAGAGAGGAAAAAAGTGATGAAATCCATTTGTGATTCAAACAGCCACATCCAAATATTAAAGACAGATTTTAGCACTTATATCCTCCTTTTAGAAAATCCTTCATCCCTGTGAGGTGCTTTAGTGAAGTGCCCAGTGGTATTAAAAGATTGGGGATGATGCACAATCCTGACTCTGAATGAGCACTCTTGGCTGAAGTTTCATCACAGAAAATCAGGAGCCACCTATTCCCTGAAATTAGATTTTTTGCAGCCTGTTTTTTCATCCAGGCAGTGTCTGCAGCATTGGGCGGGACACAGAGTAAAAACTCGGCTCTGCTGTTGGCGGGTAGGGCGTGAGCTGGAGCTGTCCTCTTTAATGGGAAAGGAAACCAAATTAATCCTGTTCACACTCAGAGCCTACCATCAGAGGAAGGCTGAGAGGTCAGTGGAGAACTGCTCTACACAGCCACATTTTTGTTCTCTTAATTCCCCTGCTGCTCAGTCAGAGGATTCAAGAGCAAATCCATTTTGCAACTAACGTGTAAACAGAGAAAACATTTTAGAAAATGTTGGGAACCAGTATCACCATGGCGAAAGTCCCCATCACCCAGCTTTGCTTTTCTCAGGAACAAGGCTACCTTTCCAGGGCGATCTCCTGGTACTTGTTCTCATGGTCCTTGGAAGCAATAGATACTAAATAGGGATTTCACTGTTGGGGATGACTCAAACTCAGTGTTGAGCATTACACTGGAGCTACTAGTCTGGGGCAGAATTCCTACCCTCTTGCCTTATTTCAAAGAGCAAAGATTGCAGGTTTTTCTCCCAAAACCTTTCCTACAATCTCATTTGGAAAGGAAAGACTCATTGTTTCACTCAAAGTCAGAAATTCAGAAGATTAGAGAAAAAAAATGGTCAATTGCTATTTTTATCAGTTAGATACAGATCAACTTTCTCTGCCTAGAATGAGCTTCTCTTTCTTCTCTTGCTAATGCAGAAACTTGCAAAACAGTTTCCCAATTAACTGGGGATGGTATGCATGTTAACTGCTGAACTGCATTAAATTATCATTACTTTATATTTTCATTATTAGAAAGTTGGGGTAAAATTTAGCTGCCATCTCATGAAGCTGAGGCTTGATTTCTACTTTCCCAGTGTTTTGGCAGCTCATCTTCGCAGGCAACTGCATGGACCTGCTGAAGCAGCACAGTCTGATGGCTTGGGAAGGGCAGCATAACTATCGGGAACTGTTTCCCTTATCCCATTTGAACATCCTCCTTCTGTTGCTGATGTGGAGGTCTGTCTGTAAAGGTGCTTGCCATAGGAACTACTGTTGCAGGGGATTTCCAGCATTTCCAGCCCCGTGAAGCCTCCATCATCACCCTGTTAGGAAATACAGAGCTCACCAGCAAAAGCTGAGGTTGGCACCTGCTCCTCCCATCCCCAAAAGAGGGACTTTGGTTGAACTATTTGGGTCCAGCAAGGCTCTGTGAGGGATCCATAAGACTGCAGAGAGGACTAGCACCCTGATCCCATAAGGGCTAGAGGAGCTGAGGACCAGAGCCCAGGATTGACTTTGGTGCAGCCACTGGGATGGGGGAGCACCAGCTGGGGAAGTCAGTGCAGCAATGTAGAGGACTTGGGGTAACAGGGAGGTGCCAGACAAATGAAACAGTGAGGTGCAAGATGAAGGGAAGCAAAACCTGACCAGAGCTGTCTGAGCACCTAAGGACCATCAAGGAGCACGCAAGTCCAGGCAGTGGCTGACAGTGCTGTCCCTGACCCTGTCTTTAGCCTCACTGCTGTAGAGCCCAAGTTCTGGGTACCCCTCCTGTGGAGCTTGCTCAGCCTGCAGAAGAATGCTAAAGACAAGAGGCCTTACTCCCACCCAGCTAGTGCCTTGAGATGCAGGGACAGCTACAAGGGAAATGGCAGGAGGCTGCGGTTGTTGCCACACTGAGTAAAGTAATGTTAGACCTGCCCCTCAGTATGACTGCAAGCAGGATGATGCAGGGAGGACTCTTCTGTGATAATTCCATTTGTCTCATTTTTATCTCTCTTTTGCTACCTTGCCTGATCTTCTCCTACAAGACCTCCTTCTCTGACTCATCTCCCTTTTCTTCTTACTGCAGGACTCCTGCATCCCTTCTCTGACCTTCTGGCTGGTCCCAGTTTTTTTCCTCCTTTTCTGACACTTCTCTTTTCTCTGTGCCCCCATCCCTGTTTGGAGTTTCCAAATGCCAGCACATCAATGCTACATGTGACAAAGTCAGTTTTCTGATCCTCCTTCACACCTAGCCACACTATTGCTGACTTCCAAGAGGCAAGAAAGAAAAGGTGGTTGCCCTCCTGGGAATGGAGAAATGCTTGAGCTGGGTGGCCCAGGTATTGGATCTGTTGGAAAGGGTTCTGCTCTGATCCAGGATCGGAAAGCTTCATTGCCATTGACTTTTGCTGTCTCTGCTGGGCTGGCCCAGGCATTGGATCTGTTGGAAAGGGTTCCGCTCTGATCCAGGATCGGAAAGCTTCATTGCCATTGACATTTGCTGTCTCTGCTGGGCTGGCCTCCATGGTCTCAGCTGAGTGCTCACTAGAGGTGATCCTCAGGCTCTGGGGCTGAGCACAGGCACCCCCCTTGGAGGTGGATGGGTCTCCTCTGTGCAGGTCTTCAATGACAATTTTGCTGGCCTTGAAGACAGACTGATGTTTGACAGAGAACCTGTTATCTCTGCTTTACAAGTGCCAAACAGAATGCCCACAGCCTGCAGTGCCCACTCTCCAGGCCAAAGAGAGAGACACCATGCAGTGGCCACGTGGTGGGGGGGTTCCTGGAAATCACCGTGGTGGGCAACAAGCTTCAAAGGACCTGCCTGCCAACCTGCCTCCACAGCACCCCACCCCAGGCCCCTTCCTGGGTCACATGACCCAGGAGAATGTGTGTTTTGGGATGTTTTTAGCTGATCCTGTGTGGGCTGCTCTGGTTGAAGTGCCTGCCAGGCAGGGCCCCTTCACTGCCAGCACACTGCTGACAGTACAAGTTCCCACAGCTGGCCCTGCCAGCCCCCTCACTCACACTTATTGGAAAAAATAATTGGATGGATTGAAGTGCAGCACCGTTTCACTTAATAGATAAGAAATTTCATCTCTGCCCTAAATAAGGGCTAGGAGATACGAGATGGCTCCAGAGCCAGCAGCAGAAGCAATTTCATTTCACTTCTTTTGACAGAGAAAGAAGTTTGATGGGCTGAGCACTGCTACAGTTTGCTGCATTAATGTCACCACAGGACGGACCTGCCTGCTCCCAGTGGGCACGGGGGTACTGAAGAGCTCAGGGCTGCTGAGGAGCTTGGCCAGGAAGGCCTCATGCCAGCTGGCTGTCATCTGGCAGTGAACACAAAATGAGGGCCTGGGGCAGTGTGAAATGCTCATCCTCCTGCTCAGCACTTGGAGGGCAGAGGTTTCCCAGGCCCTTGCTGCCTGTGCTGGTGGTACCTGGCACCTCATCATTGCCTCTGCTCTTTCATCGTAAGTGCAAAACACCCAGACTGGGAAAGAAAATCATAGTCAGGCTGAAGCCACCATAGCACATGGTGTGTTTAAGCTTGGTGTCACTCTGTGTCAGATGTGTAGCACTTTTGTGATGTCTTTCACACCTCAGCATGACAAAATGTCTTTACTAGATATATTGCCTAATCCTCTTGAACTGAAGTCTCTACTGCTTTCTGGCTGTCTTGCTGCCACAGACCATGTGAAATGGGCTGTGTCACAGCACAGTGAGCTCTGCACATGGGCTAGAACTCAAATCATGTCATGGCAGGGGCACATGTGCTTGAGCATCTCTGTCCTCAGCAGTGGCCCAAGGTACGCAGCAAGTCCAGGTACTCACCAAGGTAGGCTGGATGTCCTTCACGACCCAGAGAGGCCAGCTGGCCAGGGCCAAATTGGTCTCAGTAGTCCTAGCATCCAACAGGGCAAAGCTCAAGTGGGGAAAATTTGGGCAGCTCTCCAACTCTGCAGCCAAAACTGGAGTAGGTGAGTGTTCAGGTATGAACAGGAGGCATGAAGAGAAGGACCTTGGCCTGTACTTAGAGTGAAAGCAGTGAAGTTATTAATTGCCATCAGCATGATGAGCCAGAGCAGGTTGCTACACTTAGCTGGGGGAAGTGGCATCTGAGATTGAGGCAGCAAAGTCAGGAGGAGATATAAATGACAGCAGCTGTGAAGTTACTCTTTGAATACAGGGTCCTCTGAGGGGGAACAGAGGAGGAGGAGACATGTGGAGCACTGAGGAACAGGCCACTTGTTTCCTGATAGCACAAGCACTTGTCATGCAGACAGTGCTGTCAGTCTTCACGACATCATTCCTAAGGTCATGGAGTTTGACACCCCTCCTTTGAGGCCAGTGTCTACAGGCATATTTCTGTGGGCTGTAAATAAAATTTTTCATAGATTTTAATATTGTTTATATATTCAAAATAAATTAAAAAATCTAGCCTGCCACAGTGTAAGCTGGACTATGCAATCAGGAAACATTGGCAGTGTTGCATCCTGCACTAGGGGCAATCCTTATGAAGGAAATAGGAGTGGTTTGGCTAAGGTGGCATGTCCTTGGGATCCAGGAGCATCCAAAATGCTCCCAACACCAGGCAGCAAAGAGCAGCAGGTTCACATGGTGCTTTTTTTAGACCTCAAAATACACCAGTCCCTAGCTGATCCACAAAATGGAAGACATCAAGCACCCTTCATATACTGAGAGGCTTTGTGGAGTAAAGTGCTCTGTCACAAAACCCTGCACAACACATAGGGCACAGATGAAACAGGGACAGAGAGCAGTGTGATAAATGTACTCCTGCTGTCAGCCAGGGCCAGGCACTGGTGTTTACAGGTGGAAACCAGGAAGGTTTCAGCTCTCTTACAAAACTAATGTTGAGTTTTTAAATCAATAGCTTCACCTTCTAAAATGTTCCAGAAGAACCTGTAACGATTTTTAATCTATTCTAAATGTCAGCACAACTGAATTCTCTTCTGAAAGCTTGCAGGCAGTGGTGCTGGGAGCCAGGCGGGCAGGGAGCACAGCTCCATCTGTCTGCTCTGGACTACACGGCTGCCACAGGGGCCATCTTGTACCTATCCATGGTCCTTGGCTGCTGCAAAGAGCCTTGGCCCCAGCTGCAGGCAGGAAACAGCTTTATTTCTTGAGCTATTTTGTATTAAAGCAGGAATATATACAGAGAAGACCTGTGCCCCGAGACAAAACTTTATCACTATCTGTTGCTGCTATGTATGGCCTAATTTGAAGGAATCAGGCTCCAGGGAATGTTTTCAGCCCCCCAGAGGGAAAGGATGTTAACCCTGAAACCTGCTTTGGCTTAAGGTAAATGTCTCTGGCAGCTGTCAGGGCTGAGAGGTCCTCAGGACTCTGGTCTGGGAGTGCTGGTGTCAAGCCTGTTGCAGTGACACAAGGCATTCTCAGGAGTGAGCTGCTTCAGTGGAGATGCTTTCAGCAGTCTTCCAGTCCCTCTAGGGATTTGCAGGCAGCTCAAGTCACAACTGCTGCTTGCTTTTTTCTCTCTTACCTTTGCAGATGTATTTTTCTCACACTTCCTCCAGCAAGCCTCTCTTTCCCTCCTCCAGGCTGCAGGAAAAGAAGCAGTGAAGACAGGAAAATGCTGAACTCATGGAAATAGGTCAGAGACTCTCAGGTCTCACAGTGTGCCAGAACAGGTTATAATGACAGGCAAGCTTTAAGCTATGTAAGCCATGAAATGAGGCAGAGGGTTCTGCCTGGCACCAGTTTTTGTCACTCTCCCAACTCAAGGACATATCTTGTAAAGGTCTGTGTTATTGAGCTCACAACAACCCCCACTCAGCCGAGCCCTGTCTGGCATGGGCAATTGTGAAATCCACCCCCAGACCTGTGCCCTTAGCCTCTCCAGCCTGCTGAAGCCTGGGGTGGGAATTGGTGAGAGGTGTGTAGGTGGTCAAAGCTGTACCACAGTTGGTGCCCAGCCCAGAGGTGCTGTGTGAGACCAGAGGTCTCAGCGTGCAGTGGTACAGTGTGTTGTAAATGGTAATCTCCTCTTGACATCTAATCTTGCTGCTGAAAAGCACATAAATCTCTCAATAGGATACACAGGACACAGCATTCAGTGTCTGTGCCTGCTCCCCTCTTTCCAATATATAAATCTTGCATTCAATCTCTCCAAGAGTCCCCTTGATTACGAACAGGATTATGCCAGAAACCTCTGTGTTTCTTTCCCCATGCTGCATGAACAATTGAAGGATGGTTCTAGCTTATTTATAGTTCCTTTCATCACTACCATATGCTAAATATAATCAGGGCTCCAGACTTCACCCCAACAGCAGAGCTGAGGCTTGAGCCAAAGGCAAGAACAGGCACATTATCCTGTGAGTACTTGTGCCATGCTTCCTACAGCAGGCAGAGAAATGCTGGTGGGAGGTGGATCGGGGGAAACCGTAAAGCAGCCACATGGAGCTTCCCTGGGCACAAATGGGACCTGCCCAAACTGTGTCAAGCAGCTCTGCTCCCTGCACAGCTCTCTGGGGTTTGCCCAGCACTGCTGTGCTTCAGATGCCTGGGTTGTGCCCCAGAACATGTGAACATGCTTGGCACATACAAAGCTTGCCTCAAAATACAGTTTTCAGGATGCCCAATGTATGAGACACATTTGTAACTAGATTTGTCTGAAAATGTATGGAACAATTTTTTTCCTGAAAATGTCAAAACATTATGTTTGGGCATTTTACAAATGAAGTAGCTTGGCTTTCTTTCAACATGACAGTTCCATTTCAAAAGTAACCTACCTTTTAATTATTTTTTAAGCTAAATAATATGAAATATTTGGGGTTCAAATTGATATTTTAATTTTATCTTTTGCAAGTACCCCCTCAATTTTTACATTTAGTTTGAATGGGCAGGGCTCCCCCTTCCTTCTATCTGTGTATCGAGGAATAGGGATGGGTTAGCAGATGATGAAATTTAGTCTGCCCATGGAGCCAAGTGTCCAGGGAACTTAGAGGATTCTCCTTCTCTTTGTGCTGGAGCACTGTCTTGAATGCCTGTATTCCCTACCCTCTTCTCCCTCCCTGAGGTTTTACTCTACTGCCCTGTTGCTCCATCCTGGAAATAAAAATGCTGCTGTCAAGGCAGCCTGTGCCTCTCTACTCTCCACCCTCTCTGTCTCCATCCAAAGTGTTTTCCATTAAAGCTAAAGATTAATTTCTGACCTCGCTGACTGACAATGTGCCAAGGGGGAAAAAATGGTGCAGGCTGAGGAGTGAAAGACATGTAGGCTATGGAAGGAGACAAAAAAATCAGGGGTGGCATCAGTTCCATATCAGTAGCTTTCTAGCAGGGCAGGGTGTGTGTGGGGATGACTCTCGAGTGCACACAGTCCCCCAAAACCTGCCCTGCAGAGGCCTGGGACCTGCACATTCCCGTCACATTCTTGTCCCTGGCCTGGCTGGGGGTGAACTGGGGCAGCCTGGGTGTTGCTACCTTCATCAGAGGCATCAGGATGGTCCTGTTCACCCAGCCTTCAGCTGGCCCAGGACAGGAAGAAACCCTCATTTCCCTCCATTGACTTCCCTGCACAGCTGCCACCACCGATTGCTATGGAAACCCGGGAGGATGCGAAGCAGGGGAAAGCTGCCTGGCTGGGAGGCTCCCGCAGTGGGAAGGGGTCCCGCAGGAGGAGGCTTGATGTGGCGAGGCTGGGTGCTTCTGCTGGGGTGAGCCCAGGGCCAAGCCCCCTGCAAGAGGGCAGAAGATGAGCGCTGGCTTGGCCTCCACATCCCACTGACACCCCGGGGGGGGTTGAGGTGCTAGTTATTGCCTACAGAGGATTCTGTGCTTTTCCTCTCTCTGTCTCTGCATCAGTCATGACAGGAGCTTGCAGCAGAAAAGCACCTCCCTCACCAGCTGGGAACTGTTGCCAGATTTCAGCTTCACCAGCTTTTCTTCCCCTACCAATATACAGAGTTTTTCTTATGTGAAGCTCAAAGGCTCTTCTGTTTGACTTTCTTGTGAGGACTATCAAAGTGCTCACAGAATTTTTTTTTCTTTCTAATTTTTTTAATGTTAAGCAGCTTTTACGAGGGGTCTCAGCATGGGCGAGAGGCTCTCATCAGGCATGGGTTCTGCCTTCCCCTTTGAGCAGCAGAAAGACAGCAGAGAGAGAATGCCTCTTAATTAGTGAGCCAGCACCTCCCTTCCTTTCTGTCCCTGTCCAAGCCCCACCAAAAGGCCATGAACATCCATCTGGGGCACCAAAATCAGCTTCTGATGACAGTGCCCTTGGTTAGACACTCATTTGTCCTGGCAGCCCTGTGAAACTCTGAGGAAAACATGTAACAACTTTCTTTGTCAAAGACACCAAACCAGCTTTATCTACCTGGGCATGTTCTCAGTTCTTTCCTTTTAGTATCTCTTAGCTGTTAATGCAGACTCCTGCTGATACTCTTATCTCAGCATTACAGATCATGAGGCGACATGAGCAAAGGTCATGCTGGCAAAGTTAAGACAAGCTATCTGTGTAGGCAGTCTCTGAATAGCATGGCCTGTACTGGGATCATCAGCCAAAAACATATCAGAGAGGCACACGCATAGGAATTATTAGATTTTTAAGGATGTCCAGGTTATGTCTCCTCCCTCTCTTCCCCTGGGGTAAATTCATCCAGAGAAAATCCTTTGCAGTGCTGCTGGTTCTGGCTCTGCCAGCGATGCACACGTGAAGATGTTTGGGACCCAGCTCTACAGTGACCTCACTAATAAAATGTACTCTTGGGAAACCTACTGTCCCAAGGAACAGGCCTTCCTGCACAGAATTGAGCTGGAGAGAGAAAGCAGGTGTTTAGATCAGACCTGAGAGACTTTAGTAAGGTAGCAACTGAATCACCATGCTGCCTGAGGCAGGAAAGAAGTGTGAGCAAGCCCAAGGGACAAACAAATGCTGTCTGCAGCCCTTGTTGAGGAATGGTGCAGTGCCCCTCACACCAGTTTGTGAGAAGAGGGAACCAAAAAGAGAGCTGCTCCCTGGCACTCAGCATCCCTTTTTTATGTAAAAAGGTGGGTGTTGTTTTCATTCGTTCCTGAATCCTGACTTTGATGTGACAACTTGTGCAGGAAGGAACAAAAGAAAGCCGGGAGATCTGGAAAATGCTTCTTGCCTGAGCTGAGGTTTAGTTAGACTCCTATAATTAACGACTGCAGCTCTCCTAAGAAATATCCCAGCTGCTTTCCTCTGCAGCTTGCTCTATAAATTTTTCTCTCACACAACTGACACACACCAAAACTCATTCCTGTGAGGAAGGGAACGAGCATGTATAAATCAAATGTATCTGAAAAACATGAACAAGAGGAGAGGGGATAAAAGGAGCATAGACTCCAAAAGAAGCTACATAAATCAGCTTCCCTGGGAGGATACGACCAGGTCCCTCTGGGCAAGAGGTAGCTTGCAGGCTTGAGTGTAGCAAGCCCTTCACATCTGATCAGTAAGTGAGGAGCTCAGGCAGTAAGTGAAACCTCTCTGTGCCCAGCATAGAACATGCTGTGCCAAGTGTGCCTTCCTTTTGTCTTGGGATAAACAACCCTATCAATAAGCTGTTCTGCTGAAGTACTTGGTGTTTAGAGCGCCTCCAGGGGAGCTAAGACCTCCCTGTCCATCCCCAAGGCTCAGTCTTCACGAAGTCACCCAAACTGAGTAGTGTCATCTGCCCTGTAAAATTATCTCATCCAGCACAGATCAAAAGGACACCAACCTGCAAAGTCCAGGATACTGCAAAAGTAGGCATTCTCAAGCAGAAATCTGTTCCTCAAATCCTTACAACAGGAGCCTTTACTGCTTTTGAGAACTAGCCCTTGCTCCTTAAGCATATAAAACAATCACCAGGGCTCTGTGCACCCTTGCTTTTCAGATCTGCTGCCTTTTCTCCAGGCCAGTGGGGCCCAGTTCTTGAAAAGCGGGTAACGTTTCAGTCCTTTGGCAGGTTTTTACCTCGGAGACTCTGGCAGTTTCAGTTTGCTGATGGTCCTTCTGCACAGACTGTTGCTATTCAAAGTTCAGCCAAGGCAGAGAAGAGCAGGTGACTTCATGGATCTGGCACCCCCAACAGTTGTTTCTTGGGATGACAGGTGCCCAACAGGCACGGGCACATGCTCTCCTCAGACCTTTCATTCCCTTGGTCCATCTGCCTACTCTTTGTTCCTCCATCCCCTTCATTTTTATCTGCTTGAACTATGCACCAACCCTTCACCAGTTCTTGTCTTCTCAGAGTCTCATGGGTCTTACCAGGTTATTTTGCCTCTTACAATATCTGGACAGCTCTAAGTGCCCTCCCACTTTCTGAGAGGTTCATCCACCCACCAAACTGTGTTTCTACAGCAGAGCTGGGGGAGGCTCAGCATATACCGCCAGTTGCCTTCCACCTGTAAGCATCTCTCTGGGCTATTCCCCCTTCTCCCAAACCCTGCTTTGCCTTTGCTCTCTCACAATCCTTCGAGCTCTATTTGATTTGCAGACACAATTTTCTTTCATGCAATTCAGCTCTGCCCTGTGAATCAGCTCTTCACTCATACATTTTTGCTTAGCTTGAAGAGGATTAAGTAAATCTTTCACCATGGCAGTCCTATTTCTGCCTGTGCCTGTTATCAGGGAACATAGGACAGTGGCAGCAGGGGGAAGCATTTTATTAAGAGGCCAAGGTATCTGCCACACAGTCCTACTGCTTTCCTGCTCCCCACTAAGCTTTCGCAGACATTGGTAGATAAAGTTCTGCTAACAACAGCATTGCCCCATTACTTCTGCCTTTGTCACCAAAGGCAGCTACTGAATTTTCTTTTCCAAATGCTATTAGCTCGTCCCTCTAAAGTTTCTATATTTAATGTAAATCTTCCATGTCTGAAGTTTGTGGCAATCATGCATGGACAGGCAGGGAGGTGAAGGGAATCTTGCCATGCAGCCTGCCCAACCTGCTCACCTGGACACAGCACAGGATGCCAAGGAGAAGCTGAACAGGGGGCCCTGCCACTCCCTCAGTCAGTGCCTGCTCAGCTGCTCTTGAGAGGAGGGGAAGCATCTAAAGCCACCCTGGCTGTGTGGCTCTGAGCCACAGCTGCAGGGCTAGGACTGAGCCAGCATGGAAACGGTAGGTTCTAGCCCACAGCACAAACTCACCAGCCCACAGCAGCCCTCAGCAGGAAGAGGCTATTTCTGCCCTCAGGCTGTTGCACAGCAGGTTAGCTCCCCACAGCAGACAGAGCATGTACAGCAAAATTTTCTTTGTACCTTCTGCCTTGGCACCTCATGGGTCCAAGCCAGCCTGGTCCAGCACCAGCAGCATATCCTCCAGCAAGCTTCTGCCCATGCAAATCACACAGAGTTTGTCCCAGTGTTCAGCACCTAATGAGGTCCCCACAACTTAGAGAACATTCTCAGTGCTTTCAAGCAATAGCTCCCAGCCAAACCCTGGCAATGTGTCCAGGCAGTAATCTTTCCAGGATGAAATGTAGAGGACTCAGTGGTCTTTGTTCTTTCCTTGATGAAACAACACAAACCCAGGCTGACTGTGACAGCCCTTCATCATGTATGGTCTGCTACAGCAAGGAAAACCATGCTTGAGCAGCACCTGCCTTACCTGGCTGACCAGTTGTGAAGATCACCTCTGTCTCTATGCTGACTTCTGAATGGACAGAGCTTTATCATCCTCTGCTTCAGCATCTCGTAAAGACTAGTGGGGAATATGTAGAAGGAGAGCTCTACCACATCCTCTCCCCAGATAACTATTGCGTCAGGCTAGAACTGTGCAAGACACAAGCTTTTTCCCTCAGTAACCAAGATTAGACCATAAATAAAAGGAATTAGCTAAAGGTCAAGCCAGCTAGAACAAGAATAATGAAAGCGGGTTTAAGGAACAGCTGTGTGCAATTGCTCAAAGTACAGCAGAATTTGTCCTTTTCCTGACTCAGTGTCTGGGGGAGGAAGAAATTTTAGCAGTGGCCAAAAGCACTTCTGGGTGGTGGACTGTTAGATGCATCATAAGCATATACCTGTTTTCTCTGCCCTGTATCCCCTGAGTCACACACAAAACAGATACGCATTGCCTTTCATCCCTATCTCCCTGATGGGTGCTGCCTCCTGCAACAGTCAAAGCTGCCCCCCTTGCAAGAACATCCCTCACTACCGAGGTTAATGTGATGT